>NC_092814.1:314830240-315453990 GCF_023375885.2 Dermacentor andersoni | reverse complement strand
CAAGTTCTTCGGTGTCTTTTTCACGAACATTTAGACTGGTCTGTTCACATCAACTACTTACGAAAAAACATCTCCCGAGCAGTTGGCATACTCTAGTCTACACGTTACGTTGCTTATTACCAGTATGGCTAAAAAGACAAATTTACTACACAACAACACATTCCCACCTTCACTACTGCCTTCTTATATGTGGGACAACGACAAAAACTAAACTCAGCTATTTACATTCGCTACAAAAAGAGCTTACGTTTAATTGCACTGCTACCCTTTCGATCACATAGAGCGCCATTTTCAAGAAGCATGGACGGCTAATAATTAATAACATCCGATATCAAAGATTAGCTATGGTTATATACCACAAAGTTAAATCTTACCCAACTGGATTTTCAAAGAAATTTCTAGAGAAAGATCACAGCCACAATTTACGACATAACATCTAAAAGAAAGGTACGCTTCGTACTAACTACGCCGCTCAAAAATTAACGTACCAAATTCCAGACTTCCTTAACGAACACCCCACCGTAATGACATCAACTGAAGAAAGATCTTCCATTCATATTTTTAAAAAGAAGATGCATGTCTACCTTTTAGGAATCCAAAGCTAACTTGACACCACTTTTAATTCCTTTTTTTATCTTGTGTAACTTCCATATGCTACACTTGTGTTTTATTTTTAGCTAAAGCTGTGTATAAGGTTTTTTGTTTGTTTTTGTATCCAAATCATCTCAATATACATATTTTGTGTATAATGGCATGACTTTAAAAAATCACGATGTCTATCCTTTTCCGCCCTATGTTCACATTTAGGGATGACTGGTTATTCATATGTGCGTAAGCGGGTGATCGGCGCTCTGTCAGGCTTTCTGTGCTTTACGCGATTCCCTAGGCAACTTGGTATGCTGGTTGTCTGATGTAAGTATGTTTCAACCCGCGACCTCGTACTCAGCAGCACGTCGCCATAGCCACTGAACTACCGTGGTGGATATGATATCTTGTTCAGTTCAAGGTGTGCTAACGAACGCGTACTTATCGTAAGAATGCGCATATTCAACAGAGCGTTACCGATCAGAGTGGAGTAGGCGCCCCTTCGGCACTTCATTTTCCAACAGTCAGCGACGCTTCATTTTGGCTCGCTGCTCCATCAGCTAATCCATATAACGAGGAAAGTTGCAGCCACTTGGATTAAGTTTAAGATAAATAAGATTAAGCAGAACAGGACAGATATGTATGACAAAGGCCAAAATATGACGTGGGGTATATTAAAGAGCTATTCGTACAATGTGGCACCTAGAATACGTTTTTCATCGCCAAAATTTTTTTTTTGAGAAACTGAACCCTGTTGGCACTTTATTGCCGGATTGTGCTTTTAAGAAAAATTTATGCGTCAACTTCGGCTGTAACGTAAAAGTACGAATTAAGCACCTTATACATGCACACAAACATTTCGGTTTAAAAAGTACATGCGCAGGAGCCAATGAAGAAGAGGAGGGAGGGGGGGGGGGGGGGTTAGAGTAGATTTAAGAGAGCGGAAAGGCGGAAGTCCACTGCTCAAAGCCCCACATAGGCATCCATGGAAATCGCAGGTACCATTTCGTCGCAGTATATAGCAGCGCATGCGACAGCGACAAAGCGCCGTCCTACAAGTGACGACGCTCCAAGCAGTGTTTATTGCCCGCTCACTAAATCCCTTCCATCCAAAAATGCTTCTGGAGTCAACGCCCGCGTTTCTTCACCGTACGTTTGATCGTCATTATCAAAACAGTGAGGGTATGCGCAGAGGAGCGAAGCGAGATTAAGGAAGGGGGAGGAGGGGGGGGGGTGGTATATGGCGAGCGCAATATCGAGGATTCCCCATGAGCAATCGACATGATTGCCTCCCATCAGCGAACGAGCTGCACGAACAGGGCGATGCAGGAGGAGCAGGAAACAAAAGGACCGATTTGCCAGTGTGCTCACAACGTAGTGAGCGTCGAGAAGTGTCCTCAAGCCCGCTTTCGCGTATTACTGCTCTTCGCTAGCCTTTCCTTATAGTATTGCGACCGGATGAAACGCCGGAAAAAAAAAGAAAGAGAAAGAACGGTGCCAATAAATATCCCAACCGCGCTCACAGCGACGGGTCTCGCGGCTCGACTGCTGCACTGCAGCGGCGGAGGCATGCACGAAGCCGATCGCGGATTCATCGTGGTAAAAGCATTTTCGGGCGCCGACGCACGCCACAAGGGCGCGCGCAGGACCACTACTCGCACCCCTCTGTATGCTCTACCGACGCCCGTCCCTTCCCCATTGCCTCCCCCTCCCCCCCTTTTTTTTACCCGATCATAAATATGCAAATGAATCAAGAGTAACACGCCTCGGAATCCCCTTTCGCGGACTCGAACGTCGGTGCTCGAGGCCCGTAGCGGCGCACCACTCTGGTCGTCACCCTCCTTCCAGCCCTTACGGTTCCACCCTACGACACTCACGCTCTTCTCGTCATTTTGCTCCGACGTACTGGAAAAGCTCTTGCTTTTATTTTACATCTTCGCCTTTCAATCTTCCCCTTCTTCGGCTCTCAACTTCGCGCCAACTTCCGTATCATTTCATTGTGCCCGCTTTATTTATTTCCCTGAGCCCAGCCTGCAAGACGTGTCAGATTCAAGCGAGAAGGAAAGAATAGCTGAAGAGAGAGAGAGAGAGAGAGAAGAGGACAGGGCGCTACGCGGAAGCCCAAGTCCTCGAGAAGCCGTTAAGCCTAATTAGAGCTTTCTGCTGCGGCCTACGGTGTCTCCCTGAGGACCGATCACGCGAAGGGAGCTTGGAACTTTGAGCCTTCGAGCACGCTCTACAAGCTCGCTTATTCGCGAGGAGAATTTCGGGAAAAAGACGAGTCGACCGCGCATCGAACCTTTCCGTACAACCCCCGACGATGCGTGGGATCAGATCGGCAGCGCCGGGTGCAACATTGCCTCGTCCCCTTGCGGCTGCACTGCTTCGGGGTCTTGCTTATTACTCTTCAGCTGTCCATATACGGCGGTAAGGAGAGTGAAAACGCCGATTCACCTGTGGTCGACGAGGTTTCACTAGATCGTTGCATGCAGTTCGGCATTACGATCACGCAACGTATATGCACGGGCGGCAGTGAGGGGTAGCAAGAGCTGAGACGGGCAGAGCGACAGTCGCTGACGGTAGTTTTACCGACGGTTTTAGCCGCAAGTTTCATTTAATAAATGGCCATGGTAGGTTTTTTCGGCCTGGGTCACGTACTGAGGGGAGTACAAGTTTGCGGAGCGCCGTAATGAGTTTCAAAAGAGGCGCCAAGGAGACGACGAACCGTGCGCATTGGATGCGCTCCCGTCTGGACTATACTTCGTGCTGCGAAGCCCCCCTTAATTCCTAGCGCCTTCCTTCAACTCCTTCTTGCCGATCAACCCTTTGTTTCCCCCTCGTCTTTCGCCCCCTGTCTCAACACCGCGGGGCGTCTTTTCCAATTGGCCTGTTCGTTTGTTGAACGCCAGTCGCGGCCGGGTCCCGTTTATATCCCGTTTATACGCCGTCGCTGGCGCAGTCGCGGCGAAATTACCAAGACCAGCCTCGGCGGAGACGTGGATATATACTGAGCCCCCTTTTTACCTCCTCGCTTTCCGAAAAGCTTCTTTGCGGCCTACCCGATATTAGGGATATCGGAACATTAGCGGTTCGAGCGAAGCACGTTAAGAAGCCAGTTTTCGCGGCGCATAATGACGGCAGAGCGCGCGGGCCATCCGCACTAGCGCCCTGCAGAAACGGTGCAGGCGACGCACCGTGGAGCCGTACATTGTGCGAGCTGCCAGGATCAGCCGCGTCCGCTGGGAGCCGCCGGCGAAGCTTGGTTCGTTGTGCCGAGGGCTCGCCTAGCAGACGGCGGCAGCCCCCGCCCCCCCCCCCCCCCTCCCCCCCGATGGACTTTCCTCTCCGCCGAAGTTTTCTAATGTCCCGCTAGCGCGACGCCGTGTGCGGTGTGTCGTAATGCTTGTACGCGTGTAGTGAGCCTGTTTCGGGGAAGAACGTTCCTGGTTGACGCTCGTGGTTAATGTCGTGTACGAGGCCTCCCCGCCACCTGCCGCCCCTCTCTCGCGAGCGCATACTTAAACGACGTCGACTTTGGTAGAGGCGAAGGGGGGTGGGCACAGGGCCGACCGTGATGGCAAGTAAAGTTTTGAAAGCGCGGGTCTGCGCGTGCCCGCGGTCGCTAGTTCGCTTAAAAGCCACGGTGGGGGAGTTTCCGTCCATGACCGGGATAACTTAGCGTAATTGAAGAACTCTAGTTTGCCCTGTATACCTGCGGTCGATTATAGCAAAAGGCTGCTTGCGCGCGAGGTAAAGCGATGCGTCTGCCTTGATGCCGTGCCAGCCGTAGGCGACACCATTCTGGCATTTCTTGTTAAGAGCACCCGTAAATTGCACGAACTGCCTTAATCTTTTGCACTACAGCTCTCTTCGCAACGTATCTTACAGCATATGGCGTGACAGGCGTAGTCCGTATAAGGACAGAGGAAGAAGGAAGGCAACTTGCCGCTGGTAGACTAACAATCGGCACATAATTTGAGATAGCCGAAAGCAATGAACGATTTTTGGCACGCAGGGTTCACGATGCGTGCGGTTGGTGAAGATCATGAGCGATAAACAAGGCAGGCTTCATCCGTCCCCAATTAATTTTAAGATTATTGCCGATGGATTACGTGCTGAACCCCTTTTTATTTCAGCCAAACGACGTTTTCCTTTCTTTCTTTCTTTCTTTCTTTCTTTCCTTCTTTCTTTTTTTTTCTTTCTTTCTTTCTTTTTTTTTCCAGTGACTTCGCGGCTTATTGAGAACAGATAACGTTTCTCCCGTAGCCACGCTATCGGGTGTGGACATGGCAACAAAATAGACGCAATCGAGACAGCAACTCAAGATAAAAGATAATATTTAACTTCAGCTAAGTGTGATTGACTGGTTCAGAAAGCGCCTAACGGAAAACCAGAAGCATTGTGCCACGATGATCGGCAATTAGCCTTCCCCGAAAGCACTTCAGACGTCCCAGCGGTTATCAACTTACCGAGTTTGTTGCATGCGATTTTGAATTCGCTGTTACTTTTAATGTTCCAAACAAGTTGGTTCGTGTTAAATGTGTTGCCCTAGCTTCTACTGTTACCGAAGCGTGCTTCCTTGCACTACTCCAACCCCGCTTTGATTGGAGCAGAATGCTCGTAAAGGGAAGCACTCGGATAATATCTAATAACAGCTACTGTATCCAGGCTCTATTTGCCGATGAGGAAGTCATACGCATCCTCTGCAATTCCTTTCAGCAAGTGGCCAACTGTGTCCTCTGACACGCGAACGTTGACGGTTTCAGCAAAGCTTCAGTATAACCTCAACATACGTTGTGCATGTCTCGCCTGGGACTTTAGTTCTTTGAAGCAGCGCTTTTTCGGCTTGTTTTTTTTCGCGACGGAGTCGTCGAAACACTCCTTTATTTTGGACACGAAGCTATTACACAAGACTTATCTCATGGTTATCAAACCACACGGGTGTCGTGTCCGTTAAGAAAAAGATGACGTTTCAAAACTGCGCTGCTGCATCCCACTTGTTTGCCCACCCGTTTGTAGGAGCCACTCGTCCGCGTCCTCGCCAGACTTGCCTCCGAAAGTGCGAGGTGCTACCAGGGGCTGGCGCTGCCAGGAACCACTCGCCGCTGGAAATGGCTTGTTACCCTCCGCCACCTATCTGGCCACGTTGCATGCTGGGCTTTACGGTTCCAAGAACATGACTGCACTACTTCCTACAAAAGTGGACGACGTCATGCTGACGCTGTCTTTTCCGTCTCCCTCTGGCAACCACGGGGGATGATGCGCACACCTTCGACTCCTACTTTGCTGCTGCCTCCCACAAGTACCTGACGTCACCGTGTTCCGTCGAGAACAGCCAAATTATTTATGTTTGTTGGACCCCCTGTTCGCCGATGCCCGCAGTCTTAAGGCCAGTGGTCGCTTTTGTCCCTGTGATGGGCTATTGCATAAGATAAATTACGCAGCAAGTGGCGCGCTATATTTACCGGTCCTTCCCTGCGGTGCGATGTGCTTCATGCCATGCATGATTATTCAACATAAGGCTATCTGGGACTCATTCGCACGTTGCGTTCAACGCAGGAGCACTTTTACTGTCCCAAGATGCATCATGCTACTAAACAATACATGTCCAGCTGCGATCATTGCCGGCGTCACAAGCGACCCACAAGCGCTCTGTACGGCCTTTTTCACCCTGTAACCGCGCCTACTACGCCTTTCGGGCAAATTGGTATCGACTTGCTAGGACCGTTTCCGCGGTCTTCGAACAACAACCGCTGGGTCATCGTCTGTATCGACTACCGTACTAGATACGCGGAAACCGCAACCGCACCTTTTACTCTTCTTATTTATTTGTTCCATTTTGCCCTTTCTTGAAATGAGGTTCATAGACAGCAAACGCACTATATTGCAGTGCAAGCACGGCGCACTGTTCTGTTGCTGCCTTCTTGTTACCCTTCGTAGTTCTTCGCCACGACCCACCTCGCATAGTCATCAGCGACCGTAGTCGCCAACTCGTCGCCGACGCTGCTGAAGAATTGCTTCGCCTCTGCACTTTGCAGTTCCATCATTGAATACCATACCATCCACAGACGAATGGCCTTGTGGAACATACAAATCGCACCCTTAATAACATGCTGGATATGTATGTGGTATACGATCACAAGAACTGGGATGTTGCTTACCGTTTATCACCTATGTGCCGACAATACCCCGAAGAACGAAAGCACCGACTAAACCCCTTTTTACCCGCTCTACGCACGATCGCCGCGCAGCTCGCTCGATACCATCTCTCCCACTTCCACTCCATACTGGGGACCCAACTGCTGAAACTTTGTGCCATGGATGTTGAAGAAGCTGTCAAATTGCTAGTCTGCGCACACTAGCCTCGCAAGATCGCTTCAACGAACGGTGTGATCGCCTCCGCGAGCCAGTTTCATTCGAAAAAGCTCACTTGGTCTGACTATGGACCTCTGAACGTAGGCGGGGCGTATGTAAAAAAGTCTGGCAGAGTATATTGGTGCCTTCACGGTTGCTTACCGAGTCAGCGACTTAACATACGTGGCCGCATGTGTCCTGTCGCAAG
Organism: Dermacentor andersoni; assembly: GCF_023375885.2. Taxonomy (NCBI): domain Eukaryota; kingdom Metazoa; phylum Arthropoda; class Arachnida; order Ixodida; family Ixodidae; genus Dermacentor; species Dermacentor andersoni. The sequence goes on along the minus strand of NC_092814.1, from coordinate 315,446,843 downwards.
GACACCTCTCTAGCAACACTCAGCTTGCACATGTTACGCGCCTTGTTAAGAACGGCCCGCTGAAGTGCAAGTTTTGCCAGCCAGTTGCGACAGCGGCGTCAACTTTTCTTGGAAAGCCACCGTTACGCTCTAGCCTCGGCGCCGTTGTGACTAAAAGCGATCGGCGGACGAACTATTGTTTCTGAACCCGCCACCGCCGAACTGATCTGCTATGAGCGGGGGAGTTGCCGACGGAACGTCTCCGAAGGCCCCTTCCCACGCGCCGTTCATGACGCAAGACAATGGACAACCGGCGGCCGCGCTCCGGGGGTCAGCTCGGGGAATCGGACGTGCCGTTCCTGACATTAGCTCCGAGTTCTGCGAAGACCGTCTGACGTCGGTTGGGGACCGTGGACCTCGCGCAAAGAGGTGTGAGTGTTGTTAGATACGAGACCTTTTCCTGAGCCTACTTCGAGTTCCCCAGACCACATGGAATCGCGTCACAGCTAATTAAGGAGCGCAGAAGCACATCTACCCCGTTCCCGAGGCGCGGCACGTGCAAACGAGTTGGCGTCCCCCACCTCGTGCGCCGCAGGTGGAGCTATTCACTGCTTGACTCTTCCCGAAAGTGTAGCGAGAGCTTGGCACTGTTCCAGGTAACGTGGGTTCCGAGGCAAGACGGCTGTAATGCACCGTGAAGCCCTGGCCGCAATCCCCCCAATCCGCCTTTGTGAAGGCAGTTGCAGACCGGGAAGGCAATACCGCAGAGAGAAGTAAGCCCTCGGACAATTGGAGCCCAAGAGCGACCCTGTGCGCCGGGTGTGACACAATCGCACGGGCGCCTACCATTGGCCGAAATGACGCCACCTGAGCGGGCTCGCCGATTAGCCGAACGTGACGTGACTTCGAGACACCGAAAGGCTTAAAAGCCAGAGACCGGGAGCAGCAAGAGAGCATTCCTTCATTCATCTCTTTCGAGTTTCTTGCCACGGGCCGCAGCGTCCGAGTTGCTGCCGGCCCGTAATGACTTTATGACTGTTAATTTCTTCGTACTCTCACTGTAAATAATGTAAATAAACCTCCAGTTTTCATCCCGACGTCCTCCTCAACCTCGACCAACTCCCGCACCCAACGGCAAGGTCCAAAAATCTGGGGGACAGCAATTGGGATTGTCCTCCAGATCCAACAGTGTAAGCCCTCGTCTACGGTGCCTGGTCGAACGTTTCCCTCACCTTGGGATCGAGGGGGGGACCGAGTGTTTATAAACCGCTGTTGTGCGGCTGCTCAGTGCACTTTCTCTCGCAGTCATGCTAGACTGGTGAACTGCAACGTCCTTATGTAGATACTGTAAATAAACCCATATTCCTCGTTCTCGATGAGAAGCAGTCCTTCCCTTCAACAGCGTCCTCAGCGTGGATAAGTTGGACAACGGCATGGGCCAGCTACCTTCAAATTCATGCCCGGCTCCAATCTTGACAACTGGTTACGAACGGTGGGATTGACCTCCCAATCCTTACAGCCTGAAATAATTTCCCTCCGTCACTCAGCACTGCAGGGGGGCTATTTTGTAAGCGTCCACCTAGTAGACATGTCCATTTTGCCTGCTGTTGAAGTTCTGATTGGCTGGGCTGGGCTACGCATCCGCGGCAGCGCATCATCAGCACATCAGCTGCAGACGAAATAGATATGTCCACCTAAGGTGGACTCTTACAGAATAGTTCCCCTGATTCGCCCGATGGGCTTCGTCTGCGAAACGGAGAGTGTAACGCCACGGTTGCGGCGAGACGAAGAGGAAGAAGGCGCCAGATCTTTGAATGAAACGCCAAGATGGCGGCGAGACGAAGAGGAAGAAGATGACGGATCTTGGGCGCTGAGTGTAGAACCCGAGCCATGTTTTGAGGCAACAACAACGAGTGACTGTTTTAGAGCGCAACTCTTAGGTACCCGTTCCTCTGTTGAGCGTCGGCATCCCTCGGAGTACGCAAATGCGCTCGTGCTACTGCTCGCGCGTTCGTCGTCGTCGTCTTCCACAGCTGGCTCCGATACCGCTCACCATGCCAGCGTTCCCATACTGCCCCTCCCTCTGCGAAGGCCCTGACGGCACTGGCCCAGATGAGTCGGTGCGGTGATTTCGGTCTGAAATTCTTTGTCTCAATATGTATCAAATTTCGCATTAGAGAGTATCGTAATCGTCGGACAGTCTTTCTGGACCATCATTATCATTAGACCATCTCTAATTAAACGTGCATCATCCATAACAATATAAATAAAGACACCTTCGATAAGGCGCCACAAGTCTATTTTAATACCTGGCGTTCACATTAATTGCTACCGCGTATTTGCCACTAGGGTTTAATTTTTGCTCTTTCTCTTTGTCATGTAACGAACTTTATGCGCACAAATGTCGCTAATGAACGAGCAACCACGCACCCCAGAATTGACAAAAAATATCCTCACAACATCCGTCACGCATTGGTAACGGGACCATGTAAATTTTCACGAAACTGAAGGTCTCATGTCTTGGTCTTCTAGACAGCGTCAGGCTTTAAACTTGTTCTTTCCTTATCTTCGGGACGTTGGTTCACTTGACAAGCTCTAGAAGGTGGTTTATGCACATAAGAATAGCCGAATAACCTTGTGTATATATACATCTCATTGCAATTCCTACTTCACCGCTGACATGAATACGCTGATTCTGAGCCAATTCACATTTACCATCCACTCCCTTTTTATTTATTTTTTTCATCCGCCCTCTCCCTCCTAGGACCTTTCAATACCTCAACCCCTTCCGCATCCAAAACAGCATGTGGTCAGCTATAGACACAACGACAGAATTCCCTGCTTTCTCACTAAAGAGAATTCACTAAAATCTAAAGTGTGTTATAGCCCTAGTTAAGTTAACATGTGCTAAGCGTAACACGTTATGTAGCTGTACTATTTCATCGTCCCACAGCCGACACGCCTGGTTAAATTCGGAGAATACAGGATGCGAATGGACAGGAAAGAGCTGAGGAAACATCGCGGAAAACGATAACACACGAAACGAAGGGCTGGCCGAAGCGCTTATCAGATAAGCAATTAAGCCTTATGGCGAACGAACAAGGGGGGAAGCAGCTTAAACATGCTGCATGGAAACGAAGTTGTTTTCTTCTATGTCGACGAGCCACGCTAACTAGAATAGAAGGAAGCTTAATCCAGGCCCTGGCTGATCACGTCAACGATAATGACGTCCGACAGGAGCGCCACTTCCTTAATGTCCGTAGTGAATGGGTGCTTACTCATTGTGAAACTCGCGTAAACCGACGCGCGCTGCAAAGTTGGCGGAATGCCATCGCGGATCCCATTCTACGGCTTGTCTTTATGCGCCAGAAGCAGCAGTGCGCAACCACTGCCATAACTATACAGGCTGTCCCACGTAACTTGCCCCAAACATTACAAATATGCAAATGCCACGTAGCTGGACAGAACCAAGGTTATGCCATTTGCCATCGCTTGGAGATACTCAGATATTTTTTTTCATTCATCCTAATTAGAAATTACTTAATTAGATAAATGAGAAAATCGCAGAGCAACGTGAAACATTCCCGATACAGCTTTGTGTTGCTCAATACGTGCTACATAAGATTTTTTTGCCGAGCGTGAAAGAAGCCCGCGAATACACCCAAAGTGCCTCGAACGGCCAGTCGCGCGGCAATTTTCAATCTATTTGCAGGCTCCTTTCACGCTCGTAAAAACACATTTCTGTAGCACGTATTCAGCAACAGAAAGCTGTAACGGGAATGTTTCACGTTGCTCTACCATTTTCTCATTGACACTTGTCATGTAATTAAAATACCTGAGAAGTTGATTAATTCCCTATTGCAAAAACCAGCGTCTTCCGGTGTGAAACCAGCGCGCTTTTTGGCGCTGGGTCGCACTGGGTACGCTGGCACTCGCTGGGACTCACTGGGACACCAGTGAGAATGCTGGATAAGAGCTGGGTCACCCTGGAAGAGACGCTGGTTCCGCTGCGATGACGCTGGGGCGCACTGGTTTGTGCTGTACAGGCGCTGGTTCTCGCTGCAGTTCGCTGGTTCGCACTGGAAACTGCGCTGGTTGTGTTTGTGCCGCGCTGGTTCCAGTACGCAAGGACGAGCGCTGCTGAATATTAAATGCTTTATACAATTTCATCGCTTAATACTAGTCTCTTGTTCTAAATAACGCTATATCTTGGGGTTATAAAACCCTATTTCGTGTCACAGCTTGGAATAAAGGTGCGTGAGCTGCCCTGTTTATTCATGCACATTTGAAACTGAAAATCACTTTCGTTTTTTTTTTTCATTTTCCCTTTCGTCTGGGCGGATAGCTAAATTCTTGAACGAAACCACGTAAACGCAGAGGACGCCGCGTTTTTTAGTAGTTCGCACGTAACGTATGACTGGTAGTTGTCGCCGTTGTCGCAGTGTTGTGGAGTGGACATGAAATGCAGGAGTCGCTCAGACGCGCGCGAACGGACCCCGAGTTCGAAGCCTATCGCTGACTGATATTATCGCACCGATAACAAAGCTGAGGTGATTCGTGCGCTTGCACTTTTCCTATTGTACTAAAAAAAGTTCTGAGGCTCAAATGCACACATTTTAGCTTTCGCCAGCTACCCGCGCCGAGATCGGTCCCCACCGAAGCTTAGGCCTAGCGTATCCGCCGAGTCCGTCTTTATGCTATCGGCGCGTCTAGGCTCAGGAATCAAGAACTCTAACAAGTATAAATCACTCTACAATTCAGCTTTCGCATCGGTGTTCTTAAATACACAATTTTTTCATGTCTACAGTGCCAGCACAAGAAGCGATGACCGCCGATGTGACCCGTCATAAACACAGGTATATGTGCTATCCCCGAAGGCTCCCAGCACTAACCTGCGCTTCTCTGACGAAGAGATATGACTAGACAGGCTTGTTGACTAAAAGACATCACTACACTAAGGAAACGTTGCATATCCTTTGCGTGAAGAACAAGAAACGGCTATCGAAATCGGCAGTAACATCCCATACACCGTACCGGGTCGGCGGTTCATTTAGAACTTTTTTTCGAAGTTAAACTAGCAATCGCAAGTGAAAATCGATGTTGTGGCACTTCAAAGCATACTGCTGAATACGGACAGCAACTTTTTCTTTCTGGTACAGGTGTGAGTTTTATTTGCTGGGCGATAGCGCATCAGCCATGCCTGTACGAGACGTATCTTTGCGAAACAAACTGCTTCTCGGCTTTGGCATGGCAAATTATCCGCCTGTTCCCGTCTGTTGGTGTGGCGTAGAGGTAGACTGCCAGGCTTGATATCTGTAGGTCGGACGTTCGGATCCTGGTCGGAGTAGTTTTATTTTTACGTTTTTTCTTCTTTTTTTTATTGCACTAAAACGCTCTTTGTTGCTTTCTGTCTTCAAAAAATATATATATACGGCGTCCAGGCACCGCATATTTAACGCGCTACAGCTGTTTTTCGCACGAGTAACCAGCGCCTGCCAGTACGCCGCGCCTGCCCAGCGCCCCAGCATCCAGCGTGCTGCACTGGGCCCATAATCCGGCGCACTGGGTTTTGCAATAGGGTTATCAAGACTAATTAGGTGGAATGAAAAATAATAATCTGAGTATCTCCAAGCGACCGCAAACGACATCACCTTGGTTGTGTCCAGCCACGTGGTATTTGCATATTTTTATGTTTGGCTCAAGTTACGTGGGATACCTTGTATAGCGCTCGAAACAGCCGACCTCGCATCATAGAGAAAGAAATTCAACAAGAATGGACACTCGGCGAAAACTGGCAATAGGAAATACGTCCCTCTAGGATTCGCATCAGCCGTTAGATAACGCGAGAATCGGAAAAAAAGAATGTGAAATGAAGTTAACAGACAATGTTTTATTTCCTTTTTTTTATTCTTCCTCGCTAAAACTACAATAGTTTTGCATATAAATAAACTTATACTTTGCGACTTCTACCGCAGTCAGACGGGCAAACCTAACGACACTTCGAGGGAGTGTACTTCGCCTTTGTTGTCCCTCGCAAGTGTAAGGTGGAAAGGTGGAGAGGTCTAGTGACACTTGCAGTGGACTGCGCTTATCCGCGCGTGTGTTCGACAAACTCACTTCGCTCTGCTGAAGTATGTAGCCTCGATAGCAGCGCTTCAGTAATGCATAAATAAATGCTCACAGCAGAGTCGGCACTAATTCTAAAACCCCCTTTTGTTTTCGAATGTTTGAGCATCTTTGCGACGTCAGTGAAGCCAAAATAAGCTTGAAACGCTTATTTTCAGCGGATACCGCCATTTTGACTTTTGGACTTGTAATACGTTCCGTGCTTGTATTGACTCACAGCAAATATGTATGTTAACGAGATTACATTTTTTTTTGCTAATGTTCTTATGATTAATCCTTTCTTTTTGTAATAAAAGCGGAACTATCGTTAAAACTTGAAATGCCAAGAATCATACCAAGCTCTACAATTCCAAATCGTCATGAATCCCGAATGACCCTTCGTTTGGCCGTCTATAGCACCACGCCGCCGAAATGACAGTCAGCGAGGCTAAGTGCACTCGCTTGAAGTGCCACTAAATTTGCCCGTATAACTTCGGTGTTACTTTTCTTAAGTTACCTAGCGCCAAGCGGATGACACGCCAGATGCACGCCTACGTGCGCCATGCGCCAGGCACGCCACCGAAGCGACCTATAGGTCTGCTACGCATGTGAGCCTCCGGCTGTTCGGCGTCCCGATTGTCTTTTTGAATGCGCAAACATTTCTATGCCTACCCAACGAGGAAACCCGTCCGTCTCTCCGTGCCTCCGTCCGTCCGTCTGCGATCGCGTTCAAGGTAACGCACTCAGCGGCAAGCGAATTTACCTTCGTGCTGCCTCTCGCTTCAACGCCAACTAAGCGGCGAGAACACAGTGCAAAGCTATCAACACTCGGCGCACTCGCTTTCTAGATGTGGCCCGCGCGGACGCGCCGTACACAGCCGCCGCCGCAGTATACGGTTGACCACGGTTGATAATGGTTCGCATCAAGAGGAGGCAGCGTCATGGACCTCGTCCAAGCACGAGGTCTGCCAAACGTGACACTGTTAAATCACGTCACGTACTACAGCACGCATGAGCTAGTGCTCATCTTCCACGAAGCGCCGGCATCATCCAAACGCACCATTATATAACATGAGTGAACATTGCTACTACTAGCCTCTTCTTCGTCGTGTCATGCTGGTTGGTTGGTAACTTTATTTATAGTCCTGCAGAGCTTTCGTCTGCGGGGCCTTAGGTCTCCCACGTGGGGACGTCGAGGTGTTGCCTTGCCATCGCCTCGCGGGCCTGCTGGACGCCTCAGAGTGGGTCGCCGAGGCTGGGGCTGCGCAAGGCAGCGGCCCACCGCGGCGGAAGGGTTCCGGAGTCAGCACCGGGCGGGGTTTTGTTACAATACCAGAGAATGTGAGTTAAAGTGGCTATATCAGTGTGGTAGACCTTGCATATATTTGTCGGGTATGTACCGGGGTAGAGTCTGTGGTATTGCGCCGGGTTAGGTTACGTGAACGTCTGCAGTTAGTTGTCTGAGGGCCGCCGCCTGCGCCCGTGGCGGCGACAGCGAATCCACTAACAATACATGGTCCGCCGACCTCGTCTAGTCATAGCGGCGTCGAGGGGGTGTTGACGCGGAACATCGTCGTCCTTACAAAGCGAGTCGCCGCAGCAGGCGGGAACGAGTTCGAAGGTCGCTTCTGGGAAGCTCGCCACCACAGCAGCTGCAGCTGGCTGGGAAAATTTTGTAGGTCGGTACCCTTGCAGGCCGTTCGTAACAACGGTCGAAGTGTGCGGCAAGTACTTCGCTCGCAACCGGATGGTCACTGCATCTTCATCGTGCGTATCGAGCTCCCTGTGTAACAGACGTGCGAAGCAGTTCCTCTGGTTTGACTTGGTCTTCGTTTCGTCCAACATATAGCTGAGCAGGTTCCGCGATTTCCCGTTGTGTAGTAGGCCGTCGACATCATTGCAGAACTCGTCCCATTGCTGGCAGTTGAGCCTTTGGCAGTGCTCCTGGATGTTGCGGTTGACCTCCGCTATTTTCTTTCTGAGTCTCCGATTGAGTCTCTGTACCTTCCATCTGGCCAGGACTGAGTTCTTCGCCTCGATGAGATGCGCCAGGCGGCTGTCCATCTTGTCCGTTTCGACCTCGGTTTCGACGGTGTTGGTTTGGACCTGCGATCGGGTCCAGGCGTCGATGTCCGTGATCGTATCTCCTTAAAACTGTTGTTGGTTTCGTTTCTTTCTAAAATCTTCCCAGTCAGTCCATTTGAATTTGCGCTTACTGCCCTGCGCCTTCTCCGGCGTCGGGACGCGTATTTTGACGATCATGTGGTCGCTCCACAGGTCGGTCGACGTGTTTTTCCACGTGGAAGCCATCGGTCCGCCATTTCTGACAAACGTCAGGTCCGGGGTCGTGTCCCTGATGGTGGAGTTGCCGATTCTCGTCGGGTGCGTAGGACACGTATTTAACGTGAAGTAGAGCTCCTGCGCGTCTTGACCGAGTTGTCTCCTCTTGGCCGTGCTGTATCCGTAATCCCACGCCGTGTATGCCTCGTTGAAATCGCCCCCTGCAATCAGCGTCCGGGACCCGGCAATCTTGAGCGTCTTCTGAAACAGCGCTCGGAAGCGTTGGCGTCGACGGGCTTCTGTATACGTTGTTAAGAACGGCCCAGCTGAGGCGCAAGTTTTGCCAGCCAGTTGCGACAGCGGCAGCAACTTCTGTTGGAACGCCACCGTTACGCTCTAACCTCGTCGTCGTTGTGACTGAATGCGATCAGCGGACCAACTATTGTTACTGAGCCGCCACCGCCGCCCTGGTCTGCCGCGAGCGGGGGAGCGGGGGAGCGCGGGAACCGAGTTCGAGGCTCCTTCCCGCAAGCCGTCCAAGACGCAAGATAATGGGCACCAGGCCGCGCTGCAGGGGTCAGCTCGGGGTATAAAAGGCACCTTTCCTGACACAAGCCCCGAGTTCTACGAAGTCCGTCTGATGTCGGCTCCGGATCGTGAACCTTGCGCAAGGAGAGAGAGAAGAAACTTTATTAATGAATGGCCGGCAGTTTCGTTGTGGTGGCCTCAGGTGGCGGCTCCAAGTCCTTGGACTCGGGCGGCATCTTTGGCTTGCCGGACGGCCTAGAGCTGGTCTGCCAACTCTGAACTTTTGAGAGCCGCCTCCCAGCGGTGGCGACGCCGATGGAGAAGGGGCGGCGTCGGGGAGAAGCGAGCTCGAGGCTTCCCGTACTGTGGTAACGGCCGCGATTACGGACGCGTCGCGAACGGATGTGGTCCCATTACCGTGGTTGCCGGCACATTCCCAGAGCATATGTCGCAGCGTTGCTCGCTGTCCGCAAGCTTTACAGGCATATGTTGGATATAAACCTGGGTAGATGTGATGTAGGACCGCGGGGCTAGGGTAGCTGTCTGTCTGGAGCAAGCGTAAAGTTACGGCCTCATTCCTGTTTAACTTGTCGTGTGGTGGCGGGAATGTGCGTCTTTGGAGTCTGTAGTGTTGGGCGAGATCTCTGAACGTGGTCAGGCGATCGCCCCACGCCCATTGTGATTCTTGTTGCCGCATTTCTGTTGTAGTGTCCCGATCAGGCAGATCCGATGCCCCGCTCTCGGGGGCAAGGAAGTGTGTGTGTGTGTGAGTGTGTGTGTGTAAACCGTCCCGCAGAGAGGCGACTAGTTTACTATGACTGGACGGCCGTTTCCGTCACCTGGGCATCGGGGGAGGGCCAAGTGTTTATAAACCGCTGTTGTACGGATGCTCAGTGCACTTTCTTAAGCAGTCCTGTTAGACTGATTCACTTTCTCAAGCAGTCATGTTAGACTGATGAACTTTCTCTCACAGTCATGTTAGACTGATGTGCTTTCTCTCGCAGTCATGCTAGACTGATGTAGATACTGTAAGTAAACCCATATTCCTCGTTCTCAATGAGAAGCAGTCCTTCCCTTCATCAACGTCCTCAGCGTGGATAAGTTGGACGACGGCATGGGCCAGCTACCTTCTAATTCATGCCCGACTCCAATCTTGACAAATGGTCACGAACGGTGGGATTGAGCCCCCAATCCTAACAACGTTCAGTATGAATATACTCTGTTTCCTCCGCTTGCTGGGTATCATTTCTATGATAGCGTGCTCCATCTGGACGCCGCTTAGTTCGTGGTCAACGAAGGTGAGCCGCTTCCTAAGGAGCGTGCATACTATCCTCCCCTAGATTTTGCTGCCGTGCGTTTTGTAGCCTGTTGAAGTAGCCGCGTTGGTGAGCGTTCCTTGGAGTAATATTACGTCCTGTTTACGTGTTGCGTGCCTGATGCGTTGCTGTAGAACCGCCTTCTTGCCGGCGAAGCCACGGCAGTTCCACTGCCATATTACTATCCCTTGATTATAGTTGGCCATGTTGATGCGGATGTGAGTTACCCGGCAGACCCTGATAATTTGCTCGGTCCCACGTCGCTGCTCGCCCGGATGTGTCCATGTTGCGTGAATACGGGGTGATTCATTATCATCTGCATGTTTCCTTCGAGGTTAGTGGTCCTGTTTGCGAGCCCGAGGACTCTAGCGTGTAGGGCCTCAATGGTGCTTTGCATGGTGCATAGCATTTTCTTGATGTCTGTAACTTCCGCTCGTACCTGGCTTTCGAAACCGCCCTCGTGCGGTTGTTGTTGTATCGCCCGTTTTTTTCGGGGCCCGCGCGTCCCCGTCAGGAACGCTCGCCGACACCGGCTGTTGTAGGTTCTGTTTGTTTTGTTCCTCCGCCGGGGTGCTCGCGTCTTAGTTCTCACATCTCTCGCATTAGCTTTCGGACTAGCTTGCGCATTACCGCGTTCTCTTTCCTTAGCGTCTCTAAGATGCCGTTATCGGCCTTTTGATTTTTCTCTGGGACTAGGTGCTTTTGCGACGCCCTCCGCGCGGTGCCCCGGACAGTGTCCGCCCAGCTCACCTTGTCTCCTGGAGCTGGTGTCCTGGATCTGGATCTCGTCGGAGCGTGACTGTGCCTTTGCCTGCTGCGGGACCGGGACCGGCCACGTGATCGCGACCTGGATCTGAGTCTGGGCGGCTGGATGGGCGGGAAGTCTTGCTGTGTCAGTTCGTTATTTGCGTTTTGGCGCTTTCTTCGTCGTCTTCAATCACGTACGGAGTCTTGTACCTTGCTTTGCAGGCCTTATCGGTGGTCATGTGAGCGCCGCCCCACAGGTTACCCTTGAGCGAGCATTGGTGTCCTTTGTGGGGGTTGCGGAGGCCGCAGCCCCGGCAGATGCGTTTGGCGGGATTTGAGCAACCGTCTATGCAATGGCCGAGGCGTCCGCACTGGTAACAGACGTCATTTTGCTTGCGATACAACGAGTGTTGCACCATACCTGACGAGGTTGGGCACCTTGAGTCCGTCGAACGCATTGATTATACCGTCGTCGTAGCGCTTATGCGTTTGGTCACCAGTGCCAGTGGGTTTCTCGGATTTACGACGTTCTTGTCCAGCGCTCGGAGTCCGTCCTGAACGGGTATGCCTCCAATCACTCCCTCGGTTGTGTTATCGGGTGCCGTTTCGTGCGCGTTGACTTCGTGCGCTTTCCCTTGGATGTGAATTTGCCGCATCCTGGCGTAGCGGTCCGTGTTCGTTCGTTTCGGAGTGCTGAGGATGACGATGTTCTGGTGTGAGTTCGGAGAGACCGAGTCTTCCGCGCTTTCTTCTCCCGTTATGCCGGCGGCCGCGAAGGTGGCGGCGGTGACCGTCGCGGCGCCGACCTTAACGATGTCGAGGCCGCCCTGCGCTCGAACCACGATTTTGATTTCCTCCTTCGGTATAGTCTTGGCATGCGTCCCGTCTTGATAACCTTTCCTTTTACATACTTGGGTTCCATACCTTGCTGGCGGGTGATGGGCGCGTTCGTTCTTGCATCGATGTTGTGCATCGAGTTCGCCCGCGGTCTCGGGGTCTCAAACGCCGTGCTCCGATGGTCTTCCATCCGGCTTCTACGGTAATTTCGTCGGTGGAAATGTCTTCCCCCATCACTTGCACGCTCATTCTTGAGTCCCGTTTGTCGGCTTGTGCCGCTTCGTTGGAAAGAGTCCGTATACGTGTCACCACGTCCGTCGGCGGCGCGCAGCCGTTGCGCCTGCTAGGCCTAGCGTTTGGCGTACACGCCTAGACCTATAGCGAGGCTACGGCGTGGTCGGAGCACAGGAAGTTAAATATCTCTGCGAAGAATGGTGGCCCACCTCAAAATCGGGTGTCCGTCGATGCCTCTCGACTTCACGGATCCGTTGGTGAAAGATTGGCGGTGAAGTGCGGTTGAAATCTCTGCGAAATCATTTGTAGAAGACGGAGCCGATGTGCACACGTCCACTCCCCTCGGGGAGCGCAGCGCCTCCTCCTCATCCTGGTCTCAAATAAAATTTTGGTGTTGCAACCGCACTTCTCCATTTCACGATTCTTTCACGATGTTTCCCACAATTATACCAAACGCAGCAGCATACGACGACGAAACAACACGTGGTTAGTAGAGAATGCTTACGCATCATTTAGGTACCTCCCACAAAAGATTCTACATGTCTGTTTGTTTTTTTTTTTTTGATGTAGCTCTGGTTTGTTGGGCTATAGGCGTATTTTGGCGTTTCTGTGGCACTTCGTCAAGGCACTCCTCCTATATTGGACACCAGGCAGGGTGAGAAATTTTGTTTGACAAACTGCGTTGCGCATTTCAAGCATTTGAAGCAATTTAGGCTTAGGGCACGACACCAAGCGTCGTGACGCAGCTAGCGGAAAACAGTTCGTCCGCTGCGGCGAGTTAGGTTGGCGTGTATAGTGAATCATACTGGGACATGTTTTCGAAGCGTTCTATGGACCCCAACATTATTGTAACCTATTTCGGTACTTTTTGGGCACGCTCGCCGACCAGGGCATTGTGACGAAGTTAGCGAAAGCCAGCTCGGTCGTTGTGTCGTGTATGGCGCAGTTATGCATGCACTGAACCTTACTGCATGGGACAGGTTTGTTATGCTTTATATTGGGCCCAACATTATCGTAACTTATTTCGGTAGTTCTTGGGCACGCTCGCCGCACCGGGCGTTGTGACGCAGTTAGCCAAAGCTAGCTCGGTCGTTGTGGTGTGTATGACGCACTTATGCGTGTTCTGAACCTTGCTGGGACATGTTCGTAATGCTTTATATTGGCCCCAACATTATTGTAACTTATTTCGGTACTTCTTGGGGTACGTTCTCGGCACGGTGGCCACACAGGGCGTTATGACGAAGTTAGCGAAAGACATGTCGGAGCGAAAGACAGGTCGGCCGCTGCGGCGCATGTTAGATTAACGTTGGTTAGTTTCGCGTTGACTGAACCTTATGGGGGGAAGTTTGTGACGCTTTTTATGTCGCACCTCCCTACCAAAATAACATATATATTTTTTCGGTACTCACGCTTGTCGAAAACGCCACGAGCGATTGCCATATGTGATAGCACGGGTGTGTGTTGCTCGCGCCGGCAGAACACGCGAAAGGTAATGCCAGGAAGCTGAAAAACCAGGAACTTGTAACTTGAAAATTTCGTCTTCGGAACTATTGAAAACATGCTTTGGACTCACGCGTTTGTCTTGAGTGCGAGTGGAAAGCATTCTTCAAGCGTCTAGCATGGTCTGGCTAGGAGCCTGTGTTGTGGCCAGCTCTGTGTACGCGGCGTACCACCGCGTCGGCTGAGGCCAAGTTGTGTCGAAAACGCGCAGTCACCCGTGTATTTGTGCTCTTAAAGAGCAAGAAGTAAGGCTCGGGAATGGGGTAATGCTTGAAAATCAGATCTTTTCGTCATATTTTACGTATGGTATATTGTATGGGTTGAGTCGGGTATTTTATACGCCGTCTTTGTAAAAGCGAATTGCCTTTGTTCGTAGTCGCCCATTCACCACTGTCGCACGTTTCGCTTCTGCACGCAGCTTTCCTTTAAGGTCTAAATACAAAATGACACACTGATGTTTGTATTTACTTTAGCCAGCTGATGCCGTCCGGTGGAGCTTCTGCTCCTTACCTGGTGCCACAACATTCGATGAACACTCAAAAAGCCAGGAACGAGCATTTATATAGAGCAAAATAAACAGTTCCTCGTTTCGCAAAGCGACTTGCTTCTGCTTTTTGAAATCGCACGTTGCACAGATTCGGTGGAGGCTGGTAAAGATCGCTCGCAGTCCTATTTATTTTAGTAAAAAAAAATATATTCCGCACCAAGACAGCGCGCGGTTGAGCAGTAGAATAAAGAATTCACGCAGAAACTCCTCTGGGAGTTGTCGAATTATACGTAAGCATTGCGCCGCTTGCTCATCTTCACGCAGCCCGGTGTCAATAGACAGTTTTAGCAGAGCGTTTGCTTGCGCTCCGCTCCGCACACGTTTCACGCGCACCGGTGGCTGCACCGAATGCATTGATTTCACTTATCTAACAAGAGCGCCTTCCAGTGATGCCACTGACGTGCTCTCAGCTTGGCGGTAAAACGATTACGAAAGCAACTACACGCTCCCTGACGCACCGCTAAATCAGGTTCCTAGCGGAACGTGGTCAGCGTCCCACGTTCCGCTACCGCTATGTGTGCTGTGGGCACGCGCGTCAGCGTTCCCAGTAGCGTTTTGCTGAGCGGCGGCGTGCCAATTGTTGTGACAGGCCGGTCTGAGCGGAGCGGACCGTAAACGCTCTGCTAAAACTCTCTATTATCAATGTTATGTGACTGAACCGGCCAGTTTAACGACCGCGCTGCTGCGACACAAATCGTTATCAACCGTGATCAACCATACTCCGGCGGCGGCTGCGTATCGTGTGGCCGCGAGGGACCTATATCTTCAAAGCGATCTGCGTTGGGGGCTGTTGGAATCGCACCGCTGGCCCGAGTTGTTGGGGTCTCGGTGCTGACGCCCGTTATTGCCAATGGGTCGCAAGCCCCAAGGGTAGCGTTGGCCTGGCGGCCTGGGGCACTGGAAGCATCCGAAGGTCCCGGCAAAGCATGAGAAGACTGGTAACAGAACAACTTGTTTATTCTAACATAGCAAAAGAGCGGCCGGTCAGCTCGACCGAAGTGGAGAGACGGGAGAGCACGTAACTCAACAGTACAAATCGGAGCCTCCCTCTTGGCGTCCGGGGGCAGCTGCTCTTATACTCCCGGCGTCGCGGTCCAAAAGGGAAGGAGGGAAGGTCACGGGATGAAGGTCACGGGACGGCGCAGCAGGAGCCCACGACGGCGCGAACTGTCGGGCCGAGAGACCTGCTGAACCGAGTGTAGTGACGCATCGCCAACCCTCACCCACACGACGGCGCGAACAGTTGAGCCGAGAGACCTCCAGGCTCCTCATTCGGGGAACTCCGCTCCCCGGCTGCCGCGCTTTGACAAGCGAGGGCACACACACACACACGCACACACGAAGACACGTGGCACTGAAACACGCCTGGGCACGCTTGGCGGGTAGGCGTTGCGGCGGCGTCGGACGGGCCAAAATGTCCGCCGCTTTGAACAAAGCCCCGGCGTCCGTTGCATCCGCGCCGGCATTACCGCGCGTTGTAGGCGAAACGTAACAGACCGCCCCGCCGGGGGAAGGAGATCCCGATGGTCAGGGGACTGCATCCGCTGTCCGGAGGGATGTCGCTCGATGATGCTCATAACCGAAGTCGGGCGTCCTTTGGCGTTTCTTGAGCGCAGCGCACAGAGAAGCCCTCGTTCTCACGTTCAGGTGCACACAGGACACTGCAAAGTGACTTCGGGAGAGTTGACATTTTTGTTCTCGTTTACGGCAAGCGTTAGAACTACGCCGAAAGTCAACCGCTCAGTCAGCAAGCACGGCACAACCCTCACTAAGCCCTGCCAGGCTCTTTCCCCTTTTATACTGCTGCCTAGTTCCTTACAGCAGTTGAGCAGCACTCAGAACGCGTCCACAAATCGGAAAATTGCACTAGAAAGCACATCATCACTTTGAAACACTACACAAAAGCAATAAGTTAAAAAAAATCCTGCCTCAGGAAGAAAAACATCAGTAACAAGCAATTTTGAGGCTGATTCCCACGTTAGGGGCTTCGACTTAAGCCATCGGCGTTACCGTTGAGACTCCCCTTTTTGTAACGCACCTCAAAGGAATATTGTTGCAAAGCGAGGCTCCAGCGCAGGAGGCGGCCATTTTTGGGAGAGATGGTCTGCAGCCATTGGAGAGGGCAGTGATCCGTTTCAATGATAAACCTCGAGCCGGCTAGGTAACATGACAATTTCTGAACGGCCCACACGATACACGCACACTCTTTCTCGGTGGCGCTATACGCCTGCTCACGACTCGTCAGCTTACGACTAGCATACAGGACGGGGTGTTCTACTTCTCCATTTTCCCGTTGGCACAGTACAACGCCCATGCCTCGCTCACTAGCATCACACTGAACAACGAACCCTTTTGTGTAGTCGGGCGATCGTAGCACAGGCTGGCTTGTTAGGGCGCTCTTTAGGGCGCTAAAAGCTCTTTCCTTTGTCTCATCCCAGACGACTGTTTGCGGCTCTGTCTTTCTTAGAGCATCCGTCAAGGGAGCCGCGATATCAGAGTACCTGGGGATGTACCTCTGATAGTAGCCGGCGACACCTAAGAACGACCGAATATCGGTCTTCGTGCGCGGTTGCGGGAAGTCTCGCACAGCGGCCACCTTTATTTCAGAGGGGCGGCGACGACCCCGACCAATCACGTGTCCGAGGTAGACAACCTCGGCCTGTGCTAACTGGCACTTGGGAGCCTTGACTGTCAAGCCCGCATCGCGCAGGCGGGTTAGCACTGCCCGCAAGTGCGCCATATGCTCAGGCCAGGATGCGGAGAATATCGCTACGTCGTCTAGATACGGTAAAGCGAATTCTTGCTGTCCCCGCAACACTTTATCCATGAGGCTTGAAAAGCAGTATGGCGCGTTCTTCAAACCAAAACTCAAAACTTTAGGACGGAATGTCCCCATGGGTGAAATGAACGCCGCATACCTACTAGCCTCTTCTGTAAGTGGAACCTGCCAATAACCCCTGACAAGATCTAGGGTGGAAATAAACTGAGCGCTACTCACTCTCTCAAGGCGCTCCTCGATGTTAGGGATCGGATAAATTTGATCCTTAGTGATGGAATTAAGCCTGCGGTAGTCGACGCAAGGACGAGGTTCCTTGCCCGGTACCTCAACTAAAATCAAAGGGGAGGTATAATCACTCTCACCCGCTTCAATAACACCGAGCTGTAGCATTTTCTTTACCTCAGCCTCCATAATATCGCTCTGGCGGGGTGACACCCGGTACGCCTTGGATCGTACTGGCTCTGGGGAGGTAAGTTCTATGTCATGAGTAAGGACAGAAGTCCTACCAGGCCTCTCAGAGAACAGACCTTGAAACTCTTGTAAGAGCTGGTGTAGTTCGGTTTTCTGCTCAGGCGACAGCGATGCTTTACTTATTAAGTCACTAATGACTTGATCGGTGTCTTTCCTGTTCGTCACTGAGCCTAGTCCCGGAAGCTCGACCGGAAGCTCTTCTAACTTTCCCGCATCGGGAATTTCCTCTCCAGTATCTGGTGCCTTTAACGCTACAGGCTCAATTTTATCCCGTTCGGGCGTGCTCTGAATACTAGCTTGCTGCGCCTCTGACCCTTTCTCATCGTTCAACAACGTCGGCCCCGCAACTACCGCCTTTGCAGCGAGCTCCCGAACCTTCGATCTGGTTAAGGCCTGAACGCTAGCCTCACCAAACAAAAGCCCCTTCTCGCGCAGGAGGTGATCGGACCTGTTCGAAAATAGGTACGGGTACTGGGGGGGCAGCATAGATGACACTGCGGCCTCCGTCTCAAGTGCTCCGAAAGGTCCTTCAATAAGCACTTTTGCTACCGGCAGACACACGCTATGAGCTTCCACTGCTTGCTTGATCCATGCGCACTCGCCCGTGAACATATCGGGTTCTACGTAAGAGGGGTGAACTACATCCATTGTAGCTGCGGAATCGCGAAGCACTCGGCACTCTTTCCCGTTCACGAGGAGGTCTCGCATGTAAGGCTCGAGAAGCTTCATGTTCTCGTCAGTGCTGCATATAGACAAAAACACGACTTGTGTTTTTGTTTCTGGACACTGCGCCGAAAAGTGACCCGGCTTCTGGCACGTATAACAAACGCGCGCTTGCCTCGCCTCGAACCGCTTTCTGCGTTCGGCTTCGGCTGCCGCCGTCTCCTTACGTTCGGTCGGACTGCTTTCACTCGCATCCGCACTACGTGTGTCCCCCTTTGCTCTCATGGGCGTGAACTTTGGCCTCTCAAACTTGGAGCCAAATTCACCCTTTTGACCGTCCTTAGCTCCACGAGCCCGACGCGTCACAAACTCCTCGGCTAACTCAGCGGCTCTAGCCACCGTACTAACGTCTGCCCTATCCAAGACCCAGTACCGCACGTTCTCAGGTAACCGACTATAAAACTGTTCTAGCCCGAAACACTGCAGAACTTTCTCGTGGTCACCAAACGCTTTCTCTTCTTTGAGCCACTCCTGCATGTTTGACATAAGCCTGTACGCAAACTCTGTATATGACTCACTTCTGCCTTTCTCATTTTCCCGAAACTTCCGACGGAACGCCTCCGCTGACAGCCGGTACTTTTTTAGCAGACTCGATTTCACTTTCTCGAAATCCTCTGCCTCCTCTCTCTCCAAGCGAGCGACTACGTCGGCCGCCTCGCCGGGTAGCAAAGTGAGCAAGCGCTGTGGCCACGTTTCCCGAGAGAACCCCTGCTTCTCGCACGTTCGCTCAAAGTTAACCAGGAACAAACCAATGTCCTCTCCAAGCTTAAACGGCCGCATCAGGTCAGTCATTTTGAACAATACTCGTTCTCCTGCACCGTGTGCCTGACTTCCATTACGAGCGCGTTCCATCTCTAACTCGAGACGCTTCATTTCCAAAGCGTGTTGACGGTCGCGCTCTTCTTTTTCTTTCTCTTTTTGTTCTTTAAGTTCGCGCTCATCTTTCTCTTTCTGTTCTTTTCGTTCACGCTCATCTTTCTCTTTCTGTTCTTTAAGTTCACGCTCCTGTCTTTTTGCCGTCTCCCTCTCCTCAATGGTCTCAAGGCATTCCGACAGCTCGTCATCCTCAGCTTCTAACTCAAGAATAGCCCTTAGCAGTTCTGGTTTTCTGAGTTTGTCTGAGACATCCAGACCCAACTCTCTCGCAAGCTCCAACAATTTCGGTTTGCGCAACGACTTCAAATCCATGGCTGCTCTGAATGCTGCTTTCTCTACTGCCTACTATTGTCTTGCCGCAAACTAACCCGGTAGCAACGACAACCACAATTACCAGCTCTGTTTCTAACACTAACAAAAGCCTGGCAAAACTCAGAAGAAGAAAGTCCCGCACTCACCAAACCTTGCAGCCAAGACTTCAGCGCAGTCGTTCCGCTGCAGGCAACCAGTCATCACACAGGGCTCGTTGCACTGCTCCCGGATGGTCGTTGAGCTGCTCAGCATACAGTCAACCGCATCTCTTCGCTGCTGGCCTCCGTTGGCGCGATCTCACCGCTGGCAACCAGATGTTGTAATCGCACCGCTGGCCCGAGTTGTTGGGGTCTCGGTGCTGACGCCCGTTATTGCCAATGGGTCGCAAGCCCCAAGGGTAGCGTTGGCCTGGCGGCCTGGGGCACTGGAAGCATCCGAAGGTCCCGGCAAAGCATGAGAAGACTGGTAACAGAACAACTTGTTTATTCTAACATAGCAAAAGAGCGGCCGGTCAGCTCGACCGAAGTGGAGAGACGGGAGAGCACGTAACTCAACAGTACAAATCGGAGCCTCCCTCTTGGCGTCCGGGGGCAGCTGCTCTTATACTCCCGGCGTCGCGGTCCAAAAGGGAAGGAGGGAAGGTCACGGGATGAAGGTCACGGGACGGCGCAGCAGGAGCCCACGACGGCGCGAACTGTCGGGCCGAGAGACCTGCTGAACCGAGTGTAGTGACGCATCGCCAACCCTCACCCACACGACGGCGCGAACAGTTGAGCCGAGAGACCTCCAGGCTCCTCATTCGGGGAACTCCGCTCCCCGGCTGCCGCGCTTTGACAAGCGAGGGCACACACACACACACGCACACACGAAGACACGTGGCACTGAAACACGCCTGGGCACGCTTGGCGGGTAGGCGTTGCGGCGGCGTCGGACGGGCCAAAATGTCCGCCGCTTTGAACAAAGCCCCGGCGTCCGTTGCATCCGCGCCGGCATTACCGCGCGTTGTAGGCGAAACGTAACAGGGCACAGTGCGCCAAGTGCTGAGAGCTTAGTGTGCGCTGTGTTTTCACCGCTTAGTATGTGTTGAAGCGAGAGGCAGCACGAAGGTCAATTCGCTCGCTGCTGCGGCCCCTATCTTGAAAGCGATCGTCTTACGTGACGCACGGACGGGCGGGTTTCCTAGTTGGGTATGCACAGAAATGCTTACGCATTTAAAGCGAATGCCGCGCCGATCAGCGCAGCTGGGCAACGTGTACCAGCTAGTGTTCAAAATGCGTGCGGCCAAATCCGAAACCGGAAGTGCGGTTTAGGTTTTCCCATCAGCCGCTTGGTGCGCTACAGTCAGTTCGGCAGATGAGCTCTATGGGAGTGTCCGCTCCTGATAGGCGTCTTTCTCTATACTCGCATATTGTCAGCGTTCACATTGACGACTCTTCCTGCTCGGAGGACAACTTCGGCGCTGTGAAGGCGCAAATTTCTGAAAGGTGTACGTGCACTGAAATTCGCTAAATTTTAAGTCACCTTAACATCATCATCATCAGCCTGGTTGCGCCCACTGCAGGGCAAAGGCCTCTCCCATACTTCTCCAACTACCCCGGTCATGTACTAATTGTGGCCATGTCGTCCCTGCAAACTTCTTAATCTCATCCGCCCACCTAACTTTCTGCCGCCCTCTGCTACGCTTCCCTTCCCTTGGAATCAAGTCCATAACCCTTAATGACCATCGGTTATTACATGTCCTGCCCATGCCCATTTCTTTTTCTTGATTTCAAGATGCCATTAACTCGCGTTTGTTCCCTCACCCAATCTACTCTTTTCTTATCCCTTAACGTTACACCCATCATTCTTCCTTCCATAGCTCGTTGCGTCGTCCTCAATTTAAGTAGAACCCTTTTCGTAAGCCTCCGGGTTTCTGCCCCGTACGTGAGTACTGGTAAGATACAGCTGGTTATACACTTTTCTCTTGAGGGATAATGGCAACCTGCTGTTCGTGATCTGAGAATGCCTGCCAAACGCACCCCAGCGCATTCTTGTTCTTCTGATTATTTCAATCTCATGATCCGGATCCGCGGTCACTACCTGCTCTAAATAGATGTATTTCCTTACCACTTGCAGTGCCTCGCTACCTATCGTAAACTGCTGTTCTCTTCCGAGACTGTTGAACATTAATTTAGTTTTCTGCAAATTAATTTTTAGACCCGCCCTTCTGCTTTGCCTCTCCAGATCAGTGAGCATGCATTGCAATTGGTCCCCTGAGTTACTAAGCAAGGGAATATCATCAGCCAATCGCAAGTTACTAAGGTATTCTCCATTAACTCTTCTCCCCAATTCTTCCCAATCCAGGTCTCTGAATTCCTCCTGTAAACACGCTGTGAATAGCATTGGAGAGATCGTATCTCCCTGCCCGACTCCTTTCTTTATTGGGATTTTGTTGCTTTCTTTATGGAGGACTACGGTGGCTGTGGAGCCGCTATAGATATCTTTCAGTATTTTTACATACGGCTCGTCTACACCCTGATTCCGTAATGCCTCCATGACTGCTGAGGTTTCGACTGAATCAAACGCTTTCTCGTAATCAATGAAAGCTATATATAACGGTTGTTTATATTCCGCACATTTCTCTATCACCTGATTGATTGATACCTTAACAACTTCGCCTTTTTGAGTGACTTTCTTTAGTGCCTTGAATAGCTTGCCCTGGTAAAATTCCTCAAGGCACTTTAGCTCAGTTCATTGCCTTGCCCCCATTTTATTCCGAGGGTAATATACGCGCCTCCATTTGTCGCTACTTTTAAAGACTTGAATTCTGGGGTTTTACGTGCCAACACCCTACGCCGTACTGGAGGACTCCGGATTAATTTTGACCACCTGGGCATCTTTAACGTGCCCCCAATGCACAGGACATGGGCGTTCTTGCATTTCGCTCCCACAGAAATGCGGCCGCCGCGGCCGGGATTCCATCCCGCGCACTCGTGTTTAGCTACGCAACGCCATAGCCGATAAGCCAACACGGCGGCTACATTTAAAGACTCGCAGAAGTGCTTAATTATAAGCAGTCTGGGTGCATGAACGTTGCTTTAATTTCTAGGCAAAACGCACTCCTGAGATGTGTTATCGTTTTCAGGAAATCGGGGGCTTCTAATGAGATAACATACGCGAACATCACCCCATTCGGAGCTTTCTAACTGAAAATGCGGGCGTGCTATCTATCCTTGCCTGACCCCTTTCTTTACAGGTATCTTCCTACTTTTCTTGTGGAGAATTAAAGTAGCAGTGGAATCTAGGGGCCATATACCACCACATAACACCACATAACAAAACTCTGAGCATTTGAAATAACTCTGTCAGGTGTTGAACAAACCCCGCCTCCGGCGTTCCGAGGAGTTCATCGTATTCTCCGAAAACAGGCGGACCAATGACGTTTTCTCCTTGACTTCTGTCTTGCAGTTTATAAAAAGTGAAATCGGTACGTTCCCTTAAACCAAATATGTTTATTAATTCTAGCATTTTATTTAATCTCCATTCTCCTAGTTTATCAGTCTAGTGTGTGAAGCTGTATTGCGTTATTAAAACTTTACTTCTATTCAGAACTAGTGACGTCTCTTTGAAGGCGTGGCTGCATGCGCCCATAAGCGTCCGAGTTTCGGTTTCACACGGATATGGAGCTTCGTCGAGCTAAAAAGGTGCGGGGAATCGCAAGTTTGCAATTGGCACGGTGATGTAGCATGTACAAACCGGTCATTTAAATTTATTTATTGCGATTCACATCTTAAGTGAATTAGTTAAAAAGGTAATCACGTGACTTTAGATGATTATCTCCATAATTACCACGCTTTATCCTGCCTCTGGTATCCGCCGCCACATACATCACGGTCCCGAAAAGAAGAAACCGTGATTGGCGGAGAAGGGGGATAACTACCACGAATGACATTTAGTGTTTTCATGAATGAAAATTTATTTTGTGTAAAATCCAATACGGCCGAAGCTGACATCATTTATCGTCTGTTAAATTCCTGATCAGCTTGCCAAGCGATGCAAATTTAAAGCATATCAAAATGGTATCGGTAAGGTTGAAAGCATCGCATTTATTTATATGAAAAAGAAAATCAGACGTTTCGTGTAAGCTGGCAAGAACACACTTTGATTTATATATGCAAACAAAACATGACATTCAGGCTTGTAGTATCAAAGTTCGGAATAGCGGTCCCGCACCGCTACAGATACTTGTTCTATACTGAAAAGCTTCGCACAAGCGCTTCAAAACGTCATATGCATTATTTTCCCGTGCCCTGGTAGAACCCAACGTAGCAGCAGGTTAGAATTTTTCTAAAATAGGGGCCATGTGTTAGGACATATGGACAAATTTTCAAACGGCGCCGTTTACTTGCATTGTTTGCAGTGAATCACTTATTATACCGCTGGAAAGCACTGTACCAGCGACGTACGCATGCTTTGCCGCTGTTTTTTAAGAACAGAATGTGACAGCAAGCTTAAATATGCACAAAGAGAGACATGCTAAGGGTCATATGTGGGCGAACTTATATAATTCGTGGTTTAGTGCATAATTTGAGAAAGCGCTAACACAACAAAAGAACGACCCTCGTTCCGTGAAGTGAACCCGTATTTCACGTGACCGTACTTTGTCTCATTTCTGCCGTCATTGTTAATCTAATTATTCTCTTATTTTTTATCTCATTGTACTGAAGTCAGTCAATACACCAAATCAAATGAAAAATCATGGACCTCATGGAGTGGCACGATGACTGTTTACATTGGGTGCTTGAGAATGAAAACGAGCTCATCAGAGACGTCCTAGAGACATTTAAACAGTGCAAGATCACATTGTGAAAAATATAAGCTTGCGAATAGGGGCATCAGAAAATCGAGTACTACGGCCCTTGTTGATCTTATTGAGGATGACGTCAGCGTTTGATTCAGTGTTCATTCCTTAGAAAATGAGTTCAAGTTAGATTTATTTGCATCACAATGGCGGGCGGGCTCAGGCAAAAAGTGAAAGCATTTCATTTGAAGGTGCCTGAGTACTCTGTGTACATTACGTACGACACTGATAGCAAGAATACAACATTATTAGACGAATATAATTCGAAAACAAATTCACTTATTAGTACAGTTTAGTAAAAAAAAGTAAGCACCTCCACATTATAGCTTTGGAGGACGCAAATACTGAACCGGCTGGAAAGAAACACAGACTTATAGGTCTGTATTAAACTGGGTAGACCATTCGGGTCTTGGCAGCAGGATAAGGTTACTCCTAAAAGCAGAAATTTTAGTGGACAAGTCAGCCAGTGTGCTCTCGCAGTGTTGAAATACCGCAAAGGACGCGATGTCGCCACGACGACACGCGACGCTACACCAACAAATAAAGACATTGTTTTAAAGCTGAGATTTCTTTGACTCTTCCTTCGTCTTTTCCACTGCTGCTGCTGCTGTCTTACATGCCGCGTCGGAGGGTGGCTCAGAGCGTGCATATACATACAAGAAGCGTGACAGAGAGGAAATGCGATGCGAGAAACTCAATGCCCTCTGGAGCTTCCTGGTCGTCGTCCCATTAGCCACTTGACAGCCGTATTTATCCGTGATCTGCCGCAACATCATTGCAGAAACTGCAGCGCTTACCCTCCTTCTAACGTGCAAGTCTTGGGGAGAGGTAGATAGAATGGTAGAGAGGGGGCCGGGCGATGAGGCAGAGAATGGGTAGAACCGGTGCAGTCGTGAAACGAGTGAATGACAGCCTTGCCACTCCTCGCTCGCAGTTCCCATAGATGGGGGAAAGGTCAGAACAGGGAAAAGGCGACGTGAGAAGATAAGGAAACGCTACTACTATAGACACGATCACAGTTGCGGGCAAACTGAAGGTACGGTACCTTCTGCTATTTTCTGCTACACGTTTCTGCTATTTCTGAAAAATAAATACCGTGCAAATTTGACAAGGGTGCAACTGACACAGGGCGTGCAGATGCAAAGCCGCATTATATCAGCGTAGGGTCTAGGCGACATACGGAAGCGGCTGCACGTCAAATCAACACTTCTGTGCACACCGCGGTAGCTATGCGGCCATGGTATTTCTCGACGTCGCGGCTTCGATCACTGTCGCGGAAGAGGAATTTCGACGAGAGTGAAATACAAAAACGGCCGCGCACTTTAGATTTAGGTGCATGGTAAAGAACACCAAGGTAGCCAAATTAATCCGGGGTCCGCCACTACGGCGTGCCTCATAATCCGATTGTGGTTTTGGCACGCACGACCCCATAATTCTGCCAACACTTCTGCCGCCATGCGACGTGTCATGTGAAGCAATGACAATGCTCACTCTCATAGGTTATAAACAACGGCGCACAAGAACGCCTCAAACAAACACGACTCCCGGCATGTTCTGTGTACTCCGCCGAAAGACAACGGTGTTGCACGCAAGGTAGCATTTGCCATGAAGTCACTGCTATTGTATTGCACTAAAGCCGAAGAAATTAGATATTCGCAGTCAAAATCAACACTAAGTATCTTCAATCAAAGCAACCAACATAGAAATCATCGCTTACATCGATTCCCACGGTGCGTGGGATTGGCGTAATTTTTTAGACTCTGAAATTGTTTGGCTAATGATGGCAATCATTATTGCAATAGCTTTATTCGCCAAGGACGCAGCTTCTAGGACGGCTCTGAATACGCCTCCCCCCTCCTCTTCCCATTCCCCATTATAGGCCTTCGCGCCATCCCTTAATAAATACATTTTGTCATCATCATTCGAAGTAGTAAAAACGGGCTGTCATGTACACGGTAAAATTGATTTAAACGGCATTAGTCCCATGGCTGTTACATCATTGCCAATTTCCGACACCCTGTTCGACCATTCGTACAAAAGCCTCTTCAATGCCATCAGTGCTTTAGGCTTGGACACGTCAAGGGGGTCTGTCCAAACTCGTTGCTGTCTCCCCGGTGTGCTGAACCTCACGCGGAGGACACTTGGCGGGCTGCTGTCCTAAAGTGCGGCAACTGTTGTGATTGCCATGCTGCCTCGTCTAGGGACGGCCCTCGCATCAAGAAAGAGGTAGCAGTTCTCAAGCAAATGGTTCGGGACAATTCGTCCCACAGGGAGGCTGTTGAAACGACCCGGTGTCGGCGTTGGCGTCACCGAACCTCCTCAAAAAAGGCAGAGACATGAAAGGAGAGGGGCCCTTCCATTGTCGCACCCACATTCTCCAGTCAGGCCACAAAGGGGCTGAGTAGCAAAAGAAAGTCAGCTGAAAGGAATCTTTCTCAAGAAGAATGGCCTGCGTTTCCGAGCCAGCAACTTGCCAAAGAACCACAGATTGTCAAGCCCACTTGGGAGCCTACTCCTGCCGCTGATGACAAGCCCAAAGAAGATCGTGAAGTTATTTCAATGCTGCGTTCCCTCATAGATGCCAATCGAGTGATCTTTTTGAACCTTGGAACCATGTCTGCTTGAAGTGCACTGAAAGTACTGGACGCCTTAAGTCCAATGCTTGAATCTCTCAAATAGAGACATGGCCAACCATCGCCCATCCTTTGAAGAAGAAGTCAAGGCAGCGTCAATTATCCAGTGGAACGCAAGAGGACTAAGGTCACGCCTTTCAGACTTTCGTCAGTATATATATACTAATTTGTTCCCAATCATTGTCATATGTGAGCCTAACGTGTCAAAACCGGTCAGATTATCGGGATGCAAAGCTGTTATGTCCGCAACAACTGATGCATGCAGCAAAGTCATCGTTTTTATTCGTCGAGAACTGACCTATGTTCGCCAGCCAATTCCACCTCACGATGACACTCAATATGTTTGCCTAATAATTAAAAAGGGCAAACTCATGTTTACACTTGTAGGCGTTTATATACCGCCTTCAAGTAATTTCGATTCCAAAAGATTAACGAACATCTTATCGGTGTGTCCTGCTCCACATGTCATCATCGGAGATTTTAATGCGCACCATATGGCATGGGGAAGCACACGGACAAATGCAAGAGGGCAAAGACTAGCAAACTTCGCCTGCAACCACGACCTTTCACTCCTGAATGACGGCAGCCCAACGTTTATACGAGGCGTGAATTATGGCAGCTGTCTTGACCTAGCTTTCGTCTCCAGCTCTTTCACAAGATGTGTTAAATGGTTTTTGGATATCGAGACACACGGGAGTGATCCCATTCCCAAGTACCTTCTCATCAAAAGGATGTCCAGGTACTTCCCACGGAACACCATTCGATTAATTGACTGGACTAATTTTACTTCTATCATGGAAGATGCTTGTCGAGAGGGCTTGTCCTCTGGATTAGAGGAAACAATCAAGTCTGCAATGCGAGACACCACGCGCACGGTCACGGTTTCGTCGAAGCACACGGATTTGGATATAGAGTTGCGGCGGCTTCGTGCACTCCGTCGCCGTGCGGAGGGGCGATACCGGCGTACAAAATCCATGGATGACCTTAGCACAGCCAGACGACTACAAAAGAAAATTCAACGTCGCATGGATAGATTGGCATCTCGACGTTGGTCAATGTTTTACTAGTCACTAGACCCTCGAAAGCCACTTTCCCACATCTGGAGATCCATACGGGCCCTGCGTTCCCGCCCTGAACAACGCTTCCCATTCAAAGCACTGGGGCTCTTCCAGAGGCGACTGGATGCTGATGTTGCAGAAGACATTTGTGCAAGGATCGCTGGCCAAGCAACGGGTCCAGGCTCTCCAGCCCCCAGCGACATCCCTGTTTCGCGTGACTGCCGCATGGATCTTCCTTTCACAATGGAGGATCTTGAAGCGGCTCTTGCTCTATGCAGGCGTTCTTCATACGCGGGATCAGATGGAATATCCTACCGCGCCTTGAACAACCTGAGTGAAGGCGCACGGAGAGAACTGTTAGATCTCTACAACATATCCTGGCAAGATGGCATGGTTACCGAAGAATGGAAGACAAGCCGCTTGGTTCCTCTCCTGAAGCAAGGCAAGTCCCCACTTGAACTCACCTTATACCGCCCGATAGCGCTGGCCAGCTATGTGGGAAAGGTAATGGAAAAGATGGCCCTTGCCCGCCTGGAGTGGTACCTGGAACACTACAACATGTTCCCAAATTGCATGGCTGGTTTTCGTCGAGATCGCTCATCAGTAGACAGTGTTGTTGATCTCGCTACGTATGTACATGATCAAAAGTCATGCAAAAGATTATCTGCAGCTTTGTTTTTGGATGTCAAGGGGGTGGGGTATACGATAACGTATCTCACGAGGTTATCCTTGATGCTCTTGAGATGGTTGGACTAGGTGGTCTAGTTTTCAATGAATTTCTCATTACCTTTTTATGAGATCGTTCTTTGTGTGTACCGGTGATGGTCAAACCACACGACACTACACCTACCGAGGTGTTCCTCAAGGCGGTGTACTAAGCCCCATCCTATTCAACCTCACACTCATTGGTCTCGTTGAACTTCTGCCAGCAGTGATCAAGATATCAATGTACGCAGACGACATATGTATCTGGACTTCAGGTGTGACACGTCCTCAAATACGTGCGAGACTTCAAAAAGCTGCTGCTCTGACAGCTATATACCTTCGCAACCATGGTCTTGAAATCTCGTCAGAAAAATGTGCACTGATGACATTCACTCGTAAACCAATGACACCCCACGCCATCTCAATAAATGGCCAGATAATTTCTTATGAGAAGACACAGATTTATTGGCATAATCATTCATAGAGGTATCTCATGGAGCCCACACGTGACCTACTTGAAACAGCGTCTGACAGCAATCTCCCAGCTTTTCAAGTTTCTGGGCGGAAAGACTTGGGGAATGTCAGTGCATGCAATGTTGGAATTGTACAGGGCTCTTTTTCTGGGCATCTTGAGATACAGTTTGCCCGTACTGACCAACACCTGCCAGACAAATCTTCGTGCTCTACAGGCTATTCAAGCTCGGGCTCTCAGGGTTTCTCTTGGTTTGCCAAAATGCACATCGACAGTAGTGACTATTGCGATCGGCCGGGACCGACCCATGCAAACACACATTGCGGTGGAAGTGTTGAGAGTGCACATTAGGCACGTTGCCCGTGCCCGTTCCCACCATCTAGCAACACTACCGTCAGAAAGGCCGCATGCATCATTTTGTACTACGATATCGGAGTATTACACCCGCCTTCCATCAGGCTTCACCCCCGCAACTAAGCCATCGATTCATCCATGGTGTTTGGCTCGACCTGCAGTGCACCTCACCGTACCAGGAATCAGGAAAAAATCTGAGCTGTTATCACTTGCTCTTAAACAACTAACTCTGCTCCTTTTGCACGAGAGGTACGCCGACCACGTACATATCTATACTGATGGATTGGCAACTCTTCAGTGTTCCTCTGGAGCCATGGTTTTTCCTGCGAAAGCCGCCACCATCAGTTTCAAGATGTGTCACCCAACGACACCGACGGCTGCGGAACTTGCAGCTCTTCGAGCTGCACTTCGTCTCGTCAGCCAAGAACAGCCTCGAAGATGGTCAATATTCAGTGACTCGAAGGCAGCACTGCAGTTTTTGCTATCAGCCCTGCGGCGTGGACCACACGAACAACTAGTATTCGAGATTAGAGAACCTTGACTGAGAAAGGACACTACGTGACATTTCAGTGGCTTCCAAGTCGCTGTGACGTCGTAGGGAACCAACACGCCGATAACGCTGCTCGGTCGGCTCTTCAAGGCGACGATGAGAAGCCGATACCGTTATCAAAGGCAGATGCTGCTAGAAAACTTCGAAGGTTCACCCGTGATATCACGTTCTCCTTGTGGAACGCAGGAAGCTTTCATAACAACCGGCTGCACAACCTCGACTCCTCTCTACGCCTTTGCATTCCAGCTTGAATCTGCCGTCGCGAAGTTATAGGGCCATGCTTTGTCGAATATGGCTAGGGGTGGCCTTCATTAAGCTTTTGTAATCCGATATAATGGTTCGACGATGCCTCGTGTGATGACTGTGGTAGCGAGGAGACTCTTCAACACCTTCTCTGTCTGTCCTCGCTACAATTTACAGAGACGATCACTCGCAAACGCGATAGCGTGCTTTGACCAAAGACCTCTAACAGAGGAATTTATTTTAGAATGCCGACATCACAAGCCATCGCAGCTGAGGGCGATGAGGGCACTGTTGCAGTTTTTTAAAGGCAACAGAATTGGACAAGCGGCTGTAGCCTGAACAGATGTTTCTAGTGCTGCAAGTGCTATTGTGATGTGCGGTGACGGTATGCGGTGACGGTGACCGACTGTGATTGTATGTCTATGCTCATTTCTTTCTTTAGCTCTACTTTGCTATCACGTTAACTCCCCCTCCTCTCTTTCCCCAGCGTAGGGCAGCAAACCGGATCTTCCATTTGCTTAACCTCCCTGTCTTTCCCCTTTCTTCTGTCTCTCTCTCTCTCTCTCTCTCTCCGTGAGGTCAAAATGGGCTACAATTGACAATGAATTCAGGAGGTTGATGAACGTCAAGAAAGCAGAAGCTTCCAGGAGGCCTTGAGAAAGTAAAATGACTTTTTGGGCAGAAATGTCAGGGGCCCGTGCCATGGTCCAAACGTATATCAAAAATCCCCCAAAATACGAACAGAGACCGACAAAAATGAAGTTATCTTGAGAAAGGTGAAACCGCTGGAAGGACAGCAATAACTTAAATATAAAAGACAATTTAAGGACAAAAATCCATAACATTGACTGGGTGGCCAAATTTCTGGACAAATAAATTGGCTGTTGAAGTTCAGCTGGAATGCGATGGTGCGAGATAAGGCGAGAATGTCGGCAAATGTTGAAGAAAGGCCAAGTAGGTCCTGTGGCCGACGCCAGCACCCGCAAACTGTCAGGCGACTGCACGTATAAGCGAGATGCCTGGTGGTCAGTCGTTACAGGGTGAATCGGACCTGAAATTTGGGACGCGGACTCCATCCCATTAAATACAATGCACTCTACGGTGTCATTCTTCGACGGTACTGATTCTGGCGCAATGAGGATGTGAACAAATTATCGCATGTGCCGACTGTCACGTTGCTCGAACTGCCAGCATTCCTTAATGACGTCCTTCACAGTCGCGCAACACTTGAATACAAGCGTCAGGAGTTGTGCGCGAGGCCTTTGAGTATGTGGGCGGCCTTTTTGATGTTTGATATGTGCTACATCGCGATTATATTATTAAGGCGGAATGGCAACATGGTAGACAATATAGAGAACAGATAAATACCGCATGCATATATATTACTGCACAATTATCTTAAATAGCGGTCGGCTTTCACGCATGTGGATAACCGTGACAGGACACGACTTTGAGAACTGCAAGTACTATTATATTTGCAAGTACTGATTGTATTTGGTTGCAGGACTTCAAGTGGAAATATGCCTCCAGTACTTAATAAGCGAAGTTCCAAGTTTTAGTTTTAGTGCTGCAATATATTCATGTAACATGTTAAGCATTGCTAGTTTCTCAGTAGCTATCTGAGAATACCAGCATCAGTTTTTTAGAGCTAGTTTTCATGATCGATGAAAGCTTTTGATTCCTCTTATTAAGAATTACGTAATTGAGCGTTTTATTTACTTCGGCGTCATATTTCTGCAAAATACCCATAAGAGGAGAACTAACTTCCAATAGTTCAAAGCTACTGGGCAACTGGGCATAGGAATTTTTGCTCCGGAAGAATTTCTGCTATAAAGCGGCGAACCAAGCTTAGGGAGAACGCGTCAGCGCACAGCAACAACTGTCTTCGCCGTACTGTATACTGTCGCGCCAAGCGCGGCGCGACTTTTTTCGAACGTGAATTTGCTCATTGTGAAAGAAAACTGTTCGGATGTTTAGTTTAGTCCATAATCTGGAACATCGTGCACCGCAAATGAGCAAGCGATAAAGAGAAACCGACAAGTAGGGGGTTTTTGTCCCAGGCGAAGCAAATTTCCCTGCGTAACGTCACAGGACTCCCGACACCGCAGCAAACGACCTGGAAAAGACAGCGCTCGCCGTGCTCATGGCACTTGCGCCGTGCCTTGTCAAGTGTTTTCTGTAACAGAATAATGAACTACAGAAGGGCAGATTCCCAACCACTAATAACTTGTCTTCCTTACCTTCATCGATCAGGGATCGCTCTTCCACTCCAAGTCGGCATAGCCGATCACAACAGTCTTGTTTTGGCCGGGTCAGCGAGGACACTTTCTGTGAAGTGGTCCGAGCAGAGGCGGTGGCCGTGGTACATGTGCTCCCATGTCAGCCCCGCCAGGACTCCCCATTTAGCGTAATTTCGCCATATTTCACATCAGAAAAATGGGCAAAATACCGCGTGTTCATGATTAAAGAACACCTAAAAGAGTAACCAAAGTTGAGAGTACAAAGAAGCGACGAAAAAGTAAAGTCCACAGTGAAAACTGTAGCAAACCTATGTAGTCATACAGGCAACTCTTGCCTGTGTGACGTGGGGAGTTGGGTGGGGAGTGCAACCCTGCACTCCCCAACTTCTTGTAATTCAAACGCAAGCGGTGACTGCTACGTAATTGCTTTTTTTTCACGTCTGCCGTGTTCAAGAAAATTCAAAGGTGGTAATGTCACAACAAAAAAAACTGGTGACTGGATTGCTCACTAGCGTAACCTGTTTGTGGAGCAAGCATTCAAATACCTTGGGCAGATATAAATTGCAAGTTTTCCACTTGTGGAAAAAAATGAAGAGCAACCGATAACATACACCGAAGCGAAATTTCCGTCTGCGCGTCAGCTATCATCAATCGGCTCAGCGCAACTGTCAACAAGTAGCTTCAGTTTCTTACAACACTGCAGAAAAATGCGCCGTGCCAAACCAATAAAGAAATTCACTTGAAAACAACCGCGGCCGACATTTTGTTTCGTCATATAGCTGTTTTGATGAGCATAGCGCTTCTTTCTTCATAACGACTTCAGAAAAAGTGTGCTTACCTCTCGTCCGCTGGGAAACGGAAAAATTTCGCCCTGCTGTTCCTCCCTGAGTCCTCACACCACACAGCCGCGCATGACGCCGTACGCTCTTTCCTCAGTTTTTTCGACATTGCCGGAACGTTCGCAGGCACAGAAATAAAGTCTTTAACTGCAGAGCATACGAAAAACGTGCACGTGCATTGAAAGGGGCAGGAGCCGACGAACACAATGGCAGCCGAAGCGATCAGAGCGAAAGCGCCGCCCGTTGGCACAACAAATGAAGCCGCCAGATAAAGATAGAAGACGCTGAAAAAGAAAATAGCGAAAAGCACATTCTATCTTTAGACATAATTGCTTCACTTCACTTTATTTTTACGTACGTTAAAAAAGATAGAGCCAAATATGCAAAAGTTATTGCATTTTCCTTTGGCTACCGATGCCATGGCGACGCTTCATTGCCAACACAGAAAGTAGCCGCACTGGTCACCCACTGTTTTGACCTTGGCTGACCTTGAAGTTCAGATTTACGGAACCAGGCGTTTTCTGCGTTTGTACGTGTAGTAGTAGAGCTATCGCTTTAAAAATAAAAAATCGTGGCTGCTTTTCGAAAAGACTCTGAAAACCCCAGAATCAATCATCGGCGGATTTGCCTCGTCGATACTAAATACTTGTTGGAAGTCATTTCGAACCGACGAGCGACTACGTTTTATCATGAACACTGATAACGCCGACGGGACAAGCTTTGTGGTAAAGCTCAGTACGCAGGTATTTATTTATTCATTCATTCATTTATTTTTGTTTGGTTGACGTCATCACTACGTCGCCGCGGGAAGTTTCAAAAGTTTAAGGTCAATACGCCACCTGGTGGCACTCACGCGAACTAAACCTTGATGTCCAGAAAAGCCTGATATGAGAGCCGATACGGAATGTTCCAGGACACTATATTTCCTGCGAAATCGATCGCAGTCACCGCCGTCACCACGCTTAGTGTCAATTGCTCCTGGCGTCGTCTGCCATAATCAACGGTGTATACACATGCATGTACGGCGTTGGTTGCTCGTCAATGGTGTTCCATTGTCGCGGTCCACTCGTAATGACTTGCCGGCCCTTTTACAGCGAAGCTGTATACCACTACCGTTCAAGGAAATTTTCGCGTCGTTGGCCTGGTAAGCAAAAAACTTCCCATACGTGGGCCAATGCCGGAGATAGTGCAATGTCGGGCCAACCCGTGGCGGAGGTGAAGCAGGCTTTAAGCACTCCCCATACGTCGGCCGATCCCGAAGATAGTGCAATGCCGGGCCGACCTGCGGCAGAGGTGAAGCAGGCGTTAAGCTCTCCCCATACGTGGGGCGATCCCGAAGACAGTGCAATGCCGGACCGGCCCGTGGCGGAGGTGAAGCAGGCGTTAAGCACTCCCCATACGTGGGCCGATGCCAAAGACAGTGCAATGCCGGACCGGCCCGTGGCGGAGGTGAAGCAGCGTTAAGCACTCCCCATACGTGGGCCGATCCCAAAGATAGCGCAATGCCGGGCGACCTTGCGGCGGAGGT
The DNA here is from genome assembly GCF_023375885.2 of Dermacentor andersoni. Taxonomy (NCBI): domain Eukaryota; kingdom Metazoa; phylum Arthropoda; class Arachnida; order Ixodida; family Ixodidae; genus Dermacentor; species Dermacentor andersoni. The sequence continues at coordinate 315,412,147 of NC_092814.1, read as the reverse complement.
GAAGCAGCGTTAAGCACTCCCCATACGTGGGCCGATCCCAAAGATAGCGCAATGCCGGGCGAACTTGCGGCGGAGGTGAAGCAGGCGTTAAGCACTCCCCATACGTGGGCTGATCCCGAAGACGGTGCAATGCCGGACCGGCCCGTGGCGGAGGTGAAGCCGGCGTTAAGCACTCCCCATACGTGGACCGATCCCGAAGACAGTGCAATACTGGCCCGACCCGCGGCGGAGGTGAAGCAGCATTAAGCACTGCCCATATGTGGGCCGATCCCGAAGATGGTGCAATGCCGGGCCGGCCCGTGGCGGAGGTAAAGCAGGCGTTAAGCACTCCCCATACGTGGTGCGATCCCGAAGATAGTGCAATGCCGGGCCGACCTGCGGCAGAGGTGAAGCAGGCTTTAAGCACTCCCCATACGTGGGCTGATCCCGAAGACGGTGCAATGCCGGACCGGCCCGTGGCGGAGGTGAAGCCGGCGTTAAGCACTCCCCATACGTGGACCGATCCCGAAGACAGTGCAATACTGGCCCGACCCGCGGCGGAGGTGAAGCAGCGTTAAGCACTGCCCATATGTGGGCCGATCCCGAAGATGGTGCAATGCCGGGCCGGCCCGTGGCGGAGGTAAAGCAGGCGTTAAGCACTCCCCATACGTGGCGCGATACCGAAGATAGTGCAATGCCGGGCCGACCTGCGGCAGAGATGAAGCAGGCGTTAAGCTCTCCCCATACGTGGGGCGATCCCGAAGACAGTGCAATGCCGGACCGGCCCGTGGCGGAGGTGAAGCAGGCGTTAAGCACTCCCCATACGTGAGCCGATGCCAAAGACAGTGCAATGCCGGACCGGCCCATGGCGGAGGTGAAGCAGCGTTAAGCACTCCCCATACGTGGGCCGATCCCAAAGATAGCGCAATGCCGGGCGAACTTGCGGCGGAGGTGAAGCAGCGTTAAGCACTCCCCATACGTGGGCCGATCCCAAAGATAGCGCAATGCCGGGCGAACTTGCGGCGGAGGTGAAGCAGGCGTTCAGCTCTCCCCATACGTGGGGCGATCCCGAAGACGGTGCAATGCTGGACGGACCTTCGGCGGAGGTGAAGCAGCGTTAAGCACTCCCCATATGTGGGCCGATCCCGAAGATGGTGCAATGCCGGGCCGGCCCGTGGCGGAGGTAAAGCAGGCGTTAAGCACTCCCCATACGCGGGCTGATCCCGAAGACAGTGCAATGCCGGACCGGCCCGTGGCGGAGGTGAAGCCGTCGTTAAGCACTCCACATACGTGGGGCGATCCCGAAGACAGTGCAATGCCGGCACGACCCGCGGCGGAGGTGAAGCAGGCGTTAAGCACTCGCCATACGTGGGGCGATCCCGAAGACAATGCAATGCCGGACCGACCTGCGGCGGAGGTGAAGCAGGCGTTAAGCTCTCCCCATACGTGGGGCAATCCCGAAGACAGTGCAATGCCGGCACGACCCGCTGCGGAGGTGAAGCAGGCGTTAAGCACTCCCCATACGTGGGCCGATCCCAAAGATAGTGCAATGCCGGCCAGGCCCGCGGCGGAGGTGAAGCAGGCGTTAAGCTCTCCCCATACGTGGGGCAATCCCGAAGACAGTGCAATGCCGGACCGACCTGCGGCGGAGGTGAAGCAGGCGTTAAGCTCTCCCCATACGTGGGGCGATCCCGAAGACAGTGCAATGCCGGACCGACCTGCGGCGGAGGTGAAGCAGGCGTTAAGCACTCCCCATACGTGGGGCGATCCCGAAGACAGTGCAATGCCGGCACGACCCGCGGCGGAGGTGAAGCGGGCGTTAAGCACTCCCCATACGTGGGCCGACCCCGAAGTTAGTGCAATGCCGGCCCGACCTGCGGCAGGCGTGAAGCAGGCGACTCGACCCGCGGCGGAGGTGCAGTTCGCCATTAAGGAGCCCACATATACAGCTTGGGCGCAGCCGTGGCGTAGAGGTAGAGCATCCACCTCGCGTGCAAGAGGACCGTGGTTCGAATCTCGGTGCCGCGCAATTTATCACCGGATTAAAAAAATATTTAAGGAATCCGCGTGTTGATAAAGTTTCATAAACAGGCCTGGAGTGCGGCCTGATTTCGGTGACCAGAACCGGTAACGCACTCTCTCACCAGAGCAGGCTTGGCCACCCTGGTGCAGTACTTGGCCACAACCTCCTATATGCATACAACAATCAAACCCCGGCCCTCATTCCCCAGCAGCTGCGAAGCAACTGACCACGGCGGCGGTCAGACTTGCGACGCAGGAGAGGGTGCTAAGAATCCATGGTTCCGGACAGACCGCCATTGGAATCTGAACCTGGCAACGTTTAACGCTAGAACGTTATCTAGGGAGACGTGTATAGCAGTGCTATTGGAGGAATTAGAGGGCAGTAAATGGGATGTAATAGTGCTCAGTGAAGTTAGGAGGACAAAAAAAGCATATACAGTGACAAAAAGTGGGCACGTCCTGTGCTACCCAGGCTTAGCGGAGAGACGAGAACTAGGAGTCGGATCCCTGATTAAAAAGGATATAGCTGGTAACATACAGGACCTCTATAGCATTAACGAGAGGGTGGCAGGTCTTGTTGTGAAAATTAATAAGAGGTACAAATTGAAGGTCGTACCGGTCTACGCCCCTACATCCAGTAATGATGACCAGGAAGCCGAAAGCTTCTATGAAGACGTGGAATCGGCGATAGGTTAAGTCAAAACAAAATACACTATACTGATGGGCGATTTCAATGCCAGGTAGGCAAGAAGCAGGCTGGAGACAAGTCAGTGGGGAAATATGGCATAATAATAATAATGTTTGGGGTTTTACGTGCCAAAACCACTTTCTGATTATGAGGCACGCCGTAGTGGAGGGCTCCGGAAATTTTGACCACCTGGGGTTCTTTAACGTGCACCTAAATCAAATATGGCATAGGCTCTAGGAATAGCAGGGGAGAGTTATTAGTGGAGTTTGCAGAACAGACTAATATGCGGATAATGAATACCTTCTTCCGCAAACGGGATAGCCGAAAGTGGACGTGGAGGAGCCCGAATGGCGAGACTAGAAATGAAATAAACTTTATACTCTGCGCTACCCCTGGCATCATCCAAGATGTGGACGTGCTCTGCAAGGTGCGCTGCAGTGACCATAGGATGGTAAGAACTCGAATTAGCCTAGACTTGAGGAGGGAACGGAAGAAACTGGCACATAAGAAGCCGATCAATGAGTAGCGGTAAGATGGAAAATTAAATAGAGGAATTCCGGATCAAGCTACAGAACAGGTATTCGGCTTTAACTCAGGAAGAGGACCTTAGTGTTGAAGCAATGAACGATAATCTTATGGGCATCATTAAGGAGTGTGCAATAGAAGTCGGTGGTAACTCCGTTAGACAGGATGCCAGTAAGCTATCGCAGGAGACGAAAGATCTGATCAAGAAACGCCAATGTGTGAAAGTCTCTAACCCTACAGCTGCAATAGAATTGGCAGAACTTCCTAAGTTAATCAACAAGCGTAAGACAGCTGACATAAGGAAGTATAATATGGATAAAGTTGAACATGCTCTCAGGAACGGAGTCAGCTTAAAAGCTGTGAAGAAGAAATTAGGAATTGGCAAGAATCAGAAGCCTGCGTTAAGAGACAAAGCCGGCAATATCATTACTAATATGGATGAGATAGTTCAAGTGGCTCAGGAGTTCTATAGAGATTTGTACAGTATACCAGTGGCACCCACGACGATAGTGGAAGAGAGAATAGTCTAGAGGCAATTTGAAATCCCACAAGTAACGCCGGAAGAAGTAAAGAAAGCCTTGGAAGCTATGCAAAGGGGGGAGGCAGCAGGGGAGGATCAGGTAACAGCAGATTTGTTGAAGGATGGTGGGCAGATTGTTCTAGAAAAAGTGGCCACCCTGTATACGCAATGCCTCATGACCTCGAGTGTACCGGAAACTTGGAAGAACGCTAACATAATCCTAATCCATAAGAAAGGGGACGCCAAAGACTTGAAAAATTATAGACAGATCAGCTTACTGTCCGTTGTCTACAAAGTATTTACTAAGGTAATCGCAAATAGAATCAGGAACACCTTAGACTTCTGTCAACCAAAGGACCAGGCAGGATTCCGTAAAGGCTACTCAACAATAGACTATATTCACGCTATCAATCAGGTGATAGAGGAATGTGCGGAATATAACCAACCCTTATATATAGCTTTCATTTATTACGAGAAAGCGTTTGATTCAGTCAAAACCTCAGCAGTCATGGAGGCATTACGGAATCAGGGTGTAGACCAGGGTGTGTATGTAAAAATACTGAAAGATATCTATAGCGGCTCCACAGCCACCATAGTCCTCCATAAAGAAAGCAACAAAATCCCAATAAAGAAAGGCGTCAGGCAGGGACATGCGATCTCTCCAATGCTATTCACAGCGTGTTTAAAGGAGGTATTCAGAGACTTGGATTGGGAAGAATTGGGGATAAAAGTTAATGGAGAATACCTTAGTAACTTGCGATTCGCCGATGACATTGCCTTGCTTAGTAACTCAGGGGACCAATTGCAATGCATGCTCATTGACCTGGAGAGGCAAAGCAGAAGGGTGGTCTAAAAATTAATCTGCAGAAAACTAAAGTATTGTTTAACAGTCTCAGAAGAGAACAGCAGTTTACGATAGGCAACCAGGCACAGGAAGTGGTAAGGGAATACATCTACTTAGGAAAGGTAGTGACCGCAGATCCGGATCATGAGACTGAAACAATCAGAAGAATCATAATGGGCTGGGGTGCGTTTGGCAGGCATTCTCAGATCATGAACGACAGGTTTCCATTATCCCTGAAGAGAAAAATGTATAACAGCTGTGTCTTACCAGTACTTACCAGTACCAGTACGGGACAGGAACCTGGAGGCTTACGAAAAACGTACGTTGTACCTAAATTGAGGACGACTCAACCAGCTATGGAAAGAAGAATGATGTGTGTAACCTTAAGGGATAAGAAAAGAGCAGATTGGGTGAGGAAACAAACGCGAGTTAATGACACCTTAGTTGAAATCAAGAAAAAGAAATGGGCATGGGCAGGACTTGTAATGAGGAAGGAAGATAATCGATGGTCATTAAGGGTTACGGACTGGATTCCAAGGGAAGGGAAGCGTAGCAGGGGGCGGCAGAAAGTTAGGTGGGCGGATGAGATAAAGAAGTTTGTAGGGACAACATGGCCACAATTAATACACGACCGGGGTAGTTGGAGAAGTATAGGAGAGGTCTTTGCCCTGCAGTGGGCGTAACCAGGCTGACGACGACGACGACGACGACGACGACGATCATGATGATGATCATATACAGCTTCACTGGTCATCCTTCTTCACAAAGTGGAAGGGCACTGGGCTTTTTTTTTTTTTTTCAATGATGAACTGCAGTATTTAACCTTGGGCTGCTGCGTCTGCGCTGTAATACTGTGTTTGTCTGTCCAAAGCGTGTTGCGTGTACGGTGACCCGGCTCTGTTATCCACAGACATTCCAATTTTGTTGCTGCTCAGTGTGTTAAGCATATTACGAAAGACGCTTGATGCCATTCTCAGGAAACTAGGTTGTCGCTGCGGTGCGGTGATACATGCACTGCTTTAGCACTATGGACCCAAAATGCGGTCCGGAACGTCTGATAGAAGGGCGGCCAAAATTAGTGGGCAAAGCAGGGTTACGTAGTCTTGTGTTGCTGTGCTGACCTTCGCGAGATAATTTCAATTGAACTGATTACTTCCACCGTGACACAGCTCCCCCTGCAGGTTAGTTGGCTCAGCGTAACTCTATAATTTCTTTGCTCCTGCCATGGGTAGCCAGCACATTTCTGCGGGCGAGGTTCGTCCAGCGATGACAATTAGCGCTACAAAAACAGGTGACAACCTTTGCTTAGATCACCATTTTCAATATACCCAGTATTTCAGCGAGCACTTTCAATTTATTTTTCTTGCCTGCGGCAGATAGTTTAATTCTAGCCCATGAGCTGGTCAACTCGTAGAGGCGGACATTACTTGCGGAAAAAAATGAAATGGACATCTGAGTAATTAGAAAAAAAAATACATATAAGCTCTTGAAAATTAAATTATGGGGTTTCACGTGCCAAAACCACGATCTGATTATGAGGCACGCTTTAGTTGGGGACTCCGGAAATTTGGACCACCTGACCGGGGATCTTTAACGTGCACCTAAATCTAAGTACACGGGTGTTTTCGCATTTCGCCCCCGCGACCTCGTGCTTAGTAGCCCAACACCATAGCCGCTAAGTAACCATGGCGGGTAAATAATTTTTTAACTAATTAGCTTACGAGGAAGCTTTAGCTCGGGACCCAACTCCGACGCGGCGTATTAAAATACTTGTAAAATGCAAAAACGCTTTTCTGAAATAACCCCCTGAAGCGATTTTAATGAAATTTGTTGTATTTGAGAAAGAAAGTTCAATTCTAGTCACTGTTGGTAGCGCAATTTCGATTTAGGGCCTGAATTTTATGAAAAGGATTTTCAAAATTTTGAAAGTTTGAAAATAATAGACGCACGAAGTTTATAAATTACTAGCTCTGCATCAAAAACAGATATCGCGGTTCTGTAAACGGCATCGATTAGATCATTCAAAGCGGACACATTCGATATGTCAATTTATATTTTACGTGAATTTGTTACGTTGTGTACAAGGGTTCTGCAAAAGCTGTATTTCCACATTACCAAATTTTTTGACATTCATGTGTAACATATCAATTTTGTCGGCTTTAGATGTACTATTAGATGCAATTCACAGAATTGGGTTATTATTTTTCGTTGGTGAGTTAGAGTTGTAAACTTGATAGTTTAGATTTCTGAAAATTTTCGATTTTTTGCTAATTTTTTAATAAAACAATGACGATCTAAATAAAAAATTCGAAACCAACTGTCAGTAGATTGTAAGTTTTTCTTTTAAATGCAATAAACATAGTCAAATTTGGTGCATAGTTGCCGAGAAAAACGAATTCTCCTTTTGCATGCATTTAGATAGGAGCACCCGAGCTAAAGCTTTTTCTTAAGGCACATACTTCAATTTACAAATTTACAAATTTACAATCCACTTGGAACGAATTCACAGGATGATACCAGTTTCGAGATATTATTTCGCGAACTTTGCGGAGAAATGCATTGGCGTTCCTGTTACTTTTTTTACTTCAATGCAAAAAACGACGTTTTGTTAAGAAAGTAAGTGGGACGACACTGCATTTTTAGCGCAAGTTTGACGGCGCATATCTCGTAAATGGTGTCATCCACCCAATTCTTTTCAAGTGGATATGCCTTGCAGTCTCACCCGCTTGAATTTATAAACTGCAATATGTCATAAGGCCATTAGGTAAAAGCTTAATTAGTAATATTTTTAATTAGTCTATTGCGCATTTCAAAATTTTGGGCAGTAATGTCCGCCTCTTCGAGCAGACGAGCTCATGGACTAAAATTGTGCTATCTGCAACAGGCAATTTTTTTCGAAATTCACCAACGATTACGATATTCCCTAATGCAAAATTTCAGCGCAGCTCTATAAGTGTTTTCATTCCGCAATATATTGGCTGGCGCGGACCATCTGTCTCGCGCGGCACGTTCCAAACGGAGCGAAGTGTGGCACGTCTGTCTCGCTAATCGGAAAATCGTGAGGCAGCGCGTGGTGCGATTCGCAGCAGCCGCTACAGATTAGATAGATAGATAGATAGATAGATAGATAGATAGATAGATAGATAGATAGATAGATAGATAGATAGATAGATAGATAGATAGATAGATAGATAGATAGATAGATAGATAGATAGATAGATAGATAGATAGATAGATAGATAGATAGATAGATAGATAGATAGATAGATAGATAGATAGATAGATAGATAGATAGATAGATAGATAGATAGATAGATAGATAGATAGATAGATAGATAGATAGATAGATAGATAGATAGATAGATAGATAGATAGATAGATAGATAGATAGATAGATAGATAGATAGTGCCCGTCTTGCGCGGCACTAAGCTTTTCTTTTCACGCTTTCGTTCCAGCAACGACGGGAGCCGCCCTTCGTTGGAAGGGATTCGTGCCACCAATGTGAGCGGCGACAACACCTAAGGAAGTGTCACCGCGTAGCTGCTAGCCATTGACCTTGTAGGAGAAGTGATCCCCGTCACACACGCTGGTACCGCGGACTGACCTCAGCAGCAGACGCCGCAGACGACCGTAGCCCTCCCCACGTCACGGCACCCTGCCCTCCCTTCATCTCGGAAGCGCTGATTAGATCGCCGTGGCGGCTGCAGATGCTGTGGCCACCGGCTTCTCAGCCCATGCGCAGGCCGTCTCCCCTCCGCTCCTCCTCTGTTTTCCGCCTCATGGTTCCACTCATGGTCCCGTTGTACCCTCCTCCTGCGCTTTCCTCCTCTTCCCTTCACTATGCCCTTTCTTTCACCTACCGCTGCGCTCCGCGTTCGCTTTCATTCTTCGCGGCACTCGCTCGTTCGGTTACGCCGACGCCGATGGGTTTTAAGAGCTGCACTCTAAACTTTTTGAAAGTGTTCGCTAAAACACCCTGTACTTTGTGCTTTAAGTGCGTCATGCGTATTTGAATCTAAAACAAGGAAGTTGAGAAGTTCAGGCTGGCTAGTACTTGACCGAAGAAGTAGCTTGAGTGCTAAACACACTAGAAAAAGAAAAGAGGAGGGGGGAGTAGGGAGGGCAGACATACAAAGACGCAATAAAATGTTCACAAGTTTTATCCTGTGAACATTTTCACAGGATAAAAATTCCCCCACAAGATAAAATTCCAGCTCCTGCGTTTTCTTTGTTTATAACAAAATTTGTAATTCTACGCTGATAAAGTTATGCCTTCCGAGTGGTCTCCAGAAGTCTGAAAGTGCGTTGAGCAGAAATAGTCCTATGCTAACATGAACAAACAATATTTTTGCATTAGAAAGTGGTAATGAGATTTACTTAACACTGTTGCGCAGAGCGACAAAGGGACAGGACTTGAGCGAGAAGACAACAGACGACACCTGAATAGCGTATAGCATATTTGATACGCTGGGAATTACAAGACTAATTAGACGCTGCAGTTTCTTTAACCATAATCTCCATAATCTAAACATTGTTTCGGGATTCCATCCAATCATAATGCGGCCGCCGTGGCCGCAACTCGAACTCTCGACCTTCTGCTTAGGAGCACAGCGCCATAGCTACTGCGCCACCGCAACCTCTCTTATTTTTACATTAATAAATGGAAGATCTCAAAAGCATGCAACACAACCAGAAATTCGAAAGCATTGAATCGAGCAAAAAATACCTGAAATGCAGGTAAGCATGCGCATGCATTCAGCGTCGCCATCAACTCCGGCGGCTGCTCCCTTGTGAGCAGCATACACACTCCGTACAAAGGCTTCAGAGTTCCGGAAAAAAAAAAACTATCTTGTATACCTCGGGCATTCAGCTTGTCTATTTCACAAGGTGCTCCGCCAAAGGCGATGAAAACCGAGGAGTATAACCATATCTAAGGCAGGTGACCGGGATTTTGACTTCACACAGGTCTGGCGTATCTGTGATCTGGGTATCTTGTTACTACTTCTCCCACAAAAAACGGCCCTTTCGCGCCTCCAGAGCGTCATAGCAAGTCGCAAGAGGTAACCAAACGCAGCTCCGATTAAGACAAGAAGCGATCATTAGTCTCACAGTAGTTAAAATTAACGGTATGGCGTGATTGACGCCATTATGGTAGAAAATTAACCATATTGGGCTATATCACTGTAAAGGGTGCGCCGCCGTAGATATAGACATGTTGAGGCAAAGCCGCCGTACGGCAGACTTTTGGGAAATAGAGTGTGTTCGCTTAGAGTAAGCCGAGCTCGCGCGAGGCAATGGTGTCTGGAAGGCGACTTCGGTGGGGCCCACATTAAGCGAGTATAAATCGCAGAGTAGTTAAAGTTAACGGTAGACAAGGGCGTAATTGGAACCAATATAGTCACAAATTAACCACATTGCCCAATAGACTGCACTATCTCAAGGATCAGCCTACCTGGCCTCCTAAGTAAAAAAAAAAAAAAAAAAAAAGGTCGGCAGAGTGTCGACGCAAAGAAAGAGGAAGGCTACATAATTGCGCCTGAAATACAATACGACTAAGACACAAAATGAGTGAATAATGAACATCAAAGAGAAAGGGATATAGACAGAATAGAGAGATATAATCAACATCGAATTACTACAGACTTTGTGTGCCAACCTTGTCTTCTTTAGCATCGATCCTCGGTAGAGACTTTCTTTTTAATAGGAAGATGACAAATTTAATATGGTGTGATATCCGAGTATTTCATTAGTGTTCTCTGTAGAATTTTCCAAATGGACACAGCGTCTCGACTATGAAACCGTGGTCGACTGTTTCAGGCCGAGGACACACGCGGCAATTTGTCCAAAATGAAACGTAACAGCTCCTTGCTTGTATAGCCACAGGTTAACTTGAAATATTGTTAACTAGAGCCTAAAACAAAATGTTTCTGTCTCAGGGTAAATGCACATCCGCGTGACTCGCTTAAGCACATCCTGATAGCGACACTATACATAAGGTGTACGATAGAGTAGAAACGGAAATGGGTGGATGCTGTGAGCGTCCTCTTTGAAACGGGGTAATGGGTTGTGCCACCAAGCTTTTGTTATTATTTTGTCTAATGTCCTACCAATATTGTTTTGAGAAATGCAATCCACCAATGCATCAGAGACTGCCCTGCGGGGAGCACTGAATGAGAATGTCAAGCTAAATCGCACCTTCAAAAAACTAATTGTTTCAACTACCTCGTGAGAAAACTCTAAGGTTCTATTTGCAGTTCTCTGTCTGTTAATGAGAAAACAATTTCTGGAAGGTACTTGACTAAACGAAGTTGCAACATTTCCTTCAAAAATAAGTCCTTGACATTTAAAGAAAAGGATACGAAAAACGCGTTGCCCGAAAAGTAGGTGAGAAGTGTCTAGGCTACCATGTTCAATCGGAATGAAAAGGTTATCACATCTCATAGACTCACATCACGAGCTGCGTCTGAAGTTGACGAAAAAACTGTATGTCTTGCAACTACAGCCGTGACAAATGCCATACCTGAAGGACGCATATGAGACGAACTGCAAGAAACATATTGCAGGCTTCAGCCCGACTAAATACGAGCAGGAGCTAGTTAGCATCCTGCACCATTGGTCGAACCAAAAACTTGAACTCTTATGAGAATTAACGCTATACCGGGTGATCAGTCTTAAGATTTACAGAATTAAAAAAAAAAAGTCACCTATGGCGGATAAAATAATTCAAGTCCTTGAGCTGGATTATTCAGGGCGTACATTACTTGCACGAGAATTCGAAACACATGATCAACTAATTAACAAAAACATACCAATATCTTCCTAATTAATTATTTTAGGGCATATATTGCAATTTACGAATTGTAACTGGCGAGTTTGCAAGGTGTATCCACTTAGAATTAATTTTCAGCACGACGCCAGTTTCGAGACATTCATTTCGAGTTACTTTTTCGCTTCATTGCATAAACGAGATTTTTCTTTAAAAATTAAGTGCAGCGACAGTGCATTTTTACCGCTAGTTTAATGGCGCATATCTCGAAACCTACGCCATCCTCAAAACTCGTTTTAAAGTGGCCATGTCTTGTAAACTCACCGCAGCGATTCGTAACTTGCAATATTCATGGTAAAATAGATAGGTAATAAGTTATTTAGTCAATTATTGTTAATTAGTTGAATATGCGTTTCGATTTCTCGTGAAAGTAATGTCCGCCTCTTTGAATAACCTAGCTCAAGGATTACAATTCAGCTATCTGCCACAGGTAAATTTTAAAAATCATAAAACTTAAAAATTGTCACCTCGCATAGCCCCGGAAACCTTGGGAAACACCTATGTGACGGCACGAACCACCTCCACATTCTCGTGCCAGCACACAGACATTGCCAAGACCTTTAATCAGCGCGATGCGGCGACACTGAGCCACCACGACTTGAGAAAAAAGCATGCTGTGAAGACTGCATTAAGTGGTACGTTTACAAATGCTGCTGCAGGGGCTTTCCAGCTGCGTTCGTGGCGTAGCCGTTGGGCCGCTTCTTTTTTTTTTTTTAAATCTCTTCGTTATAAATGATTTTCATTGTACCGCCATGCCAGTAATAAACCAATAATGCAACTATGTGATCAAAAATCCACCACCAACTGGTGCCTCCAACTGAGCGAACCACCAGGTCCAGAGCGAGCACTGAGAGCAGCATTGCCTCACGAGTAATTGGTTGTGGAGCGCGCTACGGTGCACGTAGGAGTGGTAAACCGCTTCCGAACTGGACAACGTTTAAGCGAATCTTGTGACAAGTAGTATAGAGAAGAGGAGAGGGCAAAAGCTGTGGTTCTACTAAAGCACACTTACATAACGCATTTCTCGGAGGAGTTGGCTGCAGGCGGATCTAGCCTTGCAAGACGTGTCAGGAAAGTTCGCCACCGTTCAGAAGCGCAGTCTTACCACGTGTAATGTTGCGCTTTATCCAAAGTATGACTGCTGCCCATTTTGGGCAACACTGTAACTTCTTTCCGGTTGAGGTGTTAAGATGCCCGGATACACTTTTAGGAGGAGGCGCGAAGAGGTAGCCGCCGTGGCCACGGTTTATTTAGGCCGGCCAACCATGGTGCCGCGGGACCTCGGGAGCGGTAGATGCCGCGGCCCCGCTCAGGTCGAGCGCGCTAACCTTTTCTATTCTGGCGCTACATGCATGCCAACCGACTTCTTCGCCGGCTCTGGAGGCGTCAGCCACGTCGCCACAGAGCTCCTCCCCACCCCTTCCACCTAATGCGGAGGGCGTTTGAAATACGTGCAAGAGGCACGCGCATAGAAAGGGGAGAGAGACTGCTAGCCTATATACGGTGAGTGGCAATTCATAGCGTCCGTTAAGAAGTCCAGCTAAAGTCCCGTGGTGGCGAAGGGCAGAAATAGCCCTCTGGTGGTCGTGGCTGAGAGCGTCTGCAGACACAGGGCGCGTCGTCTTGCACGTTGAGTACGTCGTCTTGCGAGGACGTCGTCTTGCCCAGTGCAATATTTTTTTGCACAGAAACTGCTAATCTTAGCAGCTTCTGATGAGCGTTGAGACGTGTTGCTGCCAAAGTGCACCGTGCTGAGCAGTTATTTAGGCCATTTCTTATATCACTTAATGTGTCCGTAGCGCGAATTCCCTTGCACCCAATAAAAGAGGTAATCTTAGTTTTGGAAACAACCATTGGAAGGTTTGCTGTGCCTACTACCACGCCTTTGAGATCCTGCAAAGGGAACACCCCTTCACGACATCGCAAAGCTAGCTGTTACCAGCTGCGAGAGATGCTGGCTACGTGAAGCAGGCTTTCCTTAGCTGTACAGCCGCTCTAAGCCAATAGTGTTTATAAACAATGTTATGCATTCAAGATGAATGGGTATATATAATATGGGACCTGCGCGTAGATCTTACGCGATGCCTACACTGTCGCAGGATAGAGTCTACATGGGCGCCACTTCTTGTGCTGCATGGAACCCTGCAGAAAAAAGTAAGCCCAGATAAGATGAAATCGCTTGACATCTGTAGCAGTACCATTTGGACGTTTAATTTGCTCCGCCAGAGTGCAACTAAATTATATGGGCGCAGTGTTCACAAAAGATTATTGCTCCAGAGCTGTTCTTAAGAGTACATTCCAGTCACTCGTCATATTGGGCAGAATATTTGAGACGGCGGCCGGCCAGTGATAAAGAGCATCAGCGAACTCGAGTTCTGCGTGATCGGTTACTGACGTAACTTAACGGAATTGATTCACATCGACCTTTGTCCCTCTTCAATAATCTGGGCACTTGAGAGAGAGAGAGAGAGAGAGAGGAGAGATAGAGAGAGGGCGGAGGGGGGGGGGGTTAATAAATCCTGGAGTGGTGTGCCAGCCGGAACGCCTGTAGCACAGTTGGGTATGATGGGTACCCGGGCACCATCTTCTGCGTCCCCGACGCGTCTCTTCCATAGCTGTCTCCCTCTGAACGACGTCTGGCACCCGGCCTCTGACGTGCTGCTCCACCGCGTCGACCTAGCTTTGCCTACCTCTCTCTCTCTCTTCACTAGAGTCAAAACAGACAGTGTTCTAAATACTCGCACATGACAACCGTACAAGATGAATGAAAGCCGTCCTGTGGGCAAAGTAGTGTTTTCGATGTCGCTGCTGCTATTACTTTTTGTTAATGTAAGGAGTTAAAATGAGAAAACTGCCACCCGATATAACAATTCTCAGAAAGATGTCCCAACTAGAGAAACAGATGTATTTCCACAGTTACATTGTGGCCGCTTCTGTTTAAAACGTAACAGCGCCCCGTAAAGCATTATTATTCCGTGGAATGTAATGTGCCAATAATCCCAAGCTGTTCCTTTTAGAACGTTTAAGCAGCTGGCTTTATTTTGATGGCACAAGGCCTTCAGGAATAGCGGTGGCCAGCGGCACAAAACCATGATGTGCAGGTATATATAGTATAACTATGTGGTACAACTGGACTCAACTCCTAATGCGGGTATTAACTAAACCGTATACTGTATAACAAGCAGAGTATTTAAAGCTGTGTCACGCAACAGTCTTAGGGCGCGCTTTCTGCATTTGCCAGGCTTCAATAGAAGCTTGGCCCGCTCAGTGAAGCATGCCGGTAACAACAGCGGCGACGCGCAGTTAGACCCCGCGAAAGCGCCTCGCATTAAAGTGACTGACAACTGGCCAGAACGTGTCGTGCGACGTTTGTGAAAATGAATTGACCATAACTGATAGTGATAGAATCCAGCACACTGTTCGCAATCTAAGCAGGAATTATAATTTTAAATTGGCAAAGAAAGCCTAAAAAACCAGTAAGTGGCGCGGCCTGCATGGCATTGAGACCTTGGTACTCCGGATGCAGTACATGATATTACTGTACGTAAGTCGGCTGTTACAAAGCAGATCACACTGATTGCTTAAAATTGCAATTCGCATATTATTAGACGTTCGCGCTTTATTCTTTGCGTATTACAAAGTAAAGAAACTCCACCTTAACGAGCGGCACACCCATCCCACAGTGCATGACGGTGCACATGCTGTTGTACACGCGTGAGTTTGCGTGTAAGTACCCAGAGATGCGTGGTGTTCCTGCGAGATACAAAATTCCATCGTCTACTTGTGTCATAAATGGGTACCTGCAGCATTACAATAAATCAGCACACGCGTGGCCACGGCAGCACGCTGAACTGCGTTACCGTGTAAAAGCGTCGTTTCGCTTTCGGGCCCGACAACACGTAGCTATTATTGTAGAAGTAATTTAACACTCCGGAAAATATCAATCGCCAGAACATCGGCTTGATACACAATATAGTGCTTTCTGGTAGCTAAGGCTGCACTTGTCTGCCTCCCACGAACACCGGCGCGTAATCGCTATCGCTATCGCACCTATCACTGTTTTCAGCATGCTTCCAGTGAACGACTACATCGTCACTGCAGATCGCAAAATACTGATTAAAAAAAAATGTGCCTTGGTGTTTTCCGCGTTACCACTTCATGATTAGACACTGACCGGTAAGGTTTCCATTGCACACACAAAAAAAGGGTTGTCAGTCACTTTAAGACAGTTTAACGCTACCGTGTAAACGCTTTCGTAGCTATAGTCGGCCAGTCGCGTGCGTCCTACCATTCGCAGAGTCCTTCTCACTATCTGTGCCCTTTCAAGCGGCATGCTTTGCAGCATGGGCGCTGCCAAAAGCCCTCCCCATTATCCCTTTCTTATCTCCTCAGTGGTATCTGAAGCACAGGTGTCTCCGCCCTACGCAGTGTGTGCCGCTCTAAGTGCCCCACTTCGCCCTCTTCACAGCCTCGCACGCTCAGCGCATAGGCACCTGCGAGGCGTAAGATATACCTGAGGGCAGTAAATGAGCCCCCGAACGGCTTCGCTCTAACGCCGAGTGATCGGCGACGCCGCTAATTGGACGCTCGCTTAATCGCGCCCTCTCTTTCGCGGAGCCGTAGCGCCGCACTCTCTCCCGCGAGGCCGATAACGCGACACTTCCTCGCGGCAAGTATCCGTGCTCCCCCGAACGAACGTCACATCGCGCGCACGTACGTATACACGGCCTACACTGCGGCTGTAGCATGCACACGGTCGTTTAATCGCGTCCCGCTCGAGGGGCCGAAATTAATTCCTCCGAAAGGAGGCTCGCCGCGACCGCTCGTTTCGCGAAGCCCACCGGACGTCGTTAGTTGCGCCGCGTGTCGTCTTATACGGAGCGTGTTTTCAAGTGGCGCTGACCGCTAAGGCGCTCGAGCACTTGATCGTGAGAGTCTGATCTCGGCTGCCCGAGTTTCTTCGGTGGTCTCGCCTTACGAGAGTAGGAGCGTCTGCCTTATAGAGGGACACTAAATGAAAAACAAGCCGTGTTGTATTAGTAAATTATGTTTCTGCAGTAACACAGCGTCCATTCTTATCGCGAGAGAAGACTTGATAAACAAGAAAAGACGCGAAAACGAACGATCGCTGATTATACTGCCCTTTCTTTGATAGCGTTTACTCTCGTCTGACCAATTCTTTATCGTTAAAGAAATACGAAATGGCGCTTTAATACAACCTTAGGCTCAACCTATTGTGAGCTTTGAGGACTATTCCTGCGCCAAAATAGCCCATGCACGAAGAAGGGGACTTCGAAATTCCTGACATCCCACTGACGTGCGAGTGGTGAGGTTTCGCCTGATGATTACGGGGTTCCAGCAAAAATTTTTAAAAGTGCAGAAGCGGTTACTCATGCAAGTCAGGAGAAAAAAAAAGTTCGCGCAGAAGCTCATCTGGGACTTGTCTAAGTATTCGTAAGCATTGTGCCCCTTGCTCATCCCCGCGCAGCCCGGTGGCATTATCAATGTTATGAAACTTGATCCTACCAGTATAAACGACAGCGCTGCGGCGACACGAACTGCTACGGACGGTAGCGCAAGGTGAATTGATGATGCAAGCATACTGCAGGTGGCGGCGCCAGGTGCGCTAATGACGTTGCGATCATTATAAGCCGTTATCGCTCTTTAGCGCATTATCCATCCGCGCCGAACCATTATCAACCGTGATCAACCGCATTCTGGCGGCGGCTGCGTATGGCGGGGTCACGCGGGCCTTATCTTGAAAGTGATGTGGGATGGGGACATGGTGTGCCGAGTGCTGATAGCTTCGTGTGTACTGTGTTCTCGCCGCTTAGTTCGGGTTGAAGCGAGAGGCAGTGCAAAGGTCGATTCGCTCGCTGCTGCTGCCGTGCTTCTTGTTCTATACATTGAATTCCTTATAGCGGTGCTGCGCATAACGCGGCTGATCGGGCCCTATCTTGAAAGTGATCTGCGATGGGGACAGAGTGCGCCGAGTTCTGATACCTTCGTGTGCGCTGTGTTCTGGCTGCTTTCGTCTTATGTGACGGACAGACGGACGTGCGGGCTTCCTCGTTGGGTAGGCATATAAACGCTTACGAGTTTAAGAAATAGAACATACACACTCATTATAAAGGTACAAACGAGCGAAGGAAATTCTACAGGAGATATGATTAAAGCTGGTTTCACGTAATAAACTCAAAAGAGACTTTGTCGCCCGCAATGCAGAAGCCGTGTTTCACACAGGTTCGAGAACATATCACCGCTGAAGCCGAAGAAGTCCTTTCCTGAAGCTATGAAACCTTTGCTGGCACTGTTAGGATCGGCCTGCAGGGGTACTGTTCTGCAAAGCTATTTCAGCCCGCTGCACGTGTTTCGATCGGCCCGCAGTGGGGGCGCCCTTCAGAGAACCAGCGAGGACAGCGCTAACCAACCATGAACTTACTTCAGAGAACTGCGGACTACGGCAGCAAGAAGAGTTCCCCCCCCCCCCCAAAAAAAAAAAAAAAACGCTGCTTTGCGGTGCGAGGGCCCCAGGATTCGTCACAGTCTGCTGACACACATGGCGACTACAGGAGAAAGGCAGCTCTGGAATTTAGAGGCGCCGGCTGGGGTCGGGCGTGACCAGCTGGCTACGGGGACGCAGGACAATGGACACCACGACGGCCGCGTTGCGAAGGTCAGCTCCGAGTGCTGCGAAGGTCGTCTGCCCTCGGAGGAGGGCAGTGAAAGTGCGTACGTGTGTGTGTGAGCCCTCCTCCTCCAAAAAGGCGGGTAGTCTAGATGACTTCGAACGATGACGTCGGACGGAGTGTTTATAAGCAGCTGTTTGTCGCTGGTACAGTGTGCTCGTGCTCGAGAAGGTGCTCGTCGTCGTGCTCTGTGCTCGTGCTCGTCAATGTACTCGTGAGCTGTGTGCTCGTTGGCTGTATGCTTCGTTTTGCGGGCACCATTTGGGAGTCACGCTAGACTGTGTAAATGCATCACTTGTTTAAAATGTAAATACTGTAAATAAACCCTGTTCACCTAGTTCCTCCCAAGTTCCTCTCTACGACCTTCAACCCTTACAAATGGTGGCAGCGGCGAGATCGTCCGACAAATCTTACGGCACGCACAGTTCGTTCTGTTGAAACCCCGTGCCGTATACGTGCCACGTGTGCACCCTGCACACGGGAGCATCAGCTGTGAAGAGCTAAACCGCCTTCGCTAGTATACATCAGGTACCCATGGGTGACCTTCCTGGAGGCAGAGAAAACGTATCGAGCCTTGCAGGAACCGAGTAGCCTCTTGTATACATACTTATGAGCACTCAAAAGAGGTTGTGCTAAAATTCTAAACACCGTATACTTAACGAATTAACCAAAGCTGTAGCGCTAGCTGAAATCTAGAGCATTCGCAACAGCCTATAGATTCCCTTCCCTGCATTACCCGGGTTCCCTCGCGCGCCGGAAAGTTGACGGCGCCGCGCGCACGCTTTTCCTCCAACTCGAGTCGTTAGGGATGCGCAGGGAGCCGGATAGCAAGAGAGCTCGCAGAGCGGCGGGAAAGAGGACAAAGTGTTTGCGGAGAAAGGGACGGTGGAGCCAGGGGCGAAGGGAGATAGAGCGGCCCTCGTTACAGAGAAAGGTTTCCAAATTCGACTCGACGTCACCGCCGGGACCGCGAGCGCAGGGAAGCGCGAGCCTTCCGACTGAAAGTGTCAAATGGTCCGCGTCAAAGGTGTCATCCGGACCTGTTTGTCAACGGCCGCGGCGGAGCTGCTACCGAAGCCGCCAGGGTATCGCGACGCCAGAAGGTCGGGGGGCGGGTGTGCGCGCACCTTTGCCAGTGAACGGGCACCGCGACGCGGAATGTAGCGGGGAAGGGGTGTCGCGCCAGGGCGGACAGCTCCCGGCGAGCCCGCGCGCGACGACTCCTGACGCGAGCGTCGAGCTTCCGCATAGCGCTGGCACGGCGGCAGGCATTTCCCACGAGGTGGACAAGCAAACTAAGACTAATGGCGTGGACGCGTTGCCCCTCGGACGGGACGTTATATAACTTAATTCCGAGCGGAGCGCGAAGCCGGCTCGAACGGGAGGTTCGAGGAGGGGAGAGCACCCGGTGGTGGTGGCGGCGGTGGTTCGGCCTCCCTTCGCGCGGTCGCAACTCTTGCCCGCCGCCCGCATTCCAGCGCACGCGTCGCATCTCTCTTACTCACCGCTGACTTGACGTCCCCTCCGTTTTCGTTCTTGTCTCTTGCCTTGGACGGCGGAAGTGTTCGCTGCGGGCCTGCATGAAAATTTAGTCCCGATATCTACGCAGCGGGTGTCGAGCTCTCTCCGTGCTGAAATGTATGGCTCTATTTTTATTATTGTTATGATGACTATTATTATTCGGTTTCTCTTTGCGACGCATGCGCAGTCGGCACTGATTGGTTTGGCGACGACTGGTGCTCTTTTTCGCAATTCTTTATTAGGTTTATTCAGAAAGTGTAGTGTTGCTAAGTCGTTCTTAGGTCTAGATCGTGCTCCACCTGATCTTTGCTTTCTCTTCAAGAGCTGTCGGACAGCTTGCTAAAAAAAAAAAATATGGGGGGGGGGGGGGGGAGGATGAAAGCAAACAAAAAATGTCGCCTGGACATCAGCAGGCGGGAAGCAACCCGCGACAGAAGTATGCTTATCATTTTATTACGTAGCTGGCATATTATGTTGTTGTTTGTCGCAATTTTCACTTGTTTTTTCGTCGCCCCCGGAGAGACATCTGTACTATATGGAACCATGATAATATACGTGCTGTTGGAAGTTCAAACCATTTCCCATTGCTACAAAAATTGGATGGATTTCTTCCTTTTCATTGCTATTTTGTCTCCGATTTATACATTCATGGATTTAGTGTGCTTGTTCGACGACTGTTTATCACTTCAAGTCTACACTTTCCTGTGAACCTTTGTATTGTTTGGATGACGACAAAATTGGAATTTTGAAGTCTGGCGTCTCAGACTAGTTCCAGAATGTACTCGCATTCTCGACAGAGTTGTAAGGCACCTCCAGAAATCTGCATCTTTGATAGATTTACTGATACGCGCCTAAATGTACACTTCACCACGTGTGCCTGACGCTGATAAATCCTGTGGGAGACCAGGGGCTGAATTGTTAAGCATTTTCTTTCGTAGCTGCTGTTTCCCATTGGCCAGCCACCTTCGATTATGATATGTCCAACAGCCCGACTGGCGGGCATCTGTTCTTACGAGCAGTTATATCGTATTTATTTTTGTCAATACGCACCCAACTCTCGTTTGTTGTCACAGCGCCGGGTCGATGCATGCACTTAGTTGCGTCCCATCATGCACAACCTGCCATTGATCGAAGTCCTAAAAAAAAGAAAAGAACAGCACGTACGCGACACTGCCCCCATAACACTGAACTCTGGCTTAAATGAAAGGTTTCAAGTGAAAAGAAGAGAATACCATCAGCAGCAACCGGCATAGCAATGACGGGATGACCGCCTCAGAGCGTCCAGCTTGGTTTCATCTTCTAAACAAATTGTGCTAGCGATGATCAATGAGCGCTGGATGCGGCGAGACGCGGCGCAATACTTCATGCCATGCTTGCGACTATGCGAATTTCTTGCCTTTTGTTTAGCCCAATGTGTGTCAACAGCCGCGGCTATTGTACTAACCCAGGATCACCCAATAACTCAAACTGCCGCGGAAATGCTGAGAGTACGCATAAGGCATATTGCCCTAGCCACACCTTCGCACCAATTTCCCCCCATACGAACACGGCAAACTATTGTCAGATAGTTTTCTTTAAAAGAAGAACAAAAAGGAAAAAAGAAGAAATGCTTAGCATGTCTTGCAGCCAGCTTACCTCGAGAATAACTTCAAATAATACTTTTTTTTCAGGCCGAAAACATACTCTTTCGAAACACGTCATCTTACTCCAAGACTTCATTTTTGTCCTCCTTGAAAAACTTTCCTTGCGGTTTACTTTTGCACATGAAGAAAAAAAAAAGGATGGCATAGTATAATTTGAACTACAAGGCAATCCAAATGCATCTAATGCAGGCACGTATGGCTCAGGAAATTGCTTTAAGAGGAACCATCTCTATACACCGTGTACTGCACCAGCGACCGCCACAGTTGATTTGGCAAGGCAGAACAACCCATCTGACACTAGATATAACTTCAGCAATAATAATAATAATAATAATAATAATAATAATAATAATAATAATAACATAAAACGACCATCGTCGGGTAACGCACCGTGACAAGCACTGCACTCTTCCAAGACCATGATACAAGAAAACAAGGTACTTCAACCTTTAACGAGCTCTATGAGTCAGTTCGGCGTAGAAAGCGTAAAAAAAAAAAAAAAACGAAATTCAAAGGTGACGGTTCTTACCTAACAAAAAGAACAAGGCGATCATGACATGTTCACACGCTCCGCCGGACTGCGCCCGATCGTTGTAATACGCTCAGTTTTATAGTTTGTAGTTCTTCGTGCGGTACTTTGATTGGTCGACGATTAACATCGTTGATTCATGCCAGCTCAGCGCGTGCAAGTGTCAGGTGTTCCTTGGGGGTCGATGACGTCAGATGCTCCAGTGCTTGCCATCCATGCGAAGGAATGTACGCGCGATAGATGGACCCGACACGGCGACCGTTTTCGAGTGCTCCGGCGCAGGCCGACCTAACAAAAAGAACAAGGCGATTATGACAGGTTCACACGCTCGGCCGGACTGAATAATAATAATAATAATAATAATAATAATAATAATAATAATAATAATAATAATAATAATAATAATAATAATAATAATAATACTATTATTATTATTTATTGCCACAACATATAGAAAACAACACAAACAGGCCGGTCTAAGCTTCAGTTGGCTTGTAGGACCGTGCCTATGAATATGATAGACAAGGCAAAAAAATATACATAAATTGATGAGACATGTAGGAAAAAAAAATAAAACGAATGGCAAAAAAAATTGAAAAGGACAAGATAACATCTGGTTATCTACTTATAACAAAAGAAGTTGTAGAGGTAAATATTGCGATGAAAGAATGTTCAAGAGGTTAATTTTACTATAACTGCTTTAAGAAGTGTTTGAGCGTGCTCTTTGATGTCAGGTTAAAAATTTGATCTGGTAATTTGTTAAATATGTCAGGCACAAAAGCACAGCGTTTGGCCGCACCATGCCTTGTGGCTGAACGAGGAAGTACATAACGGACATGTTTTCTAAGTTCTCTTGCGGCGTCACTTTTTTGTTTGAAAGCGGAATTCCAGAAATGTTTAACGACAACTGTTTCTATAAGTAATGTATGAAAATTCGGTAGACCAAGTTCACGGAAGATATTTGCAGATGTTACTATTGGGGAATTGTATGCAACATTTTTAAGAATGTTTTTTTTTTATAATCCGGTCTACCCTGCATCTCCAACGATCCGAGCAGAAGCCAAAGACTTTAATGCCGTACCTCAACACACTGTAACCCAGTGCATGTGCTATAATCTTTTTTACAGACAAGGGTGCAATACTTTCGATATTAAACAACAGCCAAGCTACTGACCTCAGTTTAGAACAAATAAGTGATAAGTGATGTTGCCACGATAAATTACTATCGAAATAGATTCCGAAATATTTCACACAATCCACGTATGGAATAGGCGCACATTTACAATAAACACAGTCCGACTCATGTAAGTAGAGATGCATGTTAGTAACAGCAGTCTTGAGTGGGGAGCCAAAGCAAACAAGTTGTGTTTTTGGGGCATTAACAACAATTACATTTTTAGAGAACCAAAGCATTGCCTTGTACACGTCATTTTGCAACATTTCAGTGGACGTTTTATAAGAAAGGTGTTTCGCCCATAATACAGTGCCGTCAGCATACTGGAATAATGAACATTTCGAAATTGCCAAAGGGAAGTCGTTAACGAAAACATTAAACAACAATGGTGACAAAATGGACCCCTGAGGAACTCCAGCTTTTACCGACAGCTTAGAACTAAATACGCCCTTTTCATCGGTAGAGCACCTGAAATCTGTTGCTCAAGTAATTTTCGGGAACTTTGTAAAAAGGCCCACGAGATCCCCAAAAATGTAGTTTACTTAACAAGATTTGATGATTCAGGGTGTCAAACGCTTTCGCTACATCTAAGAATAGCGCACATGTGAAAAGATTCTGATCTGATCGATTCTGCCGAGAACAGTTCATCTGAAAATTCCTCAAGCAGTGCTCCAGTACCACGCCCTGTAACAAAGCCAAACTGTCGATTGGTCAGGATAGAAAATTTGTTAAGAAAAGAAGACATAGAGTGGAAAAGAAATTTTTCTAAGACCTGAGCAATAACCGGCAATATACGAATTGGCCGATCGTTTTCAATACTATCTTTCTTCCCTGACTTGTGTGTAGTGGTACAACAACTGCAGTTTTTAAGCATTCTGGAATTTCGTCACCTTCGAAAAAACCATTCAGTATATGCAGGATAATATCTGACAGCACATTGAAATTCCTTCTGATGGTGTGTAAAGAAATTCCATCATATCCAGTAAGCTTGTTAGGACGGAAACTGAAAATAATTTCCTCCAGATCGCCCCTCAAAATTCTCGGAAGAAAAGCTGACGAAGATACAGAATGCCCTAATGGCCGAGTGTTTGTGGATTGAGAGACAGCCCTTTGGGACGCTTTAACAAAGTGCCTGTTGAAAGCATGAGCCACCTCTGTGGGAGGATGCTGAAAAGCACCGAAAACAGACCGGTTACTGGAACTCACTCCTCTGAGATTATTTACCAAAGACCAAGTTTTGCTTACATTATTTGAAGATTGTTTAAATTTATTTTAAAATATAACGGCGTTTGGCGCCACACAGAAGAGCAACAACTCTATTTCTTGCCGACTTGTATTCTGATCGCAGTGCTAGGTTTCTGGGGTTTCTTTTGCAGCGTTTCCACAAGTTGTCTGGATACGAAATGGAAGCAAGAATGTCCATGTTAATCCAGCAATGATCCTTTCTTATCGGCTTAGCTATCCGGCGTGTGCAATAATAATAATAATAATAATAATAATAATAATAATAATAATAATAATAATAATGTTGATGGTGAGGATGATTTTTCTCCCATAAAACTCCAGTTATCCCTGTCCTGTATGAGCCGACTCCACAGCTGTAAATGGCCTAACCTCGTCGCCCCATATAGTGTTGTGCCTCTCTTGGTTGCGTTTCCTTTCATCCGGCACCGATTATGCTTTGTTATCGACCCCACCGGTTATCTGTTCTGCGCACAACATGACCTGCCCCATTTCACTTCTTAATGCTAAATTAGAGCATCAGCTAGGCGTTTGCTCTCTAAATACACATTGCTGTTTTTTCTGCGCATTGTTGTTAGGCCTATAATTTTCGTTCCGTCACGCTTTGCACTGTCCTCACATTGCTTTCAATTTCGTTTGTTTGTTTCTTGTTTCTTTATTCAAACAGTAATCTATCTATCTATCTATCTATCTATCTATCTATCTATCTATCTATCTATCTATCTATCTATCTATCTATCTATCTATCTATCTATCTATCTATCTATCTATCTATCTATCTATCTATCTATCTATCTATCTATCTATCTATCTATCTATCTATCTATCTATCTATCTATCTATCTATCTATCTATCTATCTATCTATCTATCTATCTATCTATCTATCTATCTATCTATCTATCTATCTATCTATCTATCTATCTATCTATCTATCTATCTATCTATCTATCTATCTATCTATCTATCTATCTATCTATCTATCTATCTATCTATCTATCTATCTATCTATCTATCTATCTATCTATCTTGAAGACAATCATATCAAGTGGGCCCATAAAAAAGCAGAATCAATAAGCAGCAGCAAGGGCACAATAAATCTTTGCACAGCGATACAAAGGTAAGTTCTGAGTTAAAGATTGAAGCAGATGGTTGAGTATATATGCATAAGCAAGGGGAAAAAAAGCTAGATACTGCAAGAAATACCCGCAAGCACGTACAAGCAATAATTAGGTAGGACAACACGAAAACAAACATGCAAATTACCACTACAAACAATCACCAGTAAAGAAATTACAGGGTATGTTTCCTTCCAAGTGGCAGACAGACACAGTCACCTACAGTCACAGCATGTTTCCGAAGGACGCTGTTAAAACACCTCTATAGGCCAGAGTCTAGCGCCAAAGGAAGCTAGTCGGACGTGGCCTCAGATAAAGAAAGGCCGTCTTACTTTAGTCGGAGTGATGTGGTTTTTTTGAGCATTCCATCTTAGTTTATGTGCGCTTGTGAGGCCAACATATTTTGCGTTCAGTTATTGCAGTCAGTTATTTGTTGTTAAATAGGCCCCACAGATTTGTATAGATAGGGTGCCGATTTTTCGCATTCATTTTTATGGGATCTTGACAAGCGACCATTTACGACTTGAGGGTGCCCCGCATATGCACCTCAACCAATATGATATCTGTGTGGACGTTTCCTCGTCACGATCCGGCTCTCGCGCGAATACTTGATCTATAGATAACATACTCCTTTGCTGCTTCTATAATGGCTGACCACCCAATGTACCCAATCGCAAGCCGTTCTTAATATCAACGCACCTGCTGCTGATTGCGAAGTCAAGGGCGCGATGCCCGGCCTTAACGACCGCACTCCGATGCGGGCGGGATTCAAGAACGCGCGTGCACCAAGCCGGGTTTTATAGAAGCCCACGTGGTCGAAATTAATCACGAGCCATTCACTATGGAGTCTCTTATAGCCCCTCTGCTTCTTCGAAACGCGAAACCTCACCAATCTATATCAACAGACATGGGAGACAGTTTACGTAAATACGCTGTGTCTTCAACTATCGCTTGTCATGCGCGTTCTAATGAATTCGTCTGACCAGACGGCATTCCATCGAACCCCCGACTACATCATCTTGCCTTCTTCCCATGTCTTCTCCCAGGTGCAGGCTAGCCAACCGAACGGCTGTCTAATGGACATGTTATTTTACTTACCTGCGCGTTAATCTTGATACACTTCCACAGACTTGGCATTTACTTGTGCTTAAGAGGAAGCTTTAGGTCGGGCCCAACTCCGACGTGGCCTATTGAAATACATGTAAAACGCAAGAACGTTTTTCTGAGATAACCCCTGGACCGATGTTAATGAAATTTGTTGCATTTGAGAGAGAAAGTTAGATTCTAGTGACTGCTGGAAGCGAAATTTCGAGTTAAGGCCTGAGTTTTGTTGAAACGTATCTCAAAAATGCGAAAGTTGAAAAAAAGAATAGAAGCACAAATTTTGTAAATTAATAGCTCTGCATTAGGAACGGATATCGCGGTTCAGTAAACGGCATCCATTAGATCATTGAAAGCGGACAAATTTGATACGTCAATTTATATCTTACGTGAATTTGTTACGTTGTGTACAAGGGTTCCACAAAAGCTGTATTTCCATATTACTACATTTTTTTAGATGCATGTGTAACATAGCAATTTTGTCCGCTTTAGATGTACTATTAGATGCAATTCACATAATTGTGATATCATTCTTCATTGTTGAGTTACCCAGAGTTGTAAACTTGATAATTTAGTTTTCGGAATTTTTTTTATTTTTGCCACTCTTTAATAAAAAATTGACAACCTAAATAAAAAATTCGATACCAACAGTCACTACAGTTTAAGTTTTCTTTTAATGCAACAAAACCTGCCAAATTTGGTGCAGTGGTTACCGAGAAAAACGAATCCTCCTTTTACATGTATTTAGATAGGAAGGAGCACCCGAACTAAAGCTTCCTCTTAACGATTTCTTCTAAGTTTGAGATGACAAGGTTGTAATTTGGATATGACGTTACCATGGCCTGGGCTGCGACAACGCCTCAATATCAGCTACAAATCACAGGTCGCGAATCCTTACCGATCTTGCATTTTGAATACTTCTTGTAAGCGTGCTGTGAATAATAAGCGAGAGATAGTGTCTGCATGCCTGACATCATTATTAAGTGGTATTTCTCTGACTTACATTTCAAGCATTATGCTTTGTAGAAATATTTTTAGCAGTTCCCTCTCTTCTGCCCCTTCTAGAGGCTTAAAAATTCAAGTATGATTCCTCTACGAATTGACGATGCGCATTGCCTCCATGACTGTTGGTACATCTAGTTCATCATGCCGGTATATCTACTTTTTATTGTAATCTATGAATGCTATATGGAGCTGTTCCTTATACAAGGGCAAATCAGAAAGTGTTTGCCCGTATTTAAAAAAAATTAAATTGTGGGGTTTTACGTGCCAAAACCACTTTCTGAATATGAGGCACGCCGTAGTGCGGAAATTTCGACCACCTGGGGTTCTTTAACGTGCACCTAAATCTAAGCACCACGGGTGCTTTCGCATTTCGCCCCCATCGGAATGCGGCCGCCGTGATCGGGATTCCCCTATGTTTTCTTCTTTTAATTATTAGCCAAAATAAGGTACATACAGGCAATTACATATATACGTCCTAGTCTACATACCTTACACTACGTCTCCACATAGTTCCCACACCTGTTCTGACATTTGTCCCATCGCAGCACTAAATTTGAGATGCCCCTGTGGTAGAATTCGTCCGACTGACTATGGGAGCCACCGCTCATTACCATGCAAGTCCTCACGGTCTTTTGCGAACTCACAGCACCCCGCGTCACACTTCTCAAAGCGAGATACCTTTCCCCATACGTGGGCTGCACTACCCTGTGGATTTCCATGGGCGTTCGTCCCTTGCTCCATAGAAAACGAATCACGTTTCGTTGCTCGTACGCCGTGGACGTGGGAAGCACGACCGCCATCTTCAACAACTGACAGCAGTGCCATGCTGCGGAGCTATACCTGCAGATAAGGCCGGCCCGGTCCAAGAAGGGTCCACCGCTGGGAATGGATATGTTGACTTCGCGTACACAGCCGTAATTTGGCTAAAAAAGAAAAAAAATAGGGGCAAAGACTTTCTAATTCTCCCGTATTCCGCAGACTTACAAAAAGTCTCATTAATGACACGAATGCAATACATTGCTGAATATCCTTTCTAAAGCCAGCTTGTTTTATTTATTGGTTAAAGTCAAGTGCTGTCCTAATCCTATTCGAAATCGCCGCTATGACTATTTTGTACAGTACCAATTCTTCAATACCTTAAAGCCTCCTTTCGCATTGATTGATACTTATTTTATTTTATTTAGTAGAATACTGCAGGCCCGAAAAGGGCCTTCGCAGAAGCGGCATTAAGTAGGGAAAATATCACTAATTATAGAAATAAATTTAAATTATGGGGTTTAACATGCCCAAACCACTTTCTGATTATGAGGCACGCCGTAGTGGAGGACTCCGGAAATTTCGACCACCTGGGGTTCTTTAACGTGCGCCTAAATCTAAGTACACGGGTGTTTCGCATTTCGCCCCCATCCAAATGCAGCCGCCGCGGCCGGGATTCGATCCCGTGACCTTGTGCTCAGCAGCCCAACACCATAGCCACTGAGCAACCACGGCGGGTAATAATAGAAATAGACAGTCAAAATGGAACATTTATACAAAGATAAACAAGCAAAAATAATTTACTAAATTTTTAGTAAAGCTGTGTATAATAATGTAATAAATAAACATCGTGACTCGATACAAAAAAATGTATTTTAACAATGACAAGTTAAGACTTAATTTTCGCAACAGAGTCAGTGATTTGTAGTGTTGTCGGAAGTATCAATATCATCTTGACAGTTTTACTCATCTATGATACGTTTTAGGTCATGAGGTATTGCCTATTAAGGGGAGCAAGTTAACCGAGACCGATGTCTCCGTCGTCTGTAATAAGAACCAGATTTATTCCCTCGTCTGTACCCACCGGGTACAGTATAATTCATTGTGGAATTTGTCTATTGATTTTTTTCTTTCCAATGATATATGTGTGCGTTGGCGTCAATCAGCCCACCAACGGGTGTACCTTCACGTCCGCATCATCATGCATGGGTAGGCAGGGCCCCATGCATGATGTCAGAAGTCAACTGACTACCTGCCTACCCATGCATCATCATATGCATGGGTAGGCAGGGCCAGTAGAAGCATTGCCGGTCGGTTCATCAAACAGCGACTGTCTCTTCTTTGGCGGCGCACTGTGACAATATAATCGAAATTGATGATGATGCACTGCTTTGGGCATATACTGGATGTCCGCATTTTGTTCCTGCCAATGCCAAATATGCTCGCTAATTTGAATGCTCCCTCGGTTTCTTCAGTGCTTTCTGAATCTTTCCGGTGTCTTAATTTCGTATCTCACTGTAGTGTTGCACCAAGTTCGTGCTCTGAGCCACACCATGTTTCCACATCATGAAAACATGCTCTTCAGCTTTAGCTCATCATATGCCAGCTGTGTGTTCGCAAAAAAAGAAACTTCAGTGACAGTGCGCGTGCGCGAAACTTAAAGTCTGGTTGAATCCGTTCCTATATATAGCTAGGGCGGATAAGGCGCGCGAACTTTAGGTCATGCCTTTTCGAAACCTGCCTAATTTCAACAGACCGCCGCCATTCAAGGCAAGCGAGAAGGGCAGGCTTGTTCGCAAATATCTAAACGTTTTGTGCTGCCCTGTCGCCACCGCATATAGTGCTTTGTTACACAATGCAGTGTGGCTTAGTCGAAAGAAAGCGCAAAGGTATTGCGAAAGGCGAGGACAGCCAGCAGCACTTGGTGGTTGTTAGACAGGTGGCTTCCGCTGTATGCACGTACTTTGTCCAGGGTGTCCCGTGCGAAGCAAAATGAGAAAAAGAGGGTATCAAAAACGGCGGCTGCTACCGAGTAGAGCACAGGCCCCGCGAGTTCGGCGGGCGAAGAGAGCCTGGGTGCGGGGGTGGCGAGCGTCCGTCAGGCGACAATCCAACCCAATCGAGAATCAGCTCAAATTAGGGGAGAGCTATATACGGGGCGCGCGCGACGGGCCCCAGAGGGGGAAACGGAGAGGTGACGTTAGCGGCAGGCTCGTTTTTCCTCATTAGGCCCAACGTGGCCGCCGCCGCCGCCGCGTGCGACGGTGCGCTCCACTGGGCCACGCTACGCGACGCTCTCGACGTCTAGGTGTGGAGAACGAGGGGTGTGAAAGGCAGCGGGAACGTAGCCCGGAGGAGGGACGCAGGATAGAACCGAATAGCGCAGCGCTAACAGCGGGAGCAGCGAACAGCAGCAGTAGCACACGACGGAACAGCAGCAGACGACGAAGCAGTGGCGGCGGTGGTGTCATCCGTGCGTGCGTGTTGCAATGAAGAAAAACGAGTGCCGGAACCGCGACGCCGAGTGCGGGCCGTAAATTTTTCACCCTTCTCTCGCCCTTCCCCTCTTCCGCCCGCTCGTTCGGCTCGCCTCCGTGCGCGGGGGTGGAAGTTCTGAGGCAGGGTTGGGAGGGAGTGCGCGCAGTTGGCAGACAAGAGTGTCGGGGACGATAGCGCAAGACGCGTCAAACTATACAGATGCATTGCGAGAGGAGACACAGTGGGGTGAAAGGGAGCCCGCATACAGGGCCACCTCTGCGCGCCGGGTTGGCGTGTCCCCTTCCATTTCCAATTTGGACGTCTCGTCCGCGTAAGAAACTGCGGCGCGCGACGCTCGGGATGAAATAGCGTCGGGTGTCGGCGAGAGTGAGAGGGCGCGCGGGGCTGTCAGTCTGCCGTCGCTGGAGAGACACGCCGGGTAGCGAGGAGAGGCTTTCCCAGGTGCTTAGGGCTCCGGGATCAGGATTGGCGGCCCAGGCAGCCAAGCGTCGGCCGGGAGATTCCCGCCGAGACCGCCGGCTTTGAGCGCTGGATTAAGGCCGTAAATCTTGCGCCGCTCCCGCGAGACTAATAGGTCTGACCGCAGGCCGCGCACTGCTGCGTAGACTGCGGCGTGGCAGCTGCACAGAGCGTCCGCCTCGCTTTCCGTCTCTATCTGCCAGCGCGGATGTGCGTG
Organism: Dermacentor andersoni; assembly: GCF_023375885.2. Classification (NCBI taxonomy): domain Eukaryota; kingdom Metazoa; phylum Arthropoda; class Arachnida; order Ixodida; family Ixodidae; genus Dermacentor; species Dermacentor andersoni. The sequence continues at coordinate 315,380,790 of NC_092814.1, read as the reverse complement.
CGTGCGGGGAAAGTTCGCTCTGACCGCTCTCTTCCCCGGCCTCTCCTCCGTGTCCGAGGTTTGCGCCTATCCGCGGCCCAGAGGCATGTGTTACAGGCATTCTTGAGATGCTGCGCCGGCAGCGAGTTTCTGCGCGTTCCCCAAACTTTTGCGCCGGCCCTCTTTCCCCCGCGAGGAGTGAGACAAGTTTCAGGTGCCAAAAAGCAGGTCGCCTCCTGCCATACGTCTTCATACCCGGAACGCCACGAGACGTTCTTGATTGGGCGGATGGATGAAAACGGAAAGGTTCGCGTGTTTACCGAGATTTATCTCGCTCAGCGGGGCTGCGCCGCCGAACCGCACGTATGGGCGGTAGCCAAAAGGCGACGACTTCGAGGCAGCGCGAATAAATTTTTTCGCGTGAGACCGAAAGGTGAAGAACGCTGTACTTTGATGAATGTGGAGTGCGCACGGTGCGGACACAGCGACGCACATGAAACGAGCGTGTAATTGTTTCTTCCACCAGCTTTATATCTAGCTGGAAAATAGGTACTTAACACGAAAGGTACCAGAAAGAGTGATTGTTTAGGATGTCCGACACTACCATTATGGAGACATGTCACTTAAAGTTATTCTATTCTTTTTTTCGGCTATCTGAGAAAGAGCGCGATTTTTTTTCCCGTCATGTTTCAATGCAGTTGACTTCTGAATTCGCGTGCCTTTCCCTTTCCTTATCGTCCAAGATTTTCCGTGCCCGCGACCGCGTCTCAACCAACCGCGCTGCGATATTCGGTAAGTTCGCCTATATGCCGCGCTTCTGCACACTGTTTTTGTTAAGGTGTAGAATGAAACTCACTATATATATATATATATATATATATATATATATATATATATATATATATATATATATATATATATATATATATATATATATATAACTGAATCAAAGAAACAATAAATTAGTGGAATTGAAAACCTCGATATAGGCGGAATGCAAAACATCATCTGGGTATCTCTAAGTGACGGCAAACAAAATTACCTTGGTCCTGTCCAGCTACGTTGCATTTGCATATTTTTGACGTTTGGTTCAAGTTACGCGGGACACCCGGTATAATGTGGTTCGCAGTCAAATGCACAAGCCGTACAGCGAAAGCTGCACGTCCTCTCAGCCGATAAGGAGCAAGAATCCGCTGCGCGTCTCATGACAAAATTATCTCACTAATGGTGCACGCTTCTAATGAATGAATGAATGAATGAATGAATGAATGAATGAATGAATGAATGAATGAATGAGATCTTGGCGACAATGCTTGCAAATATAGTGTCACCGGCTTCTCCACAAAAAAATAATTGTTCAGGAATGAAGTATGATAACATAAGGTGAAACGAACGTGTTGCCCAGGGAGTTCGGGCAAACATGACGACGTAAGAAAAGAAGAAGCAGAGCAACAAAACTGCGCGTTGCTGAGTTTCTGGGATTGGATTGGACCACCAATATAGACTGGACCACCAATATAGGTTCAAGAAGCTCACCATAACATAACATTGGCCAGTTACAAGGAAGACAATTGCGTGATAGAAACAAAACAATTAAAGAAATATACAAAGCACTTTTCTCGGTTGCTGCTATTGAACACGAGTCATCAAAATGAACGCCAAGCGAAGTTAAGCTGCAGCCGTAAGATCAAACGCATATGTATTTGACATGACTCGGAATCTATACCTGTGTTACGCTAGCTGATTCCAACTTGCACCGGCAAATTTCCTAATTTCATCACCTCACCGAGTTTACTGCCGTCCTCGACTGCACTTCGCTTTCCTTGGCACCCATTCTGTAAGGGTTATGATCCACTGGTTATCTATCCTACGCATTATACATGGCCTGCCCAGTTCCATTTCTTTCTCTTAATGTCAACTAGAATATCGGCGAACCCCGTTTGCTCTCTGATTCACACCACTCTCATCCTGTCTGTTAACGTTACGCCTAACGTTTTTCGTTCCATCGCTCTTTACGCGGTCCTTAACTTGTTCTCGAGCTTCTTTGTCAACCTCCAACTTTCTGCCCCATATGTTAGCACCGGTAGAATGCAGTGATTGTGCGCCTTTCTTTTCAGTGAAAGTGGTAAGCTCCCACTCAGGATCTCGCAATGCCTGCCGTACGCGGTCCAACCTATTTTTATTATTCTGTAAATTTGCTTCTCATAATCAGGGTCCCCTATGAGTAATTGACCTAGATAAACATACTCCTGTACAGACTCTAGAGGCTGACTGGCGATCGTTAACATTATCTGTCTTCTGCATATTAATCCTTAACTCCACTCTTACACTTTCCCGGTTGAGGTCCTCTATCATCTGTTGTAATTCGTCTCAAGTGTTGCTGAACAGGACAATTTCATCTGCAAACCGAAGGTAGCTGAGGTATTCACCGTTGATCCTCGCTCACCTTGCCAGTTAAATAGCTTGAATACTTCTTCCAAGCATGCAGTGAATAGCATTTGAGAGATTGCGTCTCTTTATCAAACACCTTTCTTTATAGGTAGCTTTCTACTTTTCTTGTAGAGAACCAAGGTAGCTGTGGAATCTATGTAGATATTTTCCAAGAGAATTCACGTATGCCTCCTGTATTCCTTGATCACGCAATGCCTCTATGACTGCTGGTATGGCTACTGAGTCAAATGCTGTTTCATATCCTATGAAAGCCATATAGGTAGGTTGATTGCATTCCGTAGATTTCTTTATTACCTGATTGATGACATGGATGTGATCCATTGCAGAATATCGCTTCCTGAAGGCAGCCTGTTTGTTCTCTTGGTTAATTGAAGTCAAGTGTTACCCTGATTATATTGGAAATTCGTGAACATGTTATACAATACTGAAAACAAGCTAAAGGGCCTATAATTATTCAATTCTTTATCTCCCTTATTATGGATTAATATAATATTGATATTCTTCCAGCTCTCTGATACACTTGAGGTCGTCAGGCATTGCGTAATAAGGGCCGCAATCTTTTCAACTCTGACATCTCCTCCTTCTTTGATTCAATAGATTGTTATTCCATCTTCTCCTGTTGCCTTTTTGGGGGATGCGTTGCAAGGCTCTTCTAACTTCATCGCTAGTTATAGAAGGAGGCTCTATATCCTATTCATCACTAGGTCGAATGAAGGTAGCGTGGCTGCTCTGGGTACTGTACAGGTGAGTATGAAATTCGTCTGCTGCTTTTACTATATCATCAAAATTGCTGATGATACATCCTGTACTATGCTAGGATAGGCCGAGAGTATGAAATATATTTCATTTATTGTTTCTTCATTCGGGCTTTTCCAGGTCCACTTCGCGTTATAGCGCTTCCTGAAGAAGGTATTCATTATGAGGTAACCTGTTCCTTTCCGCCAATTCTGACAACATGTCTCCTCTGGTGTTCCTAGAATTGATGCCGTAGTTGCCAATTGGTCCATCCCCACTTTTCCATTGAAGTCGCCCATGACTACAGCATACTGAGTTTGTGCCTTTCCCATTGCTGATTAGAAATTTTCATAAAACTGTTCTGTTTCTCCATGATCATGACTGGAGGTTGGGGCGTAGGCTTGTACGACCTGTGTTCTATACCTCCTATTCAGCTTTATTACGAAGACTGCTACCCTCTCGTTAATGCTGTAGAATTCATCAATAGAATTTTGGAAATATGTTAAGAGAAACGGTAAGGATGACACTTCTGTTCCGCCCTTGCACTGGTCCGACAGAATTGTTAATGATGACTCAAGTAAGGTCCAAATGTTTGTTAATTACTTTCATCAGTATTTCAGTCTACTCATTCAAACATTAGTGGGGTAAATAGTGTTGATTTTATGGTCGAAGCCGACGAAATGTTGGAGGTTGGGTTTAGTGTGACGGGCATCGAGCGATTATTACAGTGTTTGAAACCAACAAAAGCGTGTGGTCCGGATGATATCCCTGCACATTCCTTATAAATTGTCTCGGGCATTTTATGTTTGTACTTGTGTTGCTTATTTCAAAATTCCTTAAATAAAAGCGTTGTTCCTGGTGATTGGAAACTAGCGCGAGTGGTGTCAATTCATGAGAGTGGACAGAGGGATAGAGTTGAGAATTACAGACCAGAGAGAGAGAGAGATGAATACAGGAAGGCAGGGATGTTAGCCAGTCGAGGGTCTGGTTGGCTACCCTACGCTGGGGGAAGGGAGAAGGGGACAAGAGAGAAGGGAGAGAGAAGGTGTAGATACGTGTACGGACAGCACTTGAGTTAAAGCCGCTCTCGCAAACCAGACGTTCTGAGAAAGCACAAAAGTGCCTTCACTGCCTTCTGAGCCAATGATCGGTGGGGACGGTGCTCTAGTAATGTCTGTTCACTCAGGGGACGATCATCGAATGTCCTGAATGCGTTGGACAAAGATTGTCTTTGTGTTTGAAATTGAGGACAATGATATCCTTAACTAGCATTGTATGTAAGGTTATGGAAGATGTGATTTATAGCTGCATCATGTCTCATCTTGATAACAATAACCTTCTTCTTCCTAGTCAGCATGGGTTTCTGCAGGGGTTTTCATGTACGACACAATTGGTTGCATTCACTCATGAGCTAGTCGCAGCAGTCGACAAGAAACAAATTGTTGACTGTATATTTCTGGATTTCAAAAAAGCTTTTGGCGTCGTTATGCATAGTCTACTGATCGCTAAACTTCGACCTTACAAATTGGATGACAAAGTTATCGCATGGATTGCTGAGTATCTTCGCTCAAGACAGATAGATGTATGCGGCTCTCAACGGATGTTTCTCTGAATATGTTCCTCTGACTTCTGGTGTACCCCAGGGATCAGTTTTAGGTCCACTTTTATTTTTGTTGTTCATTAAGGACATCACTTTGGGCATTACATCAGCATTTCGAATGTTTGCAGATGACTGTACAGTGTATAAGGTCATCAACAGCGAATCTGACCAACAAGCAATACGACATGATTTGGATTTGATTGCCACATGGTATGAAAAACGGAAAACGTCGCTGAATGTGAAAAAGAGTGTCCACGTCACCTTTACCAGGAAGCGCCCATACGACAGCAATCATTACACTATAAATAATGCTACTTTTGAACAAGTGACAGAGTATAAATATTTAGCTGTATATTTTTCTGTTGATCTAAGGTGGAACAGACGTGTTACTCATGTTAGAAACAAGGCTATCGGAGCATTGGGTTTCTTGAAACGTAACTTTAGTAGTTTGCCACAGAAACTTAGGGGGCAACTGTATTTCACACATGTCCACAGTACACTGGAGTATGCGTGTGTTTGCTGGGATCCATATACTACAGAACTTGTCGGGCAGTTCGGTTTGTCCTTGGCAATTGTCCTTGGCAAGAAAGAAAAAAAAAAAGCATTAAATTGGCACCTTCTCCAACACCGTCGTCGAAATCTCAGATTAAAATTTCTTCATAACATATACTACTCTAAAACGGGAATAGCTAGGGAATTGCATTTTCAGCCGCCCACATATGTTTCCAAAAAGGTGAGATCACAAATTAAAAATACGCGAGATTCCTTTTAAAAATGACGCTTTCCGCTACTCTTTCTTTGTTCGTGCTATAATAGATTGGAATACTCTACCACCTGACACTGTCTGTATTTGTTCAAATGATGATTTCTTCCATGCTTCATGAATGTAATTTTGAGTGTTTCTTTATATGAGTTGTACCCTCCCTGCTGTAATGCCTGAATGGCGAAGCAGGTACCCAATAAATAAAATAAAATGGTACCTGCTATGTCCATGTGGATTAAAAACCCGATACACCATATTCTCTCTGATCTGAAAGGCCTCTGTAGCAGAGGAAGTCGCCGTTAGTCAGCCTTGTATAACAAGCTTCACCAGTTATTCTAACCTCACTAATACCAATAATATTCCATGCAATGCCCCATAATTTCTCAAAGAGCCCTGCTGAGCTAGCCTCACTTGAGAGGTATCGCATGTTAAACGCTGCCAGGTTCAGTTTCCAGTGGCGGCCTGTCCGGGTCCACAGATTCTTAGCACCCTCTGCAGCGTCCCAGATCTGACCACCGCCTTGGTCAGGTGCTCCACAGCCGCTGGGGACTGAGGGCCATGGGTTAATTGCAGGAGTCATGAGGGAGGTAGTGGCCGAATACGGCAGCAGGGAGGAAAAAAAACGAAGGAATTTGCGTTCACTCTTGTCACTGAACTACACTGCTCCTTCGAATGACTCACTACACTGCTCCGAATGACTCACGACGGGTTATCAGCGACATCCGGCCCTACAATTCTCACCGGAGATTTTAGTGCTCACCATCCGCTTCGCGAGAGTTTAAGATCTGCAGGGGAAGGAGACTAGCATCACTTGCCACACAGCACAACCTTTATTGCCTCAACGATGCCATAGTCCGACATATTTATGAGGGCTTACATACATCAACTGCCTAGATTGGACCCTGGTCTTTCGGCGTCTTGAAAGGAACGTGCAATGGTTTCCAGACACCTAATCAATGGAAGTGGTCATATTCCTACATATCTGAGTATCAAAGGACTAGTTAAATACTCATCTACAACTCTCCAAGGAACTGACTGATCGGCGTTTTGGTCATAAATGGAGGAAGTATGTCAGGAATGGAACCATTCTAGCCTGGAAGATGAAATTCAGGAAGCCATGCAAGAGGCTACGCACAGTTTTCAGTCTTTCCCAAAATATGAAGAAGCTGAAGCTGAACTGCAGTGACTACGAGCGATTTGCCGGCGGGCTGAACGAAGATACACGAAAACTAAATCCATCCACGATATCAGAGAGGCAATGCGGATGCAAAAGAAGATTCAGCCCCGCATTGATGCACTACAATTTCAAAAATGGAAACGATTCTGTGGGTCGTTGGATCCACGTCAGCGCTTATCTCAGATATCTCAGATCTGGTTAACCTCCCTGCCTTTCCTCTTCATTCTCTCTCTCTCTCTCTCTCAGAGTGGGCCTGTTTGCTTGCTCTTCGTGCAGTGTCTCGCCTGCTTTGCTGATAACAAATTCTGGGAAGTCACATGGCCTGGATTAGCTTCGTCTCACCTTGCTCCGTCTTTCTGGGTGGGCACGTGAATTCACCGAGTGATTGCTCTGAAACTACCCTATCACTGCGATAAGGGATAGTTACGGCGTATCCCTCTTCAAACTTCTGCATGTCAGTCATCCCGGCGACCTGCCTCTTGATCAGCCAATTACTGACACCTGCTGGTCTGTGACGTCAGCCACCAATAGTATAAATGTCCTGCGCAACGACCCATTCTTCAGTGGGCCCAGTTGCAGCCGTACCAGTACGATGTTTAATCGTTGCTTGCGCTTCGCGGAGGTACGTTGCTACTCCAACGCTGTATGTATCGGACCTGATGATCCCTTTTTGTTGCTGCTTCCTTGCCCACATAGTCTTGTGCCCTGGTGTTTGCACGTCTAATACTGCACAGGTCGTCTCATCCTGAACGATGATGTGGAACTCAATCCGGGCCCCCAGTCCCAGTCAGCGAGTACCACTAAAATCGATCAGTCTGGTAATAAACCTGGAGCCCGTACAGTGCGACTGGTTCCAACTCCGCTCTCGGTGGGGCTGCTGATGCACATTCTCCTCCTGTATGCCATGACACTCGTGATCTTTCGGTATCCGAAATGTTCTCTAAACTACTGATTGGGCAAAATAAGTTGGCTCGAGACATTGGTGACATCAAGTCATTTCAATAGACAGTCGCCTGCCGCTTTGATGCTGTAGAGTCGCGTGTTGGTGCATTAGAATCCTCACCTAATGACTTTCGTTCAATTTGTGAATTACATGCAGAAATCAACTCATTATCCTTTCAAAATTACCAAGCTGGTCTTTAAAAAATGATGACCTAGAAAATCGCTCTGGAAAAAATCTTATATTACATGATATTTTGGAAAACCCCATTGAAAACACTTCCATACTGTTGTCCAACGTTACGACTGTAATTAGTAAGACCTTAACGATTATCTGTCCTCACATTGAAAGCGTCCAGAGGCTTGGTAGACCACGCGCTGGTCGCACTCGTGCTATTATTCTAAAGCTTTCTGACTTCAACAACAAAACTGTGGTTCTAAAAACAGTTATAAACTCAGGGGCTCAAATTTCATCACAGATTTCTCTGCAAGGATTAGATCTATTCGGAAAAAAAATATGGGATGCATCAATTCCTTTTCGCAACAATAGCTCTGTCGCAAAGTTAAGATACAATCATACCTTCATTGACAAGGTTCGTTATAAGCGGGATGACAGTTCAAACCCATTAGTAAAAGTACCTATTCAAGCATTACCTTGCGTGCCTTTGTCTTCGACTCCCGCCTCATCCACTACCTGACATCGTTCTGGCCATCTCGATAACCTCGTCGTTTTCAACATTAATGCTCGCAGTAGTGTTAAAACAACTTCCAGACTTACTGTCTCTTATTTCTATTTATTCCCCTCATGTTATAGGCATCACTTAGTTATGGCTACACAGTAATATTTATGACTCCGAGTTTACTCCACCCGGTTTTATTCCCGTGCGCATAGACAGGATCCACGGCGCTGGCTGTGGCGTCGTACTGCTTATCTTTTCAGATTTTGTTTTTCAGTTTTGCCCTCGCCCCGGATACAGAAACTGTGTGGTGTAATATCTCCCCGAATAATCAATATATTGTAATTAGCGTTATATATCATCCGCACGGTTCTTCCCTTGATGTCATTCATGCTAGTGCAAATTTCCTATGCCTGACTAACATTGCTTCATCCCGATTTATCTGCATCGGTGATTTCAACGCTCCTGGCATCCACTGGCCATCACGTAATACAACAAATACAAATACAACAGTTTGTCCTTTGGGCTCACTCAAGCTGTTTCTAGTGCAGCTAGGTGAAATTCCATCCTCGGCTTGGTTTTCCTAAGCGCTGACCTAGCGAAAAATGACTTTTCTTGCGAAGTAATTGACGGACTCTGCGATCATAGAGGCGTATTGTTATCGATCTCTTGTCCAACTTCCAAATCACCCTACGTTTACTAGTTTCCCTGACTTCACTCGTGGGGACCACAATTACATTACTGATCTCTTAGCTGATCATTTCGATACGTTTTGCTCTCTGTCAGCCAGAGAGGATTTAAATTGTCTTCTTAACTACTTTGAGGATCTTGTCAATTCATGTATCTAACGATTTGTGCCCATTAAAACTAAGAAAAGTACTGCTAACCTTCCTTGGATGACTCGCTACATCTTGCATATATCTGGTCGTGCCCGTACGCTTAGGCGTTCCAAACGAACCAACGATCCTATAACCCTGGACAGGTTTCACAAGGCAAAAAATGAACTTAATTTGAAAATGCAAACGACCAAAGGTTTGTTTTTCGCGTTCAACTGTCTGATCTGTTAAGAACTAAACCTCGCAAATTTTGGTCTACTATTTTACATCGCGATGCTTCACCCAATTCATTCAACATTGATAATGACGTCATCAGTGATCCATAAGTAATATCGGATGCTTTCAAGAAGTATTTTAAGTCCGTATTTGTACCCGACAACAACTTCATTTCTTCTCGCGCCAATATAGTTTCTTCTGAAGCAATAACTGACACTGACATAAACAATGAAGGCATTCCTAACCTCGTATTAAACTTGGATACCAAGAAATGCACCGGTCCGGACGGGATACACAATGCATCTTTATTTCGCTATTCCTTGTGGTCATCAAGATATCCGACGGTCATATATAACAAATCTTTATCATCTGCCACTGTTCGTTCCTCATGGAAGTTAGCTAAAGGGCTTCCTCTCTATAAATCCGATGATAAGCAGTCTTTATCGAACTGCAGATCAATTTCAATAAAATCACCGTCATGCAAAATCTTAGAACATATCATTCATAAACACATATTGCTTTTTCTGGATTCACATAATCTGCTATCTAACATACAGCACAGGTCTAGGCGCGGTTCTAGTACGACAACGCAGTTGAGTTTTCGCATGACATTTTCCTTACCCTTGATGTTGGCAACTGGGTTGATGCTATCTTTATAGACTTCTTTAAAGCATTTGACACATTTTTGCATTCTAAATTCCTTGCTAAACTTAATGCTGTACTAAATAATCATCAACTACTTAAGTGGATTTCGAGCTTTCTTTCACTTCGTTCCTGGTTTCTCTTACAGCTCGACCGCCTCCAATGCTACTGATGTAAGATCTGGAATGCCCCAAGGTTCCGTTCTTGGGCCACTTATTTTATTTTTATTTACATATATGATTTGCCTGCTAACATCGCTTCTAAAATTCGTCTTTATGCCGATGATTGTGTTATATATGAATAAATGTTATAATGTTAATTGCCGCCTCCAAAAGTAATTTGCTAGCTTTTGTACTTGGTGCAACACTTGGCAAATGAACATTAACTTTGATAAAACCGTTGTTATATCCTTCTGTAAAACATCTTTTACTCTTTTTCATTACTCCTTCAATAACCGCACTGTGTGTAGGGTATCTCAGTTTAACTATCTCGGTGTCGTTGTTACGCATAATATGTCATGGTCTAATCACATTGATTACATTTGTAACAAAGCACAAAAAGAAACTAGGTTACCTATGTCGTACACTATCCAACTCTGCAAAATATACTAAGCTACTTTTATAAAATTCGCTAATCTGTCCTGTTGTTGACTACGCACCTGTAGTTTGTAATCCTTATAAGCAGTGTGAGATTAACACGCTAGAAGCAATTCAGAAAAAAAGCTGTAAGATTTATATGTCACCGTTATGATCGTGACTTTTCATCCTCTTCTGCACTTCGGTCCTTGAATTTAACTTCGCTCTATTCACGTCGCCGCATAGCATCGTTAGATTTCTTGCCCAGCATTGTCAATTTTTCCGTTACGCTTTCAAAAAATAACTATACTAACCTCGCGCCAGAGTCATCGAGGAGACGACATCACAACTTAAACTTGATGCCCTACTTTGCACGCATTAATACCTTTAAATTCAGCTTTTTACCTCGTTCCATAGAAGACTGGAATTCCTTGCCTGGGTCTGTTCGCTCACATGCCCATCCCGAAGTTTTGTATCTGCCATCCAAGATGTGTGGTCTTTGCACATCACCCTCATCGTTTTATCGTATTTTTCTGCGTATAAATTTCCCTCTGCTAACCCACTCCTGCTACAGCGCTTATTGCACTGAAGTATGTGCAAATAAATAAATAAATAAATAAATAAATAAATGAATAAATAAATAAAAGCGTGAATGTAGCTTACCAAAAAGATAAAAATTACGTCACTCCTATTCACGACCGGCGTGGCGGAATACCGGCCAACCCCCGAGTTTGAATAAACAGGTAGTGGTGGTAGTAGTAGTAGTGGTGTTGGTAATAGTACCTTATTAATTTAATTATGGGGTTTTACGTGCCAAAACCACTTTCTGATTATGAGGCACGCCGTAGTGGAGGACTCCGGAAATTTCGACCACCTGGGGTTCTTTAACGTGCACCTAAAATACACGGATGTTTTCGCATTTCGCCCCCATCGAAATGCGGCCGCCGTGGCCGGGATTCGATCCCGCGACCTCGTGCTCAGCAGCCTAACACCATAGCCACTGAGCAACCACGGCGGGTATAGTACCCTATGCTATGTAGCAGGGACACATACCGACTCCGAAGCATTAGCCATGAATAGGATATGAAATTACGCTTTACATGTAAAACAACCAAAATAAGTTGAAGGTGAATTTATTTTCATATGTAGCAGGGAGGTATGCATGAAAAGAAACAGGATTTAGACAGCCAAGATAAATAAGGAATATGGGAATACATTTAGCAAAAAAGAACAAATCCGACTAAAGTTAGCGGTAAAAAAAATAGTACGTTTTGAATTTGGAAAAAAAATCACATGCAACCAAAAAAAAGATGTCTTCAATCGTCGAGCAACCATCGCCGTGTACAAAAGTAGAGAGGCCTAAAGATAGCCATAAAAGGAACGGTCAGATCAAGTCATTTGGCTGCGTGACCCTTCTTCATCAGCTGCGAAGTATGGCAAAGTTGGTCAGTCATCGGGCCAGATTTCCTTAAACATTAGCCTTGAAACAGGACTAGAGCAAAAGAAAACGCTAGCGCCAATAAAATGATGAAAACTTTGAAAGCAAGTCCGTAAAGGAAGAAGTAATACAGGCGGGTGGAAAAAAGGAAGTGATCTTCCCACACCATGTACTTTCGGCGTTATTCGAAGCATTATGAACTACACACACGCTGTATATGCGTTTACAGCTTGCTAGCATTACGCGTTTACATTTGACTCGAGCAGAACCTTTTGCTAAGTGCCCGCGACGAATCGCTTCCGCGTCTACCCCGTTCGGCAGTAGGCGAGCGCTTCGAAGCCATCTGCACCACTGACGTCGGTTTGAGCAAACGCTTGCTCCTCTAGGGCGCCTCCATACCAAGCCCGGCTGTTATCGTGGCAATAACCTATGCTCCTCAGACACGTTGCGACCTCTACCGGTGCGGCGCCGCTAAATGTGCCAGATACCTACTTATACCCGAAAGAGGCTGAGTCAGGCAAAAAACGTTTGGCCATTAATAAACGTTTCATGCGTAGCCATAGAACACTCCAGCTTGCAACCTGTCACGCAATACTAGCATGTGCTCAATGGGTAAACCAAGGTGTTCAGCATTCGCGCAGAAAAGTTAAAAGAGCTCAAAGTCAACATAAGCAGGAACAACTTCAGTATACAGAAAGCACACACAAGCACACCCACACGTGTCCTGTGTTGATCCGTAAAGACGCCTAAGAGCACAGAAAACAAAAACAAAAACAAAATTTCGAAGAACTCCTTGTACCCACCACTGTACAGAAAAAAATAAAAATAAATTGAGGTGCATTCATTCTTCACAGGCGATCGGCGAAGTTATTGCGATCAGCAACATCTTCCTTATACTGGATGTGTAATTGAGGATGAAAAAAGAAGTGTGTTTTATGGTTTGTTATGATTATTATGAGGATTACTGTATCCCCATGCACCTCAGCAGACCCACGAAGAGGATAGACCGCGGCAGATTCGTGCCTGACAAGGGCAGATGGAATTAATAATAACGAAAGGAAAAGAAACACAACAACCCCATATTGCGACCAGTCGCGCACACAGCAAGTCACAATTTATATGGTAGGAAGGTGAGCGTTGTGACCAACTCAGTACAGCGTTTCCGCCGCGGCACGATAAGGCTTTAACGTGTGGACCAAGAAAGAAAGACAAAAAGAACGCACAATCGCACGAAGGTGCGCACAAATTTTACTGCAACATTCTGGATGAACTCGGAACTCTGCTACTTGATAAAACCGTGTTTAAAGAAAGGCAATTCAGCAGCGGTTGAGATATTGAAGAAAGATAAGGTCTTGTGGGTCGCATTAGTGTACCGTGTGGTTCGTTGTTTCATGATTTTTTTTTTTTTTTCATGCTTGTAATTTGGCAGGGAGGAGAGGCTCCCAGGGAAGACCTTGTCTTTCTTTTATTCGATGTCAACCGCTGTTGAGTCGGCATAATTCCCCTTAGGGCACCTTACCGTGCTTTAGTACCATCTTACTTTTCTTACACAGAGCCCTTTCTTTATAACTTATAGCCTTTACTTTCTTTCTGTTTAGGCTGCTCTACCATCGGAATCGGCCCATATTTTTTCGTTGAGTGAAGCCGCCCTTCCTGTTCACGTTTTAGGCACGAACAGCTTGAACGAGCGCATCAGGGTTCCATTCCGGCCTCTTTTTCTTTTTTAACTAATTACGCATTATTACGGCTCCGTACCTAGTTCTACGCTAACTTGGTGCATCTTTTTTTGTTCCAAGCTTCATTTTTGACGCCTTGTTTGTTCTCCTATGTGCATTAGAAAGCCTCAGACTTTTGATTTACGAGACGAAAGGGGTGAGATACCCAGGACTCGACAACTCCCAAGTCGATCTGAAGTCGTCAAAGACCTTGTCTTCAAAATGGAACCAGTGTGTACAGAAATGTACAGTTTCTGGATCATACCGTTTGACAAAAATTGTTTACACTAGCCAATACCCACGTAGAAAACTGGTGCGAAATTAAGCTGTCACAGCCGCGCATTCGTACGATTCATGACCCGATACAGAACGTAAATGAGCAGTATTGCGCTGTGGAGGCAGGCTTCCTACGGCTACACAGACAAGTTGCTTCGAACATATAGACGCATTTTCCCTTGCTCGGGAGAACTACAGATAAAGGTGATAGCGAGGCTTCAGAAGTGGTAGATAGGAAAAATGTCTTGCAAGAAACTTTTCATCGAATGATCTTAGACAACATGGTTCGACTATCGATGCAGCGAAAAGATGTATATTCTACATCCAGTGGACCTTAAAATAAAATTCAAACTTTCTGATGACTTACCGAGACGGGGAAGCTCATGCCTCCAACCTCTTCACCTGATTTCCAAGTTAGATCTATCTCTCGTGCACCCCAACCCCTTGAACAAAACTACAACACAAACGCCAATGTGTAAGGTATACATGCTTAGTTCCCTTTAGTATACTGCTAAAGCTTACTTTATAATCTGGAAACGTCAACAGTGCTGCGAGTATATGCATGCGATTTCAGAGTAACTATAAAGCAGTAAGGGAAGCGACTTTCAAATATTAAGGCGAAAACCTCAGACGGCTCATGGGACGAAAAATCCGGTGTCCGGTATTACGCCGTCCGGCGTTATGGCACCAAAATTCATAGGGAGTCAAACCCTCCACCTTTGGTGGAAGTCGAACGCACTACCTGTGTTGTTAATTAAGGCAATTTAATTAACACCCACAACCTTAGACGTTAGTGATGGTAATGTTAATTAAGATACCGGTAATTAAGGCACTCGAACACACGACAATTGGTGGGAAAAGGCAAGTAATAGGAGAAGACGTGAAGTAATGTAACAAATATGTCTCGTGAGGGGGCAGGCTTTCGCCTTCATCTTCAGCGTATACTAAAGTGACTGCCAACTTTTTGGTTACTATAGTCGCACGTTCCCTTCCTTGCATGGGAATCATGCAGCTAGAGAGGTTCCGTCGCCAACCGCGTATACGTGCGGCAGAAAGGCTATAAAGGAAACGCATTCTTATTCTCTTTAACAAACTCGAACCACGATGGTTCGAACCAAGAAAAAAAAAAAGTCATCCTGTAGCCGCTCTCAATTTTAATGCCGAAAGGGGGGGAAAAATGAAGAAGAAAACAACGACCATGTTGGGCTTTAATAACACGAGGGAAAAGGAGGGCGGAGGTCATCACTCTATGAAGCGGAGGCAGCGCTTCGCGGGCGAAGAGCGCCTCCCCCGCACCCCCTTCAATTTACCCGACTTCGCTAAACTCGGATAAAGAAACGCGTGCCTGGAGGCTTTTGCCGCAAGGACAGTCATGTTCAACAGTTTTGAACCACTGATATACACAGCAGTGGTGTGACCCCGACACGGTCCGGCAATCGCGCCTCCCTTTTCCACTCTCCACTGGGAGCATCGCGGCGTTCACGATTGATGGATGTCTTCCTCAGGCATCCTGCTCACTGGCTCCACGGGCGGGAAGGTAGCAAGGGCGAGCTACTGATAGAAAATGCGACAACAAAATAAAAATAAAGAGCAACCCGGTGGGATCTTCTTTTTCTTTTCTTTTTTTTAAGGTGCGTCTGTATGCGCGCTCGCTTGTATACATGTACACGGACGATCAGACGCACCACGCGGGCGTTGCAGCGGCCAAAAGCCCGCGGGCCGGGCAAGTCTGTGGGAAAAACGGAGACACACACGAAGAGAAACGCGCCCGAGCCATATATAGCTAGTCGACGCGCTGAACGAGAGACCATTCTTCTCCGAGGCCTATTCTGTCGTTTCGCTTCCTTTTCTGTCCGCTGTCTGTCTGCCGTTCGTTTCTTCTTTTTTTTTTCTAATTCACTCCTCTATCGGTTGATTTACAACCTGGCACGCCGCGACAGGAAGACGTGGACCATTTGTTTCGAGGCAGCGTCTTCTTTCCTGCAACGCCCTTCCCTTCTCGCTCTTCATAATGAAGCCTCATCGGGAGGGCCGCGATTTCATTTTTGCGCCGCTCAGCACTTTGGTCGTATCGCCCCGCGTGCTACCGAATACCAGCCGCCCCGTTTTCTCAGGAGCCCGTTTGATGCGTCCTGGTTCTCTCAGCCTCGACCACCGAAAGTGGCGGCAGCATGCAGGTGGACCAACCGCGCCAGTGTTTCTCTCCCTCACCTTGCCGCTAGGAATCGCTTTCCTTTCGCCCTCTCGGCGTGACTTTCCCAAAGTTGTAACCTCTTCGTGATTCCCATTGGCTCACCTATTCTCCGATCGTTGTTACACACCGCTTCGTTTTTGGTATACTGGTCGTGCGCTTTAATCTCTGCAACTGTGACCAGCCTCATACGTGCGCAGCCCGTTGTGTTTCATCCTGCAGAATAATGCTTCGTCGTCGCTTTGTCACTCGTCAGACGGGCGTGCGTGTGCGTGTATGCGTTCGTACGTGCATGCGTGTGTTTTCGTTGGATGCGAAGTTCATACATTCTACGTTGTCAGCTAGCGCTTTTCTTTAACTCTGTCTCTGTCCTTCTACTCTTTCACTTCATCTTTTTCTTGACGTCCTTTTTCGCCTAGAATGGTCTTTTTTTCTCTGCCATATATTGCAGCGGCGGGCGGCAGGAAGTGTCCAATGGCGGACACTGGACGAGGCGCACTTGTTCCTAGAATACGAGCGGTGTAAGGCGCCACGCGAAGGTAACAAGCTATGCATGCAGATAAAAGTGCTGCCCGCGGTCTGACCCCTGGGCCGAGACGAGCGCGCGCGCCGGCGCGAGAACGGAACCAGTCACGCGATAACTGGACCATCAGCGCAGCTCTCCGACTATAGGGTGGCCGGCGCAGCGTTTCCCACTGTCGACGACGATGACGAATGCGTCACCGGCCGGCAAAGGGGAAATGGGGCAGCGCGCCAGCCCTGGCCTCGGCTGCCGCTCCTCATTTCCTCCCGTGCACGGCTCGTCTTGGCCATTTTGTTTTTGCGCTCCCTCCTCCTTTTCTCCCTTTTCTTGCGAAGCTCCTCGCTCCCTATCTGCGTATTCTCATCCATTTATTTCTCGCTTTCATCGTGAACGCGCCCTCGGGGCAATGGGCCTAGAAATGGCGAGAATTTTCTTTCCTCCCCTCTCGCTTACACGAACGCTGTGCTTTCGTTCAGGCGCATGTAAGAACCGAACCTATAGCCGAAAAGAGAAAAACAAAATAAATAAAGAAGAACGATGACGCGCGAGTGGAGTGACCACCGTGGCCTCCCTGTATGACGCGAATAGCTATGGGGGCTCGGGGAGATGAGTCTGAGGTGGAGCTATTCGACGAGGAAAGCGCAGTGCCCTGAGACGAGATTGCTCCGGGCAGGTGAGAAACAGCATCCTCTCCCTGACAGGCTGCTGGGATGCGCTTTGTCCCCGGACCCCCCTCCCCTTCTCTCGTACCCGCGGTTGAGCACCTCAGGTATCTGTGCCACCGGTTTATTGTCGCCTGCGCTGACCGTCGCGTAGAGGTGCGAATGAGGCGATGTAGCCAGGTCGTTCACCTGTGTGCAAGAGGCGAAATGAGGAGAATTTTCGGTCGCATGGCGCTTTTGGTGCGATGACGATGCTTTTCAGGTGACGTCGCACTATGCTCGTGCACTTCGTGGATGACGGTGCCCTCCGGGTAAGATTCCAATTGCTTACATAAACTTTACGCCAAACAAAGTTTTCCGGTGGTCCCAAAGTACTTCTTGTAGTGAAAGGTTGGTTTACGTCACATGCAACGCGCCTTTATTTGCAACGAAAAGAAAGAAAGCAGCATTCAAATAGGAAGAGAATCAAGCTCAGATTTTATAAGACATAATAGGTGAATAGCATTACGAAAAAAAAAAGGTATTATTAACCACCAGAACAACGACCGTAAATACGGCGGGTCAGCTTATCAAGGCATTTTCCTTTGTCTTACGCTGCTCATACCACGAATGATTAGCGTAGTTCCGTACATCAATTTCAGGGGCAGAGATTGAGGCTGTTCATTTTCTCTCTGTTATCCATAAACAAAAATGAGTAGATAGAAACCGTGTATATACTGTGATAATATGATGCAAAAGGGGGAATATTTAAAGGAATAAATGACTAGAAACCTGCGTAGGGTCCACAGGGCCGTGTTTGGGTCGGTTTTACTGCCCACGCTGCTTTCATTCATTAGGGGCACTGAGCTAGACGCTTACGTATCAGTAATCGGAACAAGCCCCCACAAGTGGCCTCCAGTGCGGCCACTGCCATCGTCTTTCTTTTTCGTGGACCTAAAACTCCGCTAGAAGTATACACTTGAGTTCCTTCCACTGGCCCTTGAAAACGTAAAAAAAAAAGTGAGGCACTTTTCTCTTCGAGAAGGGCAGATACGAGAAGTTAATCTAGAAAAATCCCCCCCCCCCTCCCGCTTAACGCACCACTCACGCATGATGAGGCAGTGTCGTCGAGGCAATTACAAACACATTCCCACATAGCACGCTATATGACGCGATGTATCCCAAACAATGTCCACACGCTTGTCTCGATTGCAATTTACCGGCTACGACGTTTTACCACGCAACATGGGCATGCCGATTAACAAAATCAATACCTCGTAACACATGCCCTATGGGACGATAGTGAGAGGCTTTGCTGTCCAGCGTCGACTCCGGAGACCAGGTTGATCTGGTCAGAAGAGTGCGCCGTGCGGCTACAGCTCATGGGGTCCTGGACTGAGGGCTCCATACCTACTACTGAGGCTTCCCGGCAGGGAGCGTCCCGGTGCGATTCTCTCTTTCGAGAAAGAGAGAGAAGATGACGGTGTCTACTGTGAGAATCTGTTGCAGTCGCAGTAAATGAATTCAGAGCCGGATAAATCACTCAAGTCCACAGATTCATTCATTTTAATCTCTCGTGGCACTTCAGTTTCTACAGGTACAACATTCGAAGAAGTGTTCATTACATGCAGGTGTGAGAAATTGCATTGTGCAGTGGGCGATTTATTGGGGTTCCGCCGACCAATTTTTAAAGTCTTTAAGGAGTTTTATATTTTGCAAAAGCAAACGGGTTTTGGTACCCAAGGGGCCTTTGCGTATAGACAAAGCGCCCCGCCCGACTTGCGTTCTTTTGCACTCCTTAGGGGTTCTTTTGTGTTCTTTTGCAAGCTCGGCGATTTCCGTCCCCTAACTTTGCGTACGCAAAGTGCAGAACTGCTGTTATATTTGCGGCATACCTTGCAGTTTCAGAAACAAACATGGGTAACAATGGCGTTAGACCCACTTAACAATAATCCCGTTACTGTATGTATACAGTCAGTTTTGAGATAACCGTACTTGACCCTTACCAAAGTGCGAAGAAGGGGCCTATGAACTGCAGGTAAAACTCGATGATTTTGAGCAGAAAATATCTTCGTCAGCAGCGCACAACGCAACAAACTGCGCTGCCCTTTCCACGTAAACTCACCTAACAGATGTTCGTAGTTTCCTGCGTGCAGTCGTGACTCGATTTTTCTTTATAAAAAAAATTAAATTATGGGGTTTTACGTGCCAAAACCACTTTCTGATTATGAGGCACGCCGTAGTGGGGGACTCCGGAAATTTTGACCACCTGGGGTTCTTTAACGTGCACCTAAATCTAAGTACACGGGTGTTTTCGCATTTCGCCCCCATCGAAATGCGGCCGCCGTGGCCGGGATTCGGTCCCGCGACCTCGTGCTCAGCAGCCTAACACCATAGCCACTGAGCATTTTTCTTTATAGGAACACTGCTCCAAAAAATTCCGATCTGTTTTTTTTTTTTTTTTAATAAGTAGCTAATGACCCAGTAATCACGGCACAAAACCTCATTTACTTCAGAGCGCGACAGGTAATTATTTGGAGTCTTGTTTGTAGCGACAAGTCGAAGTTTCAGCTTCAGAAAGCAACGAAATGGGCCAGAGAAGGAATGTAAACACAGCTGGGCACGTGATCGTAAAAACCTCTGACGTATGCTCTGACGCGAGCACCAGCGCGCACGCTGGCGCGCGAGCTTCGTGTTGCTAGTTCGTCTGCTACGCTTGCACGTGCTTTGTGACGTCCTCGCCACCATCGTCGTTCTCGGCTTCATCGTCCAGTGGCGACGATTCCCTGCAGGCGGGAGTCGCCGCCGTATTTGACGTGGCCAATCGCTTTTGATTCGACCCACTAGAAAGCATCGACGCGGATGCTGCTGCCGGCGACAGCGAGCACGAACCTCAAGATCCTCGCATCGGCCACGTTCAATGGCACTCAAGCTGATAGTGCGGAAAACCTGCGGACACGACAAAAACTGCCATTTAATTCTGCAGTTGCAGTGACGCGGAGAGCGTCCTACTACAAGCAACAACTGAGAAGAAGGGCACATGCAAGCAGCATGACAGCCAACGAAAATTCGTGACGTAGCGTTTTCTCGGTTGTTTACAATCCTTCCTTGATGTCGACGCCGCGAGGTGCTGCGTTTGGCGGTTGGCTTCTAATTTAATTTTAAGTATGCTCCAAGCTATATTCACCGTTGATATTTTGCACACGATGTGTGTTTGTGTGCCAGCATAAATCGATCTCACGCGTTATCTCCACTTCAGAATTTTGAAGTGGAGCTGAAGCTGAGCTGAGCTGAAGTGGAACTGAAGCAGTGAACCTGATCTTTGTGGCCAGATAATCCATCAGGACGGACTGTTTAATCTAATCTCGATATCAGAAATGGCAGCCTTTGGAATGCCTGATAGTCCTTAAGTTTGAGGTGCAAAGAAACTTGAGCACCCATAAATTATACGTTTCAGCGTAGTAAATATTCAAATAAGGTCTAGCGTCGTCGTCTGCTTCCTTTACCTTATAATTCTACGTCTTTTAGCACTAGTGAAACATGTCTAAGATCTGGAATTTGCGCACCAACTAGCCCCCCCCCCCCCCTTTTTTTTTTCAATCGCTCTGTGAATGTTAAAAGTGAGATTTCAGTGCGCAAAGAATTACGCTCTACATACCAGACAACCATGCCTTCACGGACAGCAGAACCCTCAGGCCCTGGTCCTAGCCGAGGTCAGCCTCAGTTGCTTTTTCCCCCTTTGACACTGCTGGAGCTAAAGCATTAAAAAACGTGTTTTTAGAGAAAAGTTCACTAAGCTCGCATTTATGATTCCCGATGCCGTTACAAGAACTGCGAAAATAAATATCAAGTAAGCTAAAGTCTTCTAAACGCCACTGTTTCTCATAACTTACCTATTTTCCATGCTAGGTAACAAAGGTCAATGTTCTTGGCTAATGTTAAATCCAAGCAGTTGTCCAAACATATAACACTTCGTGTCAGTGGCGATATAGTTAATCAGTTACGATGAGCTGACATAATAAATAACGTTTCATTTATCCGGCTTTACGCTTGAAGACACAGTATCATCACCCACTTTGAATGGTTTCGTGGATACATCGATGCCAGAAATTATTCCACACTGTGGCGGTGATGCTCCCATAACTAAATAAGCTTGAAAACTTTGTCATCGTCTTATTACATAGGAATCAAGAATACCACAGTAAAAATATCGTCTAACAATATTCTCCATGTTATGCACCCCTTTCTCGCTATCCTTATCAAATAATACCATACCACTTGAACAGAAAGGCTGGTTAGCGCACACTGCCATTAAGCTATCGCCCAATCTGTTCCAATAGTTATATCTGCGAATCACTCAGAAATGCTATATACTGTCAAGTCAACAATTACTTGAGAGATTTCAAAATTATATATTGATAAGAGCATGGTTTCTCTCCGTAGTCACACATGCTAAACACAATTAGCCGGTTTGATGCACGACTTGCACTCAGCCGTTGACGTAGTTTTCCCTGACTTCTCAAAAGCTTTTGATCGCCTTGCTCACCACAAACTTACCAATATTTACACTCACCCACACCTTATTGCATGGATTAAGGGCGTCTCGCCGTCACGAATGCAACATACTTCTGTTAAGAGCTTCAGCTCGTCTTTTATACAGGTAAGTACCCGGCGTCTCGAACATTCGTTGCCTAATCTACTAGAGCGATTTACCCAGGTCTGGGTCCTCCAATATCAGACGTTTTGCAGATGACTGCGCAATATGTCACAAGATCTCTTAATGGCCTAGAAATCATTTAAGTGCTTCTAAAACACACCAAGCGTTTCTAAAGCTATGCTGATCTCATTCGCGAAGCGAAACTTCTAAAGTCAAACATGTTTCGCCTTCGATATCAACGCTTTCGACCTAAGCATTACAAATAAATAACTTATCCATTTACAGTCCATTCTAACATGGTATCGTGACCTCCATCTCACATTGGCGCAGCTAACCACTCGGTGGGTGTGAAAGCATTGCTGCCGTACGCGCATCACACAAGGCCACATGCGTTTATTTCATGTCCCTTGTAGTTCATTGTTTACTGCTTATGTCATGCGGCAAACCCTGCATAATAAAAGGCTCTTTTCAAATGCAGCCTATAAAATATACCCTGATAATTTACGCGGGCTACTAGCATACATCAGGCCATTCGTTCTAAAATCAAGCACGGCCCCGCCATTTAGAATACACGAAAGAACTTTCTAATCTATGAAATCGAATTTCTACAAAAGCGCACGACTCTGTTCATTTATTCTGATTATTCATCCTACACTAATATTTCTGTTCTAAAGAAATCGCATCTGACATTGCTGCTCTAAATGATCGCGCCCAATTTGTATATCACGCCACCACTCAATCGCTTGCTTTTGTCTTCTTCAGAAGCTCTGCCGTGTTGGTACATGTTGGTACATGTTGAACTTAATCGAAGTAACAGCGCAAGGGACAGGACCAAGATAATCCTGTTCCATGCGCTGATACTCACTCCATGAACCTTCCTCGTTAACTCCCTGGGTGACAAAATTTACGATTACGATCAAAGGCACTTCGAATGTATGCTGATAGTACTGACCTCGTGCGCCACCAAAGGGTGACGCTGCAAATGGCACTCCGGTTTAGGATGAGCAAAAAAAAAAAAAAAAAGATTTAAGAAGATGGATACAAAACTGCGTGAATGAAAAGCATGTATAGCATACCTGATTAACTCAAGCAGACCAGGTGACTATTTGTCACCGTACCGTTCCAAAGGGGAGGCCCATAAATCATCATCATCATAATCACCGGTGATGTCGGCTGGGGGACTCGCCTTGGTCGTCTACTACGCTCTGCATAGAGTAGTTGCTTTCTCATTCGTTTGCTCGCCCTCCGAATGAGTGCTTGCGTAACACAACGCTCTAAAATTAGAGCTAGTTTTACAAATGACAGCATTATAAGGAAAATAAACGTTGCATAACTAATATGTCTTCCATTTGCTATGGCGTCGCACTGCCGAGCTCGTAACCGCTGGTTTGGTTCTGGCCGTAGTGGCCGCATTTCGATGCGGGCAAAATGCAAGATAAATAAATAAATAAACAAATAAATAAATAAATAAATAAATAAATAAAATAAAATCGTGTAATTAGATTTACGTTCGTGTTTAAGAACCCCAGGTGATCAAAATTAATACGGGGTCTTCCATTACGATGCGCCTCATAATCATATCGCGGTTTCAGCGCATAAAACCAGAATCTTATTTATTTTGGATAACCACGGCCGTCGAGGTTAGGCACAATCTTGTGACTCAGTCATAAGGCATCACGCCGAACGAGTAAACGAGAGTCTACGCAGCTTTGGAAACAAAGTACAATCGCAAAGCTCATTCACAAGAATTCGCGTCGACTAAGTGGCATTGTAGTTAAAAGCAAATTTTGCATTTAGCTCGCAATTGTGGCCACTTGATGTTGCATGTATAGGACTCCTGCTGACAAGAAAAAATTTATGCCTTTTCTTACTTGCGGTTTATCTCGACGTTGTCTGAGAGGGGAAATATGCTCCATAATGCATCGCAATCGTCAAGCACGCTTTATCCTATTTTCTTGCAAATAAATCTTATTACCACTTTCCTATTCGAAAATTTTGTTTATTTAGGTTAGCTTGAGAGTATTTCTGTTCAGCGCACTTTCAGACTACCAGAAACCACTCGGAAGACTTCCCTTTATCAGATCAAGAATAAAGATATCGTTATAAAAGAAGGTATATAGGAAAACATGTCATCACTTCGCTGCGCTTCTTCTTCCGCAAACATAAGGATGTGTGCTCGGCTACGAGAAGCGTAGAAGTTTTCTGTAGAAAGTGACAGAACCACGCAATGTCAGGTTGAACCGGCAATCTGACATTCAGCCACAGAATTTCTGTTTTCACATTTTTTTCGGTGTTTCTTAAAGGTTCGGCTTGCATCGTGCCGGACCATTCAAAACAGCTGCTCTAGCACTTGCTTACCTAATGCTATATTTTGCACTCATGCCCCACTGTGCACCAAAATACCGCAGTTTGCACCAATGCCGCTAAAGCAGTGCATGCATTCAGGCACCGCAGTGACCACTAATTTCTTGAAAAAGGCATTCAAACGTCTTTCGTGATATGCTTAAAGCGTTGGTAAGCCACATAATGGGAATATCTCGGGCCAACGGAGAAAGGAGACCAAACACGCTGTGCGCGCTTCACACAAACACACTATTACAACACAGACGTGATAGCCGAGGACCAAACGCTGCAGCTCAAAAAAGGGCTGATAAGTCATTACGAGTGCCACGATGACGGAACAGCAATAACGAGAAACCAACGGCCGTACGCGTACGTGTATACACTGATCGATATATATAGCAGACGATACCAAGAGCAATCCACACTAAGTGCGGTAACGACGGTGAATCCGCTCGATTTCGCCGAGAATAGTGTTCTGGAACATTCCGTACATACTGTTCTACAACCCTGCAGACTCTCATTTACAAATATCGAGCAGGGCAGGCCGGCCGACAGCGTCCAGTTGCCTTCAAGTAGCGAGCGCGGATTCCGGAGATGGGGTGATGAAAGGTGGGCCGATCCCGGAGGGTATGCAATCTACGGTCGCGTGTATCACATGGGTGGCATGGTGGGGTGTTTCCGCTTCTTGATGATTTGCCGGACAGGCACGTAATCGAATCGCTGCAAAACCCGTTGCAGAATATGAGCAGTTACAAAGCATTTAATTCACCGCTTCACAAAAGCTTAGCTTCACACAGAATTCGAAATGTGCGTTGGATCTGAATAATTCAAAAAAAAAAAGAAAATCTATTTTCGCAACTCACGCGGAGCGGGATAGTACTCTTAATATATTGCGAGCTATCAACGAATAACTTTTTTGCTTAATAATATGTTCATTAAACCTACATGAGCCATCAAGCACCTGCAAGGCCATCAACATGACATCAAATATATGGCTCCTATCTCATTTTAGTGCCGAACACAAAGAAGGAAAGTAAACGATCGGCCAAGTGCGCGTGCGGATTTTCGTCTGATTTCGCGAGGGAAAAGTAATTTTTTTCCCTTTCCAAATACGACACACATCACAGTTAGACCGCCGCGGTGGCTCACTGGCTACGGCGTTCTGATGTTGAGCATGAGGTCTCTGGTCAGATTTCTAGCCCTGGTAGCCGTATTCCAGTGTGGTTCAAAGAAAAATATGCTTTTGCCACTCAGATTTAAATGCACGTTCAAGAAACCCAGGTGGTTGAAATTCTGGAATACTCCACTACGGCGTCCCTTATAGCATCACAAAAGACGGTTCATGCTTCAGGCGGTTCCTGCCGCGTAACGAACTGCTTCGCGAATTGCAGCAATCTCCGCAGCTGTGGACGTCGTCTTGTGGTCGAGTTTGAAGTTTCGGCGAATCGACAAGGATCGGGAAACGAAAGCAGCCGCGAAAGCCGCGGAGGACGTCGATTTACCCATACTGATATTTACAGTGGCCTTTACAAAGCACTAGCGTCATCTTATTGGCCGTGGGGACAGCCCGAACTGTCAGAACTGAGCCGTGTCCGAGGCTGTAGACCATGTGTTTTGTGTGTGCCCGCTCTGCTTACGAGACAGACAATCAGTGGAGGGTTATTTGGCAAGCATCGATAACCGGCCACTTTCTGAAGGCTTGCTTTTAGGCTTACGACCAAAATACTGCTAGTGTCAGACCGTGAAAGCAACTGTGTGTGCGTGTGTGTGTGTGCGTGTGCGTGTTAGACACACTGAACTAGATATACGATTGTAATAACTGTTTCCGGCTAATCTTTAATTTTTTATATGTGCTTCTTTTGATATGTTCATCTTCTTCGCTTTCTCCTTTTGTTCCTCTTTTCCCGCTCCCCTACGCCGAGTAGCAGGATAGAATAGACTATTCCAGGCCAACCTCTCAGCTTTTCTCCCATAAGAAGTCTCTCTCTCTCTCCCTCTGTCTCCCTTATGCCACTTATGCTGCTTTGGGACTTTAAAACCCACAATTTTATTTCTGAAATCGCAACCACTAACCCGGCTAAGGTTTTCCTTTACTGAAGTATATGACAATTCCAATACGGCTTTAAATTTGACCAGGACGTATGGCTGATCCTTCTGGAACTCCACGAGACTATCGCGCTTTTCTGCGTAATCCTAAATATCTGGATAATTTCTTGACGCACGGCAGTTTGCGGGAGACAGCTATACGGGTTGAACGCAATGCAGAAGGCAACCAAAACGCGAAAGAAGACTTCGTACCATTGCGCGGCTTTGTGGAAACTTTCCAGCGTGTCGTTAACGGCACCGTCGTGGCACGAAGCGCACGAGCATGTGATGTATCTAGGAAAGACGCTGAAAACAAAGGAAGAAACGGTAGAAGCCAATAGGGGAAGAAATAGTGGGAAGGTGTGGGGGGGGGGGGGGGGGGGGGGTGACCAGAATACGAAAAGGAGCCTACACATCGTTCACCTATCGCAAGTGGTGCGGCAACGAGCACGGCAAGTGGCGAATGTGGGCTTCGCCCGCTCCTATTCCTTTCCTTCTTTCACTTCGGCAAATGGAGGCAACACAAGCATAAAACAAAAGCTGCAGGCTTACTTGCTAGCAGCAGCAGCAGCAGCAGTCAAGCAGCTGCAGCGCGGAGCCAATTTATTCGTGAGAGCAGAAACGTGTCGCGCCAGGGCAGAGAAGGGAAAAAAAAAAAAAGAGAAGTCTCGGCCGCGTCGCACAGGAGGCAAACCGTGCCGCAGAGCCCGAGCCCGAACGGGGCCTGATGCGTGCAGAAGGCGCGCGCGCTCTTGATAGCACGCGCAGGCTACAAACGGCGGGGTTGCGGAATAATAGACGTGCGGAGTGACAGCGCTGCAACGAGCTCCGTGGGCGCCGCTCCGGAAGACCTGCGGACGCGTTGCGCGCGCACTTTCCGCCTCTGCGCGGAACCAAAGGTGCGCGTGTGCGGATGAGTAATAAAAACCGGAGGGCCGGAGAGGTGTGCATACCGCGTCTGAGCGCAGCCGGGCCGCGCTATATGCGCGGCGTCTTGATGGCAACTTCGTCGACGCGCGGAGGCGAAACGTGGCAAATGCGTATATAGGCAAATGGAGGGAGATAAGTAGGAGCACAAAACAGCGAACGAAGCGAGGAGAGCAACACAAGAACATCCGCGTTCGTCTCTCTCACTCTCTCGTTGTGTTTTTCGTCCCTTTGTCAGCCGTATTCCTAGACACTTCGCACTTTCTTTTCCGGCACTTAGGTACAGCCTCCCGCATTTTTAACTGTATCGCGCGAGCATCGACCGCGCACTCGGTCAGCGCTTTACGCGGGCGGTAACCTGCGAGACTGACAGGTGCACACAGCACTCTCCAGTGCAAGCGTTGCATGCTACGCTGTTTCCCTCAGGGCGACGCATTCCTTACCGAAGCCGACGTTTCGTAACCTCACTATCGGTGACGGCGCTGGCCCTGGAGAGTGCTTTGTGCGCATGCGCATACTACACTGCCAGTCCCGCAGATTATCGCTCTCGTAAGGCGCTGATATGCAGCGTCTGATCGACGCTCACGCGATACAGTTCAACATGCGGGAGGCTGTATACGTACACTCGTTTTAGCCAACTTCACGCAAAAAAAAAAAAACGAATTTTTTTTCTTCCATCAACTTTTTTTTGATGTCACTCTTAAAAATCTCCAATAATTACAGCAGGCATGAAATTTCCGCCTTCTGGCTCTGGTTTTCATCGCATCGCGGGTTTCATCTCTGACTTTCGCTGCTTGCTTCGCTGTTTACAAGAAGGGAACGTCAGTATTCGCTACTGGTTGGTCCCAAGCGCTTCACTTCTTTACGAAAAACAGCTCAGCGCGTGGGGGCACATACGCTCAGCCTATTATAGGACGGCATTCCTTTACTAAGCATACCAGCCCACTCGATCGTCCCACAGCTCTTGCACTCTCCGCTGTGTCTAAACCTAAACGCCGTATTCTGTGCAAGCCACACCGATTCGCATTTTGCAGAGTTTCGCTAAGGGCAATAATTTCCGTCGCTTCGTGTTCAGATATCGTGCACTCGTGACTATCATGGGCTCGGTGTTGACTTGTGGCCGCTTTAACATTTTCTTTTGATAGTTCTCTTAACGATTCATGAAAGTTGTCACTCTTATAAGTTTCCTGCTTGTCCGGGCATTGCCTGGGCAGTCATACGCTACAACCTTGAGTGAGGTGGTCCATTGTTCCCTGAAAAGCTGCATTATAAGAGGCAGTCTGGTAATTCCTATGCGCTCTGTCTGAAGATTTATAGTCACGCAATTTGAAGCGGCAAGCATCTTTGGGAGAAGCAGTGAGCAGACAACACGTGAAATAATCGGGACAAAAGTGAACGCTATAGGCGATCTTTCCATTAACACGTCTGTCGGTGTCTTAGCTAATATGTGTACAGGCATGTCACGTCCGTCTACTTCTTGATCGCGGCTTATCTTTCGTCTTCCTTCTGCTCGAATTTTCTGTTTCGGTTAGCTCTGCCACGTGATACGTCAGCCGGATAAGGCATACTTAAAATATGCTAGTGTCAAATAGAACTTATTCGAAAGTTGAGCGAGGGGTCTGCTTCTCCTGACATAATGCGTTGCAAGTTTAACGTACTCGTTGCCACAACAAGGCAGTGCGATGTTGATCTTTCGCTGAGAGGAGCGTAAGCCTTGAGTGCGAGGTTTCAGTCACCGCCTGTGGATGGAAGTGAAGCCGCACGCGGGTCACGTCATTTGTGCTCGTGATTAGTTATTAAATGGCTTACAGGCGCCCAGGCCGCGTCCCTTCCCACTGGCGAGGCGCGCTCGCCGTTCAAGACATCATCGCGCGCCACCCTACAGCTGGCTGTTGCACGCGTCATTCATATACTGCAGACGGAGACAAGCAGACGGCCGAGAAAGAAATGAAGATGGAAGCCGAACGACACCAGAGTGACAAACGACTTGGCGGCTGTTTAGGCCCGACGCGGAGCGCGCAAGCACCCGCGCATAAATGCGCGCTCACTTCTCACGACAGTCTGGATGAGAAGACCGCAACGCCCGCGGTTCGCAATCAAGCATCATTTTCGCAGCCGTGCGCGCGCACGCGCGCCATCTCTCTTCTTTAACCTGCCAAGAGGCGGGCCGGCCCGTTTTCCCGATTGCGGCAGGCCGCCGTTTTATTTAGGGTAGTTCCGACGGCCCACGGGAGGAGAATCGCTCGGGCTTCCAGGCTGATCATCGCGAGGAGCGAACAAACAACCTCGGCTCGTTGATCCCCGGCCGTTTCACGTCGGGAAACCCCTCCCATCCGCCGCTAATTGCGGCGGAGGTGGCCTTGTTAAAAACCTAATCGCGCGGAGCGCGTCGTCGCCGCCGCAGAACAAAAACCGCAGGCAAGCGTGACAACTATCGGGGGCTATGTACGGCGTTCCTCTCCCTCCGTTCCGTCATGGTTGCCCTCCCCTCCGCCAGTTTTACACGCATACGGGTCTGCCATGCACTAGCCGCTGCGCGAAACGCGCGAGAAGGCCAAGAGAAGCGCGCGGTCGCGAACGGGCACGCCATCGGGTCGTTTGTTACACAGCCGCCACTTTCTCGACGCAACTGACTCGAGTGTGCCTGGGCGAGGGGGAAAGGGCGTACGGCACGCGCTGCACGAATAAGCGGGGAGGGAATTACCAACAAGATTGCGTGGACGCTCACCGGGGTCCCTCCAGGCAGGTATAGTAATACTACCAGTACCCACCCACAACCGCGGCGAGTCGCTAAACTTGAGCACCACGCGGGAGCAGCTCACACTCCGTCGCGAGAAAGTATACATCCCGCAATGCGGGCTCCAGATTACCTAATACACGCGAGTGACGCCAACCGCGGCGAGGCAACAGAGCTTCGGAAGCGTGCGTGCGCGCGCGTTGTGTAGACACACCGCTCGACTCATCATTAATCAACCGAATCAGCGGCAGAAAGCCAATTTAATTATCAGAATTAATGAAGTTTTAATTGCGACAGCAAGCAGAAAGGGAGAAAAGGAGAACTTCCACCGCTTCCTCCCCCAGCCTACGATCGCACTTATAAAACATTTGACAGGCTCTTGCGCCAAAGTGTATCCGTCCGTACTTTGTATGCGAGCGTCCGTGCGCTATAGGGAAACGTCTCAAAGGCGTTGGGCGCGGAAGGAAAGAGGAAGTGGGCTGGGGGGAACTAAGTTAACGAACCTGGCGCCTGTACGGCGCAAGAATTTTGCGCAGGGACTGGCGGCCCGTGCTGCTTTGTATTATATGCGTTGCCCGGTGGCACATACGGACCAATGCGTCCTTTGATTTTTTTTTCCCCTTATCTTTGCTTTCCTTGCATCGAGGAAAGCGAAAGTCGACCTACTCTCGGCGCCTACTCTCGCCTCTGAACTCTTCTTTTGTTCTTTCCCGGCGAGTGAAGCACCATTCATCAAAGGCGGCCGTGAGCGATTCATTTTGGTCGCAGCGACAAGCAGGTTTACAACGGGAACATCTGCGCCCTTCGATCCGGCAGTCGGGGCGCCGCCGGAAACAGGCCGCTTCCCGCGGTCTCCTCCTCCGAGAGCGGCCGCTAAAAGCGCGCGACATTTAGAAATCGCAGCAGCCACGGGGAGAAGGCGCCAGCTGCGGGCGATATCCGTTTTTCTTTCGCGTCCATTAAGGTCCTTTGACGCTTCGAGAAGTTGCGGAAAGTTAAACACGAAAGAAAAATAAGAATAATGAGGTGGTGTTCTATATGTAACCAGAACAAATAAGTTGTGCGTGATACGTGCATACCGCGCAAATTTCGAAACTGCTACTGCTACTACTACTACTAATAATAATAATAATCTTTATTATGCACCACCAGAAGAAAATACAGGTTAGGCTGGCCTGTCGAAGCCTGAATGGCTTGTGCGAATAGGCCCGGCAGCTTCGGCAACAGTGATGAGGTCTGGGTGTGTATAGGCGCTACCTTAGTGCCGACAAAACATAGTGCAAACTAAGAAAATAAAAAAATAAAATGTAATACATGTTATTCCAACGGAAAGTGAACATTCCCACATTTAAGAGGAAGATTTATCTCGGGCCCAACCCCGACGTGGCCTATTGAAATACATGTAAAACAAAAAAAAACGTTTTTCTGAGATAACCCCTGGATTTTTAAGAAAGTTAACTTCTAGTGACTGTGGGAAGCGGAATTTCGATTTAGGGCCTGAATTTTATTTAAAATATTTTCAAATATTCGGAGGTCTGGAAAAAATAGAAGCACGAAGTTTACAAATTAATAGCTCTGCATCATGGACAAACATCGAGGTTCTGCGAACGGCATCCACTAGATCATTGAAAGCACACAAATTTGATATGTCGTTCTATATCGTACACGAATTTGTTACGTCGTGTACAAGGGTTCTGCAATATCTTTATTTCCATATTACTAAAATTTTTTTTAGATTCATGTGCAACGTATCAATTTTGTCCGCTTTAGATGTGCTGTTAGATGCAATTCACATAATTGTGATATCATTTTGCTTTGCAGAGTTACGGAGTTGTAAACTTGATAATTTCGTTTCCTGAAAATTTTTTATTTTTGCCACATTTTAATAAAAATTGACGACCTAAATAAAAAATTCCAAACCAACACGAGATTTTAAGCTTTTATTTTAAATGCAATAAACCTCGCCAAATATGGTGCAGTGGTTGCCGAGAAAAACGAATTCTCCGTTTACGTGTATTTAGATAGGAGCACCCGAGCTAAAGCTTCCTCTTAAATAGAGATGCAGGTGAAGGTAAACCAAATTACATCAAATAAACAAATACCCACACAACAGAGCAACGGAAAACTCAAATGGAAGATAACAATTTCTTTAACTCTCTTTAGATCTGACTGAACAAAAAAAAAAAAAAATACCGTCAGGCAGATCATTAAACATTCTTGGGACAAAGACACATCGTCGTGCGTCACCATACCTAGTTATTGAGCGAGGATCCTTGAAGCGCTTGTTGTCCCTCAAAAGTCGCGGGCCTACATATTTCTATCTGAATTGGTCATTCCGAAAATTACGAAGAACCACAGTTCGCCTGAATAAAGACTGAAATTAATACGAACCCAATGCCGAAAAGAAATCGTCATCTGAAACCTGGTCACATCCATACGCAACACTTTTCAATACATTTTATTAATAAATTGCCCAATTCTCGTTTGCCGTCGCAATGCGCAGAAAGCGAACGCAGTGATTCCGTATCGTAATGTACTGTACGCGAGAGCGTGCACTATGGTTTTCTTTTCAGATAATGGTGTGAAACCTTCTATATTAAAAAGCAACCAAGCGACGCTCCTAAGTTTACCACACAGATAGGCCAGATGATGCTGCCACGACATGCTGTTATCAAAAAACAAACCGAGATATCGCACACCGTCTACATACGCAACAGGGGTACATGTACGTGAAACACAGTGCTGATTATGCAAGTATTCTGGGATGTTTATTGCAGCGGTCTTTAAGGGACTTCTAAAACATTAACTGCGTCTTATTGATATTTACGTTAATACAATTTTTCGCAAACCGGTGCATTATACTATGTATTGTATTTTGCAGGGCGCCCACAGCCTTCTCATAATTTAAATGCTTTCTTAAAATTACCGTATCGTCTGCATATTGATAAATAGTACCCTTAGAAGTTACTAGAAGAAAATAGTTTATGAATATATTAAGCAATAGGGGTGATAATATGGATCCCTGGGAAACACCGGCTGGAAGCCATTGTTTGTTACCGACGGTTTCCTTGTCGGCCATAACTATTTGCGACGTACCACACCTGTAGTTTCGCAGTATGTTTTGAAATCGTCCTCTGAATCCTATCAAAAATATAGTTTCGCCAGTAGAATGTTATGGTTCACTGTATCAAACGCCTTGGCTATGTCTAAAAATAGCGCACAGGTGAGTATATTTCATCTCAGAATTCTTCTAACAGAGCCTGTGGTACTTCAATTCGCCTCAAAAGCAGACTGCCTGGGTGACAAAATCGAAAACTTAGTTAAAAAAGACGTCGTGAATTCGTACAGGAATTTTTCGAGTATCTGGGATATTACCGGCAAATTTCAAATTGGTCTATAATTTTCTACATTATCTTTCCTGCCTCCTTTATATAGCGGTTTAACGATAACCGTTTTCAGAGTCTCAGGAATTACTGCGGTTTCTAAAAAGCCATTAATTAGAGAAAGCAAGATGCTTGAAGGCACATCCAAGTTTCTTCGCAGAGTGCCTAGTGATATGCCATCTATTCCTGGTGATTTATTTTGCCGAAAACTAAAGACAATCCTTTTTAAGCCAGGCGCTGATAAGCAAGGCAAAAAAGCGGATGCCGACACAGATTCCGGCGATGTACAATGACTTCCATGTTGGGATAAAGCGCTTTCAGAAGCACGCGAAAAGAAAGCGTTGCATGCATTAACACAACTACAGGTTTGTCATCTGGAAATGAGTCAATGGGATTGGAAAGCACGTTGCTTCCTCTCCTAAGATTATTTATTGATGACCGCGTTTTCGCGGGACTTTTGCGTGATTGGTTAAATTTATTTTTAAAAAATCCAGTGTTCTCGCTGTTCGCAAAAGCCCGACTACCCTGTTTCTTGCCATTTTATATTCAGCTTCTAATCTTTCATTTTTAGGAACACGTTTGCAGCACTTCCATAGCCAATCTCTAAACGATATGGTACGCATAGTAACAGCATTAAGCCAGCTAACATTATTTCCGCGCTTCTTTATTACAGTGTGTGTACTTGGGCGCTCAACGTGTTTAAGTTGATTGCAGAGCTTTTCGTATGCGTTATCGGCAGCACTGCCATCAATCAGCAAGGACCAGTCGAAATTATAGATGTGTCGGTCATACATTTTTGTGTTAGTGATTTGAATCCCCATTTTATTTATTTCTGTATTCCCAGCTGAGTCGTGTACTTCAGCTAGAGAAGGCTTCGAAAGGCGGCAGGTTACAAAATAGCGGTCGGCTAACCTGTGGCTTATGACGCAAGCATCCAAGGATAGTCTGATGCACGCACCGCAATGTGGTCTATGCAGGCCGCTACTATTCGGTTATTCAAGCACTCTTCTCTAGTCGGGTGATTTATGATGGATTCCAAGCCACAAGAAGACAAAACGGATAAGTAATCGGACACAGTAGTTGACGTGACGCATAGCGTATTTATGTTCAAATCTCCGGCTAAGCATAACTGCACAGCTGAACTCCATTTGCCCAGTATTTCATCCGCCAGGAATCGCCTCCCACTGTTACATGGTGGACGATATAACGCAAGAAGGATTAAATCGGCATTTGAAATATTCACTTTTATGGCCAGGCATTCCGTATGAATGAATATTATATCTACTCCAGACGTAACGTGCATGTCGCCAACAAAAATCGCTTTTCCACATCCTCGCCCTCGTGGCCGAATCACGAAACGTGAATGATAACCAGACAGCGCAAACATATCAGCACATACGTGTGGCATATTTATTTCAGTGAGAACAAGGGCGTCAACTTATTTGCCAGCCGCTTCCGCTATCTCTCTAAATTCATTCCAATACTTTCGGAGGCTTCTTATGTTTACGTTGACGAGAGTAAAATTACGTTGCGACCTCAGGCCAAACGCATCTTCGAAACTTCTGAAACCAGGAATCACGCAGAAACTAGAGGTCATGCAGCTTACACAATCTTAGCAATATCAGCTGGCCTGATTACCCGGATAAAAGGCGCACCTTCGTCCTTCTTAACAAAAATTCTGCCGTCTTTAACCCACACGAACTTGTACCCATTCTCCTTAGACACTGTTCTTGCACGCCAAAACACACTACGATTTGCTTTTGTCAAGTTATCGTTAAAAAACAACTTGGGTAGAGAACCGTTCTGGTGTAGCCGCCGCAGTTTTCCTCGTGATTCAAACAAAGCTTTTTTCCGCTGCTACAGAACTGAACCGTATCAGGACTGTCGGGCACGTTTACTAGGCACGCGATGCACCGCCTCTACGTCAGTACTTGAAAAGCTAGATAGCTCTAGCTTGATGACTACCTCTGATAAAACATGCCTTAAGTTCTCGTTTTGCTTCAGTGATATGCATTCAATTTCCAAGTTAGCCTTCCTATCGTACTGTTCGTTCTCATTTTGTGCATCCTTCAAAAGCTCAAGCTGTACCGCTCGGGCCTTGACTACTTCCTTCAAGTGAACATTTTCTTCTTCCTGGGCGTTCCCGTGCTCTTTGTTAGCTTTTATGTTTTCCATTACTGAATCATACAGCTTCGACACAAATGAGACCGAATTCTCTAGTTCCTCACCTCACTCACCGAAAGCTCAGTAAACACAGTCTTCAGCAGAAGTAGGGAATCCACTTTTACACGGAGAGTCAACAACGAAGCAATACTCTTTTATTTCTTCGAGCTCAGAAGCCAAGGGTGGCTCTACAGAACTGCCGTTCTCTGTCTGGCTACACTCCATCTGCGATGCGTCACGCTGCCTGCCTACTCGACACGATTACAGACCCAAGTTTCTCGCTTAGTTTGACTCTTCGATGCCAAAGTACTATAGGTGCTTTACCCGAGCAGGGTTGACTCAAGTGGTAGCCATGTTTACATTCAACGCATAACATAAAACGACCATCATCGGGTAACGCACCGTGGCAAGCAATGCACTCTCCCAAGACCATGATACAAGAAAACAAGGTACTTCAACCTTCAACGAGCTCTATGAGTCAGTCTGGCGGAGAAAGCGTAAAAAAAAAAAAAAAGGAAATTCAAAGGCGACTGTTCTTACCTAACAAGAAGAACAAGGCGACTATGACATGTTCACACGCTCTGCCGGACTGCGCCCGATCGTTGTAAAACGCTCGGTTTTATAGTTTGTAGTTCTTCGTGCGGTACTTTGATTGGTCGACAATTAACATTGTTGATTCATGCCAGTTCAGCGCGTGCAAGTGTCAGGTGTTCCTTGGGGGTCGATGACGTCAGATGCTCCAGTGCTTGCCATCCATGCAAAGGAATGTACGCGTGATAGATGGACCCGACACGGCGACCGTTTTCGAGTGCTCCGACGCAGGCCGACCTAACAAAAAGAACAAGGCGATTCTGACAGGTCCACACGCTCGGCCGGACTGAATAATAATAATAATAATAATAATAATAATAATAATAATAATAATAATAATAATAATAATAATAATAATAATAATAATAATAATAATAATAATAATAATAATAATCTTACATTTAGGTACGCTAGGCAAGAGCTCTCTTCCAGCGATCTCGTGCTCAAGATTAAGCGTGAAATGCCACATACGCGTATCACACTAACCATGCTGGATAATGTTCTGACATTGATGCGAAAACATTTCCGATCAGCATATGCGTTCTTTCGTGGATGGATTATTT
Source organism: Dermacentor andersoni (assembly GCF_023375885.2). NCBI lineage: Eukaryota > Metazoa > Arthropoda > Arachnida > Ixodida > Ixodidae > Dermacentor > Dermacentor andersoni. The sequence continues at coordinate 315,343,967 of NC_092814.1, read as the reverse complement.
TACACAATGAGACGCTACGCATAAGCGTCATGTATAGGGCCCAGCACTGTGAGACATGTATCCTATAACCCGTCAATCCCAGAAGCATATCTTAAACAAAGAAACTTAGGTATGAAACGCGCTTAATTCACACATGTTTATTGCTAATATATTCGAACGTTGACGAGCAGATTAGGGAATGTAATTAGTCAAGCTCAGCGCCAAAGGTGTCGAGAACGGACATGGCACTCTATTTCAACGGTTGCCAGGTAACTGCGCAATAGTCGGTAACGCAGCTACAACCGACCAACGCAACTACGCCAGGAAGACCTGTAGCCAGGTGGACAGTCGGGCGTATTGTTTAAGATTAAACTTGCTCGCAGCTTTAAAGGAGCGCAAACACCAGCATAGAATCACAAAGTACAAGTGGTATTTAACAACGCTAGAAACCATCCAAACAGCCCAGGAAAATCGATTCGCCCCGCAAGCTCAGTGGACCGCTGCCTCACCCCTTTGACCCCTCCTAAGGCTCATTGCTTTGAATTGCGCGCATGATCCTGCCAAAAGAAAGAGAGAGAGAAGCGTAATTTTGCCCGAACTGTACAACGATTGCGACTAACGCCGGTCTTACAGTGAAATAAAACACCTTGTTCGTGCTCCTGCAGTCGTTCTCATAAGCTTTTGCCAACTACACATTCAGCTAGAGATACACCGAACTTTCTCGTGTAGTTATTGACAATAAGACGGACACTTCGCTTTTCGCACTTCACGCTTTGTTTCAATAATTGACGTAGTGCGGTTCCCTTCACTGGAAAGCACAATAACGCAAACTGCGTTCTATATTTTCAAACATAACATCTCGTTAGTTCTCGAATGAAACTATTTACCTTCGCACGGTAGAAACCCAACACCTCCACGCACTTGTGATGTTACACAGCCAACATGCCGATATCAACGCGGGGACTAAAAGAAGTCGAAGCGGCCGACTTGCATCGCCGAAGGCTCTGACGCCTAGAAAGATCACGCTACACAAGAATGGTAACAAGAATAATTTTGCAGGAAAAGATTCTCAGTAAAAAACACTGACATGGACAACAGGAAAGAAGTTACACGACACAATTCCCTGCTGCCCATGTCAGTGCTTTCTGTTTTACTTGCAATTTGCATCCGACGAGCTAAGGCAAACACTATTCATAATTTTGCCCATTAAACAAGAAACTGTGCGTTAGAATTGGCGCTGAAAGTTGTGCAAAATGGCACGTGGCAACACCTCCACGGTGAAACCTTGCAAGGAAATGTGTATATGCGACTCACCTAAATATACATGCCTCAGTCTTGTCAAATAATACATTTTCTGTAGATTAAAAAAAAAAGAAATGCACCCTGGTATCATTACTATTTCTGAATGTTTAAATCTGTTTGTATTAACTGGGAATAACTTTGGCTTAAAAGTGACGCTAGCTGGCTAAGCGCAAGCGCACGAAACGCGATGGTCGTACTATAGCCCTCGTAATCTGGCGTTGTGCATGGGTGTTGATTCCTGTCAGCCTCCCGCTCCAATAAATCGGTTTCTGCAGTGAAGCGGCTTCACTGCTGCCAGAGTGTTGTGCGCACAACACAAATTCAGAGGACACCTGAGCACTCATGAGGAGTTGTGAATGCGAAAGCTTTAATGTCCAATTGAACGCCGCTGAGCGGTCCTTCGAGTTATGAACTCCTCGCGCTCAAGCGAGCGTGCTGAGTCGCTTGGCCAACACCTCCTAGATAGAACAAGGTCGGTGTACTTCGATCCGTGACGTCATGCCATAGAAACTAAGGGGACGCTCTCTAGCAAGTCGCGGTGATTTTGTCGTCAGCGCTTTCGTCACGCCGGGCTTGGTGATGGAACTTTCGGTCCAAGTAGCATGACGCCATAAAGCAGAGTGCACAGGCCTGCAACCTAGGAGGCGCTGGTTTAGCCCAGGGCGTAAGCCACTCGGATTCTGAGCGTGGGGTCATAGGTTCGAAACTCAACGGTTCTTGTTTCGGATTCATTCTGCTTTTTTAAAACATTCTGTCTTAATAGCGATTACTGGGGCGAAGTTAGAGCGCAGGCGAGAGCTTGCGCGGACAAAGCCGGAACGCGCGGGTAACACAGGCGTCCGAGAGCGAGGGTGACGTGGCGCCGCAGCGATGCCCTCTCCCCCCACGCGAGACTTCGCGCGGCACCAGCTGTTCCGTTCCCTTTGGCCCGCTCTGCTCCGTCGAGGCACGCACGTGACGTGGCGTCGCAGCCAATGGGAATTTAGGCGCAGCTTCGCTGCTACAGACGCCGGCTTTTTCGTTCAATAGGCCATTTGATGATTTCGCATCAGTAGCGTTCCTAGCGGAGGACAAACGGCGACGGTTTGCGGTCGGTCTCATCTCGTGCACCATCGAGGTACGACGTTCGCTCATCATGACAGCGTTCTGAGACGCCTGGCAGCTTCCAGAATGCTGTTCCTACTGCGTAGCAGCAGTTGTCTCGCTCGCTGCGTCATGGCAACATGTCTTCGCCGTCCGCCTTCTGTGTAACCCCGTCCGAATAGCTCGAGCGCAGTGCTAATTGCGATCGCTTTCTGAGCTTCACCCTCCGGGGCGAAACTATTTTTTCCTACACTGCTGCCACCTGTGCGATCAACTATATGAACTCCAATTACTGTATGTTTCAAAGAAAATATTCATCGCCGTGCCAGAATTAATCATCGTGCCGCTGTAGACTTACCGCCAGGTTTTCCGAGAATGCTCATCAAGTGTGCAGCTTCGCTTTCGCCTGCTCCGCGGTTATGTTGAATACTTTTGATTCTTGTCTTATGAAACAATCGTTTACGTTTTGTTTCATTTCGAGCTCTAACAAAAGCGCAGAAGGTGTCAATGAGATTTTGTGGAGAACAATACCGCAGGTAGATAGCGTCTCCAATGGTTCAATTTTGAAGGACATCAAGGAAATGGTGAGTATAGGAATATCCTCCAGATGGGGAGGTCCTAACGAGGCACTCTGCTCATGCGTCGAAAAAAAGTCGAAAAAAAGAAAGAAAAGGGAAAGAAAGAGAATTCGACTGGGATGGAAATATTTGGGACGAGTTCACGGCCGTGCCCGTTCACGCAATGACGCAATGTGGGAACCTGCAAACCTCCTTTCACTTCGCATTCCCTCACCCCCTTAGCCCGACACACACACACGTGTGTGTGTGTGTGTGTGTGTGTGTGTGTGTGTGTGTGTGTGTGTGTGTGTGTGTGTGTGTGTGTGTGTGTGTGTGTGTGTGTGTGTGTGTGTGTGCGCGCGTGCGTGCGTGCGTGCGTGCGTGCGTGCGTGCGTGCGTGCGTGCGTGCGTGCGTGTGTCAGAGAAGACAATGAAGACTGCGATCTGCTGTAGCGGCTGAACTGGATCGATTGCAAAATCAATGCGTAATCGGACCAACTTACAGTTTTCATAACTAACCAACTCACCCAAACCGAGGTAACTTACACAGCATTCGGATTGGGAAACGCCCTTGCTACTTGTTCGAACGAAAGATAGCTCTTTGCGAATATGCAGCAACCACCGTTGTACAGTAAATGTGGTATCGAAGAAGGCAGCTTACCCAGTTTCTACAGCAGATGAACTACTCGGCCACTTGAGGGGAGGAAAGTCTTCAGCACCTTGGATTTAGCACAGGCCTACCAGCAACTTCGCGTAACTCCGAATACAGCTGAGACACTGACCCTCAACACGCTTAAAGGGCTCTACGAGGTTAAACAGTTGCCGTGACGTGATAATCGGGGGAAAGGACTTCCCGTAAATGCCTTCAGATTAGAATAAGTCATCGAGAGGCTGCAAAAGTTCTACGTCCGCCTCGGCCAAAAACAAACACTGTTTTGCAGTTTGTTTTTCTCGGACACCGAATGGACGAGTCTGGAGTTCACACCAACGACGAAAAAGTTCGAGCCATTAGACAGCTTTAGTTCAGCGTTTGCAACCGAACGTAAACGCATTACGTACGTAAAGAAATAGCGTCGTCCTCACTGAGCACGCTGCAAACGTTATTGGGTTTCTGCGGCTCATGTGCGCTATCATGACGTACGTTTTTTTTTTTTTTGGCGAGTTTAACGTTCGTAATGTTTACGGACGCTAAGAAATAGCGTTGTCAAAAATGGCGGCACCCATGGCTCCCGCTTCACCGTGAATGCTCGTGATGGCTACGCTCTCACTCTCGTTCATCGCCAGTAACTATTAAAATGAGCTTTCGCTTCCTCTAAACTCACATGAAACGCAAGTTGTGAGCGCAAAGCGCGTCCAGTTTTTGAGATCGTTGGGCGATTCCGGCGTCCGTAGGCCTAAACTAGACGCGTCCGCATAGCAACAACAGGATCAACAGGATGGTTGCCAATGGATTGCCTTGGCTTGGATACGTTTCATACGAGACACCAGACGGCGCCCTGTCTTCTAATGTGTTCCTTGCGTTTGCGTTCCCGCACGTTAAAATAAATGTCTTGAAGGGACACGCACCCTAACGTCCCGCAAAGGTGCTTGCGTTTAACGTACACAAGGCGACAAACGCTATTCTAAAAGTGTCTTCTATTGAGGCTCCAGCACCAAATCGCAAGCAAGCGCTGCAGCCATTTCTCGGTGTGCTGACTTTCGACGACATATTCTTGAGGAACAGGCCAACAATAGCCAGCTCTTTCTACCAATTCCTTGGGAAGGACGCAACGCGGAGATGGGAGACGCAGCACCAGGAAGCATTCAAGCAACATAAAAGATTGCTTCTCAGTCCAACTGTACTGGCTCGCTACGACGAAGAGAAGGATCTTCTTATCCCGTGCGATGTTTCGCCTTACGGCATAGGAGCCGTTCTTTTATAACGTGATGACCAGAATAGAGCGGCTCCGATCGCCTTTGCTTCTAGGACACTATGACCGACAGAACGAAATTCTGCTCTTTTGGACAGAGAAGGCCTTGCTTTAGTCCTTGTAGCTAATAAGTTTCACAAATATATAGCGGGAAGAAATGTAACTTTTGTGACTTACCACCAACCGCTGCTTGGCATACTGGGTTCGGAGAATCCATCGGCTCAAGTCCTCTGACCCCTACTGACGAGATGGTGCATCAAAGTATCTGTTTATGATTACAACGTTGTCTACAGCCTACAGGCATGCCAAGAACCATAAAAGCGCAGATGCGTTGAGCCGATTGCCATTGCCAGAACACACCGACGAACCATGGCCACCAGGCAATGATTCGATCTGTCACAGCAAGAAAACACTCTACATAAGCTGTACAAGGCAGCTGAGGATGGCACAGTGGAGAGACTCAGTGAAGATGAGTTCACGCCTTACCGACTAAGAGCGACCGCACTGGCACGTTATAGCGATTGTCTCACGCTTGGATCTCGGGTGATTATAACAAGATGAGCATGTTCTCGCATTCTGCCACTGCTGCATGTTGATCACCGAGATATTGTAGTCATGCAGAAGCGCGTAAGAAGCTGTATGGTGTCCCGGACTGGACAAGATAATCTAAGAAACTGTGCAACAGTGCCGTGAATGCCAGACAACGCTGAAAACCTAGCCAAAAGTTTCCATTCCCACCTGGGACCGCCCCCAGACAGCGTGGCAAGCACAATGTACGTTGATTTCGATGGGCTACTGCACAGGCGCACCTACATAGTCGTGGTGGACGCGTACACAGAGTGAGTGGAGGTCCGTCATGTGGCACAAACAACATCCGCAGCTCTCATCGATGTACTCCGAAGCCTCTTCGCTATGTTTGGCATACCACGAAAAATCGTATCCGACAAGGGAAGAGCCTTTATTTCTAGCGAGATAGAGCAGTTCTATGTGCCAAATGGCATACAGCCATAACATCAGCAGCGTACCGCCTTGCAACAAACGGCTAGGCAGGACGCTATGTGGCAGAACTGAAGAGAGCGCTCTTGACGGATACCGCTTAGACTATACAGTGCCGACTTGCGAGATTCATGCACGTATGGGCAACACACCACGGTTCACACAGCTACAGGAATAACGTCAGCGAGGGCGATGTTTTGGCTACAATATTTGTGTCCTTTCGATTTTCTCAAGCCAGAAACAGAAAGACAAGTCAAGGAACCCCATGAGACGCTACAGCCATCAAGTCTCTTTTCAGGAGGTGAGAAAGTTGTTATCCGGCAGTTTTTTACGAAGCCAGACTAGATTGAAGGACAAATTCTGCACCGTATCGGACAACGATCCTGGCTTGTCAAATGCGCCCTCGGAAAAGTTCGGCGTCACCTGAATCGCATAAAGAAAACTAACTTTGAAAGCATATTTATAGAGCCAGCGAACAAGGACAGAAGGGAGACGACACCGCAATGCGCTTATTTCTGCTGCTAGTACTACTGCTGATGCTACTTTTCCAATAACGCATTCTGGTGTCGTCCCCCTTTTGTCCTTGTTCGCTGGCGCTATAAATATGCTTTCCAAGTCAGTCTACCAACACGCCCAACAAATGGCAATGCTGAAAGAAAAATAGCCAGAAAAGACAAGCAATACTGCTGCCGATAGATTGCGGTAAAGCAGAAGACTTCTCTGATAAAACGCCACAAGAAACACCGTCGAGTTCTGCTCTTACTCTGGCACCAGACTCGTTCGATACCCAAGGTACTACCTCCTCTCAGTCATCGACCTTGACGTCACAAGCAGGAACCACCAACTAACAGCGACCACCAGACGGCCTAAGACTGTCTCCAGACCGCTATGGAGACTTCATCCAAGCGAGGAAGAATTGATGTGTCGTCTCAAAAATGACAACCACGAAGCGCACGCGCCATTTACGCACGTGATTAGGCACGAGCGCGCTTCACGCGGCAAACGCTAGAGAGTGTTTGTTCCAACACATAAGCTACTTCCTGCTGCTATGCTACTTATTCCTTACATATAATAAATCGTTGGCAGCCACCAACGGCTGTGTGGGCAAAGCAGAAAACTTTACGGAATATTTAGTCACACGATTGTCTGGAAAGAATTGCCAACTTCTGCTGAGCGGCCATATACAATGGTCGTGGTGAGCAGACAGAGTGTTGATGTAAACGCAGCAATATTGGGGTGCGTCACTGTTGCAATAAATATACTGCCTTCTTTTTGTATTCTGTGTGAGGTTATTATGAGAACGTGTCTGTTAACTACGATGTAATCGGCGCTCGGACGACACCAAATAACCGAGACAAGCCCTTCCTCTATCTCTATCTCGAATACAACTCCATACAGCGCCACCGCACAGATGCACGCAATCCAAGACTGCGTGGCACGCCGACTGCGCGTTCATTAAATTAGAAGTTTCTGCCCTTTCGACCTAGAGCGACGGCGCTCCAGCAAATACGTGGCGCGGCAATTATTCGCTCAACCCTGTCTGCGTCCCTGGCTGGGCCTCCTGCCGGAATTCCCACCGCTGTGTTATATTCTCTCTGTTAAGCTGGCCATTGTCTCTCTATATTCTCGGGAAAGAGAACTCTCCCTCGCTGTCCAGCGCCAATTCACCGCGAAACGAAACTCATTCCTGGCGAGAAAGAGGGGCAAAAATTTTTGCCAGCCGACCCCGCGTTCTCCTGGCACACCGTGACCCGGGGGCCCCGGGGCAGCAGGCCGCGCAAAAATGCGGCGCCGCGTCCTCGCGCTTCAAATGGACTCGCAGAGGAACGCAAGCTGACACCGCCCGACGCACGGGGACTGACTGACCGTCGAGCCAGGCCTGGAGCCCTCGCCCTTTCAATCTCTCCATCGCTCTATTACGCCGTGCACTGCGTCCACTTCTCGCTCGAGGAGCGGAGTGGTGTCCTCCTCTTCTTTTGCAGCGCGGGGAAACGCGATATATTAAAGCGGCATCTGGCACATTTCATTAGAATGGCCGCGCAGGAGCGCTGGACGAACGCTTTTGACCCCCCCCCCCCCCTTTTCCTGCGTTTTATTTATATACATACGTGGTGCCGCTCTGCACTCTGGCCCTTAGCGCGCCAGAAAGTGGGCGCGCCATACGAAAGGGAGCGCCGGACCAACGCTGAAGTGACCAGCAGCCGCTATCTCTCCTTCCCTCGGCTCTCTCTCTCGCCCATATTTCACCGCCGCGGCTGTTGTGCGACTGAGCCGAATCCTGGCCGCCGCCTCGGCAGCGGTGACGAATGTACGGAGAGAGTGGCCGGCGCTCATCAAGAGCCCAGCAGAAGCTCCCCGGCGCGCTGGAAAGCGCCGTGGCCTGGTGCGCGAATAGAGCACTCGGTTCCGCAGCGAGCAAAGCTGCGGCCGAAAGGGAATTAAGGGGGACAGGAGGCTGCGGGGGAGGCGGGCATGGTTGAGCTCAAAGCAGTTTGAGAAGCCAGCGTCCTCGCGGCGACGATAAATCCGGCGCGCGGCGTTCGAGGCCTTTCGCCTCGCCTTAGCCAAAGCCCCGTTAGTCGGTTCCCTCGCCCTCGACGCCGCTAATTGCGGCAACGTAATTAAAGCGCGAAAGGCCAAAATCGTTCCTCGCCACCCCGTCATACTCGGAGCGGAGCGCTGCCCTTTCTTGCACCGAGCGTTGGGCAATTTACGGATACTATTATTCCACGAGCGCACCGCGCCAGCTGAAAGTTTGGATCTATATAGGCACCCACGGCGGCACTGCTCGTGGCTGCACTATGGTGTTTATGGTGCGCGTCTGCGGAGTGAAATGGCGAAAGCGGGCGGTCTGCCGCCAGTGCTTAGTTTGGCGCCGCGCCTGGCGCAGTTGTAGCCCTCCGGCTTGTTTTCAACGAACCGCCGAGTGCGAAATGCGCTCAGCTCCTCTCTTCTCTCATCCGTTCATTAATGCGTGTGGGCATTAACTTAGTGTGGGCGCGCCCGCAATCGAACCCAGTTCTCGGAGCGGATCTTTGTGTGTTAGCGCGTTTTCATCTTGTTCCCATCTCATTGTATTCCAGAAAATTTGTCGTCACTTCTGCGTGAGTCTTGTGAGCAATACGCAACAACTAAACTATCGGAAAACCGAGATTACGTACTTCAAACGATCGCTTTGACAAACCTTGTCCTCGTTTGGGTGCCGAAATCTCAAATCGGTGCTCGTTCGCTCTTTTAGTACAGGTGCATTCGGTATGTCACGTTACATAGTCAAACGCCTGTACAACGAAGTGCTCGGGACCTCCAAAATACTTCGTTATACAGGTCACTTCTATGTAAAAGTCGCCTACGGTATACCGGCCACAATGTAGAGCAGGCTAAGCACGCACATTCGATAAAAGAAAACCTTTATCTAACAATAATTCATGAGAGACTCGTGAAATATGTCACTAATTTTTGGTGCACAATTCGTCTGACAGAAGGTGCGAGTGAGGCCAAGCTAATTGCGCACCATGGTCTGCGGCGAAATGAAGCAGCTACGCAAAGTAACGCCGCAGCTCGTCGAATGCTGACATCGCGTTTCTTGCGTCCGAAAATTCATGGTTCGCTTACAGGATCTTCATCACTGTTGCCTACGTTGCCGTTCGCGTTCTTTCCACCCTAGATGTGTCGAACACGCCGTCGGTTGTCAGTTACGATTATATAAACACTTCGTCGTTAAATGCGACGTGTTCGTCAGCTGTCGCACCCACCGATGCGTTACAGCAAGCAGTGTGCGGGTGAAGCGATTCGTGAAACAGTGTAGCAGGACTACACTGAAATTGCCACGCTCGTAAGTGCGTATATCGAGCCCTGTCGTTAGCGCTAGCGCACGCCACACCTCGGTGACGTTTGCGGAGAGCATGCGGCGGCATCACTACCTGGTATACGAAGCAACAAATCAGCCGCCGGGGACACCTATGTTCCTTCATTGCACAGGCAAATTCGTTGCAGTGGTCTTCATTATAAAGGCGTTCGCAGTACATATGAAGCATAGGAGTACAGCTGAGACATGCTCAATCATTCGTTATACAGACCATTTCGCTGTAGAGGCGCTCGATGTAAAGGGGTTCCGCTGTAAACTGAACACAAGGCCAAACACTCATCGTCTAGGCTGTTCTGAGTGATTGCTGCATGAAAGTCTTGCGTCTAAAAAGTCGTCTCTCCCCCACGGCTGAATTTCCTGACTTATCAAGAGTGACCAGTTATCACAAATATCATAAGAAGCCAACAAACACTGACACCAAGGACAACATAGGGGAACTTACTTGGGCTTAATAAATGAAATCAACAAACGATAAATTAATGAAAATGAAAGTGGATGAAAAAAACAACTTGCCGCAGGTGGGGAACGATGCCACAACCTTCGCATTACGCGTGCGATGCTCAAGCAATTGAGCTACCACGGCACCGTTTCCCCATCCACTTTCTTGGGTATTTATGTTTCCTAGGAGAACCATGGGAGTGTTAGCCGGCGTCACCACTCACAAATCTCGGTGGCGGATGTGGAACATTCTTTCTGCCGCAGGCGTTACGAGAACATGATATTTTGTGGCTGAAGGCAACCGGTCAATAAACCCACACATGCTACCCAAAAACCCGCCGTGGTTGCTCAGTGGCTGTGGTGTTAGGCTGCTGAGCACGAGGTCGCGGGATTGAATCCCAGCCACGGCGGCTGCATTTTGATAGGGGCGAAATGCGAAAACACCCGTGTACTTAGATTTAGGTGCACGTTCACTCGTCCGAACAACCCCTCAACCCAGGTGGTCGAAATTTCCGGAGTCCTCCACTACGGCGTGCCTCATAATCAGAAAGTGGTTTTGGCAAGTAAAACACCAAAATTTAATTTTTTAATGCTATCTAGAGGAATTTGAAATCCCACAAGTAACGCCGGAAGAAGTAAAGAAAGCCTTGGGAGCTATGCAAAGGGGGAAGGCAGCTGGGGAGGATCAGGTAACAGCAGATTTGTTGAACGATGGTGGGCAGATTGTTCTAGAGAAACTGGCCACCCTGTATACGCAATGCCTCATGACCTCGAGGGTACCGGAATCTTGGAAGAACGCTAACATAATCCTAATCCATAAGAAACAGGACGCCAAAGACTTGAAATATTATAGACCGATCAGCTTACTGTCCGTTTACTAAGGTAATCGCAAATAGAATCAGGAACACCTTAGACTTCTGTCAACCAAAGGACCAGGTAGGATTCCGTAAAGGCTACTCAACAATAGACCACATTCACACTATCAGTCAGGTGATAGAGAAATGTGCGGAATATAACCAACCCTTATATATAGCTTTCATTGATTACGAGAAAGCGTTTGATTCAGTCGAAACCTCAGCAGTCATGGAGGCATTACGGAATCAGGGTGTAGACGAGCCGTATGTAAAAATACTGAAAGATATCTATAGCCGCTCCACAGCCACCGTAGTCCTCCATAAAGAAAGCAACAAAATTCCACTAAAGAAAGGCGTCAGGCAGGGAGATACGATCTTTCCAATGCTATTCACAGCGTGTTTACAGGAGGTATTCAGAGACCTGGAGTGGGAATAATTGGGGATAAGAGTTAATGGAGAATACCTTAATAACGTGCGATTCGCTGATGATATTGCCTTGCTTAGTAACTCAGGAGACCAATTGAAATGCATGCTGCAAGGATTGGGAGGTCAATCCCACCGTTAGTAACCACTTGTCAAGATTGGAGTCGGGCATGAATTAGAAGGTAGCTGGCCCATGCCGTCGTCCAACTTTTCCACGCTGAGGACGTTGTTGAAGGGAAGGACTGCTTCTCATGGAGAACGAGGACTATGGGTTTATTTACAGTATCTACATCAGGACGTTGCAGTTCATCAGTCTAGCATGACTGCGAGAGAAAGTACACTGGGCAGCCGCACAACAGCGGTTTATAAACACTCTATCCTCCCTCGATCCCAAGGTGAGGGAAACGTTCGACCAGTCATTGCAAACGAGTCGCCTCTCTGCGCGAGGGATTACACACACACACACTTGCGCACAGGTTCACGGTCCTCAACCGACGTCAGACGGACTTCGTAGAACTCGGGGCTTACGTCAGGAAAGGCGCCTTTTATATTCCGAGCTGACTCCCGCAGCGCGGCCGCCAGTTGCCCATTGTCTTGCGTCTTGAACGGCGCGTGGAAAGGGGCCTCGAACTACGTTCCCTCGGGGACTCCCCCGCTCGCGGCAGACCGGGTAGGTGGTGTCGTGTTCCGGCACAAAGCCTGCTTCGTCGAACTCATCTCGGCTGCTGCGACGGAGAGTCGAGGACGCGCGTATTGTCCTCCGGACACAGTCGACTTAGTGACGCCGTGGCTAGAGGGTTGCGGCGGCCTTTCAGGAAACGTTTGACGCCGCTGTCGCAACTGGCTGGCAAAACTTGCACCTCAGCAGGCCGTTCTTAACACCCTCAATCAGTCAAGAGCTTTATTGAGGTCCTGAAGAGAAAAGTATATAACAGCTGTGTCTTACCAGTACTCACGTATGGGGCAGAAACCTGGAGACTTACGAAAAGGGTTCTGCTTAAATTGAGGGCGACGCAACGAGCTATGCATGGAAATAAGAATGATTGGTGTAACGTTAAGGGATAAGAAAAGAGCAGATTATGTGAGGGAACAAAGGCGAGTTAATGACAACATCTTAGTTGAAATCAAGAAAAAGAAATGGGCATGGGCAGGACATGTAATGAGGAGGGCAGATAACCGATGGTTGTTAAGGGTTACGGACTGGATTCCAAGAGAAGGGAAGCGTAGCAGGGAGCGGCAGAAAGTTAGGTGGGCGGATGAGATTGAGAAGTTTGCAGGGACAACATGGCCACAATTAGTACATGACCGGGGTAGTTGGAGAAGTATGGGAGAGGCCTTTGCCCTGCAGTCGGCGTAACCAGGCTGATGATGATGAAAGGCACCAATGTTCCCGGATTCGAGACCCTCGTTATGTAATAAACGAGAAGAAAGGAGGCTAACCGAGGTGCCCAATTTTTATTAGTCGTATCATAAGAAGCCAACAAACATTGACACCAAGGACAACACAGGGGAATTTACTGTGCTTAATAAATGAAATAAAGAAACGATAAATTAATTCAAATGAAAGTAGATGAAAAAACAACTTGCCGCAGGTGGGGAACGATCCCAGGACCTTCGCATTACGCGTACGATGATTAGCAATTGAGCTACCGCAGCACCGTTTCCCCGTCCACTTTCTTGGGTATTTATGTTTCCTAGTAGAACCCTGCCCGAGTTAGCCAGCGTCACCACTCACAAACCTTGGTGACGGATGTGGAACATCCTTTCTGCCGCGGGCGTCACGAGAACGTGATATTTCGTGGGTAAACGCAACTGGTCAATAAACCCACACATCCTACCTAAAGGCCCCAATGTTGCCGGATTCGAGACCTTCGTTATGCAACTAACGAGAAGAAAGGGGGTTAACCGAGGGGCCCGATTTTTATTAGTCATCATAAGAAGCCAACAAACACTGACACCAAGGACAACACAGGGGAATTTACTTAAGCTTAATAAATGAAATAAAGCAATGATAAATTAATTTAAATGAAAGTGGATGAAAAAACAACTTGCCGATGGTGGGGAACGATCCCACAACGTTCGCATTACGCGTGCCTTACTGCCGCGCGACATTGATCAGTGAATGCGAAATTTTGCATTACGTAAAAAAAAGTAAACATAAGAAAAATTTAATCATATTACAGGCACAAAGAACACTGAGTACAACATTTTGAGTGCGAGACGAGAACGGATCCACCAGAAGCAACTAGCTAACATCCATGCTTTCCATACCGAAACTGGCGAAAACGTCGCCATTACAGCTTACCCTCAAAATAACGCAGAACTCAGACTTCGCCTGACCCGAAGTCAGCTTGCTGCTTCGCATGCATAGTGCATTACGCATGCGGCTGCACTTCCAGGGCGTTTTCGAATATATTATTACGATACTATCAACAGATGCTGAAGAGACGAGCCGCCGAGAGAAAGACGATGAAGTGTCTGGGCGCTTGGCACGAGCGTGTGTGCGCCTGGTGATCTGGCTCCAGCGTAAATACAGTGCAAATAGTCTCCTCTGTCTGCTTCTTTCCAGACGTAACATTTTGGTGGAGGTTTGCGATCCCCGTCCTCGACACGGAGCTCCGCAGCGGTTGGTATACATCGCGCTTCTCACCATGGCTCCCGGTGAAGAGACTGCATCAGCAACAGCTGCGGCTCGTGAGACTGCTCCAGTCGTCACAGTTGACCACCATCGTGACCCTGGGGAGGTATTCCGTAAGTGTCCACCTAGTGGACAGGTCCATTTCATCTGCTGTTGAAGTTCTGATTGGCTGGGCTGGGCTGCGCGTCCGCACCAACCAGGTGCGCCAGCCTCTCAGCACTTCAGCAGCAGACGAAATGGACATGTCCACTAGGTGGACTCTTACAGAATACCTCCGCTTGTGTGTTCGCTGGCCTGGAGAGACACGACGTTGACAAATGGATCAAGCTCTATGAAGGCGTCAGTGCTAGTAACAGGTGGGACCCAACGATTATGCTCGCCAATGTCATCTTTTATCTCAGCAGCACCCCACGCGTGCGGCTCGAAACGCGTGAAGACGAGATCACTAGCTGGGACAATTTCAAAAGAAAACTACGCTAACTCTTCGGCGACCCCTATGGGCGCAAGGCTGCCGCGCTAGAAAGGCTCTTGCGACTCGTGTTCAGACATCTATATAGAGCTGTGCGTTTCGTACATACAAGGCGTCTTGTCTCTTTGCCATAAAGCTGACGACATGATGTATTAAGCAGATAAAGGGGCTAATATACTAAAAGGAATCGCGGACGACGCTTTCAGTTTGCTTGTTTTCAGCAACGTCTTGACTATCGACGCCATCATAAGAGAATGTCGTCTTTTTGAACAAGCTGAGCCGTCGTATCGTACAGCATATCACACTACTACCCAATACTGCTGCTACGTCGACATGTGAGGGTCGACCGCGTTAGCCCACTACCTGTGACGATGTAACCCGCATGGTTCGCAGCGAGCTCGAGGCCGCCTGTTCGCCAACCTTCTTCACGACGCCTCCCGATCCACCAACAACCACGATTGCTGTGATTCAGGCGATTGCCGGACAGGAAGTGAAGAACATGGGTTTCAGCTCCGTGTGTTCGTCGTTTAAACCCTGCGTTCCCCAGTTCTCTAGCAGCCCTCCTTGCCTCCGGCAGTCCTTTTCCGCCCCATGTCACAATCCGTACGAATGGCGTACCCGTATGACAAGCCCATCTGCTCCCACTGCGGTCACACTGTCGCACTGTCGCATCGGCAATATCGCTCGTCACTGCCGCAACCGACTTCGACATACGCCGGCGCTTATTCCCGCACATTTATAACTACTACTCCCTATGCCACCCGCCATGAACCCGCTGCCACTGATGCCCCAGCTCCGAACCTTCGCTACGTCCGCTTACCTTCACCTTGACGCCGTCAGTCTTGTTCGCCCCAACCCCGTCGCTTACTCTTCGCCGCCTATCGCCGCCCGTACCCAGCCGGAACGAGGCACTGCAGCTTCTGTAGGTGAAGCTGCGTAGTCGACCCTACCCTCAAATCATCTGCTCACGTTACCTACGAATCAAAACCTTCTCGACGTTGACAGCTATCTTGTCACTGCACTCATCGATACAGGAGCCCATCTTTCTAGTATGAGTGCTGCCTTCTGACGACGACTCAGAAAGCTCATCACCCCATCGTTGGTACGAGTCGGCCGCGTTGCACATAGCGGTACTGTCCCTATCGTCGGCATGTGCACGGCACGTGTCAGCACCGCAGCCGCCACACTCCTTTCCTCTTCACCGTGATTGCCCATGCCCTCCACGACCTAATTCTCGGACTCGATTTTCTCTCCGCGCATTCGGCTCTTATTGATTGCGCTGCCAGTACCTTTCGCCTTGAGTCGCCGATTCTCGCAGAACCTTCTAACGCACCCCCGTGCCGCTTACGCCCCACCGGTTTCAGTCACCTGCCACCAAAGTCATTAGCTTACATTGCGCTGTTGTTTTAGCCACCTGTTCCTGATGGCGAGTACCTCGTCACTCCTTTGCCCGACATTCCACTGCAGTATGACGTCACCGTGCCTCACAGTGTTCTTACCAGTACTGCTAACCGGACTCGCATGCCTATTGTTAACTTTGGATTGGCAAAGCAAATTCTACCACAAGGTATTTATTTGCCTTCCCAACGTTGATTCTCTCGGCGATCATCAAGTGGCGGCTTTATCAACCGATGATTCTTCCGAGCTTAGCAGGTCCCTCACGCCAGCCTCGGGCGTCGATCCCAACATAAGAGAAATGGATGCGGCAGACCTATTCTCTGCGCAGGCTGAAGACTTTAGCAAAGTTTTATCGTCCTACGAAAACATTTTCGACTTGGAAGATCGCGCTTTAGGCCAGGCGCTCGCGGCCAAGCATCGCATTCATACTGGCGATGCTACGCCTTTTCACCGACAACTATATCGAGTTTTTGCGTCGGAACGACGAGTTATTCAAAGTGAAGGAACAGAATGCGCGTTAAAAACATCATTGAGCCTTATTCGAATCCCTGGGCGTCACCTGTGGTGTTGGTTGAGAAGAAGGACGGCACGTAGTGCCTCTGTGTAGCCTACCGTCATCTGAACAAAATTACTAAGAAAGACGTCTTCCCGCTGACACGTATAAACGGCGCCCTTGACTTCCTCCACAGTTCCAGCTATTTCTCTTCTATTGATCTTGGTTTTGGATACTGGAAGCAAGGAAGGAAAAAGTGGAGAAGGAAGGCAGGGAGGTTAACCAGTTTAGCCTAACCGGTTTGCTACCCTACACATGGGAGTGGGACGGGGGGGATGAAAGATGAGGAGAAGATTGCTGTTGACGATATGGACAAAGAAAAGGCCACGTTCATAACGCTCGACGGCCTATACCAATTTAAAGTGATGTCCTTTGTATTACGAAACACTCCGGCCACCTTTGAGCGTATGATAGACTCCTTGCTCCAAGGATTTAAATGGTCCTTATGTCTCCGATACCTCGACAAGGTCATCGTCTTCTCGCCAACGTTCGACACTCACCTTGAGCGTCTAGCGACTATATACTTGATCTTGTTCGAAAGCTGAAGCTGCAACTCAACTCACCAAAATGTCGTTTTGGCCGCCGCCAAATTGCTGTCCTGGGCCAACTCGTCGTCGCTTCCGGAGTACAGCCTGATCCCGACAAAACTCGCAATGTTCGAGATTTCCCGGTTCCGAAGACAGCCACAGACGTTCCAAGTTTTGTAGGGCTATGCTCGAACTTTCTTCGTTTTGTTCAATATTTTGCTTTTGCAGCAATTGCTAGACCTCTCACTAATCTTTTGAAGAAAGGCGTACCATTCTCGTGGGGTACTCAACACTGATCTCGCCCACTTCGACCCTGATGTCCCTACAGAATTTAGCAAGGTAAAGTTGTAGGCCAGTTGGTGAGACATTGTGAATAAAACCGCTACAGACACATGACGGGGGGAGACGACAACACAGGGCGGTACATGCAACTGAACTCAGTTGCATGTACCGCCCTGTGTTGTCGTTTCCCTCCGTCATGTGTCTGTAGCGGTTTTATTCACAATGGCCCTACAGAATTGCGTACAGATGCCAGCGGTCATGGCGTAGGTGCTGTCTTAGTTCAGCGTCAGCGGGGCCAGGATCGGGTTATTGCTTACGCAAGCCGCCTCCTATCACCGTCGGAGCGCAACTATTCGATTATGGAAAGGAAATGCCTTGCTCTTGTCTGGGTGGCTGCGAATTTCCGCCCCTACCTCTATGGTCGTCCTTGCTCTGGGGTCACTGACCGCCATGCTCTCTGCTGGCTCTCATCCCTAAAGGATCCTACAGGCCGGCTTGGCCGATAGAAATCGAGGCTCCAAGAGTTTTCATATTCAAGGCTGCTGAGCACAAGGTCGCGGGATCGAATCCCGGCCACGGCGGCCGCATTTCGATGGAGGCTAAATGCGAAAACACCCGTGCACTTAGATTTAGGTGCATCTTAAAGAACTCCAGGTGGTCGAAATTTCCGGTGTCCTCCCCTACGGTGTGCCTCATAATCAGAAAGTGGTTTTGGCATGTAAAACCCCATAATTTAATTTAAGTTTTCATATTCCGTACTTTACAAGTCTGGCCGCCTGCACCAAGACGCTGACAGCTTGTCGCGTTACCCTTCTTGACGACTCTGACCACTCAAACACTGACAGTGCTGCTTGCGTTTTCTCAATATCACACTGGAGCTCCTTCATATCACCTACATCAAGGCACTCATCGACCGTTTTAAAGATTTTCCGGCCGATGCAACTCTACGCCTCTCAGCCTTCCACGACGGTATTTTGTATTGTCGTAATCTTCATCCGGACGGCTCTGATTTTCTACTTGTGGTGCTTAAACACCTACGCTCTATCGTTCTAGAAGAGCTTCACGACGCATCAGCGGCGGTACACCTCGGCGTATCTAAAACCTACAATCGAGTGCGCCGCCGTTTTTTCTGGCCAGGCCTTGCCCGTTCCGTGTGACGTATGCCAACGACGCAAGATGCCATCACAGCTCCCCGCTGGTTACCTGCAGCCACTCGATATGTCGGCTGAGCCCTTCAGTCGTGTCGGCTTATTCCTTCTCGGCGTATTTCCGGAATCTACATCAGGGAACAAGTGGGTTGCCGTCGCTGCGGACTACGCGACCCGCTACGCCTTAACACGTGCTCTTCCGACCAATTGCGCGACTGATGTTGCGGACTTCCTCCTACACGATATCATTATGATGCATGGTGCTCCGCGTCAAATGCTCGCAGACCCCGGCCGTACATTTTTGTCCCAAGTCATTGACGACATCATGCGTGTTTGTTCTATACAGCATATCCTCCTGAGACCCGGGATGTATTTAGGTGCCCAGATTTTCCCCAAAGTTTTAGAATAAGTCAGTAGGGTTATGAAGGTGAAAAGTGTTAAATGTTTTTTCAATAGCCCTGATAGTTTCAGCACAGCGCGATGTCCAATATATTGGACACTGGGATGCTACCCGGTCTTTTTTCACCCAGCGCGCATGTAATGATGTACCGCAGATATTGCGCTCCAACTCGCGTGCAAAAATGTTTTAAAAACTCGAAAGAGAAAGTAGTGAATGAAGTACATAAAAAAGAGCATTCCTCTGCTCAACAAAAGTTTTTCTCTTGTGTTCATTTCCTGTGGGTAATTTCAAAACACCTTTTTTTTCGTGGGGATGCGAAGAAGAGCCGA
The DNA here is from genome assembly GCF_023375885.2 of Dermacentor andersoni. NCBI lineage: Eukaryota > Metazoa > Arthropoda > Arachnida > Ixodida > Ixodidae > Dermacentor > Dermacentor andersoni. The sequence goes on along the minus strand of NC_092814.1, from coordinate 315,324,816 downwards.
CATTTGGTGCAAAAGAACTGTGTTTTCATGTCGCAGCCCTGTAGTCTGCAACGAGCAGCGTTTGCAGTGTCTGCCTGCATTGAGCAGTGGGTAGTGCTCTTTTCTTGGGGTTCTCGAGGAGACAGTCGAGCCTGCTTTGATGGCGGATGCCACTCGGCTTCGTTCTCTCTCCGTTTCATCCTGCTTCCCTTGAGCCACGAGAGTCTCAGCAACAGATTGGCGGAACTGCATATATTTGAGTATTTCTTTCCGCTATTTCTTTAGGGAGCGTATGTCCCGCGTGTACTGCAACCAGGAATTGCTGAGGGCAATGTCGAAGAGGTGAAAGATGGCTCTGATTGTCCACTTGTTAACGCGTGCTTTTATCCTGTAGTAACTTATCATTCGGTCTGCGTTGTCGACACCACCCATCTTGACGTTGTACATGCGCACAATATTTGATTGAGGGATAACGATATGTTTTTTTTTCTCTTACGAGACCGCCTGCCACAGCTGCCTTGCGGGTCCTAGCCGTAGACAGAAAAAAGAAAAGTTATCGGCTTAATTCATCAGACACGCGAGGCCGGTCCCCCAAAGAAAGAAAGAGACGCGATTTCGTCGACAAGCCGCTAAATGCCAACAGTACTCGCCTGCTGTTCATAACAAGGCCATCGCAAAAGCGCGGTCAAAATAACCGGGTTGAGTCCTAGCGTCCAACGTAATGGACACGCGAAATCAAAGGAAGCGTAAAAAAAAGTAAGCGCGCCAACAGTTTAAATTTCGTATTCTGCGCGTACGCTGTTGTATTAACTTTAATATAAAATCAAAGATATGCCCTGAAAGCTGGTAGAAATACGAGAAATAATGCTTACTTCTCCGGCAGCTGCCGTAAAACGCCGCGCTGCTGAATGCCGCCATTGTGGAACTGTTTCGGTTGGAATTTTAACGATTTATTTTTATAAATGCTGCATAGATGGCGCAAGCAGGCGTCCAATAAGTTGGACAGCGCGGTTTTAGGAGGATGAAAGCCTTGTCACAGGAGTACTGTCTCACTTCTGAATGTCCAATATATTGGACAAATCCCCATAGCGGGGTCTCAGGAGGATAAACTTACTACCTCCTACCATGCACAAATAAACGGCCTCACTAAGCGTTTGAACCGAACCCTTACAGACATGCAATCGAAATACGTTTCAGCCGAACACCGTGACTGGGACATTGCTCTACGTTACATTACCTTTGCTTACAACTCTTCCTGTCTTGAAACTGTTGGTTATTCCCCGTTCCACCTTTTGTATGGGCAAGAACCGACGCTGCCAAGTGATACAGTTCTTCCGTCCACCATAGCTTCAACTAGCGATTATGCCCGTGATGCTATCGCCCGTGCTGACCATGTTCGCCAGCTTGCATGGGCTCGTCTGCAAGTGTCTCAAGACAAACAGAAGAACCGCTACGACCACCGTCACCATGATGTCCATTTCTGGCCCGGAACCCTCGTGTTGCTTTTGTCACCATATCAAAACTGCTCTATTGTTACACAGGTCCATATCGCGTGCTCCGCTAAGTGACCGATGTCACCTATGAAATCATTCTAGCCACTCTCACTACGTCCTCTGCTGTGCCAACCAGTGGCATTGTCTACGTCGCCAGACTTAAGCCATACAGCTCTCCACGCGCCTTAGGTCTTTAACAGTACCGGGAGGGCGCTTTTGCCGCCAGGGTTTAGTATTACGATACCATCAACAGGTGCTCAAGAGACAAGCCACCGGGAAAAGACGATGAAGTGTCTGGGCCCATGGCGCGAGCGTGTGTCTTGCCTGGCGGTCAGGCCCCAGAGTAAATACAGTGTAAATAGCCTCTTCTGTCTGTCTCTTTCCACACGTGACAATATGTTAAAGCCAAGACGTACCACTGGGACAGAGAGCGCTGTACCCAGAGCGATGCATGCTTACGATTCTGAGATTGACGTCATATCCGCCTTATTGTGCAGCATCGCTGCGCTCTGCCTGCCTGTCTGCTACGGGGACGCCAAAAATCTGTCAACTAAAACATATATCTGTGATTGTGGGCCTTGCAGCTTTGTCGCAACTATACTTCGGTGGCAGCTTCTACTATCCGTTTTAACAAATTCAGCTCAAGTCAGTTTCGTTGCAGTTGACCTTTAACTGTAGACAGCGGGGCTACGTATGTGACTCGTAAAAAAGGAAGCACTGAGGTGTCAAAAGTGTCAAATAGCGAATCCGCTTATAAGGGCTGCGTAACTAAGCAGCATTTCAGCAGCATGTTCATTTGCGATAGCTGGTACATTTTGTTAAACAACAGAATTTTGGTCGGCGCTAGACAGAACCAAGAAAAAGGCACGGGAGAGCACTCTGTCCTGCGCCTCTTTTCTTCGTCCTGTGTAGCACTGTTAAAAAGTCTGCTGTTTGACAGATCTTCAGACATGAGTAACTTAACGTGATCTCTGCCATTTCGATCACTAGGGTATATACGATATAGATAGCTGCGTGTTCTATAGGCTATAGTCTGCATTCGCCAGTGAATACCTTATTTTTCTCGCTTCTTTATTTTCGTTTCTCAAGTATACCTGAGAGCTTTTACCATTTCATCCGCTCAACATATATAGTATGCGGGAATGACTCAAATAAAATTAGTTGTAATACCGCACCATGCCTATTTTCATTGTGGTTATAGTATCGCTCTTGTGGTGGTGGCCTGCCATAGAATTAGCGGGAGCATTTTTAGAGCACCAACTCCTTTTTTCGCGCGCCACCGCCGACCCGACTGTATGAAGCGGAGCTATTATTGGTTGAAGGCACTCACGTGACCCCTCCTCCTCAGAAAACCATCCAATTGCAGCGTGGGCTGGGTAGCGCAGAAAGGTGCTGCTTCTTGGGTGATTTAGCCATTTTCCGTGCCGTGTGCGGATACACTATAAGTGACACGGACTGTGAGTGAGGCAAACATCATCATCGCAGTATCCTCAAAATCTCGCCTGTTTATCTTATTGCGATCGTGCTGCGCGGTGACCATTGTGATTCTTCATTATGTAGCATTCTTACCTATAGTGAGATGTGCATTATGACATTTGGAATATACCAACTACCTTTTTCCGTCTTAGGCACTTTTCCACCCTTCCTTGCTCACATGCGCTCGTGAACTTGAATGTGCGTTTACGAGGAATGCTTACCTAATGCTGTTAGTGTGAGGTAAACAACGGGTAACTTTCTTCTCGTCATGTTGACGCCGACATGCGGAGACTGCGCATTTCGCTGTCTCTCTCTCTCGCTCTCTCTTTTTTTTCATGTTTTGTGGCGAGTTGTTACGGGGACGGGGTTTCCGCGACCTTCAACAGCGTCTGCTTGGAGCTCGAACCGCGTTGACCATCAGAGAGGGTTCGGCAGCGAAGTCGAGGTGATGTAAAAACAATAACAGAAGTTTAATACATCATTACGGGTAAGCAGTGCGCTCCAAGACAAAAAAATACACAAACGTTCGGCGTACGTACTCCTGCACGCAAGGGCAGAGACGACGCACTCTTAAACAAATGTACTACACCATTTGGGGCTTATCTCGCCACACAACGATAATCGTCATCTGTCTTGTCCGCATTTCCTATCTTTAACGCTGCGAGCCCGGTGCCTGCAAGTCACGAATGCCATGCGCGTTATCAGCATGACAGAGCATTCTCGACAGGAAAGTAGTGAGCGCCGCGTTTTCAAGAAAGGAAACGCAAGCAAGACAGATGACGATTCTCGTTCCGTGGCAAGATGCGATCCAAAGGGTGTACATTTAAGGGGTTGTGTCTCCACGTGTCGGCTCGCTGGTTTTCATATGCCCTCCACCACCCGGGCAACCTCATTCTCTCTTGCTCCCAGTAGAGGGCGTTGTCAGGACGCGTCGAGTCAAATACTGGTGCAAGCAAAGATAAAAGGTGGAAGTGAACGTGGGTTGTCAGAAATACGTGAGAAAAAGAAGGCGCACACCTAGAATATTTTGGAACCACATAACATTTGTAGGCAGGAAGTCAACAACAATACAACGACATATCCTAGACGAAGATGGAAATAAACTGTAAGGAGAAGCGGCATTAAATTACATCCAAAAAATAACAGCAGAATCTTTCCAAGGCAATGACGAGGTTGTATTTTAAGAATAAAAGAGCATGAATGAGAAACAGATGGAAAAGGAGCTGGTGCTGACAAACTTCAACTGGAAGAAAGCAGAAGTGAAAATTCCTAAGCACACAGCCACATGGCCAGAAGAGGTTCCCGTTAGGCTGATTAATGAACTAGGACAAAAAGTAAGGAAGCTCTGGTGAAAGCAGTGGAAAAAACTTTAAAAGACAGACGAATACCAGACAGTTGGCGACAAAGTAGAATGAATTTGATTTATAAAGGTAAGGGGGAAAAAGACAGAATTAACTCGCATAGACCACTGACCAATACATCGGTAATATACAGGTTAGCAATGCAGGCAATCAAATTAAAGCTGCAAGCATGGGCAGAGAATAATAGCATATAGGGAGAACTTCAGAATGGGTTCAGAATGGGTTCAGAATAGGTAGGCGTATGGATGATAACTTATTTGTTCTTACTCAGTGTATTGAAATATTAAGAGTAGAAAGCAGACCGTTATATGAGGCCTTTTTAGATATTACAGGAGCGTATGACAATGTAGACCGCAACATTTTGGTGGATATTCTGCGAGGGGAAGGCTTAGGCGACGATTGTCTACAGCTTTTGAGAGAGATTTACCTAGAAAATAGCGTTTGCGTTGAATGGGAAGGGATGAGAAGCGAGGAGAAAGATGATATCTACAAGGGACTGAGACAGGGGTGCCCTTTATCCCCACTGCTCTTGATGATGTACATGGTTAGTATGGAGAGGGCGCTAGAAGGAAATAATATCGGCTTTAATTTCTCATACAAACAGGCGGGTACAGTACTAGAGCAGCAGCTTTCAGGTTTGTTTTATGCGGACAGCACTGTGTTGTTAGCTAACAAGCAAAGTGATTTGCAACGTCCGGCTAATATCTGTGGACAGGAAGGCGAAAATTAGGTTTTAAATTTAGCGTTAGAAAATCAGGTGTTATGGTATTCAATGAAAACAGTGAACAGACAGTGACAATACAGGGCCAGGAAATACCTCGGGTAAGAGAATATAGATACCTTGGTATATGGATAAATGAAGGCAACATATATATGAAAACACAGGAAAATACAATAACAGTAAAGGGGAAGAGAAATGCAGCCATATTGAAACACAGAGCGCTATGGGGATACAATAGGTACGAGGTGCTCCGGGGTATGCGGAAAGGTGTAATGGTTCCAGGACTTACTTTTCGAAATGCAGTTGTTTGCTTGAAATCAGGTGTACAATCAGGACTCGATGACAACCAAAGGTCAGTGGGACGCCTCGTATTGGGTGCTCACTGGAAGACTACAAATGAAGCTGTGCAGGGTGATATGGGCTGGACTAGTTTTGAAGTGAGGGAAGCTCGCAGTAAAATTGATTATGAAGAACGACTGAGGAATATGGAAGAAAGTAGATGGGCTGGGAGAGTGTTGAGGCACTTGTACAGGAAAAACATTGATTCACAGTGGAGGAAAAGAACTAGGAAGCTTACCAGCAAGTATGCGACCTGTAGAGTGAGCAACACAGCAGCAAAGAACGTCAAGCGGGAAGTCAGAGAGGCTTAAATAATCTCATGGGTGGCGGCAATGGAAAAGAAACCTGCCATGAGTAACTACTTAAGAGGAAAAAACGAAATCAGGAAAGAACCAATTTATGATAACTCAAAGGTAAGCTCATTACTTATCGAAGCGAGATCAGGATACGTTAGAAGACGCACCTATAAAGCGAGATTTAAGAAGGAAGAAGAAGCATGTGCTTGCTGCGGTAAAGGTAGGGAAACGATGGAGCATGTTTTAGTAGAATGTGAAAATATATGCCCAGCGGTCGATTTAGGCACCACTGGCCTCCTTGAAGCTCTTGGGTTCAGCGAGAGCAGGGGGAAAGTAAACGTGTCAGCAATAGAGGTTAGTAAGAGGCGACTGGAAGAATGGTGGTAGAAAAGTAGGGAAACGACAAAAAATAATGGGGACGTACAGAGAGAGAGAGAGAGAATGAAGAGGAAAGGCAGGGATGTTAACGAGATATGACTCTCCGGTTGGCTACCCTACACTGGGGATGGGGGATAGGGGTTAGAAAGATGACAGAGAGGAAAACGCTAAAAAAAAGGAAAAAAAAGCACGCACACATGGAGGCACACACACAAAAGGCGTTCCAGTTCACAATAGGGGGTCAGAGTTCCAGTTCACAATAGGGGGTCAGAAAATTTGGTTATGATAATTTATTGTGGTTTTTTTTTACGTAGGTGGGACATTAGGCAGTATAATAGCAAAAGCTTGGTGGCGCAACCCACCGTCCCGTTCCAAAGGGGACGCTCATATTATCCATCCATCCATCCATCCATCCATCGAGTCAACCCACAAAGAAATACGGAGAGAAATCACTCCCTAGCGTAGAGGGGGTGAACGTACGTAGGACAGAGGAGAGTGGGATTCGCACATTGCGCGCATTATCCCGCCGCATGCATTCGACGAACGTCTTTTTTATGTTGACGAGCGTGACGATTAGGTGCGTCGTGTGTCACGCGTTTGGCAACCATTCCATTCATTGCCATACAAAGTGCACGGTAACAGCCACCTGAGGAGTGCAGCCACCTGGTGGCGCAGAGCTCAATCAAAGACAGAGCTAATGTTGCAGTAACCAAGTCTATTCTACTTCTCTGCTGGTGAAAATAAAATACACTTGATTATTGCAAGATTAGCTGCGCTTTTCTGGTTGAGCTCTGCGCCCCCCAGTGGCTGCACCGTGCAGGCCGTTCACGTCTGCAGGCCTCCGCTCATCTGGTAAAACGCCCAGTCCACTTGCGTTTACCCGAATACCGGACATGCTAAATCTATCTGTTCTCTTTTTCTCTCATACGCATTGAATTACAGTGGAAAACAAACTTTTTTACTACCTCTCCTAAACCTGCCACTTCAAAAAAGCCAAGGCGCCCGCACTGCACACGTTTTCGAGCGCGTTTTAATTGTCGACTGAAGCTTTCCCAATGGAACGTTTGCTGCGGCTGGGAAGGGAAATCGCCGCTGCCGCCGCCATGGAGCTCCGTAGGCTTCACTATCATAAAATTTTCTTACTACTCCAATTACGCCTCTACCCGAACATTTTCATGCCTCGGCATATGACAAGCCGTCCCTGTAACCGCTCCCTAGCTGCGAAGCGACCCCTCGAGGCCGTAGGCGCAGGTGCGTTACCTCGGTGCACTTGATGTCTTTTTTAAAGTCCTTTTGTCGCTACGAACGACATAATAAAACGATTGTGAGCATCAAAGGGACAACTCTAGTCCTGTGCAACTCTTAAAGCTTGTTCAGCTTTCTGAAGCGACCATTAAAACATTTTAGAGACGCTCCGCGATGCCATTCGAGCAGTGCATGGTTAAATCACTGGATCTTTAGTAAACAATGGCGGATATTATATTTTATTAAAGAGAAAAATAGCGAGAAAGATTATGAAAGCTGACGGTATGAGCGCTGCTGTATACAGGGCTTGCTAATTAAGGTGGTCTGATTGGAATGCTATAAAGATGCAGTAAATATCTTCAAAGAACAACTTAAAAGGCAATCATAAACAAAGGAACATATATGAAGCCCACACATTTCAAGGTGAAAAAAATCGCCCATTTAATGAGGCTCATTGTGCGCCAAGAGGACAACGCACTGGGTGACCAGGAGTGGGTGAGCTGCGCGCTGCACAAGACATCGAGCAGTTAGTTGGATTTGGAACGACAGCTTGGTCGTTCGGCGGTTCTTGGCCAATCTCTCGTTGGCGGGTGTGGCCCAGTGTTTGAAAGCTTCATCACGGTCATCATCATCATTGTCGCCGTCGTGGTCGTCCTCAGTGGCGGCGGCGGCGGTTTCAGAGTCCTACCGGTCTGTGAACGGCAGACCAGCACCAGGAGGTCCGCAACACGGGGTGGGGACCTGGTGAGTCCATGTCTTACCAAGGCGATGTTCCCGATGTCTGTGAAAACTGGCTTATCTGTTGCTAGCGGACAGCAGCGGCCCGATGTTCTGCCGGCCTTGCTGCCTCGGCCGAATGAGTTACTGCGCGGCGTCAATAAAGCGTGTGGAGGTGGAGTGGACGTCAGATACCACTTCGCCCCGAGGTGGCGACCCGCAGATTACATTGCTAGCAAGTGTTTCACCAATGACCTGCTGCGTGTCTTCAACGGTGGAATTGACGACGACCCCCCGGGCTCGACAATGATGAAGGGCGTTTACGCGCGCTTGATTGCTTCGGTGCACAAAACTTAGAGTGTCGTGTTTCAGTCTTTCTGTGTGTTGTCTATTCTTGACTCTTTAAATAAAACCGAAATAAACCTTGTAAATATTTTCGTGTTTTTATTTGTGCAAACGACTCATATTTGTTAAAAAGCGCATCCGGGCATGCAATTTGCTGAAAAATAGGCGAAGCTTATGAGAAACAAAAAATATTATTGCTGTGTAGCTGAAGGTGGTCTTCACTGCGCATAGTTTCCTTTTGTAATTGCTGCTTTTTAACAGAGAAAAATGTAATGTTATCTAACAGAGGGTGAAAAACGCATAATGATTGCACAAATATGCCTATTTACTCGTCGACAAAAAAACAAAGGTTCACCTTTAGACGCTAATGTTATAAGTACCATGTAAATGACATCACAACCCCTCGATATTGGCGATGGTGGCATATCTGGCAATGCCCCGGCGACGTTTCGCCTTCCGCTCAACTCAGAATGGCGCATAAGAACGCGACAAATGGCGACATATGAAATCGCCATTATTCAGCCTCACAAATTACACACTATGTATACACTTCACTGTTTGTAAGCACTGCAGTGCCGCGGATGCGAACTTAAAATCCACTTGCCGTTTTTCGAAAGCGTCAGCATAGACGGTTGGATGCAGTGCTTCGCAGTTGCCGTTCCTTCATCTGTCCCCGCACTCTGATTTTGGAAGGAAGACTTATGGAGGGTCACTTCTGCAGTTGGATTGAAATATGCCCAGTCCAAGAAGAAGAATAAGGAGAAAATAAATGAATAAGTCGGCATGGCTTTTCTTTCACAAGCCGACTGCTTTCTGAAAACATGACGCGATTGACAAGTGGATGGATTCTAAATAAACCCCATTACTCCGAAGCCCAAACGGTAATTTTGAACCCCTTTTACAAAATACTGCCCAATAAGCATGGCAGTTGATGGTACAGTGACGTTCCCAATTTAACGAGCACTTCCTGGGCGTTGCCATAGTGCTCTCATGATAACAGATGTGCTCCCGGAGTATAGGCTCCCGCGGGGGCTCCGGGAACTTCTGCAGAAACATTCCCGACTAATGGGAATGGGAACGTGAACGCCTGCCCGAAAATACTGAAGAAAAGTGGCACCACGTGTTCTTTATACTGACCTGCCTATAGATTGACTTGCCGCCGTAGCCCAGTGGCGATGGCGTTGCTATGTTGAGCTCGAGGTCGCGGCTTCGATCCCGACCACGGGCATATTTGTGAGGGCGAAATGCAAAAAAAAAAGAGCGATCGTTTATTTATATTTAGGAGCACGTTAAATAATCCCTGCTTGTCGAACTTAATCCGGAGTTCCCCACTACGGCATTCCTCATAATCAGATCGTGGTTCTGGCACTTAACACCCAAGAATTCAAGTCACTTAAGATTGCCCATAGGCAGGTGTTCTCTCCGCCCTATAGAAACATCGCGAAGACGGTGGTGTTGCGATGCAACATGTTGACGTGACCAGGCCAGTGACACTTTGAGTGTTCGCGTCCTTCCAACTGCGCTTGACGATGATCGCCACAGGGCCCCCTCGACGCGATCCCAATGGTGGGAGGCGCACATTTTCTTCAATAAAATATACAGCTGCGCAAAATAACAGCTCAAAACTTAACTAATTTACCCGGGGCTAAAAGAGCAAGCTAAGTGCTCGTTCTGAATTTCCTTTTCCTGTATTACGTTACTGCTGCTGGCTTTACAATGACGCAGCGTCGACCCTTGCGACCATCGCCGAGCTATCTACTCTGCCGTGACGTATCGTCCTGGTATCGTCTGCATGAAGAGCGAGATAATGCAGCAGACAGTGGCAGCGGCGCGTTTGCTGTGGACAAGACAGTTTTGCGGCAGCAACGGCGTCAGTTGGGCAGTTCAGCAAGTTCAGCAAAGCTGGGCAGTTCAGCAAGCATGGGAGAATGATGGGTAGTAGGTGGATTTTACTGAGCTTCGTCCTTCTGGCTTTAAATGGCTTCGTGACTTTGCGAAGTGATCATTTTAAGAAAGTACTGCGTTAGAAACAATTGAACAAACATTATTAAAATTGTCCGACGCCAGGATTCGAGCTCAGGAATTCTAGCACAGGATCCCGATATTGAATCATTGCGCCAAGGACGCATGGGCAAGCGGAACCACTGCAATTAGCAGCGATGATGAGTGCTTGCAGAGCCTTATTAGTTTCTGCAGTAAAAAAGTATAAATTGCCTTGAAAGTTTGTCCAATTTAGGCCCAGATAGGCTTAATAAACGAAGCCAAAGCAACGTCCGAAGCCCCAAGCACAAAGATCAGATGAGTACTTGGATTTATCATCATTAATTAATCATTAATCCTATGATGGCTGAACGATCGCAGGGCCAGACTTCCCTCGTAATTGTGAAAACTCTATGGTTATTTTTTTTTTTTTTTTGCTTTCGTCTGCAGAACTATCGGAAATTTCGTGCCTAACCGTGTGTATCGGACGAATTCTACCATAAGCGTAAGTTAGAAGCCGTGCCGCCTGGCTGCTACCAGAGATGGAAAACACCACGAAACAAGCTCTTCCAAATTAGAAAAGGCGAGAGGTACGGTATTGCATTTGTTTTAGAGCCGCCACTTAATATTTATGAGAGAGCTATTAGCCTGCTGCAGTATATATATTAGGAGAAGGATAGAGTTGTTTTGGTGGAAAGTAGAAGTCTGACCACTTCGAGCTGCATTTGCTACGCAGGTGCCTGAATTGCATGACGCAATTCAATAAGGGCCTACGTGTGGTAAAGCTTTTTTTACCAACATATCATTTCACTACACGAGCTTTGCCTCGCCGTATGAACGGTTGTTGTTGTTGTTGTTGTTTTTCAATATGGATATCGAGAATTTTTTACAATGATCCTTTGAAATTCTTGCGACTGTGTACATAAGTTCTGTAAATGTTTCCTGCCACATTTTATAAAACAAACGAGAAATTATTTCCTTTTTTGCTTGATCGTTTCTGTATCTGCCTGCTGGTACAGAGTGAGATCCGAAAGATGAAATAAAGCGTTAACTGCTCAATAAATGTTTTTCTTTCCGTCCGTCCGTCCGTATGGTGACAAATTTGGCACTCGCTCCCGCGTTATCCCTGAGTACCAAACAAAATGGCGTAGCCCCATGGGTATTGCGGGCCGCCATCCTTGCTTTAGTAGCGCCTCCAAACGCCAGGGCACTTGCGTGGCGCTGCGAACGTCGATCTCGGAGACCATGCGGAGGATATCAAGTGTTACGAGCCTGACGTAACCATGAAACTGGTTACGCGATTATGCTGTCAGTCATCATGAACTCGGGCCGCGCGCAGCCTCAACACTTCTTTGCTATATGCAAACCATAGGGCAGGGAAAATCCATCGTACGAGTGATATTGACCTAAACGCGCCGGCACTTCATCGTTCGCATGGTGAATGAGATAATTCGGAAGATTGTGAGCGCCATCAGGGTAAAGTCATTATAGAGGGACGGCTGGTGTGCACCAGAAGGAAGTAGTTATCAGATATTCTAAATTCATAAGTTGTAGCATCATAAGCAGTTCTTTCTTCTTCAGAGGGAATTACCTTTCAGAATCTGAAAATTGCAGAGGCTTCATTGCTTTTAAGTGAAAACAAATTAATGGGGGAAATTCGAATTCATTTATTCTAACAGACAGACTGAGAAAGTTGACTGACAAGAAATGGTAGAGACGTGGTGTTGAGGGGGAATTCCTCTAACAGCTACCATTCTCTGAAGGAAAGAGGAGTACGAAAGGGCATGCGCTATAGATGTATATTCAATGAGACACTGGAGTCAACGCAGACACAGAGAAAATTAACTTGTTCTTGCCCTCTTTCACGTTCAGCGGTTCATTAATTACAGACGACGGTGGAATTTACAATTTGTCCATAGTCGGCGCACAGCCGCTCAATTCCCCCGATTCTCCTCGTTCAGAGTTACGCCGCTGCCATCAATATTCCGGGTCCAAGAACGTTATACGAGTAAGATTAATGGCTGATGGCAGAGGAAGAGTCTGTCAAGTGAAAAGCGGACAAGCTGTTTGGGGTTAGGCGCGGGCTTGGCGCTTTCACAGGACTCATGCATGAAAGCAGTGTCGTCAACGGTGCACGAGAGGTCCACAGAAGCCGCTTTCAAGGCGCCTGCAGGCCCCTTTTTTCGTTCTTTTTTTTTTTTTTCGTGACAATTGTGAACACCTACACGCACATGATTAGTAATGCAGTGGTGTCTCACTGCCGCGGTTGCCGTTTCGTTGCCGCGCCTTATTGTCACACATTATTTCCAAACCCGTCAACCACGTCACGCCTATCGCTCTACACTTTTCGGGTGGTATATCGGGCGCAGCTTGGACATCGCTTCTGCACTTCCCAACACACGATGCGCTACAGCAATAAACAAGGAAAGGTAGCCCGCTGGGAGGAGCAGCGTGCTCACATAGCCTATATATGCGTCAGTAAGAGGGCTCTTGTTTTGCTTCAGCGGATGCGCATCCCCAATTATCTGCGCCGAAAAGTGCGGAGCTTGCAAGGCCCCCCGAGTGCTCCTCTTGCGACGATAGGCTCCGCGCCGGCGAAAATGAAATTATTTCCATCCAGACTTTCACCGTGTACTCGATGGGATAATACGGCCCGCTTTCGGTCTTGTTTCTTCCTGGCGCACTGAACAAAACCGGCTTAGTGTAATTGCGCAGCGACGAGGCCGTAACTATTAGGCACGCGCAGCTATATATCAGAGAAGCTGTCCGCCGCGCGCATTCCTTGCTCGCGCGCGCCGCTGCGACGAGTCGCCCGAAGCTACGCGCGAGCTGGTGATCCCAAGAGAATGACGGTATCGCCAAAAATTGGATCGCACCGACGTCACCCCAGCCGTCTTCGCCGCCGGGAGTCAATTTTGCGCGGCGCAGTGGCTTCTTTCGGCTGTAATTAACGCCGAGGAATTGAAAGGGCGGCGCGATGCGCCTGACGCTGTGTGAACAGGCACCGCTTCCAAGGCGAGACGGAAAGGGGAGCGATTGAAACAAAATCAACCCCTCCCCCCTCCCCTCCCTTCGTTGCTTCCCCTCCCACGTTTACGCTTTTCTTGCGCTTCTTTTTTACCCGAGTTACTAGCTTTTCATTCGCAGGCATGAAAAACGCGGAAAGAAGGCGGCCGTAAAAAGATGGCGGGTAAAGAGAACAGAGACGGCGGCGGACTGAAGAGGGGCCACACGAACACGCATGCTTCGCAAGCACAGCGCAACGATTCGCTTAGAAAATATGGGGACAGAGAACGCGTGCGTGCGTAAGAGCGCGTCCGTTCGAAAGCAGCGTCTTCCTAATTGCCGCGACAATTAACAGTCGTCGCCTAAAGAACGGAGGATGAAGGGGACGACTCGAAAACAGCCACCCCCGGTACTGTCGTCCACGCTATCCCTGTCTTTCTGAGTGCCGCCTTTCCACACCCCACTTCCTCTTCCCCGAACTTCTATTTATTTCCGTTGGGGAGCAAGGCGGAGGAGACGGGGGGCGATGTGATTGCTGCGGGCACGGCTTTTAGACGGGCAGCTTGCCTCATTGTTACGCAGGATTGGAAGAGAAAAGAGTTTGCTGGGGGGAGGAATAAAAGGGGGCGGTGGGGGCGAGGCGGCTTTCGACAACAATGCGCGACTCGGACGACATGCACACACCGATGAGAGGACAACAATTGCGCGCGCCCGCCTCCCGCTGCCTTTCCTTTGTCAGGCGGCTGCTCTCCTCTCTCGGTTAGCGAGGAACGGGCATCGCGACGGCGGCGCGCGCCAGTGGGTTGTTTGACGCCGCGGCGCTTTGTGCGTGGCCCGTCTCGCTTTTCGTCTTGCGCTGCGAGCCGCGCACATCCACTCGCGGGCATCGGCTCTGCGGGCCGAGAACTGCAGCCGGGCGGGCTCCTCGCCGGCTCCTCTGTTCGGATTTCGAGTGATGCGTCGTGACGTTTGTCGGAAACGCTCGGCTGCTCCCATTCGCGCTAATTATAGAGGTTAACCAGGATATGCGCGCGCCGTCGTCTGCCTGACTGCGGTTTCGTTGGGAAGTTGCGCGGGGTCTCCGCTGCGATCGCGCCTATTCACGGCGCCCGGTTTCGGATCCGCGTCGCCGACGACGGTGACAGACCGCGCGACCCCCGCCGCTGGCAGCAGAGGAAACGGAATGCGCGTCCGTACGCGACTGCTGCTTTGCATGCGAGAGAAGCTTGAGTTATGCGCACATATATTGTTACGCCGGCATCCCGGATGACTTCTCGGCCGTGTAACGCTGCCCAGAGCGAGCGCCTTTTCAACCGCTTGAAGGATTGAATGGAGAAGGGAGGACTTGCGAGGAGCCCGCACTCTCACGGGCACGCGGAAACGAACAAAGGTCGAGGCTATTGGTGGTTTGGTTGCCGCGAGTCTTCCCATTGTTCGTTGCGGAAGCGACTGATTCTCCTATTGTCGCGTTCATTAGTGGCCCGGCGGATGACAGGCGCAAGAAGGAGGGGAAAAAAGAGTGTGTTCTGGTGAAAAGACCGCCTGGGCCGTAGTCTAAAGTACCTCGGCAGACAGTTTGGAAGCATTGTTCTAAAGCGCGCGTACAAGCGAGCAACTCTCTTTGCTGGACCTTCTCCTATGTTGGGCTCGATTGCGACGACATGCCTGGACGCACTTCAACGACAAGCGTGGGCAATACATAGGGATACACAAATTAAGCGAACATTTCCATTGGAAGCTTCCTACATAATACGATAAGATCAGAACTTTTGATTTTTCTCAATGTTTGGCATTTTATGTCAAGCCAAGGAACACCGAAAAAGGTTGCGTGTATTATTTTACCTTTTTTTTTAATGCAGGTCTAGCCAAAAAAACTCGGTATGCGAGCGCAATATATGACAGCTGAGTGGCTTGATGTCTTAGCAAAACACAACTGCAACTGCATTTTGTAAGGATCATGTTCTCCCAATACATTCATTTCTTATCACCCGTCCCACCACGCTGCAGATCCTGGTGATAATGGGGAAGGGGGGAGGAGAGGGGTTGTATACGAGTCAATGTCAGGTGGGAATAAAGAATGGAAAATGAAAAGAATTGTCACAAAATACGGCCCATTGGCCAGTACAGTGTAAGCATTCTTTTCGCGCGATTATATTCCTTCCTTATGATCAACCGTTCGCGACCGCGGCCGATCGTGGTGATAACGTCGGCGGAGCACTGGTCGGACCATTCGCGAAGCGCGTAAAGGAAAGGAATTGGAATAGAATCGTTACATCATCCCGGCATTATAAGAACGTTTACTATTCAAACAAAAACTATATAGTTTTTACTATATATAGTATAATTACTATATATAGTATAATTACTTGTGCCAGTGATAAGGTCGTGTAAGTATCCACCTCCATCTTTTATATAGCCCTTCGAAAGTACCTAAACTGGTAATTAAGCATACTTCTTGCTGCATGTTATTCAAGCGTATATTACCTCTGTGGCAGAGGTCGTACCTAAAGGCCCTTAAGCTTCGTAAAGTAACGTCACGCTTTGAAGAATGCCGCCTCCTCCTCGCCGCCAAGTAGATTTGCGTTACAAAGGAAAAGTGTGAGGGGTCTCCCGAAACCGCGTTCGTCGCCAAACGACAGCATCATAAGGCTTTGAGACGTACGTGTTCATTCGTGTCAGCTTTAAAGTGTGGGTAGGTTAAGATGCGGCGGTGGAGCACTCGCAAAGAAAACGTGCGGTCGGCCGCTCGTTCATTGGCTGGTTTAGTCGTCGTTCGCTCTTTCGTTTAGTCGTTCGCTTACTCGTTTGTTCAACTATTAGCTCGTTCTACCACTATGTCTCTGAGACACGGAATGAGACAACAAATGGCGCCTCAATGTGAACGACTGCTTCATTTCAGTTACCGCAATTTCGGCCGCGTCATAGGGCGGCAATTCTTTGAGCGTGAGAAGCGCCGGAGTGGAACAAGCGGAGGAGGTAGCCATCACCCTGGCCATCGCCGACGCAGACTGCCATACGGTGCCGAGTGACTCGAGACAGGCGGTGCGAAACTTCGCCAAAGGCCAAATCTGCAGGGAGGCCGAGCGCGTACTGCGAGCGGCCAAACTACAAGACAGAAAAGTAAGACTCACGTGGTTCCCGGCGCACGCGGGCGACGCGTCGGAACGCAATGAGAACCACAATGAGACGGCACACGCAGCGGCGCCAGCGCTAACCAACCGCGCCCCGGCGACAGACCGTCCGACGTGGTTCGGAACCAAGGACCGCATGACGGACTACAACGAAATCACGAAGGCCTACCACCTGGCTCGCAGGACTCTCCCATCCCCGCACGCGAGGCTGAGTAGAACGGAGGCGGTACTACTGAGACAGCTCCAGACCGGATCGCTACCGAGCCGGGGACTGATGCATCGCATGTACCCCGAGGCATATCCGACCAATAAATGCACAGTCTGCCGGAGGGAGACGGGAGATTACACGCACACCTTGTGGGACTGCGTTAAAAATCCAGAAGAAGCAAAATTAAGAACGATCCCACCGCGGCTCGAGGGAGCTGCGAAGAGCTACGACCAAGACGAACAGCTCTGGGCTGTCCAGCAGGTCCTCGGGGCGCTCGAAAGGCAGGGACCCAGCGAGCCGGCAACGGCGAGCGGAGACCCGCGCCGAGGAACGGCGACTTCGTAGATGACGTAGGCCCTCGTCGGGGCGCGCGAGCGCCCAGCTTCAGGCACAAATAAACTTGGCTCCAATCCAATCCAATTGCGCGGGTATCACTTCACTAAAGTCATATCTTGCAAATGTTATTTGCAAGATATGACTTTAGCGCGACCGTCCACAATGCATACACCTTAGTGTAACTCGGATTGCGACAAGTATGTCAGTTCGTGAACGGACGAGCTAACGGACGAATTAACGCACGATAAAATGTTATTCGTGATGAGGCATTAACCTGAAAAAATAATGCACTTGTTTGAGCCCTAATGAAGCGCTGTTACCGCATTACCGCTTCGCGAGCGAATACTAAAAAACTCATTTCATCTTCTATATACGCAGAATCCCGACTCGATGATCGGCCTCGCGTATTTCTGTCGACTTTGAGGCGCGAGAAACATAATAGCACGAGCGCCCGCCTCTGAGCCTTTGCGCGTGCTTAGAAGATTGGCAAGCACGCATGTTGGCGGCACTGTAGCTTGTAATACGCCTTCGAACCTTCAGGATGGATGGATGTTATGAGCTTCCCCTTTGGAACGGGGCAGTGGTTTGCGCCACCAAGCTCTTGCTATCATACTGCCTAATGTCCTACCTAGGTTAAACAATAAAGAAAGGAAAAGGAAACACTATGAAATCCCACAACCAAATTTTCTGATCCCCTATTGCGAACTATGCTCTTGTACGTTTCCGTTTTTTTGTCGTTTCCCTACTTTTCTTCCATCAATCCTCCGATCGCCTCTTACTAATGCCTACTGCGGACATGTTTACGTTTCCACTGCTCTCTCTGAACCCAAGGGCTTCAAGGAGGCCAGTAGTGCCTAAATCGACCGCTGGGTAGACGTCAGAGCAGCCATCGTGCGTGCCCTCTGTAGGCATTTGTACGTCTATAGCTGATACGCGCCGCGAATTCATGTTGTAAGGACGGCGCGGATTATTTAGGCTACTGAGGGCTTGCTAGAGGCAATGTGTTATTTACAATCATTCCCAACAACGGCATGCGACACGCACTTGACAAATGTTGCGTACCTAATTGTAGCGCAAGCGATACATTCGGAGTCGTCATGGCACAGCTTTAGCGCCCGTTCAGATACTATCTACAAAAATAGTTATCAGAAGAGGAAAAAAAAAAAAGAAGCTGTCGTCACTGAATTTGTATAACCATCCGTATAGATATTCTATGCTGTACACGAAGTTACTCAGAGCTAGAAAGCCAACGCGAACGCTTAAAGCGCACCGCGCCTTGCTATGCGTACATTCACTCTACGAAAGGTCGTCTGTTCCACTCGAGCGGTGTAGGCGGCGCCACGGTCGAGGAGGGAGCGTGAAAGAGAGGAGTGAAGGCGGAGGAGGAGAGTGTCGTTACTTTACTAAGTTTAAGGGGTTTTAATCGTACCTACAACGGTTGCATTTGCCTCATGACGTCACCAACGTCCCAATGCAGCTGTTCATGCAGTATTTGTCACTTCGTCGACTTCCAACTGACGAAAATAAGCCCGTCACCTTCTATTTAGTGTTAACAGGACCGTCTAAACCTGTAGACACCATGGCACGAATTTCGGATCTCAGGTATCTCTCACGCAAAAAGAAAAAAAAAAAGAGAGCTTTCGATTGATTGGCATAATTCGCAACAGAGACATGTTTATACTTGCAACACAACAAGTGGGAGTTATGTACCAGATATATTCCCGATGCATTGGTTCTCTTCACACTTCTAGGGAAGTTTCTTCTCAAATTGGTTTATCTATGTCCGTATCCATCATCTTAGTTTCCAATAAGGAGCTTGACACCTTAAGTTGCCTCACGCGACACCGTAAACTGGCGCAGATATGTTTGCCATTTCATCCGTACTTCTGTACATCAAATCAATACAGGGTTTTAGAAAATGTTTTAACCTCCCCGATTTTCAGCGGCAATTTCAGCTTTCACTAATGTCAACAGCAGTTAGCGCGCAACACGAAACTATAAAAAAAAAAAAAACTTAGGAGAGCGAGCGGAAGCACATCATATCATAACGTTTCATACCATGTTCCATGAATAGTCACTGCAATATTCTAGAAAAGTGTGACAGCTATATATATATATATATATATATATATATATATATATATATATATATATATATATATATATATATATATATACAAACTAGTCGCCTTCTACTTTATCCTGCAACCTGCCTTCCGATCCTTTTACTCCCCTTCCCCCCCCCGTCCCCCCCACTGCTGACCACCGTTCAGGTGGTCAGCAGTAACTTCCTTACATTTATTTAATTACCTATTTAGTTAATAAACAACCGACTCTTACTACTGCTGCGATGACGCAACACAGTGAGCGTGCGGAAACAGCTCAACTTCGGGGTCTTATACTCTATCGCAAGGCGAATTACGCAAGGCGGACTTAGCCTGGGTCAGCAGATATGCACGGTTCAATAAAATTCAAAATCTTCGGAGTTCGATTACAGTGATCTCCGGTTTGAATTTATCAATATGTCAACATTACCACTAAAGCACTAGTTTACCGTTTGCGGCTCGCACTACCCCCGCACGGACAAAACATTTTCTGCATAATTAACGCTTGCGGCGCTGACAGTCCGCAACGCACTCGTGGCGGCAAGCCATGAGAATGTTCATACGCTTACCACAGCATTCCACGATAACAGCCTGAAAAGCTGCGTTTGATACGTGATACAATGAAATCAGACTGCAAACCAATATGCCTCAGGAAAGTACTCGCGTCCATGGCCAACAGGCACATTGCAAAGGGTAGCGGTAATGCCCCTCCAAATATTTAAACGAGCAGGACTCTAGCTAAGCGTTGATTACAGTATGCATCATCCAGTGTAAATCTGCTTAACGTGTTTTGTGAGACCTTACTTTTAGTGCACTTATGTGAGCTGACTTCGCGTGTGTGCGTAATTACTATTCTTTTGTTTTTAAATGATTTAGTTATTGATATCATTCATGTGGTCTTTCTTTTATGTATCGCCTCGTGCGTGCATTTATCCCCCTTCTGTATTACTTCTAGGGATGCGGGAATAAAAATAGAATAGTCATTGCCATTCGATTCATATGCTGGCTTCGAGAACTCGCCATTCGACGTTGTGAAATAGTCACTTCTGCTCGAATATTAGGGACAGTAACACTTATTGGATTCTACGGGGAAAAAAAAAGCCTAATGCAAATGGTGACTGTTTGGAATGAATCTGCTACATGGTAGTCGCGGCTGCTGCGGAGAGGAGCCAGTTGCTGAACGAACGTTCGGAGTAGCCAACTTCTGATCAATTATTTCCAGTCATTCGATTAGGACGCCTCGCCTCGAGGCGGCCTGCGAATTTGTTTTCGCGATTCAGGCAACGAGATTTTATTCTTTCGACGTTCTCACAGTGTTTTCATCCCTTTGAAACAGTGTAAGGAGTACTGTGGCATTAAAGCACTGCTCCTTCAACACCTGGTGACGTGCTGTTCCTGTGTTTCATTGCTGTGTGGTGTGCCGGAGCCGATCACGCAGCTTTCAGTCGTTTCTCGTTTAGAAACTCCTCAGTTGACCGGACGTCCAGTTGTGAGCAGCCTTACTACACCTGCCAAATAATTTCAATAAGCTTTCGTATTTTCTTGTTTTTCTTTTCTTTTTCAAACAGATGCTCCGTAAATTTCATATTTCTCTTTCTTAAGAAATGTGAATATATTCAGTATTCAATTCAATATTCGACAGTAGTTTTTTTTTTAAATTGTATTCGATTCGATTAAAAAATTTCCCTACGCGAACACGCCTGATTAATTCCACGCGAAAAGGAAATGCCGGTGCCACTTATAGGCGTCAACGTGTTCTGTAACAGGACCCATATAGAATGCTGAATGGAAATTCTGTAGAATAAGTGCAGAATGACGACGCTTCGCGCATAGGTAAAATGGCAGCCCAGTCCCCAGCAGAAAGTTTAGGAAAAGCTTACGTACGTTTCTTTTACGCATTTTTTTTATCTCTCTATCTGTGTACGCGTCACTGTAAGAGTGCGCAAATAACAGTTTTTGAGACCAAATGGAATACGAATCGAATAACGCCAGAAGAGGTTCGAATCGAATGGAAAATCGAATATTTTTTCTCTAATAGTTTGCGAATAATGTACAGCCTTCTTACCAATATTTATCAGACGCAGGTATTCAAATCGTTGGAATAATTATGTAATTAAAATTCAGATTATAAAGCATGCTTTATTAAAAGCACGAAGAGAAAATTAGGAACAACTAAGTAGATTCTTTGCAAACTCGGGACTCTTCGGAGCACACGCGGACTTCTATTATCATATAAAGTTTACAGATATAAGGTTTAATGACCAATTAATATACATGTACACCTTTGCTACCAAACCAGACATGCGTGTAGTCTTCGGCAATGGCAGTTTCAAAAAAGAAAAGAAAGGTTTTTTTTTTTTTTTTTAAATTCGAAAGCATGCCCTTAGGCATAATACAAAAGATGTTAGAAATACACGAACAGATTCGGAGTGATCTAGGAGTGAACGATGATGGGGTCCATGAATCCAACGTTCAAGGTCGGGTGGGCGGCCAGGCCGAAGGCCTGTTGCCCGGAGATGGCGGAGACGGCTTAGATGAAGCCCTGGGCACGTCCATAATAGGTGTGTCACTGTCACATTTTGGATTCCTGTGTTGCAAAATGGGCACGATGAGCCATAAGGACCATGGTATTGTTGTGGCCAGAGAGCGGTCACAGACGGGGTGAGTGCGACCCCGACACGTAGCCTCCTTAACGTAACCTCCTCTCGGCGGGTTAACCCGCCAGGGAGGTCTGACCCACACGGAGGTATGAGAGCTCGTGTGGTACGTCGGAGGTTTTCCTTTTCTCGGATCAGTCGTCCACAGGCGTCTTCAGGAAAATGTGGAAGTGGGTATGTTGTAATCTGTGGGTGGGTTGCCATATCTGCTTCAAGGAGACCCGGCAGGGCTGCTCGAGGCACCCACTGGACGCGTATGAGGATATTCGCAGTGGCAGCAAGACGGTGAATGCTATCTGAGAATAGAGTGGACCGAGACACCCTACGTATGTCGTGGATGGCTTGAGTCGAGTCTGTGTGAATGATGAGTTGAGAGTAGCGAGCATCTTGAACAGTAGGTAGCAGCATCGGTATATGGCACGGTCATTGGGACATTATACCAGCTCACTTTGCAAACATCCGGTGGTCAACAACGCCAACTAAGTACTTGGGTGTGCCGCTCGAGCACTATAATGATACCGCACAGTACTGGTCCGATGAAGCTGATAGAATGAGTGAAAAATCAAAGGGTTGGCTTGGCCGAGATTTGTCAATGTTTGGACGTGCATCTGTGTGCAATCTCTTTTTAGTAGCGAAAGTGTGGTATATTATGCAAGTGTTATCAATGTGTCGTTCAAGTGTGCAAAAAATGCATCGTGTTTTTGCCGTATTCATATGGGCTTCCAGTTGGGAGAGGATAAGCAGAACCAATTTGTTTCGTTCAGCTCGAAGTGGTGGGCTAGGTCTGTCGCATTTGTTTATCAGACAAATTGTATCGCGTTTTCTTTTTTTTCGGGATCAGAGAAATGATTTTCTACGCACAGTAATTCAAGTTCGTTTGGGAAAAGCACTGCCGCAATATGTTGTAACGACCAGTGATGTGAAGGGAGGAAGTATTAGGGGATATCTGCGCGAAGTGGTTGATTCACTTCGTATGTTGAGTGTGCGGTTTTCCATGGAATATCTGTGCTCTGTGACAAGAAAAACACTGTATAAAGACTTAGTTGATACAATGTTGCCAATACCATTGTACAGGTCTGTAAACTGGGGAGGCCAAGGAGATGATGTACTGAAACGGGTGAAAAAAATGCCAGTTAGACCCTCTCAAAAAACGTTTTTCTTTAAGCTACACACAAACACGCTACCCGTAAAAACATGGTTAGACGAAAAAGGAATATATGTGCCATGGACAGTAAACTGCTTACTTTGTAAAAAGCCAGAGACCATTGAACACGTTTTCATCGATTGCTGGGACCCAACATTTCATTGGGATATCTTACAACGTACACTTAAAAAAGAACTACCGATCACACCTCTTGGTATTCGATATTTGCCAACCGATAACGAAGGAGGAGTTCCGTACGATATGTTTATGCTCCTTGGCCTCCACAGTCTGTGGAAAACGAGAATGGCAGTGCGACACTCGGATGTCGATACCCGTCCGACGAGAATAAACTTCATCGAAAGTGTCGCGTATATTCGGGCAATATATCGTGCCCAGAGTGAGCCCCCCGAGTGGGTGGCTATTCTTGATGAACTGATCAAGCTGAAGCGATTTTAATATATAATGTTAGCCAAAGTGTGGTTGACATGTTTTGGCATTTGAATGTGTTCTTGGTTTGTGCTGCAAACAGGCAATAAAGAAAAAAAAAATAGGTAGCAACGCGGCCAAGCCGTCTCGTATGGCAGCAAGCTCGGCAAGGTAGGCCGGTGGTGCAGGATCGGCAACATACGAGCACGTTTGGCCTGCCTCTGGTATCAATGGACACACGAGAGCTGTGTGAATCATGGTGCCATTAACACTGGCATCAGTGTATGCTACAAGAGTCGTATCGTCTTGATTGTCATCGGCACGATGAAGGCGGGAAACATGGGCATTCGCCTGACGAGGAACCGGGCTATACAGACGACCAAGAGGCTTATTGTCACTTAATTGTACCCTTTTCCACGGAGCTACATCGGGTCTCGTAGATGCTGGATTGTCTATTTCGTGTCCCATGTACCAGGCCAGTGAAGCAGCCGAGCCGAAATATGATGGCTTTAGGGCGCGCGTGCATCGACGTTGGTGTACGAGTTCGTCAATAGTGTTGAGTTGGGACTCAGCCTGTAGGGTTGGCAACGGAGTGAGACGTGGTAGTCCCGTTATGGCCCGCATAGCTTCATTATTAATGGCCTCAAGGCGAGCCCATTGTGCCTTCGTGAGATGATGAAACTGGGCTCTGTAGACGAGTCGTGGTTGCAATACAGAACGGACCAGAAGGCGAGCCATGTTGGTGCTCGCTCCGCCAGATTTCTTCGCAATCCGACGTATCAACTGTATCGTTTCTGCGGCCTGTTGCTTTGCATTCTTGACCCATGGTCCCGCAGATCCGGAGGAATCCATTTCAAGGCCGAGTACACGGACAGTTGAAGCCTCATGTAATGGTTGCTGATCCAGAGTTAACTGAAGAGGCCGGAGTGCCAGTAGACGGCGCCCATACTTGTTCGCTACTGACATGTACGTCGTCTTGTCCTTGGAAATATCAAGGCCTATCTGAGCACACCAGTTGTGCGTCATGTTTAGGGCCTCTTGGAGCGCTTGTTCTTGGTGGCAGATTTCAGGATGAACTGACCAGACAGTGATGTCGTCTGCGTACATTATGTACTGTGCGTTATGTATCGTGGCTAGCTTCCAGGCTAGTGGAAGGAGAGCAATATTGAAAAGGACTGGTGCGAGCACAGATCCTTGTGGGACACCCCGATGTGCGACGAACTGACCTACTGCTTGGCCAGCCAGGCGAATGGAGAAGGTGCGAGCGCACAGGAAGGCTTCGACGAATGTGCAGACACGGCTAGGGAATTGAAGCCAATGGAGAATTCCGACAATTGCTTCGTGACTCACATGGTCGTATGCTTTACGAATATCCATTGCCAGAATCGTGCGAATTCTTCGGGAGTGGCCTCCGATGAGAACCATAGAAGATAGGTACGCAAGGCCATCCTCTGCGCCTAGATGAGCACGGAACCCGATTTGGCGAGGATGATACCATGAGTACCGCTCGAGCCACCATGTAATACGTGTCGCGAGCATACGCTCCATCAGCTTGCCTAACGTTGAGGTTAGTGCTATTGGGCGCATATGAGCGATATTATCTTGGGGTTTTCCGGGTTTGGGAATAGGGACCATTTCTGCATGCCGCCAAGAATCGGGAATGACTCCTGTAGCCCAAGCTTCGTTTATGGCCCCCAACAGCACTTCGAGAACCTTGCCTTCCGTGTTTTTATAAAGTTCATACGGTATGCCATCCGGTCCTGGTGCCTTGCATGGCTTCGACAGGTCGATTGCCGCTAAAAATTCCGCCATAGTGAAGGCAGCTTGTATACCCTCGATGTCAGAGAGCGTAGGCGGCGTGCATGCGTCCGCGGGAAGGCAGTTTTGAACAACGAAGGGAGGCGGTGCTGTGTCCAAAGCCGGAAAAAAGGTGTGGGCGACAGTTTCTGCGAATACTGCTGGTGTCTGGCCCGATGCTAACAGGGCGCAGGCTGCGGGCTCTGGAGGGCGCCGACCACGTTCCATTACTCGGAAGGTGCGCCAAATGGAGGCATTGGACGACGAAGGTCCGAGAGAAGAGCACCAGTCCATCCAGCGGCCACGTTCTAAGCGGTGTTCATGGCGCCGAGCTACTGCAGTAAGGCGTTGGGCCTCTAAGCGAAGGGTATTTGATGCAGGGTCACGTTCTGATGCAAGTTCTGCTTGGCGGCGCGACGCCCAGAGACGCAGAAGTTGCAAATCAGGAGCGGTTCGCGATTCATCAACCCACGACGTACGTGTCGCCTCAACTAATGCCGCCTTAAGACAATGGGACGGGTCCACCATGAAGTTGGATACATTGCTTTCTGATACCGCCCTGTATCGATCCCAGTCCACCACTCGACATAGTCGGCGGAGGCGGCCTGTTCCGCCCGAAGATAAGCCAAGGTGAATCGGATGATGGTCGCTACCCCAGCAGTCGGGTTCACATGACCAGGAGACGGTCGTCCTTCCTAGCCACCAAGATAAGTCCGGTGAGTGTGGCGGCGCGCAAGGGTGGTCTCGCCGACGAGTAGGCACTGACACATTATTAAGCAGAGTGAATTGGGCGTCCATAAATGTGTCCAGCACACATGTACCACGCGCACTGGAAATAGCGTATCCCCATGTGGTGTGGGGCGCGTTAAAATCTCCTGCGACCATAATGGGGCAACCAGGATGTTTCTGTCGTAGGTGCGCCAGCCAGCCGAGACACAACCGAGCCGCACGACCGCTGTAAGGGCGGGCATAGTATGAAACGATGATAACGTCCGTGCGTTGGAGACGAACCAATACGGCCACGAGTTCTTGCCATAGTGTACACCACCGTGAAAGATCAACACGAGTCTGATGAAGAGTGCATCTTACATACGCTGCAACCTTTCCTGGAGGGACATCGGGCGTAGCACTCCTACGATCCAACATTGAAGGCGATGAGTATGCCACAAATCCTGGAATGGGTGGCAGGCCGTTGGATTCTTGAAGCAGTAGAGCCCAAGCATGCAGCTTCCCATATCTGAGACGCTGACGCAGCTCTCCGACCTTCCCCGCGATGCCGCGACAGTTCCACTGTAAGATGCCTTCTGGCACACTTGAAGACGTAGCAGCCATCATAGATTAAGATTGGCCAGTAGAACCGAGGTGAGATGCTGGAGCTGTTGCGCAACGAAGCGCAGGAGTTCTTGGGGTGAAAGAGGCTTCGACACAGATGCCGGGTTAGCCATATGAGCAGGACTAGACGAGGACGGTGAATGCGACGGCCGCGCTCCGTCATGACGACGCCGGAGCACTGTACGGCGTTCCTTGAGACGTTGGATCTCCCTTTCAAGGTTGGCGAGGCGAGCGTCGATCTCGAACTCTTCGTCTGCCAAAGGAAGCGGCGTGTCTTCTATCGATTGTGATGCCCGTTGCGGTCGTGAAGTGGACGACCTAACAGCCGCGCTATAGGTACGAGTGGCAGCATCACTTGTCTCTGTACTTGCTTTTGTCACCTGGCTAGCGTCCTCTTCCAGCGAGGCCAGTACGGCGTAACGGTTGTACACAGGGACTTGTTTCATTGATGAATCTCGAGGGGTCCGTGCTGGCTGTCGATAATGGCGTTGTCGAACCTTCTTAGTGGCCTTCAACTTCGTAGGACAGGTCGTGGAAGTGATGTCATGATCGTTTGTTTGGCATAGGCCGCATCTAAACGATGCTGACGGTTCAGGCTCCATGGTGTCGTCTTTAGGTGGGTAGGGGCAGGATGATTTCATGTGTCCCTGTCTAAAGCAAGAGTAGCAGTACACAACGGAAGGCTTGAACGGACGCGGGCGTAGTACGCAGCCGTAATACAGGATACGTTCAGGTGGGGAATTAGGACCTTGAAGCGTGATTAGGCACGTACGACCGCTGCCTAGGTAGCGAGCAGCCACGACCTTGTGTGTGGGACACGATAGTTCCTGCAGGAGGTTCTTCGTCAAGGTCAACGCCATTAACCACGTAGCGTCTTAAATCTGTACCACTGGCGAGGTATGCCTGGACTGGAAGGACACACTCTTCCGAGACTTGTATTTGTTGCAGTTCTTCGAGTTTATAAACTAGTGCCATAGCAGACACCCATACTGGGACCGTATTAGTTGGTTTGTGTAGAGCAAAGCCTTGAAATCGGGAAGTCTCGAGGCAGGCATCCAGGGCCGCTTGAATGATACGGTTGTGCAGAGTGGACATGCCATATCTAGCACGAGGCTTGATAACCACTTTGTACCACGATGTCGTTGGCGACTCCGGAGGCGTGCGTGTCGGTCGTGCAAGCAGGCCTTGTGATGAGCGAGGTCTTTTCGGGGCTGCTGGAGCTACATTTTCATCCGATGGAAGGCCAGTAGCTTCCTTCGTCCTCTTGGCTGAGGTGTGCGTCACGACAGCAGGGCTGTTCTGGTCCATGTTGGTGGTATCCATGCTCAGGGTACCGCCTTCACTCGTTGCACTTGTCCCCACGGAGGAGACGTTCCTGGCTTGGATGGCAGTTGCATCGGTAATGTTCCGCTCCCTCGACGCAGCGGACAGCAGCTTGGATGCTCCGCGCCGGCGCGGCGAGTGCCGCGGGGGCACTCGCACTCGCGAAGCCGCACAAGAACTCGAGCTCGACGGCGCAGCAGGAGGGTGTAGATGACGACGTACCTTGTAGATAGGCGCCAGTAGTAATTACGAACCGCCAAAGCGGTCCATAAACAACAGAGTCCCAGTAGCGGGGAAAAGAAACCAGCCAAGAAAGGTTTTTCTCTAGTTCAAATGGTCGCAGCAGGTGCTTTATGGAAAAAACACTCGTGTACTTAGATTTAGGTGCACATTAACGGAAACCCAGGCGGTCGAAAATGGTATGGAACAGGCAGGTTAACATGACGCCACGCTCTTTTATTTTTGGTAACGTTATAGAACGAACAAAGACTACTTCGTATGATGGTGGGCGGTCAGCAATTAGACACGCGCTTTTCATGCAAACGTGTTTTCTTGCAACTCCGGCCGCTGCAGTGCGGTATACGGCAGTCTAGAAGGCCATTATGCCGAAAAGACGAAACGCTACGCGTATATCGGACGAGGCGCCGAGTCCCACGAGGGCGCAATTCCTTGGACATGCTATGCAGTTTACGCGACGCCCCACTGCAAGAAAAGCGCCAGCATGCATGCGAGCATAGCATTTACCCTTGCAGATCATTTGCGCGATACCTGCAGCAAACGCGATACACCACAGCTGAAGTCGAAGCTAATAACAACAGATGGGCGCATGTGGAAGTGGCACGCGCCGTTCTTTCTTTCTTTTTTTCTTTTTTTGTTTCACGTTAATATGCGGGAAGGACACCTTCCGCGAATTCCAGGCGGCTGTAGCAGAGCCCGCGGCTGCCGTACGGGTGCTGAAAACCGACACATACGTGCATAAACCTCGGATAGCAAGCGATTTTGCTGCGCGCTTGGAGCGTGGAGGAAGGGGGGGGGGGAGGGGGGACACACGAGTGAAACGCCCGAATTGTTGGCCACACTGTTCCTTTTATTTGTTTCTTTCTCCTCGATAGAGACTCATCGCCGTTTTCGCCTTCCCTCAAACTGCGAGCCGAGGAGTGCGTAGGACGCGAGATCGAGGAAGGAAGCGCGAGAAGTGATTAATTAATTGCGCGTCGTCGGGTGCGGAAACGATCTCCACTGCTCTGCGCCAAATGAGGGCGGTGGAAGCGTAACGAAGAGAATGAAAAATTAAAAGAGTAAAAAAGAAGAAGATGCGCGGTTTCAGCCTGACGTGTTCGCGTTAGGAGCAAAAGCGAAAGTTTCGGGCGAAACTATGCGCCGAGCCACCACCCACTTCCGTGAAACCTGCGTGTCGGATCGCGCCGGCAGCGGTAGGAGTGCTTGAGAAATGAGTCACGTTTCCAGACAAAAATTCGCGGCTCCATAAATTCCATCCGTGAAAAAAAGACGTTGCACTTCGCCCCGCGCTTTATTTACCTCTGTATATAGGACAACTATGGCGTCGCAAAGCGACATGCTTTTTATTTTCTCCCCCCCCCCCCCCCCCCCCTCTGTTACCTGGCAGTGACGCGGATAACTTTACGGTGGTGGAATGTCAGCCAAGCTTTCCGCGAAAGTCATCAAGACTACCCACAACGTGGATAGAAGAGCAATGAAGACGAGCCAAGCCAAAGCACTCGGCCCACCTAAATTCCAGCCCAGAAGGTGTGCAATATCTTATTTCAGACGCATGGCCAATTTGTCAGATTCAGATGTCAGATAAATATTATCTATTATGCATTTATGACAGGTCTTTACCATATACAATGTCTAATTGTGATCAGCACGTCGCATATGCCCTCGGAATCACGGCGTACACATCCAGCCACCAGGTTTGTTTTTCTTAATTAATTTATTAATTTATCTTCGCTGCAAAAAATGCTCGTTGCTCTGATCCTTATCTGCTGTCACATAAATGTTCACGATATCATTTGAATGGAGTATTTGAAGGGAGCTGATCCAATATTGGACGCCCACATGTTAAGCAACAGCTGCTATTCGTGGTTGATAAATCTCACTTTCCCCGTTTACTAAGCTTGAGAGTTACCTTTTCGTTGCAAAGGGTTTAAACAGCCATTGCTGTTAATGTGAGAAAAGTGCGCGCAGATAATTAGTTCTGCGGTTAAATGCGGAAAAGTCCGGGCTCAAGTTTGCGCCCGCTTGGACTCAAAAGCAATGTCTGGAATTTTTGGCTTTTACGTGCCATAATGACGATCCGATTATGAGGCACGCCGTAGTGGGGGACTCCAGATTAATTTTGACCACCTGGGGATCTTTAACGTGCCGCCGCCAATGCACGGTACAAGGGCATTCTCGCATTTCGCCCCCATCGAAATGCGCCCGCCGCGGCCGGGATCTGATCCCGCGACCTCGTGCTTAGCAGCGTAACACCATAGCCGCTAAGTCACTACGGCGGGTAAAAACAACATTTCGTTGCTGTCTTTGGCGTGGTTAAGTTCTTCCCCTTTTTCACTTTGGTATATTTGCAGCTGAGCACTTAAGTAGAAAATTGGCCTAAGTTGGAAAACTCAAAAAGATCAACGCTACCAAAACGAGGACGTGTATTCCATGTAGGTTAAGTGGACAGAAGCCATCAATTGGTATTCACATGGTATTGTTTCTAACTCAGTGTTATGAATCTAAATCTGTGCATCAAAACGTGCCTATGGTTTCAGAGACCAAACGCTTAACTCTGTCTGTGAGCAAACATTAATGGCTATCTTGCGCCCGAGAGCAGATCTACCACAGTGCCTCAACGTTGTTGTCCCTGAACGAGAGGATTCCACTGAAAATGTCTGCTGGAAATGAACGCTAAAGCTTCCAAATTTGAGACCACGTCTAAAATCACCGTCTCAACAATTTTTTACCGACAACTAGACTAGTTCATTTCTCTTTGTTTAGTCACTTCATTCGCGTAATTTCCTTGCGCTGTTTACCTGAGCTTGCGTCTACGATTGCGGCCGCGCCAGCCAATTTTTGATGGGGGCAAATCCAGAAAGAGATAGAGAGAAAAGAAAAAGCGCGTGCACCTCAATTTAGGTGCACGTTAAAGAACCCCAGGTGGTCAACATTATCCCGGAGTCCCCTACTACGGCGTGCTTCATAATTAGGTCGTGGTTATAGCACCTAAAACTAAAGAATCTAATTTAATTGTAATTCACTTAATTTATGTACGCGACCTATATAAATTTCACAAAATATTCCATTCGTTTTTCTTTCTTTCTTTTTTTCACCTTTTTTTTTAAAGCGTGAAGCTTTCCGATGGATAAAAGGTAAAGCAAGACAATCTCCCGAATAGTTCGATAAAAATCTGCTTGAACGCATACAAAGATACTTTTTCCTTCTTTCATCCTTTCGCTCTTCCTATATAAACCACTCTCACAAACCAGCACACATGAGCATAATAACATGTACGGTAAAGTGCTTGCGCAGTGGCACGCTACTTGGATGTTCCTTGTCTCATGCAGTATCGAGGGGGCTGCCACAAACAAACCTGCGGTGACATCTCTGAGTAACAAAATGAAAAGTGGTGTGCTGATGGCATCAGTCACAAGCGTGACGTTTTGTTCAATCTTGTCATTACAGGTGCAAATCGACGAACGGTAAAGCGCATTTGATTTAAAAATATATCGTTAATTTCGGGTCAGATGGTTTGTTGCTGTTTACCAGCACGCGAGCGACAACTTTCTAAACATTTAATGTTGTCATTGATCAACTTTGCGTATCTTCGTTGAATGCACTGCATTGCGAGCTTGGGCCTAGTTCTGATGCCCCCAAACTCACTAGTGACGGAGCACCGGCACGAGATTCGATGTTCTATCAGCGAGAACGAAGCTATATGTACACGTCGTCCTGGCTTGACTCCTGAGGAAAGCCTCCAAAGAGATCGCGTCCAACGTACTCAAGCACTGCAGATTGAAGCCTATATATTCGCGCTTATGCATTTCACAGGATAATCACCAAGGCGGAGTCAGAGAGAGAGAGAGTAGTGACATCGTTGCTCTCCGTCCCAGCCGAGAGCACACGCAGCAGGATCTCTCCAGCTCCGAAATGGGTAGTCCGCGCATCATAGTACTCCTGAGGAGCAGGCAGCTTTCGATCAGCAACGCGGCGAGCAGAACCGGGAACGAGCTCGCCTAGGCCGTGCCGATGCTGCAGCCAGGGCGCAAGAACAGGCTCGCGCAGCCGAGCGCAAGCAGCAACTGCGTACCGAGGATCCGGCAGCCTACCAAGCCGTCGTTTAATGAACCGTCGGGATTAACCCAGTGATAAACAGCGAGGCCGCACGTTTCAGCTTTGCTGGTTAACCATCTGTACGGAAAGCTCTGGCTGTGATTTTGTTACTTCTCTGTAGCTGAATTCTTCCATTTTGTTTGCCGACTCCTTCACTTCTTCCTTCTGGTTCTGCCTGTCCATCAGGACACCTACCCAGCGGCACATACCCATCCTGGAGGATCAGACAAGAATGTTCACATACCTAGTACCACATGCCTTGTTGCACTTACCAATGAATGGCCCAAGTAGCCTTTTCCCAGATTGTCTATTCGGGCGCAAACGCAGTGGTCCAAGTTGGCATGACGGAGGTTGAGAAATGACATTATGCCGAAAAGTGCGTGAAGTTCTGAAAGAAGACTATTCGCATTGAAGTCAATAATTCCCGCATTAATTGCCCTCAAGTACAACGTGACACCCAAAGAAATGTAGAACGTAAGGACTAGGATATCCGTTCGGTGCCGGGCAAAATGTGCGTCCTTTGACATGGACCCAAATCTTAGCACGCGGTAACGTGGATTTTCGATCATTCCCACTAACCAGAAACAACGTGGTTACCAAGGCACTTCAGAGGGTCGGGCTAGTTGGTCTAACATTGTAAATTCCAAATACAGCGCAAAAAATACACGTCTACATAAGGTAGACACGACAGACGCGGAGGAGCTTGTCGCTAGTCCGCGTTTGTCGTGTCTTCTTTATGTATATGCGTATTTTTTTGCTCTGTATTTGAAATGTACCAAGGCACCACCGAAGCACCTCCGCTGGAGTGAAGTGTGATTGAGTGATGAAACGTCTTCATTTAAAACTAAATAAATAAAACAAGGAAAAATGAAAAAAAAAGGAAATGTTTACAGATGGCCTCGGGGCTAAAAATTAACCGAATTCATAAAACTCATCGCTTCTTGCAAAACCAAGGAGGATCGTGTAGACGGGCTAGCTGTTCGACGTGCATCAGTCTTCATAGAGCTCGTTGTCTGCACCACGAAGAGACGATCCCAGAAGGGCCTGCTGCCAGTGGGCTGCTAACACTCGGCACTTTCAAATGTGGTGCTGTTTGAAGGCCACATGTGGGGCACTTCGGCCGTTCCCTTGTTCGAGGCGCTTCAGCTGCAGGACCACTCTGTACTTGTCACCATCGATAGGTCACAGCTGGGGTTATTGCTGTTCAAAATTCTTCCTTTTGTGAATGCGACAGAGTCTCGTAATGTCATGCCAGCGGGGCTTGACAGGATGGAATACGCCGTTTGTTTGTCTACTTGAGCCTTTCTTTCGCTTCCTTTATAGTTTGAGCCGGCAGTTCCTTTCCACCGGTGGTAGCTGGTAGCTCGGCTCTTCCGTTTCATCTGGAGTTTGTAGCGTTGTGGCCAGGGCGTGTGCTTCTTCATTCCCTGGAATGACAATATGCGCAAAAACCCCAGAGATCCCGGACGTCTATGTTTTCCTCTTTAATCAACTTAGCTCGTCCAGGTGTGGACTTTTATCTCGCAAGCTTGTCCCAGTTTTGGAGCTGCGGTAGAGTCGGTGTACAAATGAATGCTAGATATATTTGCTTATTACTGACAAATCCTGTCACGCAGTGCAGCGCGGGCGCGGAGTAAAGAGCTGATGGAACATTAGGTTAGGAACGGGATTGGAGCTTAACAGACTTACGTTTGATCAAGTTTATTTGTTCTACCACACCAAATCCAATCAACATAGCGATCCAATCCACTTAAAATGAAGTATTTGCATTGCTCGATGTTCTTAGCGACGGCGGCCACACAAGGAGGTGCGCCAACCGTCACAGCGGCGGTCATTGTTTACCGCTTCTTTGGAGATATCATCGATGAAGGCGCGAAGTGGTACATGTCGCTCTGTTATTGTGATATTACGCGACAACTAAAGTTCGCCAATAAGCTGTAAAAGCTGATATACTGAGATAGATACTGGCATAAAGAAGGGTACCACTACGTGGGATCATAGACACGCCGTGATGTCTGAGAAGCTATGGCCTTCTGCTGTTGAACAGCAGGCCGTGGGTTCTATTTCCACATGCGGCTGCAGGCGGATTGCAAAAACGCTCTTGCATCAGGACTTGAATGCACGTCAAAGAACTCCACGAGAACTCCACTGTACGGCACCCCTCTGAGCCCCCGTGTTGCTTTGGAATGTTGAATTTCACGGTTCAATCGCGTGTGCTACAAACCCTCTTTGGCATTGTATGCTTATATGAACGACAGATCTGCGATGGCAAGTACGATGCACACTCAAACCAACGTCGACAGCGGTTCCTGCACCCGCCGTCGACACTCGTCATCTGTGATGTCGCGCGCGAGAGGCCCGAACCGTTCTTCGACGCGGCGCTAAATATTTTTTGCTGTTTCCATTAGTCAGTGGTCTTCACACTTCCGCACATGCGTTCGCGTATACTTCCTCCTTCCGACGTTATTTGACGCCTACATCTAGAACTAGCTAGATTTAGGCTGGCGGCACTTCTAGCGGGCCTGCCGCATCAACAATGTCGCACTGCAGTGTGACACAGCCCTTCCTGGAACAGTTCGCGGTCGCTGACGACACCTCAACACCATTTCCGCACTTGACTGAGTACGATTAGCGTGCGTGAAGCGACTGGTGGCGCGTGTTATCTAACCACCGGGGATCCGCTCCAATTTCATTTGGCATTATACAAGCTAAAAGCAACCTTTCTTTTTGTCTTTCTCTTTGTTCTTTTAGAGCAGCATGAGTGATTTAGGTATTTTAGGACATGCAGAGTACAATAAAGTGTCCCAATAATCGAGGTTGCATTACTAGACTATACCTACTAAAGTTTAATAGCAAACTTTCTGCCACCCACGACGACGCCTCTTCTATGCTCGTCTGCGTATGCACAGAATATGACTCTTGAAGCACATGATGCAAGAAAAGATGCAAAGGCTAGAAACTATATGATTTATTTATTTATTTATTTATTTATTTATTTATTTATTTATTTATATCTCAAAGGCCCCGGTGTGGGGTATTACATGAGAGATGGGTGATCACTTCAGTGAAATGGCAGTGCATTTCCCCGTACAAAAAAAAAATGCTAATTTCTTGTAGCACAAGTGATGTCATACACGCGAAAGAAGCGCTGCTGCTCACATTGGATCGTTATTATATATATATATATATATATATATATCGCAATGTCGACTGCAGCGGAAAACGTAAAGCGCCACCGAAAAATGCAGACGCACGTGCCACAGGAACCATGTTGTCGTCGCAAATGACTGAATCGTGAAACGGACATGAGTTATTTGCAGCGGGGGTTAAAATTAATCAATTAAATTTTGCGGTGTCACGTGTCAATTAACCACGCTATGATCATCAGGCATGTCGTAGCGGGGGACTCCGGATAAATTTTGACCACCTGGGGTCCTTTAACTTGCACCCAATGCACGATACACTAGCAATTTTTTTTTTTTTTGGCGCTTCGCCCCCATCATAAGTTGGTGCCGCAGCGATCGGGCACCGAACCGGCGACCTCGTGCTTAGCAGTGCAACGCCATAGCCCTTAAGCGGAATCTTTAGCTCGGACCCAACTCCGACGCGGCCTATTCAAATTAAAACGCAAAAACGTTTTTTCTGAGATAACCCCTCGACCGATTTTAATGAAATTTGCTGAACTTGAGAGAGAAAGCTAAATTCTAGTGACTGTTGGAAGCGGAATTTCGATTTAGGGCCTGAATTTTGTAAGAAGGATTTACAAAAACTCGGACGTTTACAAATTAATGGCTCTGCATCAGGAACAAATATTGCGGTTCTGCAGACGGCATCCACTAGATAATTGAAAGCAGACAAATTTGATATGCCATTTTATATCGTACATTAATTCGTTACGTTCTGTAGAAGGGTTCTGCAAAAGCTGTATTTACATATTACTAAATTTTTTGACATTTACGTGTAACATATCAATTTTGTCCGCTATAGATGTACTATTACATGCAGTTCACATAATTGTGATGTCATTTTTCATTGCTGAGTTACAGAGCTGTAAACTCGATAGTATCGTTTTCTGAAAATTTGCGCTATTTTCCAATTTTTAATAACGAATAGACGACGTAAATCGAAAATTCAAAACCAACAGTCACTAGATTTTAAGTTTTTGTTTTAAATGCAGCAAACCTCGTCAAATTGTGTGCAGTGGTTGCCGAGAAAATCGAATTCTCCTTTTATATGCATTTACATAGGAACACCCGAGCTAAATTTTCCCCTTAAGCCACCGCGGCGGGTTTAACAACGGTTGGGAAAGCACATAAACTTGGGCGCGCGATTCACTCCGCAGGTCTTAGGCCATGCTTTTCCAAACATACTTAACGGCTGGCTGGACAAATGAAGCATTTTACTACTCATTTATCGCTGTGTTCTACGTGTAGCGTCAATATCTTGCGAAACGAATGCATGGGGCATTTTTCGACTTCCAGCAAGTTTTCCAGACCCTGCACGCTGCGTTAATCAAATTGAAAAGTTACGGTTCGCTTTGCATCGTAGATAAAGTGTTGGAAAAGCGTTATAACTTGTAAGATGCAAGCAAAAGCCTCCTTATTTTACGACAGTAAGAACGAAACGTAATGTTGGTTTCTTAATGGCATTTATCATCCAGAAAAAAAAAAAAAACAGGGGCTATAAGCTAACGCCAAAATGGAGGGCTGTGTATTGAATTTGATTTGCTGGAGTTATTTAATGCGCAGCAAAAGTTCGCTACAGGAGCGTTTCACATTCCACCTCCATCCATATGCTGCCGCCACGTAGAGAAACAAAACCCGCGACCACGGGTTCGTCACCAAAGCGGCATAGCCACCGCGTCCGGTCAAATCAAACGTTCACCTTTCATTTACAGTGGATGTGAAGCTAATCCATTATGCCTGAAATCGTTACAGCCTCCACCAGTCCTTCACAATCCGCCGTACATTTATAACGGCCCGATAGTTTGTCTCCTCCGCACGGTTGAATTGCGTTTACTTGCCTTCTTTAAGGGGAGAGTTCGGTCATTGGGCGGGTGTAGAAGGTGGTCGATGATAAATAAACGCAGGTTAGCATAATGAACAAGAAACAAAAGGAATTGCGTAGACAACATCTATGTCTGCGTTTACGCGTTTCGCATTCGGAGCAGTACAGAGGCCGGACATCGATAACGGCGGCGACTTTTTCTGTTTGCATATTTCGCACTCGGCGGCTTGAGGAGTCGGACGCTACAGTGTCCGTCTGCCGCGGTCCACCCCATCTTGGGGACCCGGAGCGAGTCGAGCACATTAAGCCGTGATTACTGGGCGGAACACCGCCGATGCTGCGCAACACTTCTGGAGCTCAACTTGGGTGACAATCACCATTACTCACATTACTACAATTACTCTGAAATAGCGCTACTACCGTTGCTCTAAAGCCATAAAGCATTGCATAACCCCCTTCAGCAGTTGTATTGGTGGTTTTCAACAGCTTCGCTAGACATGCACTTTCACAGGGCCGGGATTGCGAGATCTTTTTTTTTTTGCTAGTAATTACCGCACTGAAACCCGCGTTATAAACCATGAAGCGGTGCCACCATTTTTGCAAAATATGACGCAGAAAAACTTAATATTTACAGCTCCAAGAATGCTGCAGTAAATTCGTCAAAACTCTATTTCAAACTTTACAAAAGCCTATACACACGAGAACTTCACCCCTCCACACCCCTCCCGCACTTCATGCGTTGTTAAAATATTATGCCTTTGCGTGTGTGCCTGTGTGTGTGCGTGCGTGCGTGCGTGCGTGCGTGCGTGCGTGCGTGCGTGCGTGCGTGCGTGCGTGCGTGTGCGTGCGTGCGTGCGTGCGTGTGTCGTGCCAGAACCACGATCGAATTATGAGGCGCGCAGTGGTGGGGGTGTCCGGATTAATTTTGACCACCTGGGGTTCTTTAACGTGCACCTAAATCAAAGTACACGGGCGTTTTTGCATTTCGCCCCCATCGAAATGCAGCCGCCGTGGCCGCGATGTGATCCCAGACTTTGTTCTTAGCAGCGCAACATCAAAGCCACTAAGCAACCACGGAGGTATAGGAAAACTGACGTGGCTGAGTCGTTAGGCACCATAGCACGCCATCAGAGAGATCAGACACTACAAGAGATGGTAGGATCGAATCTGCGAGGCACCCCCACCCCCCTTAAGTATTTCTTCATTCGGCCTTTTAAATTTGATGCTCTTGCATTTCAGCGGTCGCTTTCTTGAGGTCCCCTATGTTCGTTCAAGAGAAGTTTGCTGCGCTCAGAGTTTCATAGACGCACTCTGGCTATTTTATTACGCCGTGCATCAATTACACGGGTATAAATCTCCCCCCACTTTATTACCAGAACAACACTTATAATCCTGGATCTAATACTTAAAACACGGAGATCTTCACAACATTCAGGCAGCTGCGCATTATGGACAGCAAACAGCGCCCGGTTTGTTTCGCCTCGTTGCTGCTTTATGGATGCCTTGCGAACAGTGGCGCAGCGACGGTTGTCTTTTCTAGCTACAGTATACATAAAGAACATGACAGATATCGAGGCACGGACAAACTTGGCCTGGACCTGGCAACTTAGCCACGAGATGAGAGGAAAACAAAGAAAGCGGAGAGCGTCGGTTACGGGTGCGACAAGACGCCTGTTCGCTATAAAAAGAAAAAAAAAAACGCTCCGGAGACGCGTCTCTTGTTCAACACTGTAATGTCCGGGCTGCCGGGACCACGGCACGTGCCCACAGAAGTTGTCGTCATTGCTGTTGGCGCTACGTCGGTTAACGACAGCCTACGACTCAAAATCAAGTAACCTCACCTGCATAATTAAGGCCGAGCCGGTGCTCAGAACCTGGGAAATGCTCTCGTCGACGAGCCCATGCGAACAGCGATTTTTGCCAAAACCGACCACATACAACGGGAAAGGCTACAATGCAAGCTCTCCAAAGGATACTAAACCTATACATACAGTATACATCAGTTTATGGAGTGGCAAGACATTCCTTCGAAACTGTATTTTTCATTTATTTGGCAGGGAAAGATTGCGTTGTAGTGGAGAAAATGAAGGCCAAATTTTACTTTTTTGAATTCCGCGCTATAGAACGGCAGCGCCGATACGCCCGTGTGACCTCACCGATTTCAAAGTACTCTCTCGTATCTGGGCTATTTCGGCCCCAGCAAAAAACTTGCGCGGACCGTCAGAACGCAATTAAGTCTTTCTTTATGTGTAAACTATTAACCGAAATAGAGCACACGCTGTTAAAATCCATTACCTCCGCCGTATACATAGCACAGTACGGGAACTTATGAAGGCGGCATCGCCGCTAATCTTTTCGTTATTGCGTCTCCCCTGCGCTTAACAAGCCTCCACTCTGGGTGAGGACTGGTCACCTCATTTACGTATTACGTATCAAGGTTGCCTTGATATTCCTCTTAATTAATTAATTCAAGGTACCCGCAAAGGCGCTCATTACGAGGGTACTACATGGGGGGGGGGGGGGGGGGGACAGGCATTGGTCACAGATTATAATTATACATCATAATCTTCGGCCGGCCGAGCCCACCCAGGCACTATACCTTTCTGCGGCACGAACTGCCGGTTTCCCGAACACCGCCCGACGAACTGCAACGGCACTCTGCACGCACCTGTTCTTGGCATCAACAACTTCTTCGCCTTGCAACCTAGCGCTACAATATCAGCGCTCGTGATCCGCCTGGTCTACATAAACTGCCGCCGTCCGGAGGCCAGTTGGGGCACGCTACCGCAACGAGCCGGGTCTCAAAGATGCCCATTCTGCTGCAGGTTAGTTATCTCCCGAACGCGAAATGCATTGTATGTAATGGTCCTTTCTTATTTGCGGTGTCGTGCCCCCTGGACGCCTTTGACCGTTGGCGGTGGCTGTTGGGCCTGACGCTTTGTTCTTTCTGTATCAATGGCCATCTAGTTTTTCTTTTACTTGTTTTGTCTGGCGACATTGAATTGAACCCTAGACCACCAACCCTTCAGTCTATATCAGAGGCCATTGCCCGAATGGAGCTCTCGCAAAACACCATGTTGTCCGAACTTGCTTTGCTCCGTTCTGCTCAGACAAATATAGAAAACATTGTCAGTGGTCTCTGCAGCCGTGTTGATGTACTAGAAAAAAAGTTGAAGTCTTCCAATCCATCGACAAACCCGTCGCTAATAGTGTCCTTGAAAAGCTGTCCTCAGAAATCAAGGAGCTTGCAGGGAAATGAGACGATCCAGAGAACCGCCTTCGCCGAAACAACCTGTTGTTTTTTGTAATTACAGACGCCAGTGTGCGAAACGTGGGCAAAGTCTGAGTCGCATATCATATCATTCTGTGCGGAGCACCTTGAAGTAACAATCTCGAGTTCTGATATCGAGCGAGCTCACAGGCTTGGTCGTTTTTGCGATAATAAACAACGTCCCATTATAGTCAAATTAAGCAGCTTTAAAACTAAATCGAATATTTTGTCTGCTGGATCTAAACTGAAGGACACGTCATTTTCAATTCGAGAAGATTATTCTATACGTGTACGCAAAGCTCGAGCTAAGTTATACGCATATGGCCTCAACAGTAATTTGCCTTTTAAGATCCGTTTTGATAAGCTAGTCATTGGTAACAAGCAGTACGCTTACGATGCCGGATCGGATTCTGTACTCGAATTGAAAATATAGCGTTTACCGCGTATTCCAAGGTTTCCACAGCTAACATCGTATCGGCCAGTACATCGCCCTGTCAGCGCACCTGCAGGCCAAACAATATCTGCTCTACTTACCAACATCCGTAGCTACTTTCCTAAAAGGGAACGTGTCGAAGCCATTCTAGAAGATAACCTTACTGAAGTCGCTGTGTTTACAGAAACATGGCTAACCCCTGATATCTCATCCGATGGGCTACTGACTAATATGCCATTTTCTGTGCACAGACGTGACAGGGTCGTACGGAAAGGCGGTGGTGTTCTAGTTCTCGTGAATCCCAACCTACCTTCCTCTGCACTCGATATTGAATGCCATCACGAAATTCTCTGCGTGAACATATCTCTCCCTGGAAGCACTAACATACTCATCGCTTGCTATCGCGCGCCTGACTGTGCCATTTCTTATGTGGAAGAACTTCACACTGTACTTCTCGGTTTGCACAATCGCTTTTCTAGAGCCAACGTTATTCTCTGCGGTGATTTCAATTACCCTGATATAGACTGGGATATTTTATGCGTTACTTCTGGCCAATCCAAAGAATTCTTCGATCTTGTACTTATGTATAATCTTACACAGACAGTCAATATGCCAACTAGGATCAACAACACCCTTGGCCTAGTTTTTGTTTCGTACCCAGAAATGGTCCACTCTATGTCTCGTGCTCACGGTCTCAGCGATCACAATATTATTTTATTTAACCTGTCAGTGTCGAAGCCTCCCCGTAACCCTTCCACTAAAGTTATCCGTGATTATAACAAAGCAGATTTCACTACTATGAACGCTGAACTCGCGAATCTTTTTCACACCTTTAAACAGCTCGCTCCTTCCAGGACTGTTAATCAAAACTGGTTAATATTCAAGCGCAAACTCTTGGCACTAATTGAAGCCTGTGTTCCAGTCATTTACATTCGTGGCGACGCTGGCAAACCCTGGTTCAGTCGTGCCCTAACGAAGCTATCCCGGAAGAAAAAACGTCTTTTTCGCATTGCTAGACGTTCTAGTTCAGCCCTCAGGTGGAAAAAATACTTCACATGTCTGAAAGAGTATACAAGCCTCTTGAAGACCTCCAAAAAGAAATTCTTCCATCAGGATCTACTGAACATAATGAGCAAAAATCCACAAACATTCTGGAATCTGATTTCCCCTTCTAGCTATCAATCGCACAACATATCGCTTTCTAACCCGGATGGTTCACATGTGTCGCTTGACGAACGGTCTGATGTTATGAACTCTTATTTTTCTTCGATATTCACTCATGAACCGCATCATAACATCCCGAACTTTTCTGGTCCCAAATTTTCTCAGATGCTGCCCATTACAGTTACGGCGGAGGGCATCGAAAAGCTGATCGACAAGTTGAAATTATCAAGCAGTCCCGGCCCCGATAACATATCTGCTAAAGTGCTCAAAGCAACCGTAGTCCCATCAAGTCGTTTACTACAAATAATCTTTACCCAGTCCCTCAATGAAGGCGCGCTTCCAGATCATTGGAAGATCAGCAAAGTAGCTCCAGTATTCAAAAGTGGTAACCGGTCTGATCCTTCAAATTATCGTCCAATCTCTTTAACGTGCATTGCATGCAAACTAATGGAACATATAATTTATTCTCAAGTCGCCCTACACCTTGATAACAACGGGTTCTTTTTCGCCAATCAACACGGCTTCAGGTCTGGTGTTTCCTGCGAAACGCTACTCTTTGAATTTACCAAAGAGCTTCATTTAAACCTAGATTCATTGTTTCAAACTGATGTAATATTCTTAGGCTTCTCAAAGGCATTCGATCGTGTTCCCCATCTACGACTAATCTGCAAACTCTCTTCTCTCGGCCTACACCCGCAAATTCTAGCCTGGATTAAATGCTTCCTCACCGACCGCCTTCAGTACACCGTTATAGGAGGATGTTTTTCAGCCTCAAGCAAGGTATTTTCTGGAGTTCGGATCAGTCCTTGGTCCCCTTCTCTTTCTCGTCTATATTAATGACCTCCCCTGTGGTATTTCATCATCTATACGCCTCTTCGTGGACGACTGTGTCCTTTATCGTCGAATTTCTACTGAGTCCGACCAGGCCCTTATTCAGAACGAACTGCATTTAATAGATAACTGGTGTACCAAATGGTTGATGCAGCTTAACATTTCTAAATGCAAATTTATTCAAATTTCCCGCAAGCACACTAACATCACCCACGAATACTCATTACGCACAGTCAACATCTCGCAAGTACAAACATGTCGCTACCTCGGTATCCTAATCGCTAGCAATCGAAACTGGTCGGAACACGTCACGAAACTGATGGCCGACAGCTCTAAAACACTAGGCTTCATCAGAAGAACATTATCGTTGTCACCCCCTTCCGTCCGGAAACTGGCATACGAAACTTTTGTTCGAACAAAACTCGAATACGCTTCCGCGATTTGGTGTCCACATCAAACATATCTAATCAATGCAATAGAATCGGTCCAGAACCGTGCTGCTCGATTCATATCTTCAAAATATGACTACAAAACTAGTATCAGTAGTATTAAGTCATCGCTCAATCTACCCACATTAGTCTATCGACGCAAGATAGCACGTCTATGCTTATTCCTCAAGTTGTACTGGAGGACGAAGACGAAGTCATCCGAGCAAGCGTCGCTTCCTGCCTTGCTGCGCTAGTTTTGTCATAG
This sequence comes from Dermacentor andersoni, assembly GCF_023375885.2. Lineage (NCBI taxonomy): Eukaryota > Metazoa > Arthropoda > Arachnida > Ixodida > Ixodidae > Dermacentor > Dermacentor andersoni. The sequence continues at coordinate 315,281,287 of NC_092814.1, read as the reverse complement.
CGGAGGCTTAATTGTGCTTCTTGGACGAGAAGTCGTCCGAAGCGATGGCAGACGACACGCCACCACTATCGTCGAGCACGCCTCTTCGCACTGCGTCTCTCAGGGACATATTGTAAGGCTTGTAACGTAGTCATGGAGACATCCGGTTCCTGTTTCTCCAACAGCGAGCCAATGGACTCCGACAACGACTACACCGTCGTGGAGGGCAAGCGACTGAAGAGAAAATACCGCAAGACGACCAAAGACGTGAGTGAGCAGGGCCCCAACGGACCGCCTACTCCGACTTACAGGATTGCTTTTGTGCCACTCGACGTCTCTAAGAATTTAAATGCTGTACACAGACAGATTCTTAACACCTACCTCGGTAATGTGGCTCCGAAAGGAATTAACGAAGTGCGTTTCAACACGAAGAAAAATGTAGTCACAGTGGAAGTAGCGACGCAGGCCGCCCTAGAAAAATTGAAAACCGTGCGCATATTAGGACACATAGAAGTCCGGTCGTTCGTCGTGCACAGTGGTCGCACTAGGGCAGGTGTTATCTCCGATGTCGTGATTGACATCAGCGACGAAGAGCTAGCCAACAGTCTTCAACAGTGAAGGTAATCGATTTTCACCGCTTCGGTCGCTCGACGAGCGTCAAGCTTCTTTTCGAGGGAGACACGCTACCTGATCATGTCAAGGTTGGCTACGTGAGACACCCGGTTCGTCCTTATGTGCCCTGACCATTGCAATGTCACAAGTGCCTAAAGCTAGGCCATGTCAGCGCTGTCTGCACAGGCCAGACGGCATGCCTCCGCTGTGCCGGCAGCCATGACGTATCTTCATGCACAGAAAGACATATGAAGTGCTCGAATTGCGATGGACCCCACGAGGCCAATTCCAAGGATTGTCCTAAACAGAAAAAGGAGAAAAAAATACTGAGCCAAATGAGCAAGACAAGTATGTCCCATAAGGAGGCGGCAGCGTCAGTGCAACACCGGAGGAGACGAACGCGTCGTCGGCGTGGACAAGCTGTAGGTCCAGACGAGAGCTCCCTGGCTCCGATTCCGCAGGTCCAGCAGAAAGTAATTGATTCGGCATCGATAGATCTCTCCAAACCATTGCTTCAAGCGAGCCGCGCAAACCCGGAGCCGAATGTATGGCCACGCTTACCGCCGCGCGCACGGGCCTCAGACTGCCAGCGCGAGCAAGGACAGTGTACTCAGGTGTCACCATCGGACTCTGTCATCTAAGCCATGCTGCGACAAATAATCGCCGCCCTGCAGCTGCTACTGTCCGGTTTAAATACGCCAGTGGCGCTAACAGCGGCAAAAATTATGAACGCTATAGACAGTCTCTTCGCTACGCTACAGTAACTTTTACCTCTGCCCGCGAAGATGACTGTGCTGTGCTGTGAAGTGTACACGTACGCATTACACAGAAACATTATGCTGTACAGCCCTCATCATATTCACCATACCACCACCTTCCTTCCTCTTCACATCCTATCTCTCTTATTCCCCAAACCCTTTCCCCAGCGTCGAGTAGCAGGCTAGAGGCATTTCACTCAGGCCGACCTCTCCACCTTTCTGCCATTAAATATTCTCTTTCTCTCTCTCTCTGTACTACCATTTTCAACATCTGCGCGAATCACTTCTTCTAGCACCAGCATGTTCGTCACGACGCCTGTTCAATTCTCTCAGTTTACAGCGCCTGTATGGATCAACTTCTGCCTTCAATAAATCATTTTTACGCACAGCAATCCAGGAATGGAATGAACTCCCAGATGCAATTGCCATGGAGCATGATCCTGAAAAATTTAAAGAGCGGTTGCTTTCGCATTTCGGAAATTACAATTGAACGATTTCTCTTTTCATTCCAAGTGTTGTTGCATTTGAAGTCACCTGTACTCCTATTTTGTTTTGCGGCATTACTTAACCTGCGTTATTTCAATCATTCTTGTTGTAACATCTTTGACTTGTGTATGTCTATGATGACTCCCCCCCCCCCTTTATGTAATACCCTGTAAAAGGTCCTTAAGGGTCCAATAAATGATGATGATACTACTACACAAAAAAGGAAGCACAAAATAATAATAGAGTGAAAACATAGGTAATATCCAAGATGAATCACAAATATTGCACAGAAGACATTAGTACATATTAGGAGAACATAAGGCAATGAAAAGCAAACATCAACAGACACTGTAAGAGAACAAAAAAAAAAAGAAAGAAGAAACGCTGTAAAGTCTCGAAATGATCATAATAATAAGATTAGGTTGCAAGTCGAGAGCGAATTAGATCTTGAAACTTGGTTAAGTCGGCTTCCGTGGCAAAGTCTGATGATCAGGCGTTCCATTCAGCTATTGTGCGTGGTACGTAAAAATGAATATGCATAATGGGGTGACTGGCAGTTAATGCGTTTGACTTTATATGGATGGTCATGACGTGACCATCCATATAACTCTATAACTGGGTGACGATCCATGACTGGTGGTGACTGAAAGAAACCATCATGGAAGTGAAAACTTGTGATAAAGTTTATGGAAAAGTGATAGGCGGCAAATTTTACGGCGAAGTAATAAGTTGTCCAACTCAGCTTTATTCTTTAATGAGGTGACGCTAGTGTAACGTGAATAATCTAAAAATAATAATAATAAATCCCGCAGCACGGTTTTGCAAAGCTTCGATGTTACTGATTATATAAGTTTGTTTGGGATCCGAAATCACAGACGTGTATTCTAGTCTGGGACGGATTAAAGTGGTATACGCTATTTTTTTAATATGCATTGGGTCTTCTTTTAAGTTATGTTTAAGAAGTCCGAGAGTACGGTTAGTGGAGGCAAGGGTAAGATTAATATGATTATTCCCTGATAATGTTGACTGAAGAATAATAGCAAGGTAGATGTAAGTTGCGGTGAGTTCTAAAGCGTTGTTATCGAGGGAGTAGTTGGAATTGGTGGTCTATTGGTGAAAGACCCGAGTTTAGTTTTGGAAATATTTAATGGCACTAACCAATTACAACACCGTGCACATATCCCATCTAGGTCAGTCTGTAGTAAGCGGTCATCAGTGTTACTTGTTACACATAGATAAACTACACAATCATCGGCAAATAGTACAATTTTTGACGTCACGCAACTGGGTAAATCATTAATATAAATTAGAAAGAGTAAAGGTCTAAGTACGCTACCTTGTGGAACTCCAGACGTACCATCAGCATAACATGAGTTAGAATTGGTAAATGACGTAAACTGAATTCGACATGAGAGAAAATTGGTGATCCATGCAATTATATTAGGGTGAATGTTAAGTTCTGAAAGTTAAGCAACAATTTATGGCGTGGAACGCGATTAAATGCCTTAGAAAAATCTAAAAAATATTGCATCCACTTGAAACCCAGCGTCTATAAGTACGTGCATTTTAATAAATCCGGCAAGTTGGCTGTTGCATAAGTAGCGCTTGCGAAAACCGTGCTGTTGCTTGAAAATAATTTTAGTCTTCAGGAAACTGATGACTTCACTGTGTTCGAGTAATTTACAAATAGTGCTGGTTAAGGAGATGGGACGATAATTAAGCGGAGAAGCACGATCACCTAATTTAAAAATGGGTATTATTTTAGATATGCACCAGTCATAAAGAATGCAGCCAGCTGATAAAAGCGGTGAACATGGAGTAAATACTATGCGATGTATTCTGTAAAATTTTATTATTGAAGCCTAGATGATCGGCACTAGATGAAGTTCACTAGGGTTGAGGATTGGGCGAGTTGGTATTGCATTCTAGAACTGGTACAGCGCAACAGTATGTTGCGCTGTACCAGTTTTAGAACGACACTAGACGTTTTCAGATTGGTTAGTAGAGATAAAACATCAGGCTCACTGATGACTACCTCGTGCGTAGAGATTCCCACTAATGCCCATTATGCAGGCAATTAGTTAACGTTTTCATGAGCGAAAATTGTTACATATGCTTCATTAAAAAGTTGAACGCAATCTGAATCGGGGATAGGAACACTACTAGAATCAGTAAGACTGATGTCAGCATGGCTTCCAGGGTTCCCTACACGCCAAAACCGACCAGTATTATATTTTAGCATGGACGGTAAATCGTGAGAAAAAATGTTATGGCGAGCAGATTTTAGCAGTGCCTTATAAGCCTTTTCACACGCTTTGTATTTAACATCTGCACTCGCGAGACCAATCAGTTTGGCCTGCTTGTGCAGTCTCTTTTTTTATTATTAAGCCGCCGAGGCTTGTTGGTAAACCAAGGAGAGCTGCCTTTGCAGGAAATGGATAACATAGGATGAGATGACTGAAGGTGGCTTTAAAAAGGACCTAGTTTTGTTCAATGGAGTGCGAATGAAACTCATCCAGAAATCGATCTGAAAAAGCTGTTAATTTAGTGTCAATAGCGTGAAAATTGCCTTTACCATAAGATCTTTTCTTTTTGGTAATTGTCCTTTTGCTAGCGCAAAAGTTAATGCATCCAGTGATAACATCATGGCCAGTGATGCCTTTTTCACGAGTTATGTAGGAAAGTATACCAGGATTGTCAGTTAAAACGAAGTGTAGTATAATGGCAGGAGTTTCAGTGGATCGAGTTGGTTGACTAATGAGTTGTGTTAATGAAAAGTCCAGAGAAGGACTGAGAAAAGAAAGTGCGGCTGCATCCGCGGCGGATACGGGGAGCGTTGACCAATCAATATTTGGAAAAAATGAGATGCCCAAATATGATAACCGAATTCGGAAAAAGCGCGCACACCTCGCTCTGCACTCGATGATACTCATCAGAAGACGCAGCAGGTATGTCTGGTGGACAGCAAAAAAGGCCAATGACCACACCAAATGCAGCACCCATTCAAGGAAATCCAAGCGCATTCGAGAAAAGACTCGAGAATGACGGGTGCGGCAATGAATTCGGCCTTTATCGCTACGAGCACTCCGCTCCCTCTACGCTGTTGTCTATCACAGCGATAAAACTTGAAAATGGATGCACTCGTAAAGATGTCGCTATTTTGAACGGTGTCGCTAAGCCAGGTCTCGGTAAGTTACACTAAATAAGTCTGGAAGGAATGGATGAGCGATGAGAGTGCAATACCATCAGCGACAACACTTGTAGCGTTGGTGTATAAAAAGGGGCACATTTTATCAGCGCTACACTGCAATTTTACTGGAGATCTGGTATGTGAACCTGAGCTTAAGGAAACGAAGGAGGAATATCATTAATCCCTGCGCCGGGAAACAAGAACAACTCGGCCTTCGTTGGTGTTCCACTCGTAAACGTCATCGTTCAAAAGCAGTTTGTTGAAAACACGACGCATACTCGATCCCCGTCTTTCTTCATTGTTCGCGAGAACTGGAGAAGCTTCCGTCGCATTTCACGAACGGCTTTCGAGTAATCTCGCGAGACGCTTAAATTACTGTTCAACTTAGAGCCTCGGCCCAGAACCAGTTCAACGTCCTTCGCATTAACAAATTTGGCTACGATAGGCCGCTTCTTCCCAGACGAAAAGCGGCCCACACAATGTGCTCTCGAGATTGACGTCACAGTAATCCCACGTTTTTCGGTACAAAAATTACGAGTCGTTCTGACTCTTCTCGAGTTTCAGACCTCACCGAATCTGTTATACCATAAAAGAGACCATTATAGACCGCCTGGAACAATTGGAAGAATTTTTCTTCCGCCTGGAACCGCCTGGAAGAATTTTTTCTTGTACACCTACGAGACCATCGTCACTGTTCACTATGGGCCGCAAATTTCTGCTCTAGATCAAGCACACGCTTTGTCAGTTTTTCTAAATCATTTTTCTTTTATTTCTACGTGAATTTGGAGAACCTTGTGAACACATTCCTGAAGTACTGAATTACTAGCTTCAACACGTAAGATGGAGCCAGCCACAAGGTCTAGCTCTTCCTCTTGAGCCTTGGTCATGGGTCCCGGGTTAGGCTCGACATCAGCTCCCAAGACTAGCAGGCACATCAGATACAATACACAAGCGCGAACACGCTTTAAAACATGAGGTGGCCGCGACACCGCTAAAAGACAGTAGGACCTTTAAGTTGCTTTAATGGACCTTTAAGCGCTGGCAAGCTCTGTTGTGGTAGTAACAGGCGTTACTTAACTTGTATGGCCGGGCGATTAACCGATTAACCTTACGATTACTCCATTAACCCTTTAACCGCGAATTTTTTTTTTCGATCGCGACTAACCGATTCAGGTCGCGTGAGCAAAATACTGGTACCGTAGTACTCGCTTCGTCTGCTTAACAGCAGGGACGGGAACCACAGAGCAAGCTAAAATGTTAGGATTAAGGCGTCACATGTGGCTCAGAAGTCTGAGCGACATGCAGCCCGTGCACCCCCATTCCAACGGGTCAAGCGGGCAAGTGGTCATCACTGCAGCTAGACTTCGGACTGTGTACGAGTTCGATACGCTTGGTACACTATGTCCACTCAAACGAGATGTCGCTGGCGTGATAGTAAAGACAACTGTCGATTGAAATATTGCGGTTTGGTTTTTCTGCAAAGTTATTCCGCACAAAAATAGTTGATTTTATGAAGCTCACCTGTAAATCACAGAATCGAGTAAACCATTCATCGCTGCAAATATTCCGATTAATCGCGTCAAAATCTTCAATCGGTGCCCAGCGCCATGCGTATACGTATTTTCGAGAGTTCTCGTGTACATATATTTGACGACGGAGTACGCTTATCACTTTGCTTGGGTACAAATAAAGAGGTCGCGCTCCATCGAGCAGAACGAAATGACATCGGAAATAGGGCCAAATGTGTGACCAGCAGCTGGTGCCGCCAAATGAGTTGCCGGCAGCACTCGATTTGTTCTCAAATGTGCACTTGTAAGTCCTGCAATTCCCCTTGCTCCAACCGAGACGAGCAGTCACTGCACAACACTGCATGCACACACTGAAAACATGCATACGTGTACTTCGCCGAATGGAGCTTGTCGTACACTTAAGTGGCAAGAGTTCGGCCTTTATATTTAAAACACACGCACACACACACACACGCACACACGCACACACACACACACACACACACACACACACACACACACACACACACACACACACACACACACACACACACACACACACACACACACACACACACACACACACACACACACACACACACACACACACACACACACACACACACACACACACACACACACACACACACACACACATGTCATCCTAAGATCTGGGTTAATCATAGCAGGCACTATTTGCATAGCAAATGTGCGAGGCCCGTCCATTGTTGTCAGAAAAACCTCGTTAGTATTCACTCCGATGCAACCTAACATTTCTCGCAAATCACAGAAAAAATAAATCTACGATTCGAAATGCGAAGCACGCATCTTTCAAAGAAAGACTATGCCACAAAATTTAGATTTGACGCTTTAAGCACGCGTCTACTCATAAAAATGACACTGCAATAATTCATGACCAATCATAGTTGCAATGACAGCTCGCATATATATATATATATATATATATATATATATATATATATATATATATATATATAGGCCATACTGTGGGCTTGAATACTACTGAGGCGTTTCCACTAACATTGGATGACCCTGTAGACTACACTTCCAAAGCGAAACGACAAATTTTACTCGAGAAGCACACAAACACACTGACCGATGTACTCTCCTGAAATGCTAGCGCTCCAAAACACATTTTGTTTTGGGTCACTTGCAAATGAGGGAGTTTCAAACTGGGACCAAGACGTATTCGAAACGTTTCAAGTGTGTCTGAATTTGTTCCCCTTTTCCAGGCCAAGTGACGCTGCAGTGACAGTCACAAAGCGAAGAGCACAGATCGGAGCAGCGCCATTCTGCAGGTCACCCGGTTCTATCGCACGCTATCTCGACTTGTGAAAGTTCTTAGGGAAGCACTTACCTTTGCACCGCGAAATGCTTGTACCAGGAGTCGTGAGTCATTTCTATTATTCCGAGCATCGTGAATAAATTTTCCGTTCACAAGCACAGTGCACCCTTTTGTGAGAAGCGTAGCTGCAACTGCATATGCCAAATAATTTGACAGATCGACAGCCCGAGGCCCAAGGCAATGGCGTGAGAGAGTTCTATACCGTCTGTATACACACTGCCGTTTACGGAACACCACAGGTACCTACGTGAGCAGCAGTGTTACTGGGGACATATTGCAACGCTGAGTTTAACCAGAGTACACGAACTGTTTATTGCAATGACCTACTACGATGGCTAGACGCGTCGGCGTCATGAACGTATATCCCTACTTTTTTTTTTTTTTGCGAGAATATTTAGGTAACACAAAAACGTTTTTAAGACGCCGTTAAACTGCATCGTCACAAGCCAGCGCCCCCAGCTTATCTTCTGCCGTCGAACATTTCATAAACGCTAAAATGGACATGGAGTGGCTAAATATAAATATTTACTGTTAGAGCTTGTCTTACGTATACCTATCCCCGTTACCGTATTCCGAACACTAAAGATGAACGGGAAAATCAGAGCTCTGTTCAATAACGTATTGGAAACATTCTGTTCGCAAGAAGAAGCCAAATATTTCTCTGTGAAGCTTAACATACTGACGCTTGTACATAAGTAGAACATACACAGGGTGTTTCAGCGAACACTTTCAAAAAATTTTATATTGCCTATGGCAGACAGCACGTACAATTCTAGCCCACGAACTGGTCTACTCGAAGGAGCGGACGTTACTTGCACAAAAAATTGAATAATCAACTCACTAACAACGTTCAGTTCTTAACCAATTACCTTACGGCACATATTGCAATTTAACAACTCTAGCGGGTAAGACTGCTAGGCATATCCATTCGAAAAGAATTGTGTATATGACACCCTTTACGAGACATGCGCCGTCAAACTTGCGGTAGAAATGCGCTGTCGTTCCGCTTACTTAACAAAACGCCGTTTTATGCATTGAAGCACGAAAGTAACTGGAACGCCAGTGCATTTCTCCGCAAAGTTCGGGAATTAACATCTCGAAACTGGTGTCATCCTGAGAAGTCGTTCCAAGTGGATCTATCGCCTAGCGAACTCCCCGGATAGAATTTGTAAATTGCAATATGTGCCATAAGGTAATTAAAAACTTAATTAGTGAATTCTTATTAGTCGATTATGCATTCTAATTTCTTGTGCGCGTAATGTCCGCCTCTTTGAGTATACCAGCTCACGGACTAGAACTGCGCTACCTGCCACAGGCAATTTCTAAATAGTTTAGCAAGTGTTCGCTGAAACACCCGGTATAGTCGCTCGTCGTAGTGAAAATACGGTGCGGTTCCACGCGTCGCAAGATGCGTCCACTGGAGCTGTTGTTATCCTCTACGTCCACAGAACTGAGTTAACGGTAGAACGTATACGTCAGGTTGAAACACTACAGATATTTAGTCTATAGTACAGACGTGTTCGCGCAGACGTATCTCTAAATGTGGAGGGATACGTATACGGCCGCAGCAACAATAAAAATGTTCGACTCTCTGAGCTCGATCATGGCGCGCTAGAAACGTTCTTCTCACACGCGCCTCCTCTTTCGAAAAATGAACCCACCAAAATATTTTCGCGACGATAATGACAATGTCGGCATGCTTACGTCAGATATTCACTGCGACACGGTCGGTCATTGCAAGAAAACTATGCGCGCTTTAGTTGAACACTCCGTAACAAGACGCCTGCCCCTCGCTCTCACCGACATTTATTTCAGGCAATCCGCCTCCCCCCGCTCCCTTCCATCCCCGCCACACATACTTCCTTGCTTAACTTCGACATGTTTCGCCATGTAGTGCCGCCATGTAGTGCCACTTTGCGAAACCTCAAACGAGGCTAGACAGTCAGCTACCTTCAAAGTACCTTGCATAACGTTCATTCCCACAGTGCGTGGGATCTGCATAGTTCCTTTTTTTTTCATCTGCCTCGATAGACTAACCATAAAACAATTTACACCCCGGCGCTCTTCATTCGTTTCTCAAAAGGTCTGGCGCAGATGACGCCTGCTAGAGGCTTGTCAGTTCGTTATGTCTGACGAAGTAATATTAGGTTCGTATCACTATACACCAACTCTTGGGGAGCGCTGAAAAGAAAGAACAGAAATCTATCGCACGCAGGTTTCGTGCAGACGTACTGCGCGTCTCATGGCCAGGCGCTTTTATAGTAATGCGAGCACAGGCAGGGACGTCTGCAGGAGACCTGCTCTTATGTGTAAGCGTGTGTTCGTGACGAGATAGAGGGACAGCAAAAAATAAATCCAGAGACCCCTTTCATCCTTTTGCCCATCTGTATTTCTTTTCGTTTATTCGTTTCCACCACACACGAGAGGTGAGAGGCGCTTCGGGATGAAATGGACAAATGAGGCGGGCGCAGGTCACGTGGCACCTAGCTGGACATATCCGGCGAACCGAACACAGGAACAGCAGACATTACCGCAGCTTACCGGCGTGGTTAGGGAACCACGCTAACTGCGTATTTTTATCTGCGACCACCAAAGGAAGCATGGAACAGAGTTTTCCGCTACACTCAATGGGAAGGTCTCAATTGCGTCGCCTGACACAGTGCGGACTGGGCATCAAGGGAAAACGATAGTAAAACCAATCGTTATCCCATGAATTTGGAGCAACGTTCCGTGAAAAAACAAACGAGCTTACATCTAACCCACTCGTGATCGGTGCTAGCGCGTCGGCAACGTTAGCTTCGGTCAATCAACGCTACCACATCGGAAACACCCCTCTTCTAACGCAAAAATTCATCGCTGAGCGGCGGTAGCGAAAACGAACCTTCCGTGCGACCCGCTACAAGTGGTACGAGTCAGTTTGTAGAGTTGGAATATGCTTTTACAGCTCATGGAAACTTATGGGCCCGAATTCACAAAGCTGTTCGCACGCAAGCGCGGTTAATAAGCATAGGCGCCGCCTAATCATGATAGCAAACATATTAATTGCGAGGCTTCCCGTCTAATCGCAAGCAGTTGTTACGAACATAAAGTTTTGCGAATTCGGCCTCCGGCTCGGGCTGCTCGCGCCACGTCAATGTAAAGGAAACCTACTCCTGCAGTGGAGTCTGGTCACGCGTTCTTTGGATTGTAGCAAAGGCGCGAGGAAAGCTCACAATTGCGACTCGTATCATGTCTCACGACAAGTGCTCCATTCGGCCTAGCATTCTCCGCATGGACGCACCGCGGGCTTCGTCTGCCTGGTGCACCACTCCTATGTAAGCAGCGGCGGGCGAGGAGGACATCGAAGCACCCTAGCAGCCGCTGGAGATAAAAGTCTATTCTCCCTCGCCTGCCCCCCCCCCCCCCCCCCTGCCTCGCGCACCGCAGGAGACGCCACGCAACTGGGCGGCGTTCCTTGCTTGTGCACGAGACTGAACCGCGTTCGCCGGCTCACCCTCACACGCTTTCACTCATAAGGAACCTCACGGCGACGCCGACGGTAACCGGACAAATGCGTTTGGAGTGTCCATATAATTGCTATCGCAATAAAAAAGAAACAAATGGCCGGAGAAATCCACTTTCTATAACACTGAGAACTAAACAACCCAGACCTAAACCTACGCACGGAAGGTGATGTTTCCGTAGCGGTTGTGCCGATTTGTAGATAGCGCGACTTGCACGGATCATCTGGAATTTCATTCGAATCGCAATGTTACGCTATAAATCTGCAATCACTTTTACGCTAATCGCACACGTCTGTTCAATATGTACACCCCCGATCACGTTGAGCCGAAAAGCCCAGCGAAACCTACGACACATGTATGTCAATGAGAAAAGTGCTCCAGCAGTCCGCACGTCTTGAACGGCCGCCATGCTTTGCTGACAACGTGCATGCTGCTCGTCTCCGTCGCGCTCCCTTAATCAGCACTGGTGGTCTACTCACCTGGCTCGGAAAAGCCAGATGCCACGTGACCTACACTCCACCCCGCACGTATACAGCACTACCACTACGACAGTCCAGCCGAAACGCCGCCCACCCGAGAGTCCATTCCGCGGAATCGTCTTTTTGTCTCTCTCTCTCTCTCGCCTTTTTTAATGTTTCGTCGTGCCCTATATATATGATCAGCGTCTTCGTAGCGAAGCCAAGGGTCGCCGCGTCACTCCAGAGACGGATAATGATGAGAAGGGCGCGCGCTCGAGGATGGCGCACAACGAGAGATGAAGAACGGTTTCGTAGTTTTTGTTTTTTGTTTTTCCATTCGCGACGACGACGACGACGACGACAACGACCGGTGAGAGTGGGTGGGATAGAAGGAGGACGGGGCGCTCCTCTCACATGGGGGGACTTAGCGGCGTGGAGCTGTCACTGTGCGGCGGCGGACTGTAGGCCATGGCGCGCACCCCGTGGGGAAGCTGCAAAGAGGGAGAAAAACACACAAATACACAATTAGGACACGATGACACTTTTCAACGCAAGCAAAAAAAAAAAGGAAAGATTAGTATGGCGCGACGCGCCGTACTAATTCTAGCTGCACGTTAATTATTGGTTCGAAAGCGTCAAATGGCTCACTGAGCGAAAAAGCCGGCGTCTGTAGCAGCAAAACGGCACCTAAATTCCCCCATTGACTGCGACGCGACGGCACGAGCGCGCCTCGACGCGGGAACACCTGCTGGTACAGGTGTTCCTCTCCAGTACAGTACAGGTGCCCTCTCTCCTCACGCGCCAGATGCTGCGTGAGGGGAGAGGACATCACAGCGACGCACGTCACCCTCGCTCTCACAAGCCTGTGTTATCCGCGCGTTCCTTGGCCACGCAAGCTCTCGCCTGCGTTCTAACTGCGGCTCGGTAAGGTCAAATCAAAACGCGCCAAGCGTCTCAACGCTCGCGCTATGCCCGCGAGGAGCTCATAACTCTAAGGACCGCTCAGCGGCGTTCAAATGAACATTGATGCTTTCGCATTCGCAGCTCATAAGAAGTGCTTAGGTGTCCTCGGATTTTTTATCCTACACTAGTGGCTGGCACACGTTGAGTGAACGTCACGAGAAATGCACACATTCGTAGTCCCCACTGTCATGGGGTTCGTAACCAATAACGACAGTGTGTATCCCTTTGCTCGTAGAACGACGAGCCAGTGAAAGGTGTGATGCTGCGAATTGCTGCACAAATGCTACCTGGATAATTTTGCAGGTGCTCACGGTTTGGAAAGTAATTGCTCTTGAGTAACGTTTTCTATGCCCTTATATGCGCCCCCCTAAGCTGACCCAACGGGACGGGTCTCAGCGTCGAACCACTGCCCGTCAGAGTTCAAACGAGTCCAAAGCACGCATCAAATCGTTCGGCGCGTCCGGCGCTCCCCTGTGCAATTTTAACTTGTCAGGCCGAGACCGTCCCGAAGTTCACGATCTGTGCTCGCGTTATCGTAGACTCACGCCCAATATAGCTGAATAGACAGAGCACCCCAGGTCTCGGCGCCTTCAAGCGCGAAAAAAAGCTGTGGCTGTTCAACCGGCACAAAGGCATCGTACCGGAATGTTAGGTTCGGACAGCCGCATGCGGAACTTGACACTATGAGAGCATCAAAAAACTTACGCCATAAATAATCTTCTATATTGTCGCAAAAGTACGAAGCACCCTTGGTCATTAACTGTTAAGAAACGCACATGCAATTTTCTTGCTTGCTTTGTGAAACAATAACATCGCGAGCGCGTAATACGCATTTCAAGAAAAAGACAGATAAAGAACGCCGCTGCATTCAAGAATGACGACATATAGAGGACGCTGTGATCGCGGGCGCACACGAGAAATTACGGGCACGAGTGCGCCGCCAATAGATAGCAGTTGTAGGTTAAGAGGAGCGCGAGAAAAGCGCTTGCGAGGCCCCTGGCCTCGCTCTCAGAGGCGTACACGGTCATCCCCCACGGTCTGCCGGATTCCGGCCAAGGAAGCGCGCGGGCTGAGAGCAGGAAAAGGAAGGCGCACAGGCATCGTCCGGCAGAAGCCGTTTTCGATACGGCGGGGGCGCAGCGCTCATAAATCCCCGCAGAGGTCCCCTCGACGACGGCCGCGGAGTCCTGTCGCCGACACCGCTAGCGCGGGCCTCCTTCTCCCGAGCGGAGGACAAGGGAGCCCTTCATATAAGAAGACTCGGCACATCGCTCGGTCCCCTTCCCTTGGCTACAGCCGTATCCCATCCTTCGAGAGCCCTCCCTCTGCCCTCGAAAGTCCGCGCCAGGCTTCGTATCAGGCCCCAGCCAGGAGTGCCGCGCCGAGAGAGAAGCGCCATTACGTTAGGGCGGCGGTAGGCAGCAGGCGCCGCGTTATCAAGCGGCCAGATGGCGTGGGTCCAAGCGGCGGCACCTCTCTTTTCGGGGTGCCACCCGCTCCCCTTTTCCTTGCCGTTTCACGCTGGCCCGGCCGTTGTTGGACTCCCGAGATAAGCCACGGCGTTCCCCTCCTTCCCAAATCTCCCTACGCCGCCTCCTTTCCTCATCTTCTCAGCACCGTGTAGTCGTCGTTGGCCACAGCGGACAAAGGTGACGGGGGGGGGGGGGGGGGGGGCAAGGAACTGCGGCGAAGAATGGCGTAACCTACCTCTGTCCCCCCCCCCCCCTCCCCCCACTAGTTCTGTCACCTCACCTCCGAACCCCGCCGGCGTATCGCGCAGTAAGTACTGCGCCGGCCAGCCTCATTTCCAAACCGGGTTACGGCAGGGGTGTCGGCCCACACACACTCATAAGCGCCAGTTCCGTGCAGCGCAGTCGAGAATGGGCAGAGCAACAGATTAAAATATGCCCCTAGTAGGCATGCGAATCGGTTACCTAATATACAAAGAGCTTAAAAAGTAGCTAGGACATTTGCTAATGCTTACGAAGAGTGCGACACCTATAAAGTGCCAGTAGCACTTTATAAATTCCTGTAGTTTTCACTTGACACGAATTCTCACAGCGGAGCGTCGATGCAAACTTTGCAAAAACGGGCTCACTACACTGCCGTACCATTCACCAGGCGATGAGTGCCACGACTACAATATGTGCACTGCCTGGCGATACGAACGGTAAATCGAACTTTGTCGTACAAGTTCAGTGCGCGAAGAAGAGGAAGGGAAAAGCACCAGTTAGTTCAAGGAATGTCGAGTAAGAGCCCTATATTTACGTATGCATAACATTCAGGTTATGTGTACTACCATCACGCCAGCGCATGGCACTTAGGATTTATGCCTGTGCTTATAGAACGGATGCACTTACAAATGAGCGATACAACTGCTTAGGCTATGGCTGTAATTTTTTATCCCTTCTCTGGCCAACTGTCGTGCAGGATTACTGCAGAGGCAGGTTGAGAGGCACTCAGTGGCAAATAATTCCACACAAAGCTATAGCTTTGTGTGGAATGTGGACAATGCTATAGCATTGTCCACGAACTATCCCGAGCTGAACGAACGATAGGTTGTAACCTCTCGGTCTTGCTACGGCAACGGAGCTATCTCCCTGTGGCCACCAGTGCTAGCCAAATCGAAGGCGCGTGCGTATACGTCGTCATGTCTGCCGTGCTGACACAGAAAAGCGGCACACGTGTCGATCGCTGGCGCAGTCCGCTTTCGTGCGAGCACGGTCCGCCGCACTGCATGGAACTCCAACGACATGGAACACAGTACTAGCTGTGCTGAGCTTTAGTAACACCGAGGGCGATAACGGGAGGCCTGGGACGACAGGATCCCCTCGCCTGCTTCTCATGTGCCTCGCCGGAAGTAGGAAGCCGTGGCCTAGAGGCAGAAATGGTGCAGTGCCAAACAGCCCCGTGACCCTCCGGCGCCGCTGTTACGCTATCCGCTCCACGTATACGCGCTTCCGGTGGCGGTCAGAGAGAAAGAAACCAGCATACCGAAGGTAAAGAGGGCGCTCTCAGCGCTGGAAAAGTCGCCAAACGGCTGCCACAAATCGACTGCCATGAACGTACAGAGAAACAAGGTCTTGTAGGTGCGCGGGCGCGCTATACTTAGGAGATTTGAGGGTGCATGCTTCAAAAGTCGACGCGAGGCTCAGCTACTCGCAGGCTGTCAAACGTGGAAGCGGCGGTAGGCAGGGGAGTGATCTATGAGTGCCCGTCGGCACTTTCTGCGGGGCTCTCACAAAAACGCACTAAACGAAAAACTCATCGCCTTTGCAGGTTGTGACATTGTCGACATTCAAAATGCGCAGCAGGAACGATCGATCGCGTGAAAGAATACCGGGACATCAGAGCTCCTGAGGCTGTCAGGCACGTTTATTCAATTAAAGAAAGCTTGCTGTTTAGAGATATACTTCATTGAGTTATTAATTGTAGACGTTTCGATAAATCAAACACAATACAAGAACCGAGCGAAAAAGTCACGAAATACGGGCGAACATGGAAACGCGCTTTAATAAAACGTGTTGCTGGGCTAGCTGGTCCGTGATGACCGGGAAACTGAGCGCGAATAATTTACCTTCAGACACCGGTAAGTTAGCGCTTGACCTCGTCTGTATACCCGTGTCTGCGTCTAAATTATTCGCGCTTATAGTTTCCCAGTAAAAATGGAGACGCGGTTGCGCATGAAAAATGACCAAACAACGCAACTAGCCTCGTACAAGAGGCCCATCCGCCAAAGATTAAAAGGGCGTGGCCCGCGCAATCAGTTGTACAGTAGAGCCCATCTGCTCCTTTAACTCCAGCGCGGGACGGGCGGGGCCGAAAAAGCAGCACACAGACGTCTTGGGCTGCGAAACGCGGCAGGAGAAAAGAAGAGGAAAGAACAGAACACGTCGCTCTGAAATTTCATCGCGTTGCTTTCAAAATCCCGAAACGACATAATAACGCGGGCTGGGAAAGACCGTTTTCGCGCCCCACAAACGACATAACGGGATCATCTCAGCAAAGCCTCCAGTTTTTAAAGACTCGCTCATAGAAACCCCACCATCCTCCTCTTTTAGACTCGACCCTTCGCGTGCCGTGCGCCAGTCTTCACCGAAGTAATGAAGCGCAGTCGGCATTAGGAGAGCCATACGTCAGGGCTCGCTGCTCCGGGGAGAGAGCGCGCGCTCGGAAATCGGCGCGGCGTAGAAAGAGAGAAATCTCGGCGACCGATGCGCCTCGGCTGCTGCAGTAATGACAGACAAGCGAGATGGCCCAGAGGCTGCGCGACTGCACGAGAGGCGGGCGATATTCGTACGCGACGCATGTGAGACAAGCGAATTACTACACTCGCGCACGAATCGGGAGAAGAAAAAAAAAAGGAAGGGGTAGATGGAAGGAGGAAGCAAGACAAACTCTAGAAAACAACACAACGCAATATGCCACCCATACAACTTCTACCAAGACGTCATTGTTCTGATGCAGGATGCGGCATCCTAATGCCAACGAAAAATGAGGACTGTCCTCAGCGAGACAAAAAATTAAAAAATTAATAAATAAAGCATAACAACAACAACAATAATAAAAGCAGGGCATGTCGAGAAAGCGTCCAGAGTCGAAGTGAGGGGTGCTTAAGGGCGAGAAAATGAGCATAGAGAAGCAGAGGGAGGCAGAAAGGCGGGCAATTATTACTGAACCCGCACGTTTTTGTCGTGCCGCGACACGACACGTAAGCGACGCAGCAGGCTCTCCTCGCTCACGCTTGACGTCGACGCGAGATGTCGGAACGGCAAGCCACCCGCGGCGCTGTCAAGCCACCGCTAGCACAGACCACCGCCGCCAACCACCACGACAACGAGACAGTGGAGAACGGCACCCGACCACGCCTCCCGCTTTTATTATCTTTTTTCCCGTTCTCTCCGCGGCATGTCGTAATTTCTGCTCAAAAGTGGAGAGACGAGAAGATGTCCCAGCGCCATGTTCGTCTTGCTGGAAGCGCGCGTCAAGTCAGGCGGCGAGCTTCAACTTTTGCCAGAGTCGTCGCCCGGTTAAGACGCCGCCGATAGAAGATGGGGCGAAGAAAGAAAAGAGGGCTTGCAAAGCATCGCGCCAGGCTACTGTTCTGCCAGGCGGAGTCGCTCCGCGAGCCAATATCGCCGGCCCGCTGCATGCGCTGTCGACCAACAAAAGACAAACTCCCATCTTCCCCACTCGGCGCCCGTTACAAGGCGAAAACAGCGAGCGACTTCTCCTTTTCACCAGCTCGTACCCTTCGCGAGGCGAGCACGCAAGGAGGAGGCGAGGCACGCGCTCAGCGGCAGCCATAAAATTAGCGGCGACGCGCGGCAGCGAAGGGTTTTCTCGTTAAAAGAGAAAAGGACCGAGTTGCGAAAAAGGGCGGCACAGAAGAGCGCGCAACCGCCGTCCACGACGACGAACGAGGCGCGGGAGGGAGACGCGACAGGAGGCAGCAAAGAAAAGAACGAAGCCCCAGCACACTGGCTGCTGCCGTCGCTAGCGGCCCAAATTGCCCGAACAAGAAGTGCGGACCGACGCTGGCTGACTGGCTGCCAGGCTAGGCTCGGCGTGGCCGTGGTGTCTTGTCTCGTAATTAAAGGAAGTGCAGCAGAAGATCCAAGTTTGCATTACAAACCCATTAAGAAACGACTTTTTTTTTTTCTCTCGTCCTTGCTCGTTCGCATCCGCGTGGGAAACTACCGAGGCGCTTTCGAAGTGAAGCACTTTCCTCTTCTCGTGCGCCCGAATAACTTGAGCGCGAACGGAAGATCTTTTCCTCCATATTCCCCTCCATTTCCGAATCCCCACCCCTCCCTATTTTTTTTTTCTGTTTCACTTTTACTCTAAGTTCGCGAGACAAGTCGGCGCCAGTTTCCCGCTGCCGTGCACCGCGTGCGTGTAGTGGTGCTTTGCTGCGTCACTAGAATCACTGAACGTGCGGAAAATTGCCGCGCACAAAACGGTTTCCTTCTTCAACTTGGGAACTGCGAGAATCTTGCGTCAGCTTCTGGCAGATGCAGTCCGAACTGCGGATAGGCTCTCAACAACTGCGGCCCTGTTTTAGTAAGAGCACTAAAAGTGATCGGCACTTCAGGTAGGCCTAGGAGCATACATTGCTCTTCGTTCCTTTAGAATTTATGCACTGTTTATGCCTCACAGGCTACAAATAGAATCCGACGAAGAGAAAAGTGCTATGGGAATTACAGGCTACATCACTGACTTCCATACGATCTCGTATGTAGTGCGTTCTGGTCGTTGTCGTTTCTCAGGTTTTGTACGTTCGTATAGAAAAAAAAACCATAGGAGACACCGCTTTCCAGTTGAGATAAATCTGCCCTGTGACAGGAAAGCAGGGAGCACCCAGCTTCTATTCGCGCGGCCATCGTTTCTTTAGCTGCGCGAGACTTCAGAGGCTGCTCACACGATGTGACAGCAGCGTCGGAGAGCAGCAGAAGCCTTCAAGTGCACCTAATCATACAGGGTGGGCTGAAGGTTCTGGCATCTTTCGACTGTGCATGGTGCATAATTTCCGTCCATGGAAGAAAAAAGAAAAAACCGATGCAAGCCTACTGCTCCACGCAGCCTTGTCTAATCCCAGCGCTCAGATGCACTCGTTCAGGCCCGCGCAACAGCGACGCCTTAACGCCAACACGAGTCAATTCCTTCTTCCGCGAGGCTCGTAAAACAAACCCGCATCGCACTGAAAACCGCTGCAGTCGGCAACGCACACATTCCCCCCCTTGCTCAACAAGATAACGACCGCCGAGAACAGGATCACCCGAGCACTCCAGAAGGCCCGGCCGCGGTACTTAGAACACGATGCCCGGTTTTTAACGTCCATCGATGATGGCCGCGCCAGAAGGTCGAAAGAGGGAGGAAGATAGGGTCGGCACGGAGCCCTCCCGTTCTAAGTGCAACCCGGAACGAGCGGGCGGCTGCTCGTTTTCTGGAGGAACTAAAAACCCCTTCTTTCCCTGCGGTACCCGCGCGCGACGCGGTTTACGACTTGGGAAGCGCCTTCGAGAACACGCCGTGTCGGTGGTCGACGCCTTCCCCACAGCGACGACCGGAGCGGCGTCAGGAACCTTCCGCTGCCCAAGCGGACCGAAGGTGGCGGAGTAGAGGAGGGGACCACGTCGTTCGTGTCAAGAGCGAGCGCGCGAGAAACACCGGGGCGCGCGCGCGCGCTAAGAACCACCGCATACAAAGGCCGGCTGCACGCACCGCACACGTAATGGGGAGGCCGGAGGGCAGCGAGCCAGAGCCGTTTTTACAGCCCTTACACGCTTACAAGTTGCGCAAGGCCGCGGTCGGAGCGTTGCTGCTGCTGCTGCTGCTGCTACAACATGAAGAGGACGACGCTGGCTCGGGCGGAGCAAGACGGGCTTTTATAGGACCGTTTCCGCCGTCGTTCGGTTTTACGGCCCGCCAAAGGCGCCTGCTCCTGCCGCGCAGAGGCGGTGCGCAGCCCTTCGCTCTGGGAGAGAACGGACGCCTCTTACAATGTGCTCTTTCCCGGGTGCGACGTGGGCCTACTGTGCATGAATGCAAGGTGCTAGCACGTGCCTGGGAACGGACAGATGATGTGGTCTTAAATGGAACGCTCAATAATGGCAATGTCCGGTGCACGCATAAACGTGTTCATCGGCGATTCGCCCACACGCTGGCCACAAAGTTTCGATTTCTGCCACTGAAGACGTCGTCGCACCAAGCAGCGGCCCCTACTACCTTGCTCCTCTTCCCTCCTACAAATTCCAAGAGAAAAGCGACGCAGTCAAACCAAACCAAGCAAGAAAAGTGCGGGGTCTTACAGTGAACCCTGTGCGACTGGCTGGATTGCTTTTAGCGCTCTCGAGATATCTACACGACGTCCGCCATACCCTGGCTTCCTTACACGCTCGTGCGCGTAAAGGTGCCCTCGACGCCTTATCTCCTAGGCGCGTGAAGAACAGTTAAAATATCTTGTCTTTTCAAAGTCTATATTTTCGAGAGCAGAGCAACAGTGGAAGACACCCGCGTAGCTCGAGCAGAAGTCAGGCCGCGCCTATACCGTGATGGCGACATTTGTTTTTCGGCTCCCGCGGTCCAGTTTATGGATTATTTATGGCCGTGCTTCGTATAGCTGCGGTTATGGGACCCTCCGATCTTTTACGACCGGCCGCTGCTTTCTTGGAGACGGCACTCTCTCACAACACGCGCGTCGCCCGACCGCGCTGCCGGCGCGAGGAAAGCCGCAGTTTCTCCGTTTGAAATCTTTTCTTGCAGCATATCCTCTTTGTTCGCTGTTACCGTCGTCGTCTGGAAGAAAACGCGAGGCGAGGAAATGGCTTGTTTTCTGAATCGGTCGCAAGAAACTCTTGGGCGCAACCGTCAGAGAACAACAGCACGGTGAATTTTAATCAGACAATCCGGGCACGCACTGCCGCGTGCGTTTTGCTGCGTCTTTCTTGTTCCTCTGTGGTGTGCTCGCTCTATATAATGAATTGCGGGTGTCCAAGAGGCGTCGGTTACCTTACCGATAACAGTTTCCTGTGATCTTTGCCTTCGCAAAGCCGAAAATAATAAAAAAAAAAAAATATTCAGCGGCGATTACGACACTCCATAATGCGAAATTTAAGCGCAGCTGTATACGTGTTTTCATTTCGTGATATATTGGCTGGCACAGACAATCTGTCTCGTGCGGCACGTTGCAAACGGAGAGAACACTGCCTCGCTAATCCGGAGACCGCGAGAGCCAGCGCGTGGGTGACGCGTGGGCACGATTCACAGCAGCCCCCTCCGACAAATCGACCAGACGACGCGTGCTACTCTGGCGCCATCTCGTAGCAATCGTCACCGCACCCTCCTCTCCACTTGTTGATTCGCTTGGTTACGTGCTCGTTCACTCGGTTACGCAGCCGCCACCGACGCTCGCCACAGGAACGGGCGTGGAACAGCTGCGCTGTACAACAATCGCAAGCCATGACAATCGAAAGAAGCGGAACGAGACCAAACCAAGCAAACCAAACAAGCGCGAGCGAGAGCTGACGCGAGCAGACGATAGAATGAAACGAGCGGTCCGGCTGAGACCAGATACGAGCACGCATCGAGCGGTTGGGCGGGTTCGCATGATCCCACTTTCGCGCGCGCACGTCACGCACCGTGCGAAGTGAAGAACACTTAATTTCAAATCGCTAAGGCCACAACTTAACTATAAAAAAATTTCCTTCGTCTTAACAGCTTACCAGAAAGCTCGCCCCTTCGTGCATGGCCTTCGCTGCCAGCGTTTCCCGGTAAACATTCCAGTTACCTAAGCTGCAGTTGCCGGGAAGCGCGAGAAGCAGTCAGGGACCTTTGAATGCTATCGCGTTCCACTCTTAAAGGTATAGCTTAAGCGCCTGCAAATTTTGAGAGTGTGACGAAAGCTTTGGAGAAGCATCGAGTCCACCGATTCCCATATCGCGTGCTTTCAGCAAACCACAGTTGCACTACAGTTCTTCTCTTTCATTGAAACATCTGGGGCCCTATAACGTAAAACTATTCCAATATGTTTTTATTCCAATCTCCTGACGTCAAATTTGCGTAACCGCCGACGCAAGCATCGAGCGGTGAACCGCAGGGTTGTTTAAAAAGACCAATCAAATGCTTTCCTCGTTTATAGGAGGTCACTTTTGTTTGCCTTAAAAACGAATAACATTGCCTACACTGAGCGGCTTGTCTTATCTAATTGGCTGATAAGGGGCGAGGAGCACGCCTCAAGCGAAGAGGGATTCAATGCGGCCGAGCCAGTGCACTGAAAATCGATAACCGGATGAAGAGGGTGGTGCGGCGTCGGCGATTGGTCCGCTTTCCCTTACTTAGCTTAGGGTGGCTCGTCGAAAATCGCGGCGGCATGCAACGGAAGGTACAGAATACCGCTAAAAAGCATCATCAGCAAAGAAAAGTTGATTGAGCGAGGGCGTAAACGTGCCGAAAGTGCTCGAAAAGTTACATAGCCACGCAAAAAGCATTATTGCAAGCAAATAAACTAATGCTCTCCGGCAGGTGCGAGTAGCCAGCGCCTGAGCGATCGGCGGCAGCCATCTTTTATTCCTTTCGGAACGGGGTAGCCTGCGGCTATTCAGAAGAAAATTCAGTTTTGTTCGGCATATTAATGCATCTTTAATGCGTACACGTCACTTTGACGCGGTGAGTTTTTGCAGTTTGGTGACGTCGCGTGACAGGCAGGGGAAGTGGGTGCAGGCCGAAAACTTTTGACCAATAGCCGAGGTCTAATGGCGAAAAGGTGTCGAATCAGAAATAACTATTTTTCTTTCGTTCTTTGTAGTCATGCATAATCAGTGTGTTCACATCAAATCAGATGGGGAGTTACCGCGGTTTTCGTGACGTCGCGTGACAGACAGGCCAAGTGGGGGTGGTCACAAAAAGTTGTTGGCCAATGGCGGAGGGATGATGGCAGAATTGGAATAGAAAAGTTTGGAATAGCTTTACGTTATAGCCCCCCTGCTCGCTGGTTCAGGCCTGTCTCGTGCAATGCAGCGCGAACCACTGCTTCGTTTTAGCACTCGCGCTTTGTCAATGCATTAGAAATAATAATAAAAGAAAAAAAGTTGGCCGGAGAGGCTAAATCCCACGTTGCGCCAGCCCTTTTTGAATATATTTCATTTTACCGATGACATGATGCTTATCATATCATGTTGCAAGAGGGACCCGGACGGAACGCGTTGACAGTGCAGCTGTCCACTGTAAAATGCAGCGGAAACGTGGACTCAGTGAGTACACTTATTTACCACTTGAATGCGTGAACATGAGCAGAATACCCACAGGCACATGCAAACTAGTATGCAGAATAGTAGTAACTAAAGCGCCCTGCCCAGCAGTAAAGACGAAGAAGTGCTTCGATGCACAATTGCAACGTGAACGAGGAAGCAGAACCCTGCATGAACTCGCATTATAGTGGCCCTCACAAGGACTAAGCCTTCTAAGCGCCACGGCCAGCGGAATCGCGGAGGACAGCCATGGCGAAATGATACTGGTGGTTTTTCCTATAGCCTTATCCACGACACATTTTAAACCTCAGTGAATACGAGTGAGAAAGTGCAAGCTCTACTCTGTGTCAACAAATATATATATATATATCCATGTGTATATATATATCTGCTGATATGGTGCGTTTTTTTTTGTTCCTTACTGTAGTGGAGCTTCAGTAAGCAATCCACTTGGCTCTGAAAAGTGACAAAGTGTCGAGTTTGCTCGAGCCAAGAAAAAAATAGCACTATAGTCGAAAGTATAACTGGTAACCGAGAAGCGTCGAATCTGCCCTTAAATTGCAAGTGAAATTAAACTTCTACATTATTTAGGCCTCATCCACCCAAGTCCTGTTGAATCCCGCACAGCCAGTATGAGCCATATTGTATGAGGACAAGAAGAATCTGCACGAGCATTGTTTACTCAACGAAATCACCGATTTCTGCGCATATCTGCCATCCAGCTAAAGGTTCGTAATGCAAATGGTAAAAACTACACGGCCAAAAGACCAAGCGAGTCGTGACTGTTCTCGTGAGTTGGGAGGTTGCGAGCATACATGAGGCTACACCACGCGAAGGACTTGTAGTGGCTGAACGTGTTACTAACAGGAAGAATACTACACAGATTGTTAGCTCGGCGCCCAATTCTCCGGACAAAATGTGTAGGATTGCAGTCGCCATCAGAGTGAAGGTCTGACCGTGCTACCAGAGAAGCACGCTTTTCGGTCCTGGATGTACGTCGTCTCCACCAGGCGCTGGTAAGCCTGGATCAGGCCGGCTTTCTCCTCCCTCTTGGTCCGATCGCTGGCGGTGGACGAGCTCAATACAGCTCGCCCACGACGATGCTCATCCATCCACAGCGCGCTTCTCATCGGCGCGTAATCTTTGACTTTCGGCTCCACGCTTCGTTCCACGGCGGAGATGGTCCGGAAGAAAGAACCGAAACAACTAGAGAGCAACGGGTGCTAGGCGGCGCGCAGGGAAAAAGACAGAAAAAGAAAGAAAAACCGGGTGATTCCAGGGTGAGGCAAAGAAGAAACGGAGAAAAACGCGTCACGCTATACCTACTCGGGCGTTCGGGCAGCCAAGGCTGGCGCACAAGCATTGGATGGACCTTGTGCTGATGGCGCGGTCGGCGCGCGAATATATAGGAACGAGGAGATCGGCGGCCCAAAAGAATGCCCATAGCTCACTCGAGCTGCGGCGGCACTTGTTCCTATAGCCTTGAACCGACCCTCCTTCACTCGGCTGCAGGATCGCTGCTCACCACCGCCCGGCAGCGACCGTGCAGAGGACGCTTGCAGGGCGAAGCAAGCCACGCCGCGAGGTCAGCAGCGTGGAAAGATAAAAGTAAATAAAAACTTGCGAAAAGCGCTACAAATCAGAGAGCATCACAGCGCAGTCTTCTCGGGACATTTCCTCCAATAACAAAGGGAACAAAAATCAAGACGATATCGAGGGAGGTTGGTCGCGTGCTCGGGGCCCAGCGGTCACCCTCGCGAGCCGCGGTCCGGAGCATCGCGCGGGCAAGAATTTCTAATAAAACCCGGGACCACGGAGCCGGGAGCAAAAACAACACGTGAGATACGCGGAGAAGGGCTTCTCCTCCTCGTGCGTGAGGAACGCCCCTGGAGCGCGCGCGAGCGTCGCCGCAACGCTCGCGCAAGCAGCAGCAGGAAAAGAATGACGCGGGCTCCTCTTTCGTTATGCCGCGGCTGGTTGCCGAGGGTCGAAGAGGAAACGAAAGAAGAACGGCAGGAAGCTGTGGAATCCGGGTCGGACCCCGGCGCTTGCGCCAGCGGCCGGACGATGACTAACAGCGATACGCAGCGCTGGAGCGGGTTCAGGGGGCGGCGAACAGGGCGGGGGGATTGGAGGAGGTCATCGCCGATCAAGCCCGTCGGCTATGCACGAAGATGGGAGGGGGAGTCAACCCGCTGTCAAGCTTTTTTCCGCGCTGGTTGCCGCCAGAACTGGGCTCACGCCTAGCTGTCAGTATCTCCTTGCAGACAACGCCGCTTACCCCTCCCCCGCACCCTCTGAAAAAGAAAAAAAGAAATGAACGAAGAGCTAGAAAGAAGGGCGCGCGCAGTGGCCGCGTAGCTGCTGCGTCTCCGAGACACTGCTCTTGTTTCTTCTTGCTTTGGTACACGTATAAAGACCAGCGCACAACACATCGGCCGCGCGATGCGGTATGTAGCTATATAGCATCGGATCGCAAAAATTCCAGGAGTCCTGTTCCGACCCCTAAAGGAAGGACCGGCGAAATTTACGAGGCGCCTCAGACTATTGCTGTTCCTTCGGGCATCTACTTTCACCTTCCTTTCCTGCCATATCATGGTTCCGACAAGCAAGGAGTGCCCAGACTTTGCCGGAAGAACCCAAATTTGCAGCCGCCATCCCTTTTAGCACGATCACAAGAGCTGCGCGACGACAAGCCTGGAAATAAGGGCAGTCGGGTCGCCGCAGAGAACTTCAGGCGCATGCACGCTGCGGCAAAACAGCAAGTTCGAGGCTGGATAAGACAAGGAAACAGATATTCAGGCCGCGCCATCCTGCGAAGGCGGTGGTGCACAAGCACCTGCGAGGACAAGTCGGAATTGACGGTACTACACCACTTATGAAGGCAACTGACAATGTGTGGGCACTGTCGATAAAGTTTCCTAATCAAAATGTATACAGCCGAACGGCTTTATAACGAAGTGCTTGGGTCTTTCGAAACCATTCGTTACCAAGGTCACTTCGTTGAAACGTCGCGCACCGCACAGCTCGCAACAGAAGCGAGACAAAATTATTCCCTCGTTATACTGGCCATTTCGTTATATAGGGTCGGTCAACTACACGCGTACAGTGACCACAGAGGCATTGGTCAGGAGTGCATCACGAGCCGCACCAGCAGGCCGAACTCAACAGAGGTATAGGTTCACTGTATACCCCATGAACACGTACAAAGTAAACGCATTTCCCTAATTCGCAAGTGCGCTTCTCAGCATAGCATATATGCCCACTAATGCCGGCACCGGCCATGGTTCAAGTCAAGACGAAGTGCCATTGATGTATGCTGCATGGGGATTTTCTCTTGCGCATGCTTCCATCACGTGAGTCACGTCTACGTTCTCCATCTACTAATACGAGCCCACTGTGCTCGAAACCACTGTGCTGACTGCGAAAAGGACTACACTGCCATTAGCTTGGTACGCTGTCTTGCGGGAAAGCTAGATTTATAATTATGAGAGATTTCGTTTGGCAGAGTATAGCACGGTCATGCTGAGGTTGTGGGTTCAGAACCCATCAGTGGCAAGTTCTCTCGAACATTTATTTTCTTCTTTTTAATAAGAATATGAAGCATATCACAAACTTAACCGTCATTCATAATTCTGTATACCGATGCAGAAAAAGAAATCCACTATGCTTCCTTTGGTTTCATTGTTTGCTGGCTTCACATAGCTGCTACGACCTTCTCGGTTTCCGCTGCTCTTCTCGCTTATTAGAATAAGATAACATCATGTGGTCGCCGCACAAGGGACATCGTGTCGCCGTGGTGCGACATTTCATCTTACCTAAATATGCAGCGCTACATGAGGCAGTCCGACGCTCCGAAGGTGAGCCCGGGCAGGAAGCTATGCTCACGGCCTCCGAGACTGGGCGGCGTGCGCCGTCCGATACCGGAGGCCACGCTATGCTGTGTGCATCTGGAAACTTCGAAGAGGCGGCGCTGAGAGTTGGAGTGAAGTAGAGTTACTGTATATGCTACCACAGGTAGCAGAGTTGCGCGTAGGTCCGCCATCTTGCCTGGGAAGCACTAAATCTATGCGGCGAAGCCGCACTCCGTTTTTGCAGGCGGCATGCCTACCGTATCGTCGATCGACCGTTGGTGGTTTTGCATCGCTTTTGGACTGCTTGTCCGCCTAATCGCAAACAAAGCGCATCAAAACAGCTGACTTCATAAGATCGTCAAGAAAAAGGCGCCGAGATCGGTCCCCACCGAAGCTTAGGCCTAGCATATCCGCCGAGTCCGTCTGCACGCTCTCGGCGCGCCTAGGCTCAGGAATCAAGAAGTCTAACACGGATAAATCACTATATTTCAGCTTTCGCATCGGTGTTCTTAAATAAACCATTTTTTCATGTGTACAATGCCAGCTCAAGTAGCGATGAGCGCCGATGTGACGCGTCATAAACACAGGTATATATGTGCGGTCGCGGAAGGCTCCCGGCACTAGCCTGCGCTTCTCTGACGAAAATATATGACTAGACAGATGTGTCGACTAAAAGGTATCCCTGAACTAAGAAAACGTTGCATATCCTTCGCGTGAAGAACAAGTAACAGCTATCCAAATCAGTAGTAACAGCCCATACAGCGTCCCGGGTCGGCGGTTCATTTAGGACTTTTTTCAAAGGTAAAATGCCAGTCGCAAGTGAAAATCAATGTTGTGGCACTTCCGAGCATGCTACTGAATACGGACAGCAAAATTTTCTTTGTGGTACAGCCGTGAGTTTTATATGCAGGGCGATAGCGCATCTACCATGACTGAGCGAGACATCTCTGTGAAACTAAAACTACTTCTCGATCCTTGACATGGCATATTATCCACTGATGTTCTCCGCCTAGCGTGGCGCAGTGGTAAAGTACCGGGCTTGGGATCTGTAGGTCCGACGATCGAATCCTGGTCTGAGCTTCTTTTTTTATTGCACCAAATCGCTCTCTGTTGCTTTTTGTATTCCAACAAAATATATACGGTGTCCAGGCACCGCGTATTTAACGCGCTAGACTTATTTTTCGCACCAGTACCCAGTGCCCAGTGCCTCCGAGTACGCCGCGCCTGCCCAGCATCCAGCGCGCGGCACTGGGCCCATAATCCGGCGCTGCACTGAACACTGGATAATGGGTACTCGGTTTTGCATTAGGGATACCTGCTTATGTGCCAAAGCTCTCAACGTGTAGGCAGTCTAAAACATTACTGGTGAATCAATGACCAACCATTAGTATTTCGACACTGGTACCCCATTAAATTTGCTGTAGAAACGTACCCACCTACTAGCAGGCACTGGATATCAGCCACACTGGATATCAGCCACACCGGCAAGTACCACTTCATTATGTGCCTTTTCACTGCAGGGATTCCAAAAGTAACCTTCTGTGGGAGTGTAGTGAACGTTTTTCTCTCACAGGATTGACATAGCTACATTGACATAGCTATATAGCTAGCTCTCCGCAGTTAGCCCGCCCGCGAACAGCGAACGCCAAGGTCGGCCGGATTCGCTTTGAATTTGACTGGCGATAACTTGTGTCAATCCAGTTCGCTGCAGCGGCGGCGTCGGGAAATACAAAAATTGGCCCGAGCATCTGCTTCTCCGCAATGCACGGTTGCTTGACTACCACGTGATGACGCTCTGCCAATAGAGGCGCTAGCGGCGTGATAAAACAGACGCGCAACTCTGCTACCTTTGGTAGCATATACAGTAACTCTAGAGTGAAGGCGGGCACATCTTTCCATCTACTGGTTGCACCGATGCGCACTCGGTGGCTAGTTCTAGGAGGAACAGAGCATCTATATACCGTTTGCACCAGCTCGCTTCATGAGTGGATGGAGTCTGTACCCAACGTTTCGTGGGCCAGACAAGTCATGTGAAGGCCATGGAGGACAACACAGACAGGTCGACTGCCAGGTCTTGTGACCGCTCCTCCGAGGGAGTAGAAACCAGCGATAATATGGGAAGCGAGGAGTCACGAAACTTTTCGCACCGTTTCCATATTTTCTGAATGCAACTTCTTGCTGATTGATATTCCTTTTTGTTTTTTCATTTCGCTTTCGATTTTTGTTTTTATGTATACGTAAACCTTACTTTAAAGGGGCACTAAAGCAAAACTCTAAATCAGTTTAGAACGCATAAAGCGTTCTTTGAAAACTCTGTTGTCGTTACTTTCGAAATACTATAGGCTAATGATTAGAAGAGAAAAATGAGGGTCAACGTTTACATTTTTGAATTCTGCGCCGAATCCCTAACGCCGGTACCTTATTGTGACATCACGAATTTCAAAGTGTATATATATTTTAGAACACACTGTAGTGATCGTTACCGCTAAATATTTAACTATGCCCCAGAAGACGCTGTCAAAATGCATGAAGTCACAGAGAGCTGGTGCAGGAACTTAAAGGAAGCGTCGCCTCCCGGCTTTTGTTATTGCCCTTCTTCTGGCTTACCAAGCACGTCGTCGTGGTAAAAGTGGTGTTTTTGATATTGCAGAAGAGCAATTTACTGATACAAAAGAAATCATATTTCCCTTTTTTAGTGTCCCTTCAAGAAGAAGGCCTAGCTCGGCTCCAACTCGATGCCACCCATTTAAACACAAGTAAAACGTAGAAATCCTTATATGAAACAACCCCTGGACTTAAGAGGACGCTGTCGCTCGGGTGCTCCTATATACATGTAAAAGGAGAAGTCGGTTTTCTCGGCAACTACTGCGCTAAATTTTACGAGTTTTGTTGCATTTAAAGGAAAAACTTAAAATATAGTGACTGTTGGTTTCGAATTTTCTATTCAGGTCGTAAATTTTGTATTAAAAAGTGGCGAAAATCGAAAATTTTCAGCAAGCGAAACTATCAAGTTTACAACTCTGTATCTTGGCAAGGAGAAACGATATCACAATTATGTGAATTGCATCTAATAGTACATCTAAAGCGGACAAAATTGATGTGTTATACATGAATGTCAAAATTTAGTAATACGGAAATACAGCTTTTGCAGAACGCTTGCAAACAACGTAACAAATTGACGTAAGATATAAAATTACATAAGGTATTTGTCCGCTTTCTATGAACTAGTGGGTGCCGTTTACAGGACCGCGATATCTGTCCTTGATGCAGAGCTATTTATATCTAAACTTTGTGCTTCCATATTTTCAAACTTCCTAATGTTTGAATTTTTTAAAAACAAAATTCCGGCCCTATATCGAAATTACGCTCCTAACAGTCACTATAATTTAACTTTCTCTCTCAAGTGCAGCAAATTTCATTAAGATCGGTCCAACGGTTATCTCAGAAATGCGTTTTTTTGCGTTTGACATGTATTTGAATAGGCCGCGTCGGAGTTGAGCCCAAGCCAAGCTTCTTCCTACTAGTTCTGCGGAAACCCGCAAGGTGGAGAGTGTTGAATTCGACTTCGCCCTGCCATCTGCTAGCCGCCTGGTTAGCTCAGGTGGTAGAGCGGCTGCCCCGGAAAGGCGGTGGTCCCGGATTCGAGTCCCGGACCAGGACGAATTTTTATTCAACTGCAAGGCTTGTCTTTCGAGGAACCCGCATGGGTTTCCTTTGTAGCAATTAGCTGCATTTGGGTGGATGCCTAATTTTGCCTTTATTAGTCCCTGGACTGATTTGAATGAAATTTGCTGCATTTGAGAGAAGTTGTTTCCTATATTGACTGTAGGAAGCAAAATTTTGATTTAACGCCTGGAATTTTTTTTACAAGATTTGCCAAAAATTGGTAAGCTTCAGAAAAATAGAAACAGGCAGTTTACAAACATGTAACTCTCCACCAAAACAGGTATCGCAGTTCTGTAAACTGCACCCGTTAATGAATGTAGCGGAATAATTCGGTATATGAATTTACAGCCTACATGAATTGTTTACAGTGTTTACAGGGGTTTTGCAAGAGCCAGTCACAAATTAAAGGTATACTCCGAAGCAGCGTATTATACATCAATCTTGTCTGCTTTGGATGCATAATTAGGTGCAGTTTACAGAATTGTGATATGATTTCTTTCTATGGACATGTAAAATAACATAGAAAAAAATCGGCTTCCTTTTAACCTTTTCTTTTAAAAAGTACCAACCTCATCAAATTCGGTGCAGCGGTTACCGAGAAATACGATTTCTCCTAAGTTTACCAACGAAAGCGTCACTCCACTTATTCCTCGGCGTTCACACGGGACAACGGCGATCTCCGAAGAGCGTCGAGGCGTCCTGGATCGATGAAACTCTTCCTGGCCTTCACAGCGCGGTGCGGTTGCCCCGGTTATTCTACATTTGACGTGGTCTTAGTTGTCACTTTAGGTAGGTCAGCATGCAGCTTAACACAAATGAAGATCTCGGGATTGAAACCGAAACGTACAGGTTAGGAGAAATAAAAGGATCTTACAGCACCCACACACACGAGCGTATTACGATGTGCCGTGGCGCGCTTCAGTCTGCCATGCACCCTAAAACGAGGAGGCAGCGTCCGTCGTATACCCCACTACTTTTTTTGCAGCCCTTTATCAAGCTGCAAAGCCAGGTTGAGAAAGTGTGCATAATTCGCCCCAAGAAAAGCGCGAATGCATTGGCACAATGCCGAAGCTTATCGTCTACAGCGTCTACCCGGCCCGGCATAAGCTCGCGAGAATTGTACGCAGTATTCGCCTATATAGTTCCCACCGGCTCTTGACGAAAGCCTAGAAAATCTACACAAACAAGAAATCAACGTCCCGTACCGTTTTCTACGTGGGTCTCCGAAACTTTTCTTATCACCGAGGCGTCACGTTCGAATCGGAGCGCGCAGAGTACGGAAGCCAAAGCGTCCGACGACGTTGCTCGGTTCCGGGAAGGGAAAAAATATAGAAATAAGAAATTAAGCACGGCAGACACGTTCGCAGAACGGGGCGATGACCGAAGAGAGCGGGGCACCAAACGAAACAAAAGCGCAAACGGCAGCACCCCGACGATGCAACGCGAGGCCGCAGACGAACTAAGACAGAAAAAGGAGCGGCACGAGGCAAGGGACGACAAACGCGCGACGCCGCCGCTCCGAAGGCAAAGCGCCTGGACGACCTCTCCTCGCTAAGGACGCCGCCGAATCGCTTCGCCCCTGGCGGAATAGCCGCGTCTCGATCCCCAAGGACCTCGCTAATGGCGGGGCGTAATTCGCGACGGCGCCTCAAAGGCTCCTCTCTTCTCGACCCAAGCCGGAGCGCGAGAAGCAGCAGCCTCTTCTCCCTTTGTGTGGCTCGGCCATCGACCAGCCGTATAGAGCTTGGCAGCGGGCACAATGGCCGCAGCATCGTAAACGTCAGCCGCAGCTTTGTTTACGAGCCGACGCCGGCTTTTCTCGCGTCGCGAGATCCTCCTCCGGGGTGCCCAGACGCCCCCCCCCCCCCCCCCCCCCCTTCCCCCCCCGCCCGCTCCTCTTAGGGCGCCCGTAAGAGGCTGCCGCCGCTTCACGCTGCTGGCGAGGTGCCGGACGTGATCCCCGACACTGCAGAAATGCAGCAGAGGCCCGCTCAGACAGAGTGGCTCCTTCGACGAGTGGAGAGCGTAGCGGCCGAATCATCCGCGGGATTTGGGTGGCCTTTCGCCGTTTACAACGAAACGATGATGCGTGCGCGTTGATAGAGTTATTACTTCACCCTTGCCCAACATACGCACAGCATGCGCTTCGCACCTGGCGCCCTTGGATTGCGGCAGCCCGAACTATCTACCGTATCGAGTGAGCCACGGCCTGAACAAACGCGGTGGCGCCACTTGTGAGCTCGAGATGAAAATACCGCCGTGGTAATCATGTTCCGCATTTGTACAAGTTCTTGCAGGCTATTGAGGGCGCAGAATGCTGAATTGCAGCGTTACCGCACCTCGAGCCTGTTGGTGGAGCGAAGGTAAGAAGAGTACATAGCGAGCCCAACAAGCAGTCTTCGGTTACCGACAGGCTTCTCCACGAGTATATGGCGGCTGTGTGAACCTGTGACTGTTGCAGCGGCGAATGAAGAAGAAAAAAAAAAACACTCCACAACTAGCACATTACAAACTAGAAGGCAGCAACAGAATGCTTTCGATGAGAGTTTTTCCTCAAGACGCCGCCAGGCGACGTTCCGAACATCCGCACCTAACTGTAGCAAAGGCACTGTATCAAGAGCTGACTGTCGCGTTGTGGTAGATTTCATCCCTCGCCAGAGTCGTCGGTGACGCTACGGTGAATCAACTGGCGCAAAAGGTTCTCTCGCCGAGCGACTGTTCGAAACATAACAGGAGATCATTATACGCCAAATGTCACCGTTGCTGCCGCGTGTAGTACACGAGATATCCGATGAGAAGAAAGCCCGTTGTCGTCTACGCAGCGGCTCCTGAACGCAAGTTTGGCTTCGTGAAATTACACAAGCTGCATCACCATTGCTCTCCTTGCGGCACCGAGGCGGACGCGACACAATTCCTATCATGATGTCCACCTCTGACAAGCAGCAACTTGAGAAGCAGGGCATGCCGTTGAGCTCAGCTCTCGACACTCAACTGCTGCATTTTCAAGAAATTCTCCATTAGAGGACGACGACGAAGTGTCTTTTGA
Source organism: Dermacentor andersoni (assembly GCF_023375885.2). Lineage (NCBI taxonomy): Eukaryota > Metazoa > Arthropoda > Arachnida > Ixodida > Ixodidae > Dermacentor > Dermacentor andersoni. The sequence goes on along the minus strand of NC_092814.1, from coordinate 315,247,150 downwards.
TACAGCGCTGTTCTTTCTAGCTCCGCCTTATTTCTGTGAAAACCTAAGTTCATCCGCTGGTCTTCGCTCCCTGCTCGGTCGTAATGGAAGTGGACGACCCCGCACGTCTGCCGGCGATGGCGGCGTCAGCGGCGGCCGCCTCCAGGAAGCGGATCGGTCAGCAGAGCGACACCGACAGCGAGGACACCCATGTCTACTTTCTCAGCAGTGAGGACACTTCCGATGACGACTTCCAGCTTGTGCAGAGCCGCAGAGCGAAGAGAAGGAACACCAGGACGTCCTCATCGTCAAGCACGCAAACAGTGAGACAGCCGCAGAGGCCGGACGCCAATACCATCATATTTGTGCCCCTGCTTCCCAACGTCAACATGAGGCTACTTAACAGGCAATCTGTGTCGATGTCACTGGAAGCCCTGGTGCCAAACGAAATATCGGACATTCGAATGAACACCCGAAAAAATCTTCTGGCGGTTGATGTCCAGCATGCGGCTGCTTTGACCACTCTACGCAGCGTAACGGACCTCGATGGCATTCAGGTGCGCTCTTACATCCCTCTGGGATCTGACGTAGTCACCGGTGTTATCTACGACGTAGACGTTGCTATCCTTAATAACGACTTGCCTATTCTTATCAAGCCAGCCAATGATGAGGTCATCGTTGATGTTAAGCGGCTAGGCAGTTCACGCTGCGTGAAAATAGCATTCAAGGGTAAATATATACCCTCGCATGTTAAGGTGGGACACTTCAGACATGCAGTGCGGCCTTTCATTGCGAAACCTCTTCAGTGCCACAAATGCATGAAACTGGGACACGTGAGCAGCGTCTGCGAAAATCAGGCAGCATGCCCCCGCTGCGGAGAGCCCCACGCTGCAGATAAATGTGGCGCGACTGTAGTGAAGTGTTCCAACTGCGGAGGATCACATGAAGCTTCATCGAAGAAATGCCCACATATTAAGAAGGAAATGGCCATCTTGAAAGAGATGGCGAGAGATCATTCATCTCATCGCGAAGCCGCCGAAAAAATCAGGAAGCGACGTTCACGTCGCCGGCGCTCCTCAAGGAAGGCTCCTCAAGGAAGGCGCATGCCACTTCCTACAACACCACCTCCTCCTCCACCGCCCAGGCCAGACAATGTGGACAGGACCGCGAAGAGCAAGTCCACTGAGAAGACCGCATCTGCCGAATCTTGGCCGGCTCTACCGAAACGACAACATTCACCAACAGACACACAGCAAGCTTACGCTGGACAACCCCCGACGTCTACTGTCGGCGATTTGTGCGACCACGACAGGCAGGTGGCTGATATGCTGCAATCGCTAATTAATACAATGCGCATTATACTGAACAAGCTGCAAACACCAGCAGCTCGAAGCGCTCTGCAAATACTGGATGCACTAAATCCAGTGCTTGCTAGCATCGTTTAAGCATCATGGCTCGATCAACAGTCCCCTTCCGCACTGAACTTAAATGTGCGTCGATCTTTCAATGGAATGCCAGGGGTCTAAGGACCCGTATATCAGACTTTCGCCAATTCATTTTCACACATCGCTTCCCCATACTGGTCATTTGCGAACCAAATACATCAACTCCACTCAGACTGTCCGGTTATGAATCTTTTGTCTCGTCCACATGCGGTGCGAGCACGAAAGTGATCATCTACATCCGCACGGACTTAACATATGTCGCTAATGCGATAGAGCCTCATGACGACAACCAATATGTCTGCGTAAATGTCCAAAAGAAGAATGTGTCATTTACACTAATTGGAGCCTATATATCCCCAGCGGGTCACTTTGACGGTGAACGACTGAAGAAAATATTACTAATGAACAATGGCCCCTGGGTTATCACAGGTGATTTCAACGCGCATCACCAGCTATGGGGAAGCACTAAAATTGACTCCAAAGGCAGGAGCCTTGCCTCCTTTGCTGCCGACCATGATTTGTGCTGCGTGAATGACGGCAGCCCTACATTTCTGCGAGGCACGACCTACAGTAGCTGCTTGGATTTAACTTTGGTGTCACGGCGCTTTGCCTCGAGCGTCCAATGGTTTACAGACATAGAAACACATGGAAGCGACCATATTCCAACATACATAAAGATTAGAGGAGTTGAGCAACGCTCCTCTACTGCCTTGCGTACAGTTGATTGGTCAAAATTTCAGAAGGATATGGATGACACATGTCGGGAAGGCCTCTCACACACTATCGAAGAAGCAATCGCAGAAGCATTGAAAACATCCATCTGCTCGTTTCCAAGGTCAACAAGGCGAACAGACTTGGACATGGAACTGGAGAGGCTGCGTGCAGCACGCCGACAAGCGGAGAGGAGGTATCGGCGCACGAAGTCCGTCTTGGACCTGAGGGCTTCACGACGCATACAAAAGAAAGTCCAGCGTCGCATGGATAAATTGGAAGATAAGAGATGGAAAGCATTCTGTCAGTCGCTTGATCCCCGCAAATCGCTCTCGCACATATGGAGAACGGTTAGGGGTCTTCGCTCATCTCCGCATCAAAGGAAGCCCTTCGCTGCTCTGGCCCTCTACCAACTCCGCTCGGAACTTCAAGTGGCTGAAGAGTTCTGTGCACGGGTTGCTGGGTCCGTGGCCATCATTACTGACGTAGCATTGAATGACATCCCTGAGGCACGTGTACCAGAAATGAACGTGCTATTTTCACTCGAAGAGCTCGATGCTGCGTTGGCGACCTGCCGGCGTTCATCGTCACCAGGACCTGATGGCATCACGTATGCTGCCCTATGCCACCTTGGACCTGGCGCACGTGATGAGCTGCTCAACTACTACAATGAATCTTGGCAGAACGGCGCCGTTCCTAAACAATGGAAATCGAGCCGCTTGATCCCCATTCTGAAACCTGGAAAGTCTCCGCTTGAGATCTCATCATATCGTCCGATTGCGCTTTCGAGCTGCGTCGGCAAAGTGATGGAAAGAATGATTCTTGCTCGATTGGAATGGTACCTAGAACGATTCAACATCTATCCGGACGCCATGACAGGTTTTCGTCGAGGTCGCACGTCCATCGACAACGTCATCGACATCGTAACATGGGTCCAAAATCAAAAAAGCCTCAAGCGCCTATCTGCGGCACTTTTTCTGGATATAAAAGGAGCATACGACAACGTCGCCCACGAGGCCATACTAAACTCACTTGAGGCTGTTGGAGTTGGTGGCCGGATGTATCAATGGATTCGGGACTATTTGACTGAGAGGCGTTTTTTCTTACAGACCGAAGACGGCCCAACTTCAGACCATTCCATCTGCCGTGGTGTGCCGCAGGGTGGAGTGTTGAGCCCTATTTTGTTCAACCTCGTCCTGGTAGGACTAGCGGATTACCTACCGCAGACAGTACATGTCTCAATATACGCCGACGACATTTGCATCTGGGCCTCTGCGGTGACTCGCCCTCAGCTAAGAGCCAGGCTTCAGCGGGCGGCAACCATGACGGCTTCTTATCTCCGAGAGCAAGGCCTCAGTGTGTCTACTGAAAAGTGCGCATTACTTGGTTTTACGCGGAAACAAATGTCATCGTATCCTGTTACGATCAATGGTCAAGCTGTACTCTATGTTAAGACGCATCGCTTTCTGGGCGTCATCATTGACCGCAACCTCTCGTGGAGCCCTCACTGCGTCTATCTGAAGAAGAAGCTAGTCGCCATTGCTCAGGTCTTCCGATTTCTATGCGGGAAAAACTGGGGTACACCAGTCCATTCTATGTTACAGCTGTACAGGGCTTTGTTTCTCGGACTCCTTCGTTACAGCCTACCAGTATTGTCAAATGCATGCAAGACGAACTTTCGCGCCTTGGAGAGCATACAAGGTCAAGCCCTACGCACGTGTTTAGGGCTGCCTAGGTGCACCTCAACAGCAGCGACAATCGCCATCGCAGGAGACCATACAATCCAGACACATGTAGCTGTCGACTCTCTCAGAGCGCACATTCGCCATCTGTCAAGGATCCCCGACCATCATTTGGCCTCCCTACCAGCCGAGAGACCTCAAGCGACCTTTTCACGAGTTATTAGCGCTCATCATGAGTACATACCGGCATCATTTACACCGGCGGCGAAGCCTTCCTCTCCCCTGTGGTGCCTGCGACAGCCTCAAGTGAATTTTGCTATTCCTGGAATTACAAAAAAGTCCAATCATCCATCGCCGGCTCTGAAGCAACTTACGCTCATATTACTGCATCAGACGTATCATGACCGCATACATATATATACCGATGGTTCCACCTCACCTACCAGCTCAACTGCCGCATTCGTCGTTCCAGCCAAGAACGTTACAGTTAAATTCAAATTGTCGCACACGACTACATCTACATCGGCAGAACTTGCAGCTCTCCATGCCGCTATGATGTACATCACCGAAGAGCCTACAGAGAAATGGGTCGTATTTTGTGACTCAAAGGCAGCCCTTCACAGCATCAAGTCCGCATTACGTCACAGAACTTACGAGCAAATGACATCTGAAATCAGGGAACTGCACCACCATGCTCTGGAAAGTGGACACCACATTATATTTCAGTGGATTCCTGCTCACTGTGGCATCGTCGGCAACAACCTAGCTGACAAGGCTGCCCGGTGTGCCCACGAAGATACCAAGACGCGTCCAACACCTTTGGCGAGGTCGGACGCTGCCAGAGAACTTCGCCAACTTGCGCGTAAGAAGTCCCAAGATCTCTGGATTTCAAGTGGCCTAAATTGCAGATTACGTAAACTGGACCCCACGCTACGGCTACAACTGCCATCTAGCCTTCCCCGCGGCGAAGCAACCTTGTTGTGTCGCTTGTGGCTGGGAGTGGCGTTCATGAACGCATACTCCTACCGTATGGGAATGGCCGAGAGCCCGATGTGCGACTCGTGTGGGTGCGAGGAGACCATCGAGCACCTCTTGTGTACCTGCCCTCGCTACGATGTCCAACGCCTCTCTCTGCGGGCAACATTACGCAGACTGGACTCGAGATGTTTCACCGAGTCAAAGATACTCGGACCGTGGCCACACCCGTCACTGGCTCGAAAAGCGATTCGTGCACTAGTGCGGTACTTGAAGTGCACGGGCTTAACAGACCGTTTATAGTGTCCTTGTGTATGGTGTCGCTCCGACACGTACTCAGTGCTTCCTCTCTCCCTTTCTTCCTCTTTCTATTCCCCTTTCCCCCACCCCCAGTGTAGGGTAGCAAACCGGATGCTGTTCTGGTTGACCTCCCTGCCTTTCCTACCCTTGTTTTCTCTCTCTCTCTCCATTAGAAATGCATTCGTGAAGACGAAAGATTCAAACAGCAGAAGCGGTCTGCAGTTTAAAATTTTGCGCGTGCCGAGTCCCGATTTCAGTGCTAATCTGAAATGTTTGTACTACAGAGTTAGTAGACGCGGACTTTGGGAACAGTCTAATGAAAGTACGAATACTGAGGACAAAATGTCGGTGGCTAGCTACCGTAAGATTAAGAAAATCGGATAAGGTGCTGCTACATGAGGAGCGGGGTGGGCTGCAGAATCAGTGTTGGGAACACGGCAGCACTGCAGTTCACAACAGGGATAGAAGCAAGTTCTCCCCCTTCCCATTCCTCGAAGAAAAGTTAAACAGAATCGGCAGAGACACTTTAGACTCCTTACGTGTGGGAATGCGAAAGCATTATTGGGGGCGAGCTCCACCACGGGAAAAGCTGGCGCAACCGTCGGCGTGACATGGCACGAGTGATCAAGTGGACACAGCGGCCGCGTCGGCTGCTTCGGAAGCGCCGAAGCGAGCTGAAAACGAAAGTTTAAAGTCCCACATGCGCTACGATTCTTATTAAGTGGTGAGGCTTACCCACCTTGGGTGTCTGCTTTACAACGTTTTAAAGTACTATAATAGGTAATGGCTGCCTTTTGAGGCGTGCAGCATGGTAGGCTACTGCTCGGTGCCGCAGTGCCGGATGTACGCAACGGAACCCGGTGTCAGCCTTATTCACACGTAGCCGCAGGACAAGGTGCTGCGTGAAGCTTGGCTCGCAAAATTTAGAACCGGCAGACTGCCATCGGCTACAACTCGGGTATGCAGCAAGCACAGACGCGAGGAAGATTTCTGCTACGGCGCCGGGACTGCGATGTTCGGTGAGTAGCAGAAAACGCCCACGCTCGCCCACGCTCGCCCGCGCCCGCTGCCCGTCTAATGTCATGACGGTTTGGTCTATGAACAGTGGCGTAGCTAGGTCGTCTGGCACCCGGGACCCATAGGTCTTCTGTCAGCCCCCCCCCCCCCCCCCCCCCCTTCCGTTGCTACGCCACTGTCTATGAACTTGTTGATGCTAGATACTGGCAAGTTCACTGGAACGGAAAGGGAGCGGTGAGACGCACAATGGTCATGTTTATGTTATGAATTACGAACAAGCAGAGGGAAATCGCACGCTGAGAAGACCGATAAACATGCAGTGCAACGCAACTTGAGAACTAATATTGAAATGTCCAAGACTTTAGAAGACACAAAAAGATTGAATCGTCGCGACGGCGCATCACAGTCACCGTAGGCGTCGAAGTGTCTATAGCGAACTTATTTTTCAACAGTTCTGATAGCGTCCACGCAACAATGGTTGCTAGTGTACTGTCAAATGCTCATATGCTGCGGCCTAAAGCTCACGGCAAGCCGCGAAAACGCGCTCACAGCGAAAGCAAAACATTGTGCGCGGACATGCATGCAGACGCGCAGTCGGTCGCTCGAACCCCTGCAATCACTTCATTGAGGCTTCATTCTGTTATGCACCCTTTGGTTATACAGACAGCTCACTATAAGAACATATTTCACATAGTTTACTCTGAGCGTTTGGCTACCTTTCACGCAAGAACTCGGTTCGGGATACTCCATCGCGGCGACCGCGCGCAGTGGCGTTCACTGTACGTATTCGGTAAATAGATAGCGTCTGTAAACGATTATGTATTTCAGTATGCCCAAGATTAATATATCGACAGTGAAAACCTTCCCTCGTTTTGAGAGTACTTACATAAATGTCCAGGAGGGCTGCCGCGTGGTGTTTTTAATGAGCGCAGTAAGAGGAACCTATGAGGAGCGCGCCGCGTGATCCCTCAAACTACGCAAGGGAGGAGCGCTTCCGACAGATTGCGACTCCGTAAGTCCTCGCCCCCAACAGTCGCTTCGGCGAAATGTCTTTTCTCTTTTTTTCTGCGCATTCCTTGTTCGCGCAAGCTCTCTCTGCGTTTTAACTGCGCCTCGGTAAGGCGAAATGAAAACGCGCCAAGCGTCTCAATGCGCTCGCTTGCCCGCGAGGTGTTCAGAACTCGAAGGACCGCTCAGCAGCATTCAATTGGACATTATTGCTTTTTTGTTTTACACACTCACTTCATGTAATCATGACGCGGCGCCACCTCCTACCCACTAGCTGCACGGTCACGTGCCCAACGACGCACGCTTTAGGCCACACGTTTAGTCAGCCAGATGGCTAGCTGCGAAGTGACGTGCGCAGTGACGCACGCACTAGGCCCACATGGCACACCAGGCCCACCCAGGCGGATATTTACCAAACATTCTTTTCAAAGGCGTTAATTTACTTTGTTTACAGGAAGCTCCCTGAGAAATTTGACGTCAATTCGAGTTTCTTTTTTTATGTGATTTTACTCTTTGCCGTCGGCTATTTTTTGGTACCATCATTCGGTCCCGCCATCGACTACAACGCCGGATTTTCGCGTAATGGTGCAGATAATGCTTTCGCATTAGTAAGGGAGAAGTGAAGCGAAAAGGAGATGCGTTTACAAACATCGCCACGCGTTGCCAATACTGGCCTTGCCACAACGTCGAGCAGGGCGAGCCCTAGACCGACAGCGCTTGCCACACGGGGGCGGCAAAACTGCAATCAACAGATCAAAGAAACGCAAACGCGACAACAAAGCTTTTCCAACTGGCCATTTCCCTCGATAGTGAACAATCCAAAAACATCAATGGCTAGGCTACGTGACCCTATAGCGCGCGTGGTGTGCAGCAGCACCGCTCAGTGTCATCTCTCATCAACGGGTCACGCTCGAACCCTCGCGCCGCGATACGAGGAGCAAGAAAACACACGAAGGGCGAGAGAAAAACAAAAACAAAACACGTGTACGCAGAACTCGAGCACCTCCAGCGTAAGCGGCGCCTGAACGAACGAGTTGCCGGCAGAGGGTGTTCGCGGGAAGAGCTCAAGACAGCGACCAGGGCCTCGTGCCTGAACTATAGTGTCTCGATTCGCTGCTGCTTTTTGTCGCCAGCATTTGACGACGTACGTGCGCGCCTCAATCGCTCGAATGCCTCACGCGTTTCTTTTATTACTGTTATCTTTTTTTTTTTTTTTTGCGCTGTGCCGTTGTCTGCGGCTACGTTAGCATGCCGACGGTTGTGTGTGTTTGCGCCTGTGTTCGCCCGTGCGTGCGTGCGGACGGGAGGGCGCGCCGAACAGTATTTTCCGCCTGCGAGTGTCAGTGCGTGCGTCTGCAGAGGGGGCAAGGATGTGGCGGGTCCGCGGCCATCTCTTAGCGTCAGCCGGTGTCATAAGTCAAACGGATGAGGAGAATTGAGCAGACAGCGGAGGCGCGCGAACAAGACCTTACGCTGAACTCCCCGCCCTTTTCCCCCCAAGCTGCTCTGGGCGGCGAAGACACCAGAGAGCAAAGAAGCCACTCGGCCCAGGATCGCACAACAACTGTTCCTGTCACCACTCATGCGCGTCAAAGGGAGCGGCGCCGCGCACACGCGAGCGCCGGTGCTGCCGTCTGGCGCCTGCTCGTTCTGGCAGTTTTCGCGGGTTACCAGCAGTAGCAGTATCGGTGGCGCGTTAAACTTGCCATTGACGGCGTAGAGTCTGCTCTGTACGGTCAAGCCTGTAGTTGGCCAAACATCGCGAGGGAACGTTAGCGCTGCACGTCACTTATCGACGTAGTGCCGCTCTGGCAGTGGTTCCCCTCTGTTCTTCTGGAGCCACGCCGCATCAATGGACTTCAAGCCTCTTGAGCAGCGTCAGAGCACGCGCTAGTACAGATCAGGGTCCCCGGCAACATCTAACGCAGGAGGCATTCCATACTAAAAGAAGAAATACGGGAAATAGTCTAACATCCAGGCTGTTGGTACATAGTAAATCCAAGACGCGCGGAAGCAATCGGATCTTAATTCAGGGCTCTTAAACGTACTCAACTGTTGCAGGCTCCCACGGAAGCCACGAGAACACAAGCTTTTTCTTACGGTAAGGCAAGAGAGAGTTTGATATCTGGGGAGGTTGCCGCGCTTTTGATGTGACCAGCTGGATGAAGGATAAAAATATGTGCAAGAAGAAAAAGAAACACAACGCTCAAGCAAGCCACTCAAAGCACAGTATAACTTGCGAACTCGTCCCTCGAAGACCAAGCTCCGCGCTTACTCCGCGCTCCTGCGCGGCATTTTCAGCGCTGATAGTAGAGGCGGTACAGAAAACGCGCTGATAGCACAGACGTCCATATAGAAAGAGACCTTGTGGTAGACTCTCTGGGCTCCTGCATCCAAAGAGTGAAGACATTAACACGTTTACGCACTCTGTGACGCTGAGAAGCCCGTCATGCCTGTCTTCTTGTCGACTACTACATGTTTGACCGCACCTAGTATGCGTTGCGCGGAAGCGAAAATTCGCTTTCAGTATTATATTTCAATTGCAGGAAAGCGCCAGCTTCGCGTTTATGCGGAGGATATACCGTGTTCTTTGTGTTCTTTTATTGCGATAGCAATCGCATGGACACTCCAGGCGCATTTTTGCCGTCACCGTCGCAGTGATGTGCCCTATAAAGTCCAAGAGCGATAACACCATCGTCGCGCGTTGTATGCTGTATGTGCGAGGGAAGCCGACGATCGCGGCTCAATCTGGCGCATGCGGAGGAAGAAAGCGGAGAGCAAACGCGCCGCGCCGTCTTACGTCGCGCGAAAGGCCGCGGGCCGGTGTTGCGCTCCGGCAGCAACTGCGCATTTCGCGACCGGGCGCAAAAGGAATTGACGATCGCGGCTCAATCGCGGGCGCGATATATGGAGGAAAGCGGGGAGGCAGTGCAGGAAGGAGAAGGGGGGGGGGGGGGGGGGGGGGGCAGACGGATCATACCTTTGAGCGCGCCGTTCTCGCCGCTCTTCCGTTGAACCGGATAGATCGCACAAAGTCACTTCGCTCGCTGCTGCTGCTGCAGCGCTTGCTCACGCCAGCGTTCTGATAGCGAGTGTCCGCGCTCATGGAGTATGTTCATGTGTGCTTGTGTGCGCTGGCACCATGCTTGTTTATCCAGTTATTAATTAAGCAATTGTTTCCAAGTTTATATTGCCGATAAAGCTACCAGCGTTACTTCGTATAACTGTCTACTAATTTGGTATCCTTTTTTCCCTTTCCCAGTCCCCCGGTGTAGGGTAGCCAACCGGACGTTATTCTGGTTAACCTCCCTGCCTTCTACTTTTCTCTTTCCTCATGCTATCGCAATCGATGCTTCACCTATCGGACGAAACTGTAACTTTTCTTTTTAGTTCGAAAAATAAAAAAAGCGCATGGAGGCTATATCACAGTTCGACGTATTGATATGAATTACATGAAGCAGACTTTACTTGAGCGACAGATTGCTCTGTTCAGGTTGCTAATTAAAATGATTCACCGAGTAACTTTATAAGTATTCTATTTGGAGCATATGTACAAATTTCGAAATTGAGGCTAAGAAGTAATCAAGTCATTACATCCCTTCTCCACTGATCGTCTTCAATTGCGCAATTTCAACATGTGCCCTCAAGTAAATAGTCAGATTAGTTTAGAAGTGTTATAAAAGAGGAAGTCATGAGAGAATGTGTATCTTCGTTTTTGATATCCCGTTCTAACTGGATGCATGGTTTAAAAAATGTTTCAGCCATAGTTGCACAGACGCTATGTTAATATTGTCATGAATAGATGAAACCCATAAAAACAAAACCAACAAAACAACCAAAATAGTGGGAGGGTGGTAATTACACTTGTAGCTGAACCGGTGGAGCCCAACCTGGGATCTTTTCCTTTCTTTGTCTTCACTGACTGTTGTTCCTTTGAAAAGAAGCAATAGTAATTCTAAATACGTCTCCTTTTGTATGCTTAACTACTTAAAAAAGAAAACCACAGACGCCTCAATTAGCCTGAGGTTCACACATCCTCTAGCTTAGTACATATTGGCAATAATAAAATGAAGCTTGTCAGTCCAATGTTCCGTATAGGCCTCTACATTTTTTAAACAAACAGCGACTACCAGCAAGGAGTAGTGTCTGTGTGTGCATGTGTGTGTTGCGTAAGAGTTGTGTGCCTGTGTGTGTTTTGTACTTGGTGAGTGCGTGTGTTGTGTGTTTGGGGGGGGGGGGGGGGGGCGTGTACATTTTGTCCCATGGTGAGTGCTGTTTGTTTCAAAATGTATACGGTGCCACTGACTGGCCACGTATTATTATTCTGCAGTTACCTGAAACGAAATGGTTTCAATTATGGAGTTTTACGTGCAAAAACGCCTTTCTAATTATGAGGCACGCCGTAGTGGAGGACTCTGGAAATTTCTACCACCCGTGGTTCTCTAACGTGCACCTAAATCTAAGTACACAGGTGTTTTCGCATTTCGCCCCCCATCGCAAATGCGGCCGCCGTGACCGGGATTCGATCCCGCGATCTCGCGCTCAGCAGCCCAACACCATAGCCACTGAGCAACCACAGCGTGTTGAAACGAAATAGTTATCTGGCTGCTATAAAGACGATCTGAAAGTGGACTCCCACAGGGTACTCAGAGACGCACTCACTGCAGAGCTTTATTGACCACTCTTCCCAAAAAGTCTTGTGCTAAAGCGCTTCACTGAGCTCAGCACAATCATGCTACTACCATACATATATTAAAGCACCACTGTTATTTTTCAGGTCCGCCGCAGCATGACGCCCTGAGAGAAGAACCACGGTCCACCTTCCAAGCAAGCAGCGCGGCCGTGCACCAAAAGTCGTCTCCATAATCAGGTGTCTTCACAACTAAATTTTACGGCAAAGGTTTTCAACGTAATGCCGAGACCACTCTGAGTATTTTTTTTCACCAACAATATGGTTTGATATATAAGCTGGTTCTCTTGCACTGCAGTAATAAGTTGGCTGTTTCTGTTGTGTTTTGATGTGGCTTATTTAGCCATCAGTTTTTCTTGCTTTAAAACAAAACGCTTTTCTATTTTTGTACGAAACAAACGGTAGCCTCGTTCTTCTCTGTAGCATCATTTATCAGTTCCTGCTCTTTATCACGCATGATTGCATAAAATATCTGGTTATTTTGTTTATAAAACACACACACACACACACACACACACACACACACACGCACACACACACACACGCACACGCACACGCACACGCACACACACACACACACACACACACACACACACTAAAATGTTCATAGGCATAATATTTTTATAACGCTGACACAGTGATGCTTACGGAGTCGTTACCGGTAGTCTAAAAGTGCATTGAACAGAAACGGTGTTATGCTAACCTAAACAAACGTCTTGCGAAACATGATAGACAGTGGTGCACCTAATGTTAGAGACAAACCGCTTCTCGGTAAAGTTATATGTTCATTGAGAGAGAAAGTTTGATGTCTGCAACACCAAGCGACTAGAAGTATATGCGAAATCTAAAATTTGTATTAAATTATAATGTCGCTTAGCCGACGCGCCATTTGGCGAATGAAACTCTCCGATCGTGCTTCATTTCTAAATGAGCGTAGACTCTCATTTACTCGCTCGGCGCGATGTTTTATGACTGAGCCACGAGTTTTACGACTGCCCTCGCCCGCGAGAGCTGTGGTTACACGAAACAAAAAAACAAAAAAATTGTTTACATAAAAGAAATTTAATTCTGGCATATTATGTGGCGAAACCATCATTATTAGGCACACCGTAATGGAGGACTGCGGATTAATTTTGACCACCTGGGTTTCTTAAACGTGCATCTAAATCTAACTATACACGAGCGTTTTCTTTTTCTTTTTTTGTATTTCGCCCCCACTGAAATGCGGCCGGTGTCAAATCAGCGGCCTCGAAATTGGCCGCGCAACGCCATAGCCACTGCGGCGAACACATCGGGCGGTTACATAAAAGACGCATTAAATACATAGCGTTTGATGTCCTCCTAATGCTGGCATCTATAAATCTCACACGAACAAAAAAAATATACAGACAGTAATAGGAGAGCGCCTTGCTAAGCGAGCACGCAGTCGGAGGGCAAGCAAACGTGTGAAAATGAAGCTATTTTAGCGGCAGCGTATATAGACGACATAAGGCTGTTTCACATGGCGCGATTTTCCCTCAGCGACAAAGGGAATTCCGTCGCTGAACGACCGCCGCGACGTCGTGGGCTCTCCGCGACTAATTCAATTATGGGGTTTTACGTGCCAAAACCACTTTCTGATTATGAGGCACGCTGTAGTGGAGGGCTCCGGAAATTTCGACCACCTGGGGTTCTTTAACGGGCACCTAAATCTAAGTACACAGGTGTTTTCGCATTTCGCCCCCATCGAAATGCGACCGCCGTGGCCGGGATTCGATCCCGCGACCTCGTGCTCAGCAGCCTAACACCATAGCCACTGAGCAACCACGGCGGGTGTCCGCGACTGGATTCCAACAAGTTGGTCGCGCCGTCGCCGAGTCGCAGCGATCGGCGCGATGTGTAGGCGGGTCGACGTCTGACGTAACAGAAAGCGCCGCCGTGGAAACAGGGGCTTTCCTGTTTTACCACGCGATGGTAGCTCTGGGCAACAATGCCACGCGCCAGTATGAGTTATGTTTTAATAGGGTGTACCCACCAGCGCCTGCATCTTAGGAGCTTCATAAACATTTTTTTTTCTTCCGTTTACACAATTCGTTTAAAAGGAGAAGCTGCACGCTATCCAGGTCGGGAGCAGACGCCACCTTCGGCATAAGGCACGTACTCACTTGATTGTCAGCGTCGTCAACCTCTTCATCGCTACAAATTGTTCCAGCTGCTTGTACATGCACACTCAATAGTAGCTTGTTCTTCTGCAAAAGGAAATACTCCTCCAGGAAAAGAGTTGTGGCTCCCATAGTAACAACGAAACTAGAGTGTACTAAACGGAACCACCCCACCGACGCCGCACAAGCCACACGCTCATACTTGGTGTTGTGCAGCATCTCACTCACCGTATCTGCAAGCGATCGTGAAGTCTCAACGCTTTAAGCGTTGAAAAATGGCGGACTTATTCTATTTTCAAATAATAATAGGAAAATTCTAATATTTGACTAGTTTCCATGTTGCCTTCGTTTAATGATGCAGGCATGGATATTTCGTGAGCAAGGGGCAACATTGGGCAACGCTGCGACGGAAATCGCACTGTCGCAGATGCATGTGAAAGCTGTCTGCGAAAATCGCTCTGCGACATGCGCGGCAGAACGATTTTTTTCGCCCCAATCGCGCCTTATGAAACAGCCTAAAGGCGAGTGCTCCGTCTGACGTCACCGGAGCGCCGTTCGCAGTGCCGCCATCGGTCGTGCACGAGGACAATTCCAGTGTCCAAACTTTCGCGCACAAACAACGTGCAAAGCGCTCCAACGTAAATAAATAAATAAAGAAACGAACAAAATTCAATGCATGTAAACATACTCAACAATCGCGCATAATGATTCACGATCATCGATGAAGGCCTCCTCAGCTATCATTTTACTGGTGTCGAGGAACCAAGACCTCGAGGAGCACAATGCACGAGATTGACGTAGTGGCCGCGTCGCGGTAAAAGCTTGTCCTCCCTGCGTGGAGGGAGCCTAACCGACTCTGCAGGCATTTTCACTAAAGTTGTTCTCTCTCTCTCTCTCACTGGTGTCCCAGTCTTGCGAGCACAATGGAGGTTTGTCCACCGCTAAACGTAAAGTACAGTTGGTATGCTATATCGTGCTCAGACAGTTCACAAAATGGGACTCGACAAGCATCCTGGGCGTCGTCTTGTCTATCCTGCCCTTGGCGAAAGTTCGAGGCCCAGGATGCTTGGGACTTAGGCGGAAGTAACATCACCGATCACTCCATCGTATGGTTCCCGGCACACATGGGCAGCTTAGGGGGCGGCCTGCGGCATCTCAACGAGATCGCACACGAGGCGGCGCGAGGACTCATCGACCACGTCCCTCCGGTTTCCCGCGCTACCCCACATATCGAGAACAGGGATCAATTGTTCACGTACAACGAGCTCACTAAGCACTTGTATCTAGGCAGACGAGAGTTTCCCCTCCCGGATAAGAAATTAACCCGCAGCCAGTCGGTCACGTTACGAGTGCTCTAAACTAACTCATATCCCAACCCCTGGCGCATGAAGCACATCGACCCAGACTACGACGGACAACATGTGTGTGAACAGTGCAGTGAACGTGTAGACTTGAACCACATGCTGTGTGGTTGTGCATCGAGTGACGCCAAGAACAAGGAACATTGGGACAAAGTGCTAAAAAGTGCTTCACTGCACGACCAGCTTCGGGCTGTCCAGGAGGCCCGCACGTCGGCGGAGAGCTTCGGGCTCTCTGTGCCGACGTGGGAGCTGCCCTCTACACCTGGCGCCTATCCGAGTGTCCTTCAGGACCCCTACTGTGGGGAATAAAGTTTTAGCGCCACCACCAAGCATCCTGGGCCGGTATAATGCAACAATTTTATTCCAAACCTATGCCATTTCGCACTTGGTCGCACGAGCGGTGCTCCGCCCGCGTTATCACCGTGATCGGACGACCGCGAACGGTGAATAAGAAAGGAATAGAATTGAGGGAAAGCAATCTGTACATTATACCCATTTTGGCTTGCTTTTCTGTCATGCTGGAGGCGTTGCAGCGAGACCTGCTCCCGTGCTTTCTATCCTTTATACCTCGCAAGCATTTGCCACATTTCTCGAAAGCTTCTTATCATCGCTCCGTTTCAGGTCAGAGGTTCTAATCAGGCGCCCATAACAGCCCCTCGAATCACGAACCTCACCGAGACACCGTATATCACCCCAGCAGTGTCAGAAATAAGGATAGAAGGAAGGAACGGAAAACAGCGACACGACAACACTCTCTCGCCTACCTCCCTCAAGACATATTGCGGAGCGTCAACACTTCCGGGATCACTTTTCAGCGGGATTAAGTTTTCCCGAGGTTCCGTTAACGTCCGGTGCTTGCACACGGTTTATACTTTCTCTTTCACCTTTTTCGTCCCTCTGTCGTATCTAACAGACTCGGAACACAGTAGCATCCACAGTTCGGCCGGGAAAAACTTTTCCATCGCAGGAATGAGCTGTAACGGAGCAGCCACAAAGTCGAGAAATAATAATAATAAAAAGAAATGGTAAAAGCGTGAGCACGAACGCCAAAGGCTGGTCTGGAACAAACAGAAACTCGCAACAGCCTCCAGCAAATCGATGATCTCTCGAACAATAAATTTGCCGCCGGAATCTCTCTTCGCTTCTTCCGTCTCCCGCAACTTTCTCCTCTCCCCCCCCCCCCCCCCCTTCTTTTTGTTAGCTTCGTATTGTTTCAGTCACCGCTGACTTCTTTTGCGTCGTAGTCATCTGTGAAGGGAAACTGTACACCAGTGTTCCTCTGCAGCGACGTTCGTTATTTCGAGCTATTTTTCATCTCTTTCGGTGAGGAGGCCTTCGACGCGAGACAAACACCTCACGGAGACCCCGCGACGAACGCGCCGACGTTAAAGACGTAGTAGACGCGAAAAGAGAGAATTCCTGCACAGAAAGGGCGGAGATATAAAAGGAGCCCGAAGAAAATAAGACGCACGCGTCGAGCGACCTTTTATACTTTGGGCAACCGCCGCCATTTCTGCGCCCGCACGCAGGCAACGAAACTATACACGGCGGCAAAGGATCGTTCATTTTTGTAATTAATGTCCTTCCTGCCCACTTCTTTCTCTACGCTCACTCAACTTTGCTTGCTGCGTCCTTTCAGCCCCCCTCTTCTCCTTTGGGTTCACCGGCAGCATTTGTTACGGCAGCCCACCCATTGTTGCCAGCGCTTTCCTTCCTGTATACGACGAAAGCTGAGAGTCTTTGGCAAAACTATATTCCTTCGGCAGCATATAGCGGTCCCCTTCTCGCAATTCCTTTTTTTTCCCTTCGTCAACGCGTTTACTCTCCTCCTCCTTTGCTTTCGCGCTTTCCTGCAATCTGTACACGAGCTAGTCATTTTGTCTTCCCTAATTTAGATCACAGAGTAAGCGAAGAGAAAGAAACACCAAAGAAAAAGAAAAGACGGAGAGGCGCGTACCTTCAACATGTGCTAGGGAGACGAACAAGAAAGAAAGACAGAAAGAAAGAAAGAAAGAAAGAAAGAAAGAAAGAAAAAGGATCCCTCTATGCTTCCTTGCTACGCGCTCTCGGCCTTGTATCAACGCTGCAAATGCTAAAACAATACACAACAAAGCTAAGAGCAGTCGAACAAGAAGGGGAGAACACGAAGGGCGTGGGGGATTGCGGGAAGAAATCACCGGGAGTAAAATCAGCCCCGGGCGATTATGATATATAATCTGGTGCGAGGTGTCCCTATTATTGTTATTCTTTTCTGCCCCTGCAACCCGTAACGCCAGCTCTGCGCACGCGCGGGCGCACCCGCACGCACGCACGCACACTGGAAGCGGCAAGCGCCTTCCCTCGCCGCCCGCGCGTTCCCTGTAAAGAGGAATCCGCTGTGCACCACCGGGCGCAGCAGTTCCTGTTTCGCAGCACGGCGCCTTCAATTGCGTAGAGAAACAGCGATGCCGTTCTTTTCTCTTTCATCAGTTTCATTCGTCTCCTCCGCCAATCAGCTGCGACTGGCCGGCACAGCAGCCTGCGCAGCGGTTTCTTGAATGATGACGACACGAAGGGCAGATATGAGGGAGGGAGAGCCATCCCTAAGAAAGCGCTGCTGCCGAACGCCGTATCGGAGAGAGCACCCTTCTCCCCGCGTCCCCAGATACCCCGCTCCTTCCAAGCCTCTGCCCCCGCCCCCTCCTTCCCTTCCGAACCAAAACTAGCGGACTCCTGACCAGCGCCGAAATTTGATGGAATGCCCGCAATTTCGGGCCCTGCTGACCATTACGGAGAGGACAAAGGGAGAGGCCGAGCGAGGCACCCGGTATACGCGAACCCATTCCCCCACGGCGTTTTTTTCTTTTTCCCCTTGCAGGTTGGCCTTTTGTGTGTATGAAGATGTGCGTACACTAGTTCTTTGGCGAGCTATTGTCTTTTCTCGGCTCCTATAGCTGAGGGGTGGAATGGCACCGCGTACGAGCGGTGGCGAAGCGGGAGGAGCGGAGGGAGGGCGAAGAAACGAGCCGTCTCTTTGATGATTATGACTACACGTTGGGGGAATTCTTTTCTTTTTCCTTTTTTTTTCTTTTTGCCTGTGTTGCCGCTGCTACTATTGCACATCGAACACGATGCTCTTTTCGGTTGAGCGTGTCTTGTTTCGCGCCGCGCTGGTGCCCCGGAACACGTCGTCGTCGTCGTGTTCTCGCGGCTTGTTAGCCCTCCTTATTGTCGGTAAGGGAGGGGAGGAGGGGGCTTTCGGTAGCCGTCAGAATGGCTTCGATGTCCCTGGGTCCTACGTCGCCATTTGTCCATGCGAACCGAAAGGCGCTCAAGCAGAAACAAATTCCTTCTAGTTGAATGGGAGACGCGCAAATTCCTCGACGGCGAGACAGGACCGGTAAACTGTCTGTGCCATATAGCTTAAAAACACGAGACACCAATTCGAAGCTACATACCTACTAGAGCTGGCGTTTATGAAATCTAGGAAACACAATTTAACTCTCGACGCGTACGCGCTTTGACTAAGTAAATTTTCACGTCTGCCATTGTTTCCCCATATAGCGTAACGCCCCCCCCCCAACACACACACACACACACACACACACACACACACACACACACACACACACACACACACACACACACACACACACACACACACACACACACACACACACACACACACACACACACACACACACACACACACACACACACACACACGCGCGCGAGCGCGCGCGCACGAATTTTAAAGAATGACCCTTGTCGCGGCGATCCCGTGGGCGCTGCCATGTTTAATCAAGTGGTGATGCGTCCATTGCTTGCCTCAATAGCCTTCGTTGCTTCCGCGTTTACAATGGCTGTGAATGACGCTGGTGCGGCTTAGCAAACCTCTGTTTCGGGAGATATCGTAGACGGTGACTGGGTAGACGACACGAAGCTTTGGCCACAGCTTCAGAGCATACAAAAGTGCTTTAGAAGCTGATTTAGCTATGTCCTAGCGGCGCGACCAGAGTATATAGTGCTTGTTTTAAAAGCGCGGCTAAATATGTATTCCAAGCTATCCAAACTTTCCGCTCATGAATTGAATCAGGATTAGCGTGTTTTGCTCTTCGTTCTTCATTTGGCAAATATTTTAAAGCAGCGGCTTGCCACATTTCCTACTCGGTGAAATTCCTTGGCGCGGTCACTATCTGATTACTTCAGCCTAATCGCCCACAGTTGTGCTCAGTTCAGATATATTTGTTCTTGCTGCACGCAAGGCTTTAAACGTAGCCGTTTTGTACATAGCAATACCTTTTAGTAAATATGTATTATCGCTATAGTCAGATACAACTTAAGCCTGCAGTGAAGCCCCGCCCACGCCCTCATAACCGCCAGCCACTGTTCCTCCGCGAGGCTGCAAATAGTTCGTACGTCAAACTCACCCTGCTACGTAAAGAATGCGGTAACCACAAAAATAAAATTATAAGCGCGTAATTTTATAGTTTTCACTCGTATATTATACTGCAACGGTGAAAGACTAATTCTTTACTCAACTGAAATAAATCGCTTGATGCGCTGCAACTTATCGTCAAGTATCATTTCAGTTGGCAGACAAGTTTCACGAGTAAAACGGGCTCAGCAGTGAAATGAACAGTACCGCGGACTTTTGAAGAGTGAAATTCTCAGACTCCATACACTTTATTCATGTCTGTTGCACATATAATCGCTTCCGCCGATGAAAAGACTCGTCAAGAACAGCAGGCGCTGCGGAGGTATCAAGTACGGCGTCATATCGAAAAAGGTCGCATGACGATGATTTTGTTTGCTTCTGTGATTGGCTGGCGGAGTAACACAATCCCGCACGGTCCGTAAGCCTTGATTGCCAACTGCTGTTATTTTTTATACGTCGTATCCTACTACAGTAACTCGTTTACTCTTGTGGACCGTAACGAAATATTCGGCTTCGATCATTCGTGCGCTATTCGTGTAGTCCGTCATTTATTGTGCGTATATGGCGCGCATATATTCAAGTGTACGCCCAATCACTTATTGACACGTTGGCGATAGAGTGGGCGTGAGATTCCGTGCCAGTTGGGGTAGATGTGCGTAGATACTGAGCGCGAGACGTAATATGACAGGAAGCGGCGCTATTCCCTTTGTCATTGTTTAACGACCGGTACTCACTCTTGTCCACGTTCCGGAGCTGAAGCATTTTCTTTGGTTAGTGAGACAGCGCTGGCGGATGAGTAAATTTATGTATCCTCGAAGAAAGCCGTGCATCTCGAAGTACCGGTAACAAGTACGGACAGTTGCAGCAACGGTACGCGAACTTGGCCACACAGATGCATTCCATTCCTTAGTATGCCAGTCGTTATTTGTGCAGCCAACTACTACACACGTCTTCAATGCACATGATTCAATTCGGCATGATTGGAGCACAGCGCGTTAGCGAAAACGCCGTTGTATTTCCGACAGCTGATCGCACAGAAGCAAGATGGTAGTGGGAATCGGCGCGCCGCCGAAAGCGCCAGCTCGTTTCTTTAGAACAAACTGCTCCGCGAAAACGATCATCATCATCATCCTCATCATCATCATCCTGACTACGCCTACTGCAGGGCAAAGGCTTCTCCCATACTTCTCCAAGTACCCCGGTCATGTCCTAATTGTGGCCATGTTGTCCCTGAAAATTCCTTATCTCATCCGCCCACCTAACTTTCTGCCACCCTCTGCTACGTTTCCCTTCTCTTGGAATACAGTCCGTAACCGTTAATAGCCATCAGTTATCTTCCCTACTTATTACATGCCCTGCCCATGCCCATCTATTTTTCTTGATTTCAACTAAGATGTCATTAACTCGCGTTTGTTCCCTCACCCAATCTGCTCTCTTAACGTTACACCCATCATTCTTCTTTCGATAGCTCGTTGCGTCGTCCTCAATTTAAGTAGAACCCTTTTCGTAAGCCTCCAGGTTTCTGCTCCGTAGGTGAGTACTGGTAAGACACAGCTGTTATACACTTTTCTCTTGAGGGATAATGACAACGAGAAGACCCAGAATTTTAATTGTCTCTACTCTGGGTACGACCCGTCCTGTGTGTTAAGCACACCTTATGTGCTTAGCAAAATTGACCAGGATTTCCCCGCGGAATGTAAAAGTTGTGGACACACTCCGTGTCTATTTGATCATATGTTCTGGCTGTGCCCCAACCAAAGGGCTTCGGATCTCAACAGTGAGGAGGACTGGAGTCGGCGCATATCCAGCGAAGTCCTCCAAGATCAACTCCTGGCCGTCCGGAGAGCTCACGATATCGGGAAAGCCTTTGGCCTACCGGTGCCTACGTGGGCGGAGTCACCGACATAGCCTGGGGGCTTGTGCCCTCGGGCCCTAGTTTCTCTGGAGCAAAATAAAGTTCTTGCCATGCCATGTCATGCCATGCCATGACAACCTGCTGTTCATTATCTGAGAATGCTTGCCAAACGCACCCCAGCCCATTCTTATTCTTCTGATTATTTCAGTCTCATGACCCTGATCCGCGGTCACTATTTGCCCTAAGTAGATGTATTCCCTTACTACTTCCAGTGCCTCGCTAGCTATCGTAAACTGTTGTTCTCTTACGAGACTGTAAAACATTAGTTTTCTGCAGATTAATTTTTAGACCCACCCTTCTGCTTTGCCTGTCCAGGTCAGTGATCATGCATTGCAATTGGTGCCCTCAGTTACTAAGCAAGGCAATATCATCAGCGAATCGCTGATGGTCAATACAGACTAAACACGGCGCGCCAGACATTGGGCACGACCTCCAGCAAAGCAGCCAAGTACGCAGAAAACTGCTCGCGCACGCTAAGTACGTGACCGTGTCTGTATTTCGTGCTTCCTATACCTCATGCGAATGTTCGTAGCAGCTGAAAGAAAGAATAAAAGATTAAAAAAAAAGTACTGCGCGAGCGGCGGTGTACTGGAGCAGAGGCTGTTTTATGACGTATTTGATTTCGAGTTTTAAAACGGTTTCATCGCAAACTTTTCCACGCGTCTTCAGTTGTTATAGAAGGCGTTAATACTAACGCGACACAAAATGAAAAGGGTGCCACATATACGTATCTCCACTAAGGGTATCCAACAACACAGCGTCGCCGTCATCATTGCGCAAGAAGCACTTCATTTTTCTTTACTCAGTTCACTTGTATGCTCAAACGAGACACCATGTATGGCTAACAGGCCGCCGCAGTATACCGAGTCAAGAGAGAGGCGCGCGCACACTCGGCCGAGCGCTAAGCAACTCCTCGGACAGCACCGCTCGGCACGCAAACCACCTTCTGTCGCGCCGCGCTCTCGGCTTCGCAAACACGCGTGAGCGGTAAGTGAAAACGACGGCTCCCCCGCGCTGCGCTCGAAAAATGCAAACGCCGCATGCTCGCATCCTCGGCGGCGGCGCGCTCCATTTCTGCTGCGGCAATGCGTTATACAGAGTGCAAACACACGCCCGCCCACAAGCGCGCGCGTGCTCTGTGCACACACGCACACACACACACACACGCAGGCACTTACACCACGCCACACCTGATACGTGGCGATGAGGCACGCGCGCACGGTAAGAGGCGCCCGGAGTTGGACGGAACGCTGGGGAAACCGGCACGGGAAGGGAAAACCGAAAGAAAAGAAAACGCGAGCGCGTGGACGCGAGAAAAGGCAAAGTGGCGCGGACGTTAAGAAGCACAAACAGAGGCGACAGCGACCGTGCGCGCGGCTGTTTCAAATCGGCCGCTAATGAAAACAGAGGCACCCCAGTGCCTCTTAAGGCAACGGCGAAAGCGAAGAGAGCTAGAATGCTGCTGCTGCTGCTAGAGGGGAGCGCAGGAGTGTATCGAAATGGGCAGGAAGGGGAGGAGAGCACGCGAAAAGCCCACGAAGGCGTAAAACAAAGACGCAAGCCGCGAATGACAGCGACCGGGAGGCGCGCGGGTGGTTTCTGGTGGTTGAAAGCACTGAATAGTGAGGAGGAGAAGAAAGTACAGCGGCGAGGACTGGGCGCGCGCACTGTGTACACACACACACACACTCGCTTTCTTGGGCGCGTTATTTTAGCTTGTCTGTTAACGTTTTCCCCCCACCAGCTCGGAGAGTAATTTATGACCAAGGGCTGCAAGCAGCAGGGGAAGCCTCGGAGCACAGAGCGCGGGCGCAAAAGTCGCAGAGCCGTCGTCCCTCCGTCGCAGCGGCGCGCCGCGGGTTTATACCTTTGAGAAAGAACGTGAAAAGCAAAATAGTTTCGAAAAGAAGGGAGCCCGAAAAGGATAAAGCGCGCGGGATTGGATGGGGGAGGGCAAAAAGACAGCAAAACAATGATCGCAACAAGAATGCGCCTCGAAATGAAGAGGCTGGCGAACGCGACAAGGTGGGAGAGAAGAAGACCAGCAGCCATAGAAAAGCGCGAGACTCTTCGCCCATAAAGCAAGCGACAAACTGGCACGGCGACATCGCGCAACGCGTGGGAACGCCAAACGGAGAAGGGGAACGAGAAAGAAAGAAAGAAAGAATGAAAGAAAGAAAGAAAGAAAGAAATGAGCTATTTTTACGTTACTTACTACAGCAAATAAAATGGGGGAGGGTGAAATACGAAAGGGCAAGGGGGAGAGAATGAAAGCAGCGCACGATATTTGTTACGGACACGGTCAGCTCCGCTCACTACGGCAACAAAGCTATCGCGACATCAGTGGACAAAGCGCGAGGAAAAGCGAAGAAACTGGCGTAGAATGTATCATATTTGCGTGTTCCCGTTTAATCACGGAATTTCTCACGGACATTTCTGTCTCTAGTTGCTCCTTATACACTGCGCGAAAAAATCGCCAGTTGAAACAATGCTAAGTGCACGGCGGAGAAATGTAGCGCCGTGGTATATGTACATAAGAAAAGGGAAGAGAAATGCCGCGAGAAGTAGAAAAAAAATCATAATAAAGGAATGGTGACAAAGGGGCAGCGCGGAGACACAGGACGAGATTCCCGGCGACTTTCTTCTAGGAACCTCTTTCGTCCCCCTCCCCTTTTATTTCAAAAGACAAATGCGATTTCTATCTTTCTTTTCTCTTCTTAATCTGCCGCGCCTTTGTTTCTTCATTTAACTCATCCTGGTTTGATTCATTCCGCTGTCCCGCCTAGTCTCCTAGGCAGCTAGTCCCGCTCGGGCGTGTTCTCCTTGAATTAAAAAAGAAAAAGAATGTTTTCAACTTTTGCTTTCCTCGCTAGACGCTAAGGCACAAAAAGAGGAGCTACGCAGATTAAAAGGCGAGGAACGCGACAGGCGCAAACGCAAGAAGCCATGAGAACGTTACAGAAGGTAGCAGGGACAACGCACAAGGTGAAATAGCTGGGCGGGGAAGGGGGGGGATTGCCGGGAGAAACGCATACATCAGGTGCATAACTGAAACAGGAATGGATCAGGTACACAAGAAGCTCGCGAGGGACTGCAGGAAGGGCATTTCAGGGGAAATGGAGACCAGGGCGAAACCTGCCACACAGGCCAGTGAAAGTGGTGAGAGTTAGAGATAGAGAGAGTGAGAGAGGGTTCTGTGAGCGAGATACAAGAAGGATTGCACGAAGCCAAGAGGCAGGTGGGAAAGGAGACGAATTCCGGAGGAATTCTCGGCTCCAGGAATGTAAGCAGAACCCAAGTAAAAGAACAAAACAGAAGTAGAAAAAGAAAATCAGACGGAGCAAACGGAAAAGGACAAGCAGACAGAGAGCGAGACTGGCAGATGGAAGGAAGCCGAGGCTCCTTGCAGCTGTTCCCGCCAGTTGCGTGTGTTATACTACAGTTATACTACGCTATCAAAAAAGAAAGTAAGGCAGAAGAGTGCCGCGGGCAGAAGGAAAAGGAAGCGGGGGGAAGGGGGGGGGCATAGATAGATAGAGCGTAACTTAAGCTTGCTCGGAATAAGAGAAAAGCGAGGAAGACTAAACGAGTCGGGAGCTTTACGTAATTTATATTTTTGACAAGTTAATTTTACACACCAATGAGCAGCAGCGGTGGCGGCGGCACGCATCGAGCTGCGAGCGAACATCGTTATGCGCGGCACTGGCAGAAGAATGAAAAGAAGAAACGTGTGGCGAAATAAGGAGGGCGGAGAAACGGAAAAAAAAAAAAGTGCTCGCTGGGACGGGACGCAGCGGGACGAAAAAAATTAAAAAGGGAGTAAGATATTGCAGAAAGAAACCCAGAAAAAAAAAAAAAAAAACGAAGCGCACAACAAGCACGGGCCGGAAAGAAACGATCCCACCAGGCCAGAAATGAAAAACGAACCGTGACGTTAACAAGGATGTGAAAAGAAAACGATAAGGGAATAAGGGATACGATGGGCCGAATGAATAGGAGAGAAGGGCGAAGCGAGCGGAAATGAACGCCGCACGCGTCCAATACGCTGCTCGGACACGCACGCGCAGCGCGAGCCCGCTGGACCTTGCGCGTGGCTGTACCTCGTGAAAGTTGGCGATACACGCCCGCGCGTGGCCGGCGTGAAGGGACCGAGGGAGGGATGTTTGGACACGCATGATGCTGGGCTCACGCTGTCAAGTGCACAAGCGACAAACGCAGCGGGGACCGCTAGGCATTATAATGGCTTCGCCATCCAGGAAAAAAAAAAAGAATAATGCTGGAACGGTAAGCTGATACCAACTGCCTGCTGTCTCACCGGGCATTTAAGGAGAAGTGGGCCGACGGAATGCAACTCCTGTTGAATCTACTGGCGCGCGGCACTACGGCGCATCTAGTACTTATCGCTGTCTTCTGCCATGGAAGACCGATACACACAAGGCGTAGCACATGACAGAATCGGTCTCTACGAGTCAGGCCCAAATTATATGCGACCGGCGCCGAGAATGCTACTTACTGTTCTCCGGTTTTGGGATTGCATTGTGCGGACGATGGCGAGACAACGAAATCACCGATGGGACACTCGATCTGCACCGATCGGTCTGTGCCTGTCCTCGACCACTATGTGCGTCACCTCCGTGCTGCTTAGGCAGCACGGAGGTGACGCAAATGCGCAAATTGGGCCACAAAGTACAGGCATGGAGCTCCCGCTGTTTCCCTGAGTGCGCGCAGCTTTAATTTTGTTGCAGCAGCCCCCCAGCACATAGGTGCCTGAGATATTCAAACCGCAATAGCGAGCGATATTATATTGAAGTGGTATGTGCTGATCTGAGCTCCACTTTGCCATGCTGGCCTGAGGCCTTCGCCTAGACGGAGAAAATGAGTGGGCGCCTCGCCTCTGCGCGCCGCGCCGCGCCGCGTTCTACCCATGCTAGCCACCTGGAGTCCCTAGCTATTGGCGCGCCTCGAGAAGCAGTGACATGGCGTCCCTAGCTGACTGGTGCGCCCCGCGAAGCGCTGCCTCGAGCTTCTGAAACGATGCGTGCTGCTTGCGATGCGCGCCATCAGCTAGGGACGCCGGGTGGCTAGCATGGGTGGAGCAACGCGAAGAGAAAAAGCAGGAAGCGGGGGCCGTCTCCTTGCAGAATTTCTCGCATGCGCTCGCGCGAACTGCCCTTGAATTTCACTAAGCATTCCCGTTTTCCCGAGAGGTTCTGTGGTCACGGGTTTCGGCCGAAGGCTCTCAACATTATCCCACCCGTTAGTGACCGTAGCCGAAATTCTACAGGTTGGCTTCCCCACGCGACCCGATCGACAAAATCAAGATGGCTAACATCGCGCTCCAAACGGAGGCAAGGCGCACGCTGTTTTCTACTGTCGTTCAATTCTCGCGCGAGTCCCTCAGCAGCGACGGCACTGCAAACGCGACAAAGGTAGGTGGACATATAGCTGTTAAACTTTGGGAAAGTCCTGCAGAAAAAAAAAAAAAGAAAACGTAACCGGATTTTTTATTTTGTAGACATAACTTGTGACATCTGGCCATCCATCAATTCAATTTTGCGACGAGCGCGCGGACCACACGCCAGATACCTTCCGGGCCGTTCGGCGACACGGCTCGACACCGGCTTTCCCTGTTTCCATTACTATAGGGAATCGGCAGTCACTGCGATCAATAAGCGAGATATTCCTTTCTTGTCGTTATTTAAAAAAAAAGAGAGAAGGAAGGAATTTGTCACGTTCCGCATGGTTCTTTGCAGGAGTACATGCAGACGCAGTGAATTGACGTGACTGTTTGGCAAAGGCGACGTTCAGCTAATGTGTCTACAGCATTCCGCATGTATTCAAGGCCATGATCAGAAAGGTAGCGCCCAAAAAAGTTACTTGCGACCTCAAGCAGCACGGCGAAATTCTCACTCGCTTTACAATTCCAAGACTTCAGTGCTTGCATAGAAACCGATGTCTTGTCTTTCGTATACGATGGCTGCAGAGTAGCGCGATTTTTGAAAATGACGAATGGAGTTTGGCAAAAAGGGCCCAGCTTTCTTGCGTTAGGGCTGACTGGTAAGAGTACCTAAATGTGCAAGCTAAATCATTGAACTGGCCTGTTTTCAATCTATGACTAGTGGAGCGGACAGACTCGCCACTTGCTCGACACAAAAGCAAACAGTGAACTTTTAAAAAAAAGCTGTATACATTCATCGTGAAAAGTACATTGCAGCGAATTGCAGAGGACGACAGAAATCACACGGGACTGTGTGCGCGTTCCACTGCACTGCATTCCTCCGGGTGACTGTCACCCAACTTGCTCAATCATCAGCTTTGCCTTGCGTTCCACCTTGCACGTCTTTCCACAGCTTCGCACGGCTCGGCTGCTCATATACCCTAGGTATTTCGCACGAATGATATGCAGAAGTTCTGTTTGCGATAGCATCTGCCGCAAACACTCGAGGAACATGGTAGTCGTGCCTCTGCCCCTTTTACACACGGGAGTTTTCTCCACCTGACGTAACAGTGGCCGTGCATAAACAAAAAGAACAGACAAACACAAAACAATGCCACTCCACTTCTGCTATTGGGATACCGTAGACACGGCGTGAAAGAGTCGTTGCCACTACATACCCGTACCAGCCAGTATCTCAAATATCAAAAATATCGCAATGGTTTCCGCAAGAAGTACGATTTTCAAGAGGCGTCGGATAAAACACACACACACACGCCAGTGTTTGAACTTCAAGCTTACGTTGCATTTTCGGAATGGCAACAGCTGCAACGGTGTGCCGTACCGCACACAGGACGATAATAAGCACAGCAAAGACAGTTGGCGGCGGTGCCACACGTTCTCCACGTCCCCTCGGAAGAAATAGAGAAAGGAACCAAGATCTTGCACATCTCAGCTTTCTCAGCTGTGGGGCTTATCCCGTGTACGCGAAAGATCCTGGTGTGCGCACGGATTGGGAGGGGGGGGGGGGGGGGGGGCGTCAAGGAAACGCGCTTCCCCTCTTCCCTAAGCAGAAGAGGAGGCGCACATCCATTCCAAAGTGGCATTCCGCAAAACAGAAGCGCGGCCAGAGGCGAAAACGAAGAAGGGAACAAAGGCGGCAGGGTATAGGAGCAGACAGCGGGACCGGACACGGCGCGGATATCGGACCGGGGCCAGTGGCAACGTTGCAGATGCGCCGCTGGGCAGTTGAAGGCGAGCCGTCCCCCACCACCACTGGCCGATTTCTACGTTTCCTTCTTTTTCTGCGCAACGCTTCCTCCACCTCGAAGGCGGGCGAAACAAAAGGAAGTCCGGCAGACAGGCAGTCGGCGGTGCAGAAGAGGAAAGAAATAATCGGGACCAAGGAGAGACGGCCGGGAAAAGAATGGCCAAGCAAAGGCATAAATCCCCATTTCCCGAGCGCGCTGCAAAACGATCTCCTCCTGATCCCCCTCCCGCCCCCATCTCTTTCCCTTCGAACGCCGCCGCTGGGCGAACGGGCATCGTGCCTTCCCTCCACCCCGTGCGCGAGCAGCAAGCAACGCGTCCGCAGCCATGTCACGAGCGCCCCCTTTTCTCTCCCTACACCCTTTTTTTTGCTTGCCATTTCCCCTCCTCAGCACCGGCTTTTGTTTTATTCGGCGCACTCTCGAGGCGCCTCTTTTTCGCCGCCGTTCTTGGCACCCCCGCCGCTGCCGTCGGCGACCGGCCTTATTTATTTGCCGGACTTATGTCGTTGTTTCGGCGAAGCGCGCAAAAATCCCGAGGAGTAAATCATTAGAAAAGCGCCTGGCAGCCCGGAGAAGTTCGGCACCGAACGGGCAAGACTCCATCCCCCCCCCCCCCCCCCCTTCTCCCGCACTCGGGGATCTCCGGCTGATCCTTCGCGCAGCGTTCTGTTTTCGACCCCTTGCACGGCTGGAGAAGGCGAAGCATGCGTCCCGAAGACAGCGCACCGGACGAGGGAAAAGAAGCGCTCCGATCCCAGCGGGCGGCCTCTTATTATCGCCGCCGCATGCCTCGTGGGGATCCTCAAGGCATTGCAGATAGAAAAGGCCGCGAGAGAACGCGCGCGCGCCAGGGGCTCGCGCGAATTCATTCGTGGCGCTGGGAATTCGAACAATTAAGCCCCTAGATTCGTCCGCGCTATCGCACGTTAGATACAGCCACGCGTGGAATAAGCGCGTGGCGACATTATTTACATTCTAAGCGCCATGTTCCTGCCGCGAACGACGTCGCTAACGGTGCAGAAACACGAGAAGTCGATTGATGGGGCTTGAACGTATCGTAAGCTCCCCAGTTGCACTACACGAGACGAGGAAGTGGAGCGCCCTGGATTAACTTTGACCATGCCAGGATCCTTGAACGTACGTACGCCAAAGTTTCAGCACACGGGCGCTCTTGCTCAGCGCCTTCGACGACGCAGCTGCTGCCGCAGCAGCCGGCAATCGAATCCGTGACCGCGTGCTAATTATAATTGGTTCAGTAAAAGTTAGAATTAACTCAAAATCTAATATTAATAAGCCCGCGAGGTGGTACTGCTCGCTCGTGTTATAGTAAAACCCGCGCCAAGGCGCAAGTGAATCGAAATGCAGCTGTAGTTTCTCATTCCTTCATCTTTCCTGGATCTCAACCATAGGCGCACTATGCCATTCATGCTCTTTGCAGCGAAATGGTGTCATCCTGCGCCTTGCTCAGTGTAGCTTCTCCTGTTCACTCGCTCGCTGAATATTTTGCGGCTCTGCATGCAGTGTCGGGTGTGCAGTCCGGACTGCACAAACACAGCCTCGTGGGGACGGTGCACCACCTCACTTCCGGTTCCGCGATCGCCATCTGCAGCTGTTGCAGCCCGTCTACACGGTCATCGATATACAAACACACGCCTCAGTGCCCGCGGTGGTCGACGGACTCACGAGAAGGGCGGGCGATCAAACGCCACAGGGCAAATATGGCGCCCATTCGCGCACCCCAGGCACCACAAGGGACGGCCGCCGGCGCGGGAACGGTTAGATGGACCGTGGAAGGCATCCTCTGCTGCTGCCCCGCATCAGCGGCCCTTCGAGCAACGGAGCGAAAAGGGGAAGGAGGGGCCTCCCATCACCGCTGCGGTCGCGGCAGGTGCAGCGGTGCCCACGGAGGCTTATCTGCCCTCCTTGCCCCCGCTTTTCGCGATGACCAGAAGTGCGGAAGGAGCCGCGTGAAGGGCTCCGCCAGAGGAACTCCCGAACGGCGGCAGCGCTGCGTCGTCAAGATGCCCCTCGGCGAGCGGCGGCCTGGCCAATCTCCTTTCGATGGACGCAGAGGGCGCATGCAGCAGCCGCTCGAGCTGCACGGCAGGCATGCAGCCGGCTGCGACGCGGTGGTTTTCCGCGAGTGCTGAGTCAGCGCCAGAAAGCTCCTTCGGAAAAGGGCGTTCGCGCGGGCGCCATGACGGGCCCCTTCTTCAGATCACTGTGCCCAGATGCAAGAGCCGAGCGAGGAATGTGACTGACATATATCCGAACTTAGAATGAGAAAGTTGGTTTTTTATTCGCTGCTCTTGAGGGGTGGTATCAACGAGCGATTGCTTTCTGGCTAAGCCGTTATGAGAAAGCTCGTCGCTCCACCGAGGCATCGTGCTCGACATTACGTCGCGCAAAAGCATAATTGCCCACGAAGGTGGTCTACCGACAGTACGGACCCAGATGTGATCTCTCAAAGACGCGCAGTTTGCTGACGAAGTTTACTCGTGTCCTCTGTCAACCTTCGGCACATAGCCAAATTCCGCCGTGTCGGCGTTTTCTGCTAATCAAGAGGTCGCAGCAGCTCTGTTAGCCAAGCAGAACCGACAACATGGCGAAATTTGACCCCATGTCAACGGGTTACGTACCGTAGATGCGTAGCTGCTACATTTGGAAAATATGCTGATACAAATTATTCACTGAGGAATAACTAACTGTTTACCTACGAGTAAAGACTGGAATGGCCCCATTCCACTTTGAAATAAGCAACACCGGAGCGCGGGTAACGAGAAAACACCCATTCAAAAGCTGCGTGAACCAAGCAAGTGCAAGGTTGTCAAGAAAGTAACATGCAGCAGGGATATTTACAAGAGAACGCCTTGACGTAGAATAATTTCTACAAAAGGTGCCAATTTTAAGTTTAACTCCTTCATTGCCGCGAAAAATGCGCTCATTTTTCGGTGCTTTTGTTTTGACATTTTATTTCAAAACGTAGTAGTCGCAACGTAGCCTGATCGCTGGTGTTTAAAGTGGATGTATAGTAGCAACAAATGATTGAGAACCTTAACCGAGAAAGTGTAAGAGTAGGTTTGAATTTGAATATTAATACGCAGAAGAGAAAGGTAATGTTCAATAACCTGGCAAAGGAACACGAATTCGTGATCGCCAGTCAGCCTCTAGAGCCTGTGAAAGGGTACGTTTATCTACGTCAATTACTCACAGGGGAGCCTGATCATGAGAAAAAAGTTTGCAGAAGAATAAAAATGGGTTGGAGTGCATACGGCAGGCATTACCAAATCCTGACTGGGAGCTTACCACTTTGGTTGACACGAAAAGCGTACAATCATTGCATTATACCGGTGCTAACATAGGGGGGGGGGGGGGGGGGCAGGAACTTGCAAGTTAACAAAAAAGCTGGAGAACAAATTGAGGTCCGTGCTAAGAGCCATGGAACGAAACATTGCAGACGAAAGGTTAAGAGACAGGGAGAGAGCTCTGTGGATCAGACAGCAAACGGGGTGTTACGTTTCGCCTACAACGCGCGGTAATGCCGGCGCGGATGCAACGGACGCCGGGGCTTCGTTCAAAGCGGCGGACATTTTGGCCCGTTCGACGCCGCCGCAACGCCTCCCCGCCAAGCGTGTCCAGGCGTGTTTCAGTGCCACGTGTCTTCGTATGTGCGTGTGTGTGTGTGTGTGCCCACGCTTGTCAAAGCGCGGCAGCCGGGGAGCGGAGCTCCCCAAGTGAGGTGCCAGGAGGTCTGTCCGTCGGCGGGTTGGCGATGCGTCACTACACTCGGCTCACCATGTCTCTCGGCTCGACCGTGCGCGCCGTCGTGGGCTCATGCTCCGCCGTCGCGTGGGCTCATCCCGTGACCTTCCTTCTGGCCCGCGACGCCGAGAGTATAAGAGCAGCTGCCCCCGGACGCCAGGGGAGAGGCTCCGATTTGTACTGTTGAGTTACGTGCTCTCCCGTCTCTCCACTTCGGTCGACCTGACCGGCCGCTCTTTTGCTATGTTAGAATAAACAAGTTGTTCTGTTACCAGTCTTCTCTTGCTTTGCCGGGACCTTCGGATGCTTCCAGTGCCCCAGGCCGCCAGGCCAACGCTACCCTTGGGGCTTGCGACCCATTGGCAATAACGGGCGTCAGCACCGAGACCCCAACAGGGGATAGCCGATATTTTACTTGCCATTAAGAGGAAGAAGTGATATTGGGAAGGCGACGCAATGCGTAGCGTAGATAAGCGGTGGATCATTAGAGTAACTGAATGGGTGCCAAAGGAAGGGAAGCGCAGTGGAGGACGACAAAAAATTAGTTGCAGCGATGAAATGAGGAAATTTACAGGCGCAAATTGGAATCAGCTAGCGCAAGACAGGGGTAATTGGAGATCGCTGGGAGAGGCCTCCGTTCTGCAGTGGACATAAGAAAATAGGCTGGTGATGATGATGATAGCAGTAATAATTCTTCAGACAGTTTTTGAGAATTCTTATGTGAAACTTAAAAAAAGCACCGTAAGGAACACGAATCAAAGCAATAATTTGCTGTCTTTAGTATAAGCACTGAAAGTAAAAGAAAGCAACCTGAAATTACAAAAATATGCACCTGGTTCCTACTTTCCAGCTTTTGTAAGTCAAATCACGCAAAAAAAAAATTATTAGGACGATTTGTTGGCCTCAATACTAGCCATAGTGGTGCCCATGCTATGCGCGAGAACTGTAGCTCCGCAAATGTGAAAAACGGGTAAGTTCCTATAGTACAAAGAGCATTTGACCATGGCCTCGCATACCGCAGCTACAAAAGGCCACAAGAGCGCTGCTGCGATATTTGAAAGATACCGGATTGAGTCAGCGTCTGTGATCCGGACTGAGTGATTGACTGATATCCCCAGTGGACTTTCTCTTCTTTTAATCGTTCCGTCCCCCTTTCCCTTTCCCCAGTGTAGTGTAGCCAACCGGGCTCAGTCTTGGTTAACCTCCCTACCTTTCATTTATCATTTTCTCTCTGTTTTTACTCAATTCAGCAGCCTCCTGATTTTTACTGCATTCTTTAGGCTCGCGAAGCAATTGTATCAGGTCAGGCAGCATGCAGAAGCCTCTATCCTGATACTTCCTTATGACGTCGGATCCGCTTTTCTGTGCAAGCAAGATATATATATATATATATATATATATATGTATGTATAAACATCTTGAATGAGCCTAAAGATGGCTTGATTTGCTAGAGTTGAAGGTGGTCTAGTGTGCGTTGAATTGGCGCTGGAGCTTCCACACACTTTGTTCAGTTCCTGCACTGTGATGTAGTACAGTAACGTGGAGTGTTGGACAATACTGTAGAGTAATGAATAAGAGCACTTCCACAGGCAGTGTTCAAAATGCAATTTGACAACGTGTGAGACCGGGCTAGTTTATATTATTTATTTATTTATTTACAGTACCCTCAGGGTAAGTATACATTAGTTGGTATAATTTGACAGCTAGTCAAGCTTCGGTAAAATAGGTCTGAAGTCGTCTGCGTACATTTGCGAGAGTGAAAACCCCCAAAACCCCGCACGACAGAAAGGATTGCTTGTAATAATTTTTACATAAACTGTCGAAGCGCTGATAGATAAAAGCAACAAATGGAAAAGAAAATAGTAAATCCAAATAGCACGCGCTCATGAGCACCTACCGTTGTTTGAGACATCGTTAACACGGCCTATACATCGGAGTGGAAAATTGACAACCCGAAATAAGCTTCTGTGTCTTCACTGGTGCTGTCATTTAAAGATAATGTTGCCGAGTTGACCAAAGCGCAAATTTTTCCTATCTTTACTGAAAGGTGCTAGGAGCACTGGAGGCTAGTTTCAACGATACCTACAGTCGAAGTTTCATTCTTCCAGACCTCCCTCCCAATCTGCCAATAATTTTCAAATCTGACAAACAGTTACAGTTCAGTCGTGATTGCTGGCGGTGCATGATGTTTGCTAGCAAAATAATTCCAATGGAAATGTTTAAGAACACGTAGTAAAGCTGTCGATCAAAGTTATCGATTTCCCTAGGCGCGATAACGAGAGACTTAAATTAATGCAAAATTAAATTACCCACTATCAGTTGGGAAGTCGGGCGTACGGGAAGTTTACGCGTTGTGTACGTTGAATTTTTCGTAGCGCGAATGCATCCAAAAAATGAGGACTATACCATTTCGCGTCCTCGCAGTGATCTTAGAGAAAGATGAAAAAAAAAAAAAAAAACTATCACAAAATATTGGAAAGCCTTCAACAGACAGTTAATTCTTACTGAAGACCTTTCAATACGCGGGTGACACCGCGGTTGAGACCATCGTATAGGGGTTACCGTGAAGAGTTTTTGGCCTCGGAGCGTGGGCATACTTTTATCTTCGTAGGCCATATCAATAATCATTCAAGCTGAGAGAGCGTATATGTCGATAAGCATTGCTTGGCTGGCGACTGCGGGCCAACTCTTAAATGTTTTTTTGAAATCTTGTTTGCATATGGTAAACCATAATGCCAACGTAAGATACCCCAGCTCATATGCACACCCATGCACACTGGCAATAAACGACTGAGGGCTGCGTGACGCACTAAATAATAATTAAAAAAAATTAAAAAGCGAGAACATCTGTACTGCGATGACAATGCCCACCCCTCCCTTCTTTAGTATTACTATTATTAATGCCAAAGCATCATAATAGTAATGGCAGAAAATGCGGCATGATCAAGTGATGACACCAAAAATGATCATCAGTGACGTCATCAGCGTCTTGTATGACGTCAGTTGTAATACAGAAAACAGTAAACGTTATAACAGCGTTAATTAGTCGTACGTATGGGTAATCAAAGTGAAATAATGTAAATTAATGTTAGAACAAGCTAGAGTAAGGTGACTTAAGGTGGAGTAAATAGAATTAAAGTGAAGTAAAGTGAATGAAGGTGAATTAAAGTGTATTAAGGTTGACTAAAGTGCATTAAGATGCATTAAAGTGGATTGAGGTTCGTACAAATTAGAGCAAGGTGGATTAAGGAAGGGTTGTGAAGGACACGTGATAATGTATCACGTCACGTATCATGGACGTAACCAATTAACTCTAGAAGTCATAATGCTTTCGCATTCGAATCACGAATCACGTGAGGATACATAAGTCACTCAATCTTTTATTATTATTATTATTATTATTATTATTATTATTATTATTATTATTGACAATTATGCGCATAATCCTCAGATGAGACAAAGCGTTTTCAAGCAAGTCGAATGTCGTATATTGGCCACTGTGCATGAGAGAAGACGCCGAAAGGGCAAATGTAGGATGTATTTTTTCTTAGCTGCAGAAAATTTTCAAACATCGCCTGTGGCAGATAGCACAATTCTAACCCTTCATTTAATTTACTCGATCAGGCGGCCATTACTTCTACGAGAAATATATAATGCTTCATTGAATAATTAACATAATTACACAAGCTTCTTAACAATTTCTTCAGGGCACGTATTTAAATCTACAAATTGTAGCTAGCGAGTTCGCAAGGCATAGCCACTAGGAACAAATTCTGAGGATGTCACCGGTTTCGAGATATGTGGCGTCGTACTTGCGGTAAGATTGCACTGTTGTTCCACTTGCGATTTTAAGAAATCGCCGTTTTATGCATAAAAGCACAAAGTCATTCGGAACGATAATGCATT
Source organism: Dermacentor andersoni (assembly GCF_023375885.2). Classification (NCBI taxonomy): domain Eukaryota; kingdom Metazoa; phylum Arthropoda; class Arachnida; order Ixodida; family Ixodidae; genus Dermacentor; species Dermacentor andersoni. Next base: position 315,210,635 of record NC_092814.1, on the reverse strand, counting down.
TCGCCGGACACGTTGAAAATTGATATATCGAAACTGGTGTGGCCCTCAGAATTATTTCCAAGTGTATCGCTTGCGAACACACTAGTACAATTAGCAAAATTAGTATGTGCCTTAAAGCAAATAATTAAGCAGGTAATTAGTGTAATTATGTTAACCATTCATTTGTGCATTTTGATTTCTCGTAGAAATGATGGCCGCCTCATCGAGTTATTTCGCTCAAAAGTTAGAACTGTGCTATCTGCGACAGACAATTTTTAAAGGGACAGACAACCGCTCAGAACATGAATCGAGATAACCCCACAGATGGAATGATTCCCTATGGTAGTGGCTAACAGGAGCCGTGTTTTTCTCATTAAACATGGATTAAAATTTTTTCATTTGTCACTAAAGGTCGCGAAAAATGACCTTTTGCGCCCTACGCGGCAAAAACATGAAGCTGAATAAGCGGTCCACCACGTGACCTTCTACTAGTGGTTCCTGGTTCTATTGAAATGCAGCATACTTTTTTTTTATTTTAAGTTTTTCCTGACTTACAATGTGCGGATAAGCCTTCGTTTGCAGTGAGCAACCCGCCGTGGTTGCTCAGTGGCTATGGTGTTAGGCTGCTGAGCACGAGGTCGCGGGATCGAATCCCGGCCACGGCGGCCGCATTTCGATGGGGGCGAAATGCGAAAACACCCGTGTACTTAGATTTAGGTGCACGTTAAAGAACCCCAGGTGGTCGAAATTTCCGGAGTCCTCCACTACGGCGTGCCTCATAATCAGAAAGTGGTTTTGGCACGTAAAATCCCATATTTTTTTTTTGCAGTGAGCAGAAAAGTGGTGCTGCCTTCGCCTTCGACGAGTTGGCTTGGCTCGTCTATCGACAGCACAACGACGAAGGGGGCCCGCCAGCCTTGAAATAGGCCTGTACTTGGGGAAAAACGCGCTACAAACAAATGTCTGTAAAAAGGCGAACTTATTGCACCAGCTTTTTTTATTTTGAAAAGTAGTGTAAAAGGTGAAAATGATAGGTGGTTAACCGCAGTCACACTCCCTCTTGTGAAAGCAGACGATGGGCAGCTTCCACAATTTGCGAGGCGGGCTATCGACACCGCTATCACCACTCAGCGTTGCTGGAGGAGGGACTCTTACTTTTTTTAGAGGCTGCTCATAGCGAACAATTCTGCTGACTAAATATCCACGCACTTTTGGAAGTAACCGTTGCAGATGTAAACATTACCAAGGGTGAGCTTTGCGTTGCGAGATAAAAGAAAACTAGGTCCTTAAAAATCGGTTGTCAGTCCCTTGAAGCAGTTGGTGCAGCTTAAAAGAAGGAAAAACGTAAGAAAAAAAAAAAAAAAACGCCGCCTCGTATACGTTGCGCATCTGGAACCGCCGAACAGCCACGCAACCCTGCCGTGGCAGAGGACTAAGAAGTGAGCGAGAGAACAACAGAAAAAAAAAAAAAAAAAGAAAACTGGGAAACGGGAAGAAGCGGCGAAGCTGCGGTGCGCCGTACTCGCTTCAACTAATGAGGTCCTCCGTCGCCCGTCCATCACTGGGACCTCCAGCACCTGAGGTGCCGCACGTCACTGCTGCAACATTCATCTCGAGCTGTGGCCAGCCGGGGACCCTAACCCGAAGGAACAGTTCCCGCACGGATGCAGAGCGTCCGAGAGGAAAAAGGGAGAGAGAGAGCTTGTTAACTTTCAGAGAGCCGCTCCCCAGCCATAAACAACGCGCCGCCGCCGACACCGGCCGGCGACAGTTCGAACCCCGGAGAAAGACCCAAATGCCACACGGCCCAAGCGGCGCTGACGGCGCACGCATCGCTTAATCCGGCGCAGTGGCCCCTCAGATCCAGATGCCGGACAAGGGTAACACGCGAGGACAAGTGAGCAGACGACACTAGGAGCGCTCAGTGACAACTGCAGGTTTTTATCTTTGCAAACGGCAAAACAGCGCCGCATAAAAGGAAATGAAACATAAAAAACACGCAAGAGAAAGCACAGAGGTCTCCGCATTTGCGAATGACGGTTCTTTTAACTAAATACATACAGGGTGCCTTTCTTTCTTATAGCACACAGATTTCTTATAAAGCAGTTAGGAGTGTATGGAACGTGGCGTTTGAACAGAGGAGTTCCTGCAGGCGAGCTGGACACACTTTGCCGCGAATAACGTGAGTTTCAGAAGACTAATTAACGAAAATGCATTAAATTTTTTTTATTAGTGCCTTGGGGGAAGGTGCCTAAATGGCGAATTTCGAGGCAGCCTCACTTTAAAGAGCAGCCATTGTTTAGGAATCTTGAATATCGCCCCTAATTCGCGATATTCATCATCGAATTACAACACTCAATCGAAACCAAGCGCGTCCCGCGGAGCGTCGGATGACAACGCCCCGCGAAGAAGTGTGGGACCAAGTTTGAATGATGGCATGTCACGGCGAATCCTGACTATGGTGTTGGGCTGCTGAGCACGAAGTCGCGGGATCGAATCCCGGCCACGGCGGCCGCATTTCGATGGGGGCGAAATGCGAAAACACCCGTGTACTTAGATTTAGGTGCACGTTAAAGAACCCCAGGTGGTCGAAATTTCCGGAGTCCTCCACTACGGTGTGCCTCATAATCAGAAAGTGGTTTTGGCACGTAGAACCCCATAATTCAAATTCGAATCCGGAGACGGCACACGCCCGTATCATCAGCTGCCGCAACTAGCCGAGACGTTGTTTCAAAGTTCCTCGCGCTTGTCGTCACGGGGCATTTCGGTCTGATATGACAGCGGGGCCACTTTCCTGCGCTCGCGCGGCGCGTGGTGTCGATATTGCCTAGATTTACCGCTGAAGTTTGATGATAAATATATCGAATTACGTGCTGTATTCAAACTATTTAAAAAAAAAGAAGGTTCATTAAAATGTGACTACCTCTTAACTTACCGTTTCAACACTCCCGCTAATGCACTAATAAAGAAAGTTCATAATTTTTGTTATTTCGTCTTCTGAAGCTCCCATTATTAGTGGCAAAGTGTGTCCACCTCGCCTAGGGACTCATTTGCGAGAACGCCTCGTTCGTTGCGCCTATCGCCGTTCCATAAAAAATCTGTATGGTCTTAAAGAAGAAACCCCCCTGTATACTTACCTTCCTGCTGCTTGATTTTTCAACGTTTTATTTCTGCATTTTACAGTGTTTTAACGTCTCGAAACTGTACACTGGGTTAAGTGTCTTGCAGGTGAAGCCAACCTGACGACTGACTTCAATTTTTTTTTCCGCCAGCATTCGACGGTCTCTGACACCTCCGACGCAGCGTTGCCACCGACACATATCATTTCAATCACACACACACACACACACACACACACACACACACACACACACACACACACACACACACACACACACACACACACACACACACACACACACACACACACACACACGCACGCACGCACGCACGCACGCACGCACGCACGCACGCACGCACGCACGCACGCACGCACGCACGCACGCACGCACGCACGCACGCACGCACGCACGCACGCACGCACGCACGCACACACACGCGCACACACACACACACACACACACACACACACACACACACAATAAAAAGCATGGGATCGTGAAAATGTAATAGGACGCTCCTGTGCCGCACTTCAAATGCATGTAAAAGAAGCCCCATGAGGTAAACATTCATTCGGAGCCCTGCACTATGACGTCTGTCACATCCCATGTCATGCTATGGGACGTTAAAGCCCATCAAACGATAGATCAACCAATACTTTAATATTTTTTTTCAAGTGAAACAAAGAATGGACGAGTCAGAATAAATTCACCCGTTCATTAAGTGAAATACCAGTTCACTTCTTGGTGTGCAGGTCCTTTACATTGACGAACGCATTGCTCTTTGTTTTCTTGTTCTTTTTTGCCCTCTCGCCCTTCGTCGTATTTACAACCGCTATATACCCCACCCCAGTGCAGGGTAGCGAACCGGAAACTCGCATCTGGTTAACCTCCCTGCCTTTCCTCTCTCCCTCTCTCTCTCTCTTGCTCTTTGATTAACAAGACCCACCTTGAAATTCGTTTACGTATTGTTGTTCTCTGCAACTTCTTCCGACAGGGAATAAATGTCATTAAGAAGCGCTATGATCCTTCTGCGCGTCACCCTTTGCCTAAGCGGCCACCCTTTGTTCCTATAGAACAAATAGCGCTCTCCGCGAAGCATTACCTAGTCGACCGATGTTGTTTCGCGGGCTGCACCGACAACTAAGGACACAGGCGGCAACACTAGACAAGTGTGGCGCGAAGCGGAGGCGAGACGCATTTGTCAGTGACATTTATTCCCCGATAAGGACCAGGCCTCTTCCGTTTGCGCAAGCGAGCATGCCACATTCTTTTGCGTACAGCTTTGAGGATTGAGCTTAGGGAAAACAGCCAAGCTCTGATTTCTATATGTTCTGTCTTCATTCGACTGGAAGCAGTAGCTTATGCGGTCCACATCGTGTGAAATGCAGGGCAAAGAGGACTTTAATGCAGCGAGCCTGGGTGGCCGCTGCGTTGGGCTGTTAATAAGGAAGCGCTTTGACGGCCACGGTAAAATTCGCCAATTTACTTCCTTTCTCTCTCCCCAGCTAAGCCGAATCCAGTGGTACATGCGCGTTCGGATTTACGTAAATCCGAAATACCAAGGCTATATTGGTTGGTATTCTGGGAGGATCCCTTTCGGGAACACCTTTGCGCGATTTCACGTGAATACAGTTCCGGACCAGTTGGTTCTCCACGGGGCGACATCTTTTCTGTCACTGTGCTAAGACAGACATGCTTGGCACTGTGCCATGAATGTCCTCTCCCGTAGACGCCGGCGCATCCCCTGCTAATCACGCGAAATCTCGCGAAAGTGTTCCAGAAAGTGATTGTCCGAGAATACAGCTCCTGTGTACATCAACGGGCTCGGTGCGCCGTGGGCACTTTTTTCACGGATGATAAAAGGATGGGTAATCTCTGAATGGACGGCACGGCAGTCCTGTGGGAACGAACGGCACTTTGGCCACGACTGGGCGCGCAACCTGGCTCGCATGACGCTTGAAAGAGAAAAGGACAAAGAAAGAAAAGAAAGAAGAAAGAGATCAAAGGACACGGGTCCAGACCATTTTCGTCTCCCGCCTACGAGGACGTGCCTCCCCCCTTTTAGCTTCGCGCCCGCCTCGCCCCAGCTACTGTAAACGTCGCTGCACTGGAACAGCATAGTAATAACAATAAGGCGACGACGGCGAGCGCTGCGCGGACGTGAGTCGCATGGAACTCGGAGCCAGAATTCGGCCGTTTTGCGCTGCATCTCTCGCGCAATGAACGCTGCAGCGGTAGACTACGTATACTTTTTGTACGAAACGGTGGCAGTCTCAACGCATTCCAGGTACGGCAATTTCCGCAGGGGTGTCCCAGCTACTGCCAGAAATGTCCGCCTTTCAAAAGCGCCCATGCGAATTTTTGCCCTGATGTTTCAAGCTGCTCCGACACCTCGCCAGCGTTTCTGCGAAGCTCTGCTTGAACCGCCGCGTTCAGATAATACAGTTTTAGATTAGGGGACGCACGCGCCTTGTGTACAAAGGAACCTAATGTCTGCTTCGGTATTGGTGAGAAAGAAGTAAGCGGATTGCGTACGCGAGGCTCTTGCGTCGTGTGATCTAAAGCTATAGGGAGCATTAGAATTGGAGACCCAACGCTTTCGGCCACGAATTCGGCAACAACGGCTACGGAAAACAACTCGGTTTCGGCTGCCACACAGCCAGTGTAGAAAGCCCGCACTAGCGTCACTTGATTGCTGAAGGTTTGATTGCAGTGCCTGCGTTTATCTTAAAAAGCTGGCAAATTAACCCGCGAAAGAACTCTCTTCTCATTAGACAGTGAAGGTGAGTGCCTAGACGCGCTAACTTGTCACTCAAATATTAAGATAGTCTGCAGCATTTAGATACACGAGCACAGGGAGGCGATGTTAAGCCGGGAAGAAGGCAATGCCATGGATATGGAAGTAAAACCATGTTGTGACGCTGTAACAAAGTCAGACAATACGTACGATAAGCACGACTAAAGAGAAGATTGAACAGTTGTATTAGAGGCGAAGAAAGTCCTAGGACGGAGGAGTGTGAAACAGCAAAAACACGCGCTGCTCATTCCGGGGAACAGCCAAAGGTATAAATCGCTGTCAAAAGTGAGACGGGTACACGAGAAGGCCGACACACTATCGAAGGACGGGCACGCTTAAGTGACTGCCCGAGCTCTGACATCCGAGCCAAAGCAGCAGCGGAGGCGCAGTGGCGTGCGAGCCGACTGCGCTGACACGTGTGCGAGTCTCGGAAATGGTGATCGATTCACGCGCGCCAAACACAGGGACGGCTGTGGACAGCAAAGCCGGCAGCCACTCCACGCGTCCTTGTCAGCTGCGCGTGCCGTCCGAGAAGGTGCCGTCGCTGGACGTCAGTGGCCAATATGCGCGCACGACATGAACCCGCGCTAAGCGGGACGCGCGGGAAACGCTACGCGTCGGGCGTGATTGCGCCTGCACGACGGCGGCCGCGGACAGACGGGGCGATGACGCATGTCGCCGGCAACTGCGCGGTGCGCTTGTCTCCACAAATGGCACCTGCGTGCTGTCTCCGTGTTCGGACGTCGATTTCGAGCGTCGCAAAATGACGGCGAATCGGGGGGGGTCAGAGAGCTGCTTTCATTACGACTGCGACGAAGGCTGCGCTCGCGGACTCGCGCTGTTTGTTTCCGATTAAGGAGACGCCTCTTCAGAACGGGCGAACCCAGGCTGTGCGCCGCCTCGGCCGGCGCACGTTTATAACACGTACGTCATTCGCGAGGTGGGTGGGCCCGTGGTAAAGAGGCGCTGCGCAGGCGTCCAACGTTTTCAGGACGTGTACAACTTTCTCGTAGCAAATTCACCTATACACACGAATTTGGTTCATTACTCTTGCGTAATCATGTACAACAATATAGCTGCCTTCTCACTGTCGCATTGCGTTGCAATCCTTTTACCACGCATCCGGAAAGCGGAATGCACGTGCGTCGAGCCGGAATGACATGCTCCTTCTATTACGTCTCTTCAATAGAGCTGCCGTGGTGCAGTGGAAAGATCATGTGCCTCGCTGCCGAAAAGTCGTCAATTCGGACACTACCACGAGACATGTTTTCCTACACTGCAGCATTTCTTATGACGGTTGACCAAAGGAATGGCCTACGCGAAGACCCATTTGCGATAAGCAAAGTGGGCTATGTCGCAAGTAAGAATGTGTGACTGATGACAATAAATAATGAAAGTTACCGACGTTAACCTGTAAAACGTGCGGTTGGCTACGTTAAATTGGAGAAGACAGAGGAGCGCAAGGAATGAACGGGGGAAATGTTCCCTGAACGCATGCGTGGTTAAAGGCCCCTCACCAGGCCCCACACCCCCAGCCCCATCCCTCACCATAGAGCAGGCCGCACACTGGCGTCGACTACAAACTCGGAGTGCTCCATACCCCATACTACTACATGCCAGATACCCAGACCAATTCCCCTCAACATGCAAACTTTGCGGCAAACCAGGAGACTTCCTGCACACCCTCCTCACATGCCCCACCTTCCCTCATCCCCCATCACCTGCCGTGGCGGTGTCTTACTGGGAGACTCTTCTGACCTGCACTTCCGCTCAAGACCAGTGCCGGATCATCTCCAGTGCAATAAGAAGGATTGAGCTTCAAGGACACTCCTTCGCTTTGTAAGGGTGCCCCCTCATAGTAAGGGAGCACTCAAGTGCCATGTAGGGGGCTTCGCCCCCACCATTCATATCATTGGCAATAAATGTTTCTACCACCACCACGAGGCCCCACAGCAAATTTTGGTTATGCGCTGGAAGTTGTTACGTGTCCTCTAGCACGCGTTCTGCCACAAAAAAATTTCAAATCGGCTCATTAATAGCCTAGATAGATTTCACTGTCGCGAACCCATGATTTCAGCAGGCCAGCTTAACTGCAACCATAGACGCTCTATTCGCTTGCCCAGTCTAGCCTTCGCAAGCGGAATTGCTTCCCTGCGTTCTCCCATATATACGGGACTGAGGATCGCGTGACGCATACGTCACGGGTCCCGCCTTCATTCCCTTTTCGCCTCGCTTTCTTGCGGCGCGGCGCACTTCCGCTGACGGCGTCGCGTGCGAGCTGTTGCGATTGTCTCGTTTCGCACAGCACACGACTTTGCGCTCTGCGCACGAGGACACCTGACTAGCAGTATAAGTATGCGCTATACGAATACTGAGGCAGGCACAAGCGGATCACAGAGCATGGTCCCGCGCTGGAAGACGGTAGAAAATGACGTTGTTTCGGTGCCCGCGCGCGCAAGTGCCCGACGTGGGAACAAGCTGACGAAACGGAAGTAAATCTCTTGCTGCGGTGCGAAGTGAAACAAAAACATGCAGACATTCGGTTTGTGCGTTTTATTATTTCTCCAAGCTTTAATTCTTCTATTCTAGCAACACATCACACAAATACCAGATGTTGGCTCGAATAATTCTTGAAGTCACGTGTCAATACGAGCAACGTCACAGTGCGAGCACGTGTACGCAGGCGCACTAGCACGTGTACGTCATCCTCCGGCTTAGAGCGCGGCGGCCGCGAGGAGAAGGGAAAACGTTGTTGGTTTGAAATTTCAGATCTTCCTGCGGCGCGTAACGATGTAATAATTAGCAGGCAGGATCGTTATCACGCATTGTATGCTCTCCGCTTGTCAGCTGGAAATGGCCAGACTTGGTGAGAGGCCCTGCAAGAATAACGACCCGTATTCACCCACAAAGGGCTAGTTCATGCTTAACACAAATGCGCAATGCTTAACATCATTGCGCGTCGACGAACAAGGACATTGCTGCTACAGTATCTTCAATGTCTTCTGCGTAGAGACAATGACAGGTCGTCCAATCGTGCTAATGGCGATGGAGAGCGATTGTCTGTGTGCATTAAGTTGAGGGCAGTCACACAAAAGATGATCGATAGTCCCGTCGCAACCGCAGACAGCGCACGTGTCCCTATCAGCCATTCTCATGGGCCCAAAGTATAGGTTTTCGTGAAAAGAGAACTCGTAGCCACAGTCTGCGCATGGGAGCTGCCTCGTGTCGAGGCTGGTCGATCTCGAAAGATCAGCGTTAAGCCGAAGCACAAGGCACGAGAAAGGACATGCAGTTTGCCTTGTGTTTCTTCTTGGCGATGGTCTTCCGAAATCTGCGTTACATGCGCCACAACACTCGGCTCAAGTTGCCACTTAAATTGAGGCTGAGCGAGAGTAGGTCGCAGTGCGTGTTAAATTGGCTCGACTCCATGAGTCAGACGACAAAGTTGTCTAGCAGCACCCACCCGGGTGACACAGTGGCTGGCATTCTGCTGCCGAGCATGAGTTCGTGGGTTGGATTTCAGGCCGCCGCGGCGGCTGCAGTTAAATTGGGATTAAATGCAGGAACGCGTGTACTTACGTCTAGGTGGCTCGTTCAAAAGCCACAGGTGGTCAAAAATTAATCCCGGGCTCTTCACAGCGGCGTCTATAGCCCTATCGTTGCTTCGGAACGCGCTAAAATCAATCAATCAATCAATCAATCAATCAATCAATCAATCAATCAATCAATCAATCAATCAATCAATCAATCGCCTAGCAGCGTCCATTCGCGAAAGCAAGAGGATATATTTTTCTCGCAATGTTTGAGCAGCTTGAGCTGCGCGATTATTGCCAATTTATGCAACTGTGGGCAGATAACCACTGAAACAATTACTGGGAGGAAAGTGTACGGGCGCTTGCGTACCTGATATGCCGCAATCGTATAAAATAACGACAAGCAGCCCATTAACACTCGGTGCTGCATTGCGCTTGTCATGTCGCAGCGTGGCGCCTTGAAACGCTCACGCACGGCGAACGCACCGAGATAATGGGGGCCATCTTTCGCGGCTCGGAACCAGCCTTACAGCGCCTGCCACGAGTTCTGCGACACGCCTGAAATCATGGGAGGTTTACTACTATACGTGAAGTAAAAAAGAAATCACGAAAAATACCCAGATCGCCACAGGGTCGCGGCGAAGCCCCCAACACATTATTTCAAACATACGTACCCAATGAATAACACTCCTTACGCGAAGGTTGTGGGATCGTTCCTCACTTGCGGCAAGTTATTTTTTCATCCACTTTCATTTCCATTTATTTACGTTTCTTTATTTCATTTATTAAGCACAAGTAATTTCCCCTGTGGTGTCCTTGGTGTCAGTGTTTCTTGGCTTCTTATGATATGACTAATAAAAACCGGGCCCCTCAGTTAACCGCCTTTCTTCTCGCTTACTCCTTACACGGAAAACACATGACGGTGTCGTGCCGTTGGAAACGGTGATGTCATCTCAGGCGGGTCAAGCCTGACAAGCTAAGTGGACTACTGCTCCACCCGAGTCCTCGCCCGAGCACACTGTAGGAAGGGATTCAACCAAGTGTCTAGCAAACCTTGTCATTAAGGAAGACGACACAAGACTCTGCTAAGATACTTGGGGGAAAATAGAACCTCGGTGACGAGCACGCTAGTGCCTTCTATGTATGCACTATACATGGTGTTATGGTCTTCAAGGGGTGGAAAGTACGATGGAAGTTACGAAACAGAGTTTATGCTATGTATTTATTTACAGATGATAACTCTGCCGGCAAAATCATCGTCGACATCGATAGAGACTCGCAAACGCCAGGCTCACTCCCAAAAAGAATCGTTGTCGAGCTTGGAGGGTATTGATCATTCCGCTTGTAGCATCTAGGGCAAATTTCTTAACGCATGCTTCACGTCCAGGGACAACATACGGCAAACAGGGTGACTTTATGTTATAGAACGTTTATTTTACGGCGGCCTACAACTCATGACATGTTTTCGTGATATTCAATTTGCTTGAAGACTTTCGAGTCTGGCTTGCGGATGCTCTTGGGCGATTTTCTCCTCATTAGCAAAGGTTTTAGGAATGTGACACGCACTTACGGGTCACACTTTTTTTACAGGAAACACGTTCTCACGTGCTGCACACGCGACATGTCTGTAACCGAGCAAACATTTATACTGAGAGAGGATGCTCCGTCATCGACATTTAGCCATCCATGAGTTTCGAAGATTAACGCAGCCTCATGATAAACTATCGTTGGTTAGGCTACTATCGGCGGTACTGTTGTCTTCCCCTTTAATTTCCATTTTGTAATTGTTTCAATTACACACACACACAGAGTTAAGTTCTCTTAATCATTGATCAGTTCCACTGTTTGTTCGCTTTATATGATCGTTACCAAAAAAAAGAAGAAGACCCCTCGCTTCCACTGATTCTTCTCCTTGATCCTATGGTGGTGGGACACCTGCAATATGTACATGTGTACGTCGAGCAGGTGCTAGATTATGCGGATTTACGTGCGAAGAAACCACGATATAATTACGAGGAACGCCGTAGCATGGGCGGAATCCGGATTAACTTTGACCACCTATGATCCTTTACAGCGCACCAAAATGTAAGTACATGAGCGTTTTTGCATTTCGACAGGGATCGAACCCACGAGGTCTAGCTCAGTAGCGAAACGCCACAGTCAGCTATATACCACGCCGGGTCGTGCAAGTATTACCTCGGTTGAAGCTGTCGTGGCTCATTATTCGATGGCGTACGGGTTGTTCGAACCATCATACCACGGGACGGCTGAAAGCGATTGCCTCTATAGTTAAGCTTTACGTTGAGGAATACGCGCAAAAGGCAAGGGACTTTCTCAGATCTTACAAACGCCGTGAAATCTGTTCACATATGTGATACACTGTGTATGTGGGCGTTTTAATGGCGGCACTGGCTAGTTCGGACGGCTGGAAAAATACTTGTACCAGAACACATTGCTCCCCCAATAATTTTAAGATATTCAGGATCTATGTAAAACGCCTCCACACCTACACAATTCGTAAAGCCACTTTATATTTTTTTCGCCCACCCGCTTCCTCAAACTCGTGATAACATAAACGGACGCTTATTCAGCCATGTCCGCACCGCGAATGTTTATCGAAAAGATTTCGTAAGAAATGTGTGAGAAAAAGTGGACAGTTCCACATGGTACCAGGGCTACGGCTATAGCTTAGCGAGCTTCAAAAGTTCGAAGACACGCGGCGGCGGACGACCGGGTTTGAGTCATACGCTCCCTTGGCACTAGCGACCTGTTAATAGGGAGGAAGCACGCTATCTGAGAGAGCGCCATTAAGAACGGAGGGAGGCAGAAACAAAAAAAAAAAAGAAAAAAAGGCAACGTAGGCGAAAGAAATACCGCTAAAAAGAAAACGCACGCAGTAAAATCAGGAAAACACAGAAGGAAAAAGCTACTCGACGATGCTAAAGGGAAAAAAATCCCTGAGCATAGTTCGAACAGCCTGCAGGGGAGGAAATTGGGAAACTAGGTGAGAGTGTCCGCGACGAGCAAAAAAGGGACGCTGCAGGGATAACGCGGACATCAATGAAGGGTGGCGCCGGGAGGTCGAGGGAAAGGCACTAAAGAAAGGACCTGAAACGTAATAACGGTGAAAAGAAAAAAAGAACCCTCTGCGATACGAAGTGAAGGCAGCCACCAAATCGCCACGATCTCGTAGCAGCAGTAGCGGCTATGCCGTTGTGTAGTATGCGGCGGAGCAACGCAGTAAAGGAGCCCCGGGGTTTCCTGACTGGGTTCCCGGATAGGGAAAAGTGAGAGCCACCGCTGCGAGGTGCTGTCGGTGGGCGGTTGGGACGAGGGGGGGTGGGGGTCGGCGGCGGCGAGCTCTGACGTGGGTGGCGGAGCGTATAACTCACCTTGTCCTTCATCCCGAAAGCCCCGTTATCGGGACCGACACATCGCGCTCGCTCTGCCCGCCGGGCTCGCTCTCCGGTCACGAAAAACAGAAAGGCTGGAAGAAAAGGTGGCGCGGATAGAGGGGAGGGAAGAACCTGTCCTCCTGTTCCCCTCGGCTCCCCCTGAAACACGTCTTCCCTGTACATCTCGACCTCCACACAGAGTGTGCCACGACTCGAGGTCCACCCTTCTGCCTCCCCCAACCCTCCCATCTTTCCCCGCTCAGACTGCCCCCTCCCCACATCCCTCCAAGCTCCCATCTTCCAGCGAAATCATTTCAATTCCCGAAGGTATCAGAAATTCATAACGTCCCTGCATTGAGATGCAGCACGGGCGCCCACTTGGCTCACCCCGGAGCAGCACCGGGCCGCGACTCTCCCGCCGGTGTGGCAGCGGCCCGCAGCCGGTGCCCCCCCCCCCCCCTAGCACGCACGCACAGACACACACAGAGCCTCTGGCAGACAGAACCAACACCTCACACCCGTCCTCGCTGTCCCGCGACCAACAACTTTCGCCCGCGTTATGATTCATTCGGATTGTCTCTGCTCCGCTGCTCGGCCCAACCTCGTTTGCAGAGAGTTTCTCGCCAGGGAAAGAAAGAATAAAGACAACGCAGGAGAACGGCCAGGGAGCCGTATAGACTGGCAAAATAAAAGCGGGAATAGGCCACCCCATCTCCTGGTTCTTTCTGCCGCTCACATTGGCGATTCGTCTCACGAACAGCGCTCGCAGTTACAGAGAGAAAGAGAGCTGGACGAAAAAAGAGCGCAGAGGAGACAGTATGCGGCGAAGGCGCGAAATATGGTCGCCAGTCCGGGCAGCTTTCATTTCACTTTCGCGCTCCGCCACCCGAGTCGAAGTTGCTATAATATGGCGACAAAGCGGTAAACAATGGCCGGCTGCAAATCCGGGGACCGAGTAAGAAGCAGGGCGATGGCTAACTCTCCCGTGACTGCGTAGGCTGCTGTGTAGGCGAAGCGCAAGCGTTTCTACCTGCCCTAATTACCTGCCTAATTTCACTTGCATAGAACAGCAAAAGAAAAATACTAGGTAAGAAAGCACTGACTGAGAGAAAAAGAAAAACGTGCCGGGCAATACCGAGAGAGAATTCCAGCCGACGCTGCAACAACGTTCCCGTAACAGCGAGCGGCCAGTGACGCCCAGTGACACCCGCAGCACTTTCAACGCCAAGCGAAACGTCTAAGGACCAAACTACAAGTACGCTTTCCAGAGCGCGGGCGCGCGCAAGCTCGCGCCGGCGCGCCTACGCATGCGCACATGGTGTGGGACAGGTCGTACGCGTCCAAGCACGGCGCGAGCAGGGATATCTGTTCCAGACAGATTTCAGGCTTTGGCTGCCTCGCAATTGCACGCGGCTGGTTAAGCAGCTACGGCGTGGTGCAATCAACACTCAGTGAGAAATATTTATGTCATGGGAGAATGCGCTACCCGCCGCGGTTGCTCAGTGGCTATGGTGTTGGGCTCGTGAGCACGAGGTCGCGGGATCGAATCCCGGCCACGGCGGCCGCATTTCGATGGGGGCGAAATGCGAAAACACCCGTGTACTTAGATTTAGGTGCACGTTAAAGAACCCCAGGTAGTCGAAATTTCCGGAGCCCTCCACTACGGCGTGCCTCATAATCAGAAAGTGGTTTTGCCACGCAAAATCCCATAATTAAATTATTAGAATGCGCTCTTTCTGTACTTTTCGCGCTGCTTTAACAGCTCTAAAAATAAATCGATTGCGTTTATCAATATTTCATCATATTGAAGAACTGTCTACAATAAAGTGCGAGACGACTTCTGTCAAAACGTGCATCAGTGAGCCAAGTAGGCGTGCTGGCTCGCGTTCCTTGTAGATGCAAACCGGCATTTCTCGCGAGTTGCGGTAAACGCCAGACGTGCCGGCGCGAGCTTTCGCGCGCCGACAAGCGTACGTGTACTCTTAAGCAAAATTACACGCTTTTGCCACACAACAATAATCATCACCTGTCTTGTCCGCACTTCCTTTTTTAACGCGGCGAGCCCGGTACTTCCCAGTGAACGAACGGCATGCGCGTTATCAGCATGACATAGCATTCCCGGCAGGAAAGTAGCGGGCGCGGCGTTTTCAAGAAAGGAGACGCAAGCAAGGCAGATGACTATTGTGTGGCAGAGATACACCCCAAAGAGTGTACCTTTGTCGAAGAGCGTAGTATGGCCTTAACACTTTCAGTATCTGCGCTTGTTTCTGCAGCAGTCGTAAATTGAGTGCGGCGGTACGGCTATAACACTAAATCTGAGAGTGCAAGAGAAGGAGGTTGCAAAAGAGATGGGAGGACGCTTAAGCTTCGCCTTTAAGAGTGGAACGCAATAGCGTTCAAAGATTCCCGACTGCTTCTCATGCTTCCCGGCAACTGGAGCGTATGTAACCATAATGTTTACCGGGAAACGCTGGTCGCGAGCGCTTTGCACGAAGGCGGGCTTTCTCATAGAAACGCGGCCCCTTGCGTGGGCCGCGATGCGGCGGAGGCGAGCGCCATCTGGAGGTACTGCAAGGAACCAGGCGCGCTGCTCCATGGCCCTCGAGATAGGCGCCGGCGCGCGCAAATGGCCGACGCCTTGGCCGGTCTATGTATGGTAGAAACGCTGGAAAATGGGTCTGAATTTTCGCGTAACATAATTATTTTCTCGTATAGTCAAATTACAACCTGACGCTATCATGTCCGTAGGTTGTGTGTAAGTTGTACTTTACGATTTTTCTGCGTATTCTAGCTTGAGAAATTATATTATTTCAGTAACTTTTTTGCACCACATGGAGGCCTGGCGTGGGTACGGGTCGTTCGAAAATATTTTTGACGAACGACGTCCGACGCTGGACGCCGTACTTTCTGCAACACGGGGCCTTGAAGGCTATCGCGTTGAAACAGCGTTTCCACGGATGGCCTGGCCTAACACTGTTACAAATAAAGGCGTTTTAGAAATGGGCACCCAAAGTAGGTGGACGCAATGCGGCGGGTGAACAAAAGAAACCCGAGGGGTCTATCTACAACGGAGTTTGCGTTTACGCGTACGCAAAGCCACTCGGGTACGCTATTTATAAAACTCTAATAAAGAGAAGGAATGTGTCCCGAGCACGAGCACCGGCCACGGACGCACGCTAACCCAATCGCTTCCATGTTTCCGCAGCGGTCAAACGTCGGGGCCCGCTGTCTGATAACAGCCTTTCGCAAAGATTTGTTTGGTGACGAAACCCGGGATACAACCAATACCATGCTTCAGGAGCAGGCCGACGGAAAAAGACAACGAGTACCACGCGAACCGGCGCGGTTTGATACAATGTACAACTCGCGACTAAAAAAAAAAAAAAAAAAAGAAATCACGTGAGATGCATGCTAACTCGCCTGTGGCCGGAAGAACGAGTTCCGTTATCCCCCAAATATTCGGTACCTACCGTGCTGCACGTCGTGCTTGTGGCGCGCAAAACGCTTGCTGCTGAGAAGCGCTAACGCCTCATACTCGATATTAACGCGACAGCGTTAAGGGCCCTATGTCGCAGAAAATACGGCATCCACTTTCCGCGTCCACCGTCTTTTCGCGAGAAATCATTCCGAACCACGCATACCCAACCACTATTTTATTACTAAAGTTGCTCATACCTTGTCCTATATTCTTTACAAATATTTTCCTCGAAACCTTGACAATAGACCATTGTCGGTTGCAACTATTTTCACAAATCACCGCAGAAGACATCGAAGCTGAAGGCGACGAAGGGACGACTTCGGTTTTTGAGAGACGGGCTTGGACAAGCAGCTGTGACAGTGATGTAACGTACCGCTCAAGAGTCAGGGACTGTAATTGACGATGTGTGTGCTGTGTTATGTGCTCTCTCTCTCCCCATTTTCATTCCCCCATCCCGCTCCCACGCGTAGGGTAGCAAACCGGTTAAGCTAAACTGGTTAACCTCCCTGCCTTTCCTTCTCCACTTTTTCCTTCCTTCCTTCCTTTTCCTGGAAATTTTGAAAATGACGGCACGCAAATGTCATGAAAAGAAACAGCGACAGCACATAGCTTTTACGTTAGACCTTCTCAGACAGAAATATTAAAAGTGCGAAACAATAACCGGAGATCCGCCCACGCAAGAGGCCGTTTCTACCAGAAATGACGCCTTCGTGCATAGCGTTCACCGCCAGCGTTTCCCGGTAAACATTACGGATACATAAGCTGCCCTTGCCGGAAAAGTTGGAAAGCAGTCGGGGTTCCTTGAATGCTATCGCCTTCCGCTGTTAAAGGCGAAGCTTAAGCGTGCACCAATTTTTTGTAGCACAGGTTCGAAAACTGACCTCACGATGTAGGTTTTCTTTTTCTGCTCGTTTCAGGTACCAGGACGGTATTGGTATTTGCGATGCAAGACATGCAACTCTTTAACATACACCTTAGGGGAAAAAATTTTAAGGTCCGTTTTCTTACGGGTCTACGTACAGCACGCGTCGCGACAAGTGGACGATGCCGTCTATAGTGGGAACGCGGCTTCGGTGAGCCAATGACGGAGGGGAAAAAAAAAATACTCGCGATAGCGTCCACGGGTAAGTGTCTGCCAACTCGTTTTTCTCACCAGACGACGTCTCCGGACAGTGGTGCAGAGCGAGGGCCGCCGCTCTCGTCGGCGAGTCAGAGAGCGCGACAGTGTTGCGAGGGAAGAAGGCAAGAGGCGCGATGCTTTTCACTTGAAACCTTTTATTCATCTTCGAATCCCAGTAACGCAATCGTCCACATATATACACAAGCGATATTTGTTTCTGTAAATCGGGTCGGGCCAACCAGGGAAAAAGGGATGTGAGGGATGAAGAGGAAGGGTAGGTGGGGATAGGGCGGGAGATAAAAACGCACAATGAGAGCGCGCGTGGCGACCCGCCCCGCGTAGTATTTATTATTACACACACTCCGCTGTAGGCTACAACTTGGCGAACGGCGCAGGTTTCGAAGCCTCGCACAGCACCTCACGGCGTTACACGTGTTCGAAGGCAAGCAGCCGGAATCGGGCGGAGCGTCCACTAGCTCGAGCACAGGGTTGCGTGGCACGTGCAGCGAGCGCGTGGACCCGGCGCCCCCAACACGGCGCCGCGTCCAGCTAAGAATGGACAGAGGCAGCGAAGTCCGCGCCGTCCGCCCGCGATAAGCTAGACAAGGGGAGTCCATCCGCCACAGCCGAAAAAAAATGACCGCTCTCTCGACACGCCAACAGAACCAGACGCGCGCACTCAGACGCTCTCGTCACAGCAACCTCCCGTAATAGCTGCTCGTACACTTCGCCTAAAAGAAGAAGAAAAAAAAAAAAAGGAGAACGCTATACTGTCTGCTCTGGTGCCCGGTGCTTGCACCGGCGCGCGTTCTTGTAACATCGTCCTCTCGCGGTCGCGACACACACGCAAACACGCACGCACGCAAACGCACACACGCCCACACACACACACACACATACACACACCTGCAAAGCGCACACACTCCCATCGTCTGCATTAGAAAGACGCAGACGACCGTCCGCAGAGTCTGTGTCACTTAGCTTATATTGCCGTCGCTGTCTTCTTCTCAAGAACACACTACACCTCGGGCCAGAGTATGGTGATAAGACAGAAAATAAAAGTCCTCGAGGAAATAACTCTGCACCACGCACGCATAAAAAAAAGAAAGATCTTGCAGAACAGCGTTCACATCTGCACACTCGCACACATACACAAGTCAGTCAGCCACTTGGAGCACAACAAACAAACGGCGGGGAGGCCATGTCAGATGGCGCCGAGATACGTATTTACACGTGTGTTTCGAGTTGCGTGAATTCGCGCACGTAACGTGCCCAGCCGCATGAACACTGTACACGCACAGAAGATGAGAGATAGGGTAGAAGGGACGAATCAAAGAAAAAAAAAGGAAAGAAAAAAAAAGAAACACGAGTGCGTTTGAACCCTGAACACACGTAAAAAGAAAACAGACGCACACACACACGATACACTCAGGTGGCACGACCACGCGAAGCAGTGGTCGGATGGCCGCCTCCTGCACGGGAAACGCAGTGCCTGGAACAACGACACCCGCGCGCAACACATGCACACACCTACGTCGTCGTCAACAGCACACCGTTCACATGGCAATCGACATTATTGGCGCACCAAACATAGCGCGCCTGCCCAGCACATGCTACCCTGTTATTTAGAGGAGTGTATTTACATTTGTGTCACACACGCGCACGCGCAAAACAGACCCGAATCCACTCCCTGCACCCACACGCTGTCCCCTCGGCAGTGAGTGTATGCCTTCTGCGCGCCCAATTCGCCGGGCACGCGAGGTACACAGGAGGTACGTACACACAGAACTCCTCGCGGAAAATTAGCACTACATGCTGTTCGCTGCGCAAAGGAGAGCAGCGGATGAGGCTGGCACCGAGGCCGGGTTCACAAGCTCGGGCCGCCAACTAGTAAGTGCAGCCAGGTTTGATTAAACGAAAGATAATCGAAATCTAAATCAAGAAGTCTACCATCCGCATGTCAGACACACCCGAAATCTCCCCATTAAAGCACGACGCCATTATTACGCTGAAGATTAGACGAAGACGAAAACATAACAGCTATTCAACCGCGTTGCCATATTCTAATACAGATTATGCGTAAGAGTGGATCACATTTTGCGAAACCCACTTATCCGCCCTGTATTTCTGCCAAGCATGCAAACTGAAGCAAGCAAAAAGTTTCGTCCCAGAAGTTCAAAAAGACGCGAAATATCGTTTGCTTTCTGTCAACTTTACAGTTTTAATGACGCGTCAGCCGACCTCGGTCGGGCTCGAATGACGGTAAACATTACGCTGAACAATGGCGTCGTAAGTTAAAAAAGGTCGCTCTAGCCTCGTGCGCGCTTACCCGCTTGCTCGTGTTTTCCGAGAAACCTCCGCAATCACACGCGATTGCATGTGATTTAGGGTTAGCGTTGCGTGCTTCCAATGACAGTGAACACAAAACAGAAGGCGGGAACATCGGGAGGAGGTAAGACGATGCCATAGCGGGGAAGGGGGCAATGCTCAAATAAGTGCAGCTGCGGCAGACTTTTCGTTTGCTCTTGCGACACCCGGCGCAGGTCTCGCAAACGCTGGACGAAATGAAGCGGTCGCCGCGAAACCGGAGGCAGACACGCGTAAACCACGGGTCAATTTTTTTAGCTTCTAGAACAGATATGACGGCAATTTAGCGCTACCGAAGACGCGAGAAAGGGAAAGGTGGCTCTCGAGTTCCGAGAACACCTGGCGAGGATGTACAAAGAAAAAAAAAATGCGCGAAAGGCCGTACGCATGAATATGTCTTTTACAAGAGCAACGCTGTTTCGCCACTTGACGGTTTCGCTATTGAACAAATTCGGACAGCTGACCCCTTTGCGACGTTTTCTTCAACGCTCGCTTGAAATTTCCTTACATCTTGCTGCTTCGGTTAGAGAAAAAACATTTTCTTGAACGATCCTTAGTTCGAGTAGTCGCGAAGAAGATGGCGCATATCGAATCGAGGACGCCACGGGGGACAGCAGTTACAGAAATGGAAAACGGCCACTGACCTGATCTTGGGTGAATTCACTGCCTAAAATGTGCGGGTATGTCATTAAACAGCACCTTCGAGAGGCAAACTCATGCCGCTATTTCTGTACGCGATGTTCTTTCATGCGAAACAACGAGGTCCACATGTACCGCAGTGGAGCATGCTCCAACATAGGTTTCATTAAAAGGGCGCAGTTTCACATTCTTATGGGTAGCAACGCTGCTCTTCACAGCATATAACGGGAAGAGCCGTACGGGCTTAGATGTTTCGGTCATTGTTCAAGTGCGTGTGAAGTGAAATCAATGCTAGTAAAATTTTCATCTGGCAATCTACAAGTCACTTCAGAGCCAGGAAACTACGCTCGAATACCACACCCGGTGCCAGAGTTACATATTGTTGGCATGCTCCAAATTTTGCTACGATTGATGCAACCTTTGGGCCTCGCACCCTTTCAGGCCACAAGTTAGCCTTCCGTAGGTAACATTACCATTATTTAGGGCACATTAGCGCAATTTAGCATATAACTGCCGCTTACTCACAGAATTGCGAAAACATGGTCTTGTCAGGTTACTGTGTTTGGAGCGCCCTTTGTGTTTACAGCACATTAAGTAACTCGTTCTCGTGTTCAGCAGCAAGTGAACCCTCGAACAAAATTTTTCGCTAAGGAAAAGCAACCTGTTGGTTCGTGGACGAGGTTATGAAAACTTATGGGGAAAAAAAAAAAAGGGAGTCTTTTGCCATAAACTGCCGCGCGATCTCACTTGCCTATCTTGGCGAGTACGTAATGTAGCGTTTTTTTTTTTTTTTCCGTCTAAAGTAGGCCACTCTTCGTCATTTCTGAGAATGCTGTGTGGCTTGTACAGCATGCGCTCCTGTCCCCACAAAAATTGTCTAGTGCATATCTAGAATGAGCGTTTGGTAACAATAAACTGAAACCGGATTAATGTTGACCAGCTAGGCTTCTGCAATGTGCACCCTGTGCAAAGTACACGAGCGTTTTTGCATTCCGCCACCATCGCAATGCGGTTTCCGCGGCCCGCGCGATCGAACCCGCGACCTCGTGCTCAGCAGCACAACGCCATTAGTCGCCGAGCTACCGTAGCCGGTGCGGCGACGAAACGTCCTGCGCTAGCGAAGGAACGTGACGGGCGCTTACAATATGCCTTGCAAATGGCAGCAATGACAGAACTAAAACGACAATAACCAAGTGGCCGCTATGCTCAGGTTACCTTATATATTACTTTGTGTGGTCTCTATCACATATTTTATGGCTAAAATTGAGTCTGTGATTGAACAAAAGCGAAGGAAATACTGAGGAAAATCGTCTGCGAAGCTAACTTTAGAATACTGTTAAAAAAAAAAAAAGAAACCGGCCAGGGCGGCGTTGGAATTTTCAGTGTTTGCCTAGAAATCACACGCGGGGTTGCATGCGCCGTATGAGAATGAACCGCAATACGGTCGCGATAAGGAAAAAAAAAAGAAAGGAAGAAAAGAAAAACGCGACGAGGAAAGTGACTTGCAGAGTTGTGAGCAAAGAAAGCGCCAGACACACAAAGCGACGAACGGTAAATCGAATTAGCTTGCAAGGGGACGTCAAAGAAGTATGACAGGCCAAGCTAGGCGCTCTCCTTTTGTTATTTATCCGCGGGACAGTATCGACAGGGGCGCTAAACTTTCTCATTCCGCGCGGCGCACTTGAAATCGATGGCAGCAATACGCCTCGGGCCGTGTATGCGCTCCCAATCGAACTAATCCGGCCAAAAAAAAAAAAAAAAAGCGAACGAGAATCGGCAAAGATTATCCGCAGCAGCAAGAAAAAAAAAGCAAGAAGAAAAACATGAATTCATACCTCATACCGCCGACGAGGTGCTTTGATAGCTGTCCTAAAGCGCCGCTAGAAAATTTCGCCGGATTCCTTTGCGTAGACAACTATTTATGTGCGAACCGTTTACAGCCTCCGCAGATCGGCGGAGGACATGAGCGCTTGACTTAATTTACTTGATCGTGCTTAACGCCTCGTCAAAACTAAAGCTAGGTACTATGGGTTTAGAAGCCTGGTTACAAACAGTCCAAATAAGGCGGAACGTCAAGGGTATAAGAAACAACTCGCTGCTAACTTGGTGCCCGACACGCAATGACCGTCACAAAACAACCCAACATCCACAGCTAACACGAACCTTGGGAGGATAACATTGAGCGGATGCCCACAGTGTTCAAAGCAGAATACCAGAGCGATTCTACATCACTTTATTGATTCTACATGGTCATAATAAAGGCTCAGCTTTATTCTGACCTTATTGGGGGATCAAGATGCTGCCGCACGCAGACTATCAGGATTCACCTTCCCCCCATCGCCGTTGCCTATCGGGAGATGTTAAGCGAGAAAACGGAAAGTGCACAACAGGTTTCGCAAGAAAAAAAAAAAAAGAAGAAAATGGATGGCGAGTAAATTCGCAAAAAAGGCTTTCCCGGAGCGTAGAGCCATACAGGGGGAAGAAGCGAGGCTCCCGGTCGCGGAGACGAACCTGGGTTCCGTCGGCGTCCGAGCCCGCCAGGGCCCCGGTCGAGACTCGGCCCGGAGCGGGCTCACGGCGCACGCGAGAGTGCGCATGCGCCGCAGCCGGTCGCCTCTCGCCCACCGTTCGCGGGGCACGGCGGAGTGCGAGCGCACTATGAAACGGAGCCGGGAGCATCGAAAGACGCTCACCCATACATGAGCGAAGGAGGAGGGGAGAGAACGCCGCAAGAAAGTGGGCGTGTCTCGAATCGCTCATTGGCCCAGCCGAGGAGGGGACGAAACCGCCTTGTCCAATGCGCGGTCGAAAAAGCCCACTTTCTATCGCTTCCTCCCCCCCCCCCCCCCTCCACCCTTCGCTATCTCAGCACGAGGACTAGTTTTCTCACCGTTGCCCAAGCAGCACATCTGAGACACCCAAGAAAATGAGATAGCCTTCATTTTACTTTCTCTTCGCGTCTGCTACGGGAGCCCCGGAGAGAACGTGCCTATGTCGCTGCTTGTTACTAGCCCGCACTCCCCCGCCTCCGCACGACTGCCCGGAGCGAACACAGCAGAAGAGAGGCAACGATCACGGCTGCCGCCTCCCGAAAACTTTTCTTCCCACCAGCGGCGTCCCACGGCCCGAAAGCGCCGAGGTCCGAAAAAATGAGAAAGAAGAGAACCCGAGGCTCTCTGCGCGCGCCGGGCGAGCCGAGGAACAAGCAGGCCGCCTGGGAAACACGAGCAACACACCGCCGGAGAATGTGCGTGGGACTGTGCCCGAGAAAGATTCTTGAGGAAAGAGGAGACGGTAACTGGGTCGAGCACGAGAGAAGCTCCTCTCCCGTCCGCTGGCGTACGAGAAGCTCAGGGGAAGGAGTTCCGGCGCGCACTACTGGGGAGAAAAACAAGCGCCGAGTTCGTTGGAATTAATCAGAAAACTTGCGCGGCGGCGAGCCTTCCAGTTGGAGGGAAAGAGTGGGGGGGGGGGAGGCGCTGCCGTGAGATAATGAGCCCGATCATAATCAGCGCTGCTGATGCCTCACTCAACTGGGGCGCTGGTATTACGGATGTGCCTTAACCCATGCACACTGGTCTAGCTGTCCACCTTTTTTCATCCTGCTTCGTGCCAAAAAGAAGGCTCGATTTTGGCCGCGCTACACGTTTCCTAAATTTCCCCTAGAGCGCAGGCTGATTCAAAATAATTTTGTTAAAGCACACAGCACAACCGATCGTTAATGGCATATAGGTTCAGAACACCGTAGACCTCGAAGTCGGTGAGATGGCCACCTGGAATTACTGAAATTTTGCGAAGATTTTCACATTATCGCCTCAGCTACAGAACACGTCTCCGCACTAATATGCTTTCACTCACTCAGCTGTCGTCCGTAAATCGAAGGGCTTAACTAATGCACCTTGTCGTCCCTGCGTGTACTACGAAGCTTCGCATGTGAAGCTTCCGTAGTTAACCACTGAGCCCTATCCATCTTCCTAAAATTGACATAGATCTGGACTACGCGGGCCTCAGTAGTTGACGGCTACCGATCTATTCTGAAAAAGCACTCGAAATTACATGGGCGTTGCTCCATTCTGCTTTAAATGAAATGCGTCCGCCGCAGATGGGAATCGAACACGCCACCTGGGGACAGCTGTGCCGCTGTCGCTACTTACGTCGCTACGTCACATATGCCGACTTTGGTTGAAATTATGGACAAATCGCTACAAGCCTTCAGCGAATTCTGTATTCGAAGCTTTAGCTGACGAAATCTGCAGGACCAGGACGGGGAAAACCTAACATGCGACACCCACACTAAGGTAAGAGCAGATCAGACAGCCTTAACTTTAAAGGAAATAAAAAAAGTGCAAATCGGGCATCGCGGCGAACAATTCTAAAAAGTGCCACTGCTGGCATTGCAGTTGCCGAGGCCACCAAGCGGCGAACTGTCGAATGCGAGAGGGCAGAGAGAGAGAGAGAGAGACTTTCGGGTAAAGTAGCAGCGTTCCCGCCAATTTTAATCCCTCGTCTTTGAAAGCAAAAAACGATCCACGCGTCCGCAATAAATGTCCGAACGCCGAAACGGAGAAGCGTCATTAGCTTTTCCCGCAAATCAGCCGGCACCATGGCGACGCGCTACTGCCACCCGCAAGGTTAGTCGGTGGCCGACGTCGGCGGCGCAGTTTCGCGTTCGCACTAAATCTGCCGCAGCTGCAGCGCTTCTCTTAAAGAGCAACAGCCAGTGGAAGTGGAGGAAAGTAAGGACTACGCAACAGATCATACCTAAAATGCTAACAAAATCGTGTCGACACTCCAGGACACGCGCGATCAACATAGGTCAACGCAAAAAAAGGAGCGACAAACCTCTCGGGTATATCGAGGAATAGCTACGCACGCATTGAAGCGCTTGCAATTTCGATTCAATTATGGTAGACGCCGCAAAACAATAAAGGCCAAGTTCTAGAGGCTCCGACTTCTCAGTTTTTTACTTTTGTTTTTCATTCATTGTGCAACTCTGAGGAACATTTAGCGGAACTAACGCCAACCTGCCAAGAATTTCGGAAGCCCCCTCCGTAGCACCCAAACCCTTTTAATAGAATATGCGGCGTAGCGCGCTAGAGTTGCGACATTAGAACAGGGGACAAATAAACGCAGTTCCTTCTTCAGGCCCGAGAAGTTTGCGCACCGTTAACTCAGATGGGAACCGTGAACACTGTCGACACCACACAAATCCATGACACTGTCGGCCCAGCAAGCACCAACGAGGCCGGCAATAAACGCCGGCGAGTGACGGAAGCCATGTCCACATAACTATGGCGACGGGCCGGGTTAGCGAAGGGTTAGAGGGATGGAAATCGGGAGATTCTCTCATCTTCTTATCTTACACATTGAGACAGTCGTCCGAGACGTAGTGGTGATGGGCTTCGCAGCAGTCGCAACATTCGTTCCCAAGTGACAAACACAGGCAAGCAATTCAGAAGCATTAGAAAAAAAAAAAAAAAAAAAGGGAAAGGCAAAGAACACGTGTGTCCGTGAGTGCCCATGCGTTCACCGCATCCTGGCTTGAGCCTCGCGTAGGTTACGTTGCCCCCATTTACTTTTGAGGCGTCCCAGTTCGGCGACAGCTTATCTGTGACCGCGGGAGTATTCTCCATCGGAAGCTGACCAATTCCAGCAGAAATCGCAGGCGTTACACTCTACATTGAAGTAAAATTTTTGCTGCGAGTCCACTACAGGAGCAGCAGTGGTTGAACTTGTCGCTATTGCAACAACATTATCTAGTTTAGGGCGAATAATCAGGTTCGCAGGAGTACCAAACCGAGGATACCAGAACAAGCACGCACGTCTGTTTTAATTTTGGAAGGAGTTCGATCAGTTTTACCATATTAATTTTTTGCAGCAGTAGCGGACAAATGTTCAGGTAACAAAATCTGACAGCAGTAGACGCGTCACGATGTGTTATTTTTTGTTTTAATAAGAGGTGTTTCAGTCGGGACGCCTGCAACGGGTACAATGGGGGGAAAGTACTATCTGACTTCAGAATAAAAGCACGTGAACTCATCCCGTAATCATGAATTCCGCAGTGCGAAGCTGTACTATGAAGGTGATTTATGTCCGTGCTAGCGGCAACGTAATCTTCATTGTTGAATTTGGCTGCTAATCAGCAAGAAGCGTAAGTAGAAACCACCTCTGCTTTAAAGGATAAAGAAAAGGTACTTTCTCCAGCTTTCTCAAGATAACAGTAACCTGCGGGAGCAGCAACCAGCTTGAGTCGCTCGGGCGAAATCGAGGAGCTAGGATGAAGAGCGCCTCCGCTTGACACAGACAACAACTGCCGCCGAAATAGGACAGGGGCTGCGCACTTGGCGCTAGTATGACGTCACAAGGCAACACGATCAGTACCCGGCAACGATGATAACGGTGTACAGGGAGGCTCACGGACAAACGCAGCCCTATGCGGCCAAGTCGTAAAGCGGTCCCAGCTCCTGTAGCTCTGGTTTCAGTCACTACGACGAACAGTTCAATAACGTCGTAACCGACACGACAGGTAGTGACGTGCACAACGATGACGGGGCTCGCTCTTCGGGGAAAAAAGTAACATAAGCACAGTATTTGCAAGTCCAGCTTCGGATGGGATGGAAGGCCTGCCGGCGGGCAGGTACAGAACCGCAGGCAGTGGAGCCGCGGTCGCAACACCGTGTCATGCAGCAGTCACACACCTGAGCACGCGGTAGGTGGCGCGTGCTGGGAGAGGCGACACGCGTCGTTCCCGTCCGACTGTGGTCGGTGCAGTCGTCGGGATTTCTCTCTCCCCCTCGTTTTCTTGGATGGCGGTGAAGAGGAACGCGAAAGACGCAGAAGCGGATTTTCTTCTTTACTTCCCCACTCGGGGTTCGAGCTGCGGCAGCACGCAGGGTCAGCAGCGGCGGTGGTGGTCGTCGCGTCGCACGGGGATGATGTGGGTGGGGACCTCCTCCTCCTCGGGCACGGTGGTCTCGCGTCGGTCCGGCGCGCAGAACTTGCAGGCAGGTCGACGCGGGCCGCGCACGCTCCGCCATTTTCTTCACAGAAGGGAACAGCGCCACGTTCCCAGCCAGCGCGCCTCCTCGCTTTTGCCTGCCGTTTGCAGGGAGCGCCGATGCGACGATGTCCCGTCGTCTTCTCCCCACTCTGTCTTCGTTTCGCCGAAACTTGGCAGAGTTGCGCGAGCACGCACGCACACAGAGACACGCAGAGAACAAACACACGCACGCGTGCACACTGGTGTCCGTATTTGCATTTGGTGGTTTCCTTCGCTTCCCCCTTTCTTTTGCATTCTTTTCCTGGGCCGACGCAGAGGCGAGGGAAAAAAAAGAAAGGGGCAAGAAGGAAACGGAGGCAAGGTGGGGATGGGAGGGGGAGGGGGGCGACTCCCGCGTAACGTGTCTTTCTGTCTTTACAAAAAGCCGGCGGTTAGGTCGGCAGGCGACGACGACGCGACACTGGCGCTGCCCTGCGGTAGAGAAAAAAGGGGGGAACAAAAAAAGAGAGACAGGAGAAAAGGGGTCTCGCTCACAGCGCTGCGCCTCTCTCTCGCACACGCTGTCTCCAGCGCGCTGGCGGCAATCACGCGACCACACACACACATGTACAGGTCAGTGCTGCATGATTACAGGCAGAAAGACTGCACTTATCTCGCGGCTGCAACGATGAGAATGTTACCCGCAACATCGGCACACACAAACAAAATCCTACAGACGCGTATGCACAGGGCGTCTGGGCAGATAAGAACAGAACACAGGAGGCTCATCAACGGTAAAAGCGAACGTGTTCAATTCACCTACCCACCGGAAAGTTGAAAATGAACTAGCCCAACTAGCCCAAATCGAAGCTTTATTGAAAATAAAAGAGGAAGTAAAAGAAAACGTTGTACTGCTATCAGCTTCTACTACCTCATAATTACGAACGAAAAAATAAAATAACAAAAAAGAAAGACACAAAGGGGGGTGGGGGATGAACCCTACTCATTCTTTCTGATGAATCCTTTCATGGACTTTCTCCGTTCTCAAGACAGTCAGGATGCATGGATCACTGAGGCACTGAGCGGTTCGAAAATGCCACACTTGCATGCTCGCACATGGGAACACGAGACAACTACAGAGCAATCAACACCGACGTTACTAGACTAGGTTCAGTTTTCGAACTCCTGTGACTGCGTGGACCCACCACCGATCCTCGCATCTCGTGGCGCTGCTGTCGCACTTTGCTCGATCAGCACGGCGCGGACGCTGTTTACTTGTTTTGGCACCTTGTATACATGCGTGTTTTGCTGCAGTCTCGGTGCTTTTTGCGACACCCTTGCGCGTTTTCAATGCTGTGCGCATTTTGACGAGTTTACGGCCCGCATCACCCAATTTTATTTGGTGACGCGAATGCATATTTAAGCTCGGTTTCTGCAGCGAGAATCTGCCTTGAATGTGCAAGCCTGCTCACAAGCGAGCAAAGCTCACGTGGGTAAGTACTTGTGAATGTTGTGCTCTGACGAAAGAAAATAGTGCTAGGTTAATTTTTTTTCCTCCCGAAATGAAGTGCTGAGAGTGTGTATCTATCGAGAGAAGGTGCCTTGGAGTTAGTCCTACTATTTTAAATGTGCACCGATCGGCTTGCTGACCTCTACAACTGCTGATGAGCAGCACCTATTAGTACTAACGAAATAACGAACAGTTTGACCTGCTGATAGCTACAATTCCTGAGTATAGCAAATATTAGTACTAATAAACTCATTGTTTAATTACATTACTAAATAATTAAAATTCGAGGGGCACTTAGTTATCCCTACGCAGATGAATGCGAAAGCACTGCCACCACCAAAGGTCGAGGGCTCGACTCCTACCAACGATCGTGGGTTCGAGTGCCCTAATAAATTGCATATTAATTAACTTCGTCTTAATTGACACCGAAGGTAGTGGGTTCGACTGCTACCAACGATCGTGGGCTAGGGTGCCTTAATTAACGCTATATTAATTCTGCCTGAACACCGAAGGTCAAGGGTTCGAGTCCTACCAACAATCGTAGGTTCGAGTGCCTTAATGAAATCTATATTGACTATACCTTAATTAAAACAACATGTAGTGGTGATGTCTTCTCCTAATGGTCGTGGTTCGGAGTGCCGTAATGAACTCTATCGTAACTACACCTGCGCCTTAATTAGCTCTACCTTAACTTCGCCTTAATCAACACCAACGGTCGTGCGTCCGAGTGCCTTAAATATATAGATATATTAAATTATTAATTACATTCGCATAATTCACTGTCTTAATTAACTTTGCCTTAATCGACATCAACTGCCTCAATTGGCTCATTTGGACTCCCTTGACTTTTGAAGAAGCGCGAAAAGATACACTGACCACGATAACCGAAAATTTAATGACGTTTCATTACCCCATACGGGAGCCTTGTTCACAATAAGATCCATAACACAGACACAGCGTATTCAAGTACGCTTCAGTACGTGACGTAAGCAGCGAGTGTACACCGTCGGAAGTGCCGCGTCGGTGTATACTGGCTGCTTGTGTCGCGTACTGAAACGTACTTAAATACGCTGTGTTTTTGTTGTGGGTTTTATGGGGTACTGAAACGCCATTAAATTTTCGGTTATCGTGGTCGGTGTATCTTTTCGCGCTTCTTCAAAACGCATTTTCCCGGCCAGACGGGCTGCCGTCAAACTTTGGATCTCATCCCTTGACGTTTTGGACCATCGCGTGGTCACTCCAGCGCCGCGCCGCCTATGCCGGATGTTCCGCCTCATGAGCCGTATAATGCGTTCGCATTAATAATTAATTAGGACTAATAAGCAGCAGCTGATTAGTGGAGCGCAGCGGATCGCCAGGGCTGCTGGGACCCTGGACTACGGACTCCAACAGCGCACTCCGGGGGGAGCGCAGCAGCATTTTCACAGCTCAGTAAAGTTTTCCGATCAATCTGCCAAACGCGAGGCTATAAAAACACTAAAAAAACGCATCGGTGAAAACACTTGTTGCGTTCGTAAGTTGCGAAGTCGGAGGACCCGATCGCCTTCGACAACGCAGCGTTGCGCCCGCGTAGAGCTATACCTGCGGCGCTTCCGCCATCTGGCGGCAAACCACGGCACGGGGGCACCCGCGATACACGGCACCTACGGAGAGTTCAACAACTGAACCTAGTCTAGCAACACTGATCAACACCGAGCGAAAAGTGACACTTAGCGCACATGTGGAGAACAGACCAACTCGGCATGCCACTCGAGATTCTAAGGAGGGCGAAAATAGGCAAACTGGGAGAGAAGAACCACTTCGTCTACGACGTGCTAGAGAGGCATTCCAAAGCTATAGCGGACACAGGAGGTTGCAGACTATGAGCGCAGCACTAGTGCGGCGGCCGGACACTGAGAACCCATCTGCGGGAACGCTTGTGCAAGGAGGGGCAGGGGACGGCGTAGGACGAACCGCCACTTCTGCGCAAGTCGAATAAGTCACCGCAAAGAGACGGCTTCGTAGGGTGGCCCTTCATTCCGCGACATAACCAGAACCACCGGGTCTGCGCCCCGACGACTATGCGATTCCTATCGGGCATCGCATAGGCGGGAGGCTGTGCGATGAATGGTGAAGATGCTATAAAAATGGAAAAAAAAAGTGAAAAAGCCAGATTCGGCTTAACCTGCTACCGAGTACAGACATCACGTGGCTGCTGAAAACTAAACGCGTAACCTGCTGCGAACGACGCTGTGCGCTGTCTGTGAGAGGTTTTACATTACCTACTACAGCGGAAACTTTCGTATCACAGTCACAAACGCGACCAAAGCCATGAGCGCGAAAATAAATATAGCTATGCAGTGCCGTTAACAAAGTCTCTGAACACGCCAACTGTGGTGAATCGCACCATCAAAGCTACAAAGCCAGTAAGGGAACTTAAATATGGCAACGGCTCCGTCGTTATGAAACGAGTACGAGAAAAGGCAGCGCTGAATGGCCGTAAATAAAGTAAAAGGACAGAAGAACAGACTTTCTATTGTGAGTCGCTGAAAGATGGCGAGTATAATTGGAAACTCCGAAAGACAATACGAATGGGGAAAAAGTATGGTGGTTAAATGGAAAAAAAATCTCTCGAAGAGTTCTCCGCGTCCGAAAAGCTATTGCGACATAAAAAGGGGGCTAATGAACCAACGGTGTACACAACGATAAAGGATTCGAAAAACACTGGCAGCGCAAGGAGTAGCAGATAGCCCATCGAACGACGAACTGCGGCCACGTTTAAAAGGGCGCCACGTTGTGAGAGAAAACGCTTCACTGCGGTTGAAAGAACTATTATTTCTACGCCGAAAAAAATTAACTGCGGGAAGCATTGACTCTCCATCCAGGCTCCATCGTATGCGGTAGTTATTTAGCCCAGTAAAAGCGAACGTAGAGAAACGGTGTGCTGTCTAACTCGGAAGTTGGTCGGTGGGGTAACTAAGATGGTATGGGCTAGGGCCTGCGTTGTTAAGGACTCTGAACATTAGTAGAACAGTGGACGCGCTTGAAGGAAACAGTAAAAAATAATGAGAGACAAGGAAACGAATGGCTTGAAGACAAACACCAAAACAATATAGTGCGCCCAACTGCATGCTGCTCCTACAGGTAAGGTATGCGAAGAGCTACAATGCAACTTCAGCAAAAGAAAAACGTCAATGCCGACTGCAACAGGTAGCCACAGGTGTGCCTGCAGCTGCGGCTACCTGCAACAGCCAGCTGCCGCTCATGTGCAACACAAATTTGCCCACAAAACGCGTGAGCGCTGCCAGGTACACAACGTAGCTGGCAACGTTCACGGCTACAGGCAGCCGCAGCAGCCGGAGAGGGCTGCGTCGGCTACTTATGGTTAGGCCACACATAACACGGAAACAGAATTCGTACTCCTGCCAGATTGCTTTTCTGCACAGCGTTACCATTTCACTATTGCCGCCCTACCAGACGCTAAGTACGCGCGAGCGTCACCGTCCTGCAGGTTCACATACACCTGGATGGGGCGGCAAGGGGCAGTGCAGTAACGGTGTGCAGAAATATATCACCAATGCACTCAAACGGAAAAAAAACCGTAGCAGCACGATAATGTCACAGCTCTGACGCAGCATCAGTAAACTCAAGAAAACAGGAAACAAGTGCACTGCTCGGGCAAGGCAATATATCTGTTTCAATCAATCGCGAATAGTTTCATTAGAATAACAAAACAACAAAATCTAGAGTTTTGTGAAATTGGCCACTACTTCTGAAACTTGCAAAGACTATTTCACGGCATGCAATTGTCCCTGACGTTAAAGATAAGCACTTGCAATGTCAAAGCTTTAGGTAATAGTAGGCTCGTGAGAACAGACGCACGAAATCGTCAAGATAAAAAAAAGGAGCAACGAAAAAGCAATTTGGGCAGACCGGTGTGCGAGAGCTGGGCAAACGAACAACAGGAAGCACAAGAGAAGCGGCAACCACGTAACACTGGCAGCAAGAATTTGGCGCCGCAAGGCCACAGCAAGTTCCTGATATCTTTCTGCGCAGTTAATAAAGCATGCACTCAGCCTATCCGACACGGTTAAGACAGGGTGACTAGCACTGGCAGCAAAGTTATGCACACACTCAACACACAACAGGCGAAAAGGAAGACAGCAGGGCGTGCAGTGATTTCCGAGAAGTACCAGAGACCATGCTGAGGGCACTGACGAAGGTCGAGGCGCACGCGTTCCTAGCTTTGGCGGGCATTGAGAGGGACCTGTAATGGATGTCGCGAGCGGAAAAAGCTTTCAGAGCACCGCAGTCAGCGCTTGCGAGATCCACGGCGACTGATGCGAGGACCGGGGCTGGCCCACGTGCGGGGAGGTCAGACGCCACGGGGGAACGTGTCAGCTGCCGAGTCTACACGTCAGGTGCCATAAATCTCTTCGCGGCATCGTGTGCTGACTGCGGGGAAACTTTTACGCGCTTTTCCAATGGTTAAATGCAAATGTCTCTGAGTTAATCAAAACAGCAGGGTGCACTTCTCCAGTTACTCTAGGCACGCTACACACAGCGACTGCATTCACACGGGAGGCAAGGCACGGACATAAATGCACAGCTCAGTTTGGTAACTACCGCTCCCGCGATACAGGGCTTTCACAAGCGTTCACGGGCGTTCTCACAAGGAGTGGTTTTGGGAGAGAGAGCTTACAAAGAGCAGAGGCGAGCTTCATCCCGCGAGCCATCATCAACGATCGCCGCCGCCGCTGCCTCAGGCCCACGTCTCCAAATTGCAGAGCTAGCGGAGGAGGAGGGGTGTGTTGGGGGTTGGGTGGGGAGGACAGACAACAAAGCGTGGAAGCCCACGGTTAGTCTTCTTTCGACGCCTCTCACGAGAGCGACAGAGACACGACACGGCACAAAAGGGGGCCACAACACGGGTGTCCCGCAAGGCGCTTAGCCCGCCCCATGACCCTCCAGACTTGCTCTCGCGAGACGCTGCCTATCAGACGTGGGCCCTGGAGACAGGAGCGGCTCCTTCGCGAACGCCCACTCCAATACGCCATCAGGGGCGAACATTTTGAGGCCGCAGTGCCCGAAAATAAGCCTCGGCGAGTTTAATCGCCCGCGTTTCCCTCATGTATATAGTGCAGATATCAAGTGCTACGGGATTGGACGCAGGTGATGCAGCGACTACCGTTTCACTAGGTGCATTCTAGGTAGTCAATGCGGCACTTAAGATAGCCATTTGGGTTGGAACGCTCCCCCAGGCAGCACCGGGAAAGTTGGCTGTCTAAAAGCTAGCCGTATTTATACCTGACGTTCGCACATCGGACACAAAGTGTGGACCGAAACTTTTCGCTTGTGAGGGCTGCGCAGGCACCTCAGTGGGGACGCATGATGACCGACGCATCGAGATGCTAAAAACACGTTTTTTTTTTATTCGACGGGCAATTAATAATATGCTTAATGATGAATGCGGGCGACAGGTGAGCTTTCAGCGTGCGACGAGGTAAGCATCTAGACACAAGCGCGCAAGTTAGCCAGACATGGCGGGGATAAATAGGCTGCTAGCACTGTCGACAAAAGTCGAACCACACAATCATCTACTCTGACATTAAGTAACGCATTTCGTACCGAGGAGGCAAATGGATGTACAACGAGTACTTGGACAAGAAAGGCAGGACATAACGCATGTTCCGGCTAATCTCAGAAGCGCCGTTAAGCAAGCGTTTCAGCTGACACAGAACGAAAAAGAAGCAACCTTGGGCGGGGCGAGGTCTTACGAAAGTTTACCTGCCTCGCTGCCTCGAAAGTCGCTCGAACGGGAAAGTTGAACGACACAACGGGAGCCCGAGCAAGCGGCCGGGCTCCGAGAGAGACACCTGAGCCAGGCCTCTAAACGACGCGAGCGGGAAGGAGGGGATGGGGATAAAAGGGGGGCGCGATAGAGACGTAAATCTTCGCCTTCTGTAAACTCGGATGCGACGCACGCGCCGCGTGGCAACGACGCAAGCACGATGATGCGTGCAAGAGCAAGCACACCGAAGTGCACAAGGCTGAGGCGGCTGCGGCGGCGCGCAACAAAGGAAAGCTTGTTAGCAGCGGCTTCCCAGAGGAAAAGAAAATAATTCACGCGCTGAAGTAAAGTAGTGAACGAAGAGAGAAGCTCGGCGTTGCAGTGCGGTGAGGCTAGTGAGCGGGGGGGAAGTAGGGGGGGGGGGGGGCAGCGTGCGTGTGTGCGTGCGTGCTCGGCCGTTAATGGAAGGCGGCCTCCGAGAAAAACCCGTAACCGAGGATTAACGCCGGAGTCGGTCGCCTCCCGTAATCCCTCCGCGCTGCTGCGCCTACTACAAGAGCGAACCACCGGAGCCGCTGTTATTGCCTCACTCTTTCTCTCCCCCTGTTGTCTCCACGCTCGAAAACAGGAACTAAAGCAAAGAAGAAAAACAGGGGGAGCTCTTGTTTTCGCGGGAGGCAGCAATAAGAGCAGAAGATGTCGCGGCCAAGGAAGAGGAGGAAGCGGCACATGCGGCTAATCCGCTTTCGGGACGCTGCTGGCCGGCTTTTGCGGAGTTGTGGCAGCGGCGGCGTTGCAGAGGAGAGCGCCGCTAAGCTGGGAGAGCTTTGCCGCAACAGGGCGCTCCTGATCGTCCCTGCAGCTCTTCGAAGAGAGACCAGGCGAGACCGCCGTCTTTGACAGAACGAAGGGGAGGAGAGGAGGGTGGAAAAAATGAACGGCACAGAAAGAAAACGAACGCAAAGATGCGCAGGAGCCTCGTAGAGCTGGAACTGCGCCTTTCTGTCGTGGTTAGAGAAACACGGGGTATCCTCGGCCGCCAACAAACAGGGCGCTTTACTTTCCGCTCGAAAAAAAAGTTTATAATAATAAACTTGAACAGGTGCACGCGCGCCCCCGCGTGTCGCCTTCCCTCTCTCGAGCAGTCAAGGCGGTGCCGGCGGACACATGTCCATCACACGCGACGGGCGGAGCAACGCGCCGTGGCAATTACTGCACTCCCCATTTCCACCAAACCGGTGCAACCACCCGGCTACGAGGTGCATTCTTAACGTTGCCAGTTATTCGTTCCCGCCGGATGCACGCGTGGCGTCGTAGCGATGCGCGCATTCTCTTCTGCCCACAGTGCGCTTCGCCGACGACGATGTTAGCATTAGCGACGGCCACGCATCGACGCCTTCCGTCTTTGTCACGTTTTACGTCCGTCGTGTTCTCGCTGCGGTACGTTTGCAGCACGGGCTTGCACACTTGCTCGGGAAAGCTTCGGATCGTCTCCACGTTTCTCTTTCGTTTCTTTTTTTTTTTCTCCCCAAATCGCAGGCTTGTGAAAGAAGTGGCCTTTATGAAAGGCTTGTTCGTGAAGGTCTTTATGCGCCTTCGCCCAGATCTCTCCAAATTGTGGCACCGTTGCAGTGGGTATAGCGCCAGCGATGGTGACGAAGGTAGGCAACGGGGATCGACAGCATTGACGCAACTAGTGCGTACACAAAATCACATCGGTTTACCACACAAAGTTCACCGCACCACCCACCCACTCTCTCTCTCTCTCTATTCAATTAATTTTGCGACACTCCAGTTTCTGCTATGACTAGCTAATCATCCTCGCCAAAGTGACATCATATTTCAGAAAACCCATCGTTTATACACGCGCGTATGCGTAAACACACACACACACACACGCTCCAAAGACGCGCGCACACATGAATACGAAAAATCTGGTTCAGTGGTAGTTCTGCGTCCAGGAATTCTTGCGGCAACTGCGACTGCACGGAACTGCTGCAAGATGTTCAAGGCGCGGTCGAACGTTCCACTCACATTCCGCCCACTCGTTCGCGAATATGTTCCAACGATAACACAAGGGCCGCGAATGGTCAGATGCTGAGCGAGAAGCAATATTTTTTTTTCTTTTTTTCTCGCTCGCTTCGATCTTTCCTCCAATTTGACACGCGTGAGTGTACCACTGGTCGTAGTCTGCCTACCAGGAAACGCGAGGGTCGCACGCTACTCGAAACGCCGGTGCTGAAATTACGATTTCTTCGGTGGAAGTTCCGATAACGGAAAACAAAGAAAATAGGCATAGAAGCCTCATCGTCACACTCGTACATGTGCTACAAAACACGAGGGGAGGACACACATTCACACGCTCTTCCGCACTTTGCGGCCCCCGATGTGCCGGTCACAGAGAACCCATGCTACGACTGCGTTCTGCACTATGTGACGGACGCGTCGATAGAGAGTTTTAGCCTGTCCGTACAAGTATTACTCTCTAGGGAAATACCGGCCTACGATAAACGTGGATGGCAGTAACAACGCGCCAAACGTTTGCGCGCGTGTGTTACACGGATCTTCTTGTCGATAGCAATTTAAAACAAATGGTACTGCCCGTTGACAGCATCGCTGCCGATACTTTAAACCAACATATAAGCTGAATCTCGCCAATTGCCGGAATAACAGATCTGTATCCTTTCAGGGTGAACTCTGCGCCACAAGAAGTCGCCACCAAAAAGGCTGCTCACATTTAACTCCTCAGTAATCCCAGCATTCGGTGAACGGTAACTGCCGTATACGGACAAGCTAAAACTCTCCAATAAAGAACCAGCTACGGCATACGGCAGGACGGTCAACCAGGAAAGAGGTCCTGGCCGTGAGATAATAACAAAGGGGGAAATCTGGCGCTAGCATCTGCGCAACCCTCAACAGCACAGCGATGCTCGAATCTAGCAATGGGAATGAAAGATGGTACAAGGGTTTGTCCAAATATGGATTTGTCTTTTAACTACCTCTTGGATACTTTAACCTAGTTTGTCATCGCAAGCTCATTGTTGGGCAAGAATAAGCCCCTTTCAGCCTCTGATTTCTACTGCGGAGTGCCTTTCTTCTCTCTTTTCTTATTGACCTGTCGGTCACGTGAACTTGAGCCAGCAGTGCACAGGTGGCTTGAGGAAGAAGAGAACACAACTTGCTCAATCCACGGTTAGCTTTTCGATGGCCGCTATAATAAAGTCGCGTATATTATAACTGTGCATAGTAGCCCACAGTTACCATCGACTGTTATTTTTTTTTTTTTTTAGACTAACCGACAAATAGTGTTTAAAAATGTCTTACATCATCACTAACGGTCAATGTTGCTACGCCAACATCCTCTATAGATCCAGTGACCCGAATACTCGAAAGTGCCGAGACTTCCTTACGCGCTAGAAACTGCGTGACAGAAAATTAGCAGTTGACGTACACCTGTTCTACACAAACGCGCTCCTCGCGCGCAATATAGCTGAACAACAATGAATAGGATTCTGGAGCGTGCTATTCTCACCCGAAACACGCCAAGTGGTGCAAAAAATTC
The DNA here is from genome assembly GCF_023375885.2 of Dermacentor andersoni. Taxonomy (NCBI): domain Eukaryota; kingdom Metazoa; phylum Arthropoda; class Arachnida; order Ixodida; family Ixodidae; genus Dermacentor; species Dermacentor andersoni. The sequence goes on along the minus strand of NC_092814.1, from coordinate 315,172,384 downwards.
GTGTATACCATCTGCCATTCCCAGCGTCGTTTAACGACTTAAGCGCCAGATTTCACTTCGATAATCTCATGATTAACATCTATCGGCACCACATGGGCGAGGCTCCACGAGGACAGGCAGCGCAAGCGATGACGCTGAACTTGGACGGCACCCACTCGAGAGAGAAGTCAGAGAGAAGCCAGGTATGCTGACTTACCTGCGATTGCACGTTGGCGCCCATGGCGTTCTGGTAGGAGTCTCCGCCGTTCATACTCATGTTGTACATTGAGTCCTGCGGCGCTCCCGGCGGCGGTGGGCTTATCATAGGACCCTGCTGACCCTGCGTCGTCGGCACCATGCTGTAGGCTGACGCGCCGGCCGCTGCACATGGCAGAGAGGGGAGAGAACAAAAGACACCGTTCGTAAAACTACAAGTCTCAAGTCTCAGCGCCCCTGCACCATAGCGACACGCACGCACGCACGCACGCACGCACGCGCACGCACGCACGCGCACACGCGCACACACACACACACGCGCACACGCGCGCACACACACACACACGCGCGCACACACACACACACACACAAACAAAAGACAACAAGCAATCATTTGTTATGGTGAGCAGTACCCAGGCTGTATAGCTTGTACATCGTTTCTTACCGCAGAGATACTGTTGTCTTGCGCTACGATAGCTTGAAATTTTCTACGGCGAGAGCTGTAAGGCTCATGGCCGTGTCACTCAGGGCTCGCACGTTCAATGTTTGTCTTGCACCGATAACGCGTATATGACAGTGGTCAGTTTTTTTTTCTTCCTCGAAGCATCAAGAGCGCCGCAAGCAAATTTCGTGCTAAACAGTAAAGCAAGCACATCCGTCAGGTGTACCTGGCGCAGTATATAGGTAAAGCCCATTCTAAGGTGCACTGCAGAAAGCTGAGACACTGATTTTTAACGTGAGCATGCCGGTAACTTTAGTATATCTTTACGCGCGAATAACCACAGAGCAAGCAAAACATTTGCTGCTTGCGCGAAGCACGAAAGAGCATATTTAGCCGCTCTGTATGTTTGTGCTTCCCTTGGCACGAATTAGATACGTGGGAAGGTGCAGGCGGTAACCCGTATTTGTAGCGCAGCTTCGGTTTGCCGAAACATCACTAGAAATAATCACAAGGCGAGAAAGAAATAGTAAAGAGCGGTAGGGTAGTGACGCAATGACATTCCCTGTCGAGGTAAAGTAACTACCTCGCAACATGCGGCGCCACGGGCGCTACAAGCAAAGTAAGCGGCCACGAATGAGAAAGAAGAAAAAAAAAAAACAGAAAAGGAAAGAAGAAAAGGAAAGACGAGCAGCACACGCGCAGGAGAAGGGTGTCTGAGGGAACAGTCGTCAGCTAGGATGGCCAGAAAGGCAGGCCGCACAAAAGGCGCCCCCGAACGGATCACCGAAGAAAACCTCAGCGAGAGAGCGAGATCGGAATAAGGCAGGCCACAGGACGGCGGAATAAGGGGTGAGGGGGAGAGGGGGGGTAAGAAAAACAAACACGAAACGCGGGGACGAAAAGAGAGTGAACACAAGGGGAGAGCAGAGCCGAAAGAGAGGACGGACAGCATAAGAAGAAGAAAAACAGAGCGGCCTATTGCGATGCCTCCCGTCCTTAGCGGCGTCGTCTGTGGCAATATAAGCAAGGGTACTTTCCCTATCCGGCCGGGAGAGCCCGGCTCACTTTGAATGAGAAAGGCGCTAGAGAAAGCACTCGCTGGTCGCCGAGGAGAAAACCCAACCGAAGAAGAAGCGGGGGGCGGGGTTCCTTCAGCCGGCATTGATTTGGCGACCGGCGGTGGAGGCGAAAAGGCGCCGGAAGGGCTAATGGAGCAGCCGCCGCGTCGCCCTTCGGCGTCGTCCGCCCCCGCCAGCGCGTGACGCCGGCAGTGGCCTTTTCCCCGCGCTCTCGGCGCGACGACCGGTCCCCAAAGTTTGTACACATCAAACCTCCCCGAAGGCTCGTTTTCCTCAAGTTGCCTGCGCCCTTTCACCGTACTCGAAACCCACGAAGGGACGACCAACGCACTATTCCTCTACAGGGGCCAAACACAAGCGAGTGGCCGAGCGAACAAATAATCCGGGCGGGAAACGCATCCTTGTTTTGATTCGGTTGTCATTTCGTTACCGCTCAACTCACCTGAAAATCGGGCACACACATGCCGCTCGTCTGGTTGGTTGTCGCTTTTCTCGTCTGTTTACAGAACGGTCGGGCAGTTTAGCTCAATACAGTCTTCACAGAGCCGTCACAGGCAAATCTTTTGGGCTATTTTGGAAATTCTTGTAGCAATTGAGGATACACTGAGCTACACCACTGATGAAAGAAAGTTGGAACTGGCAGTCTTCAATTTACATGAGCACTGGACTCTACTATACCAAGCAAGTCTGACAAGCACTTTAGTAAGTGCCGTTATACACGATACGACTATAGTATGAGAGGGCGGCTTTTTATATTAATAACGGCGAAACAAATTGCGGGCGAAATAAAAATGCACATGAGGAACAAGCGCGGACGTTCTAAATCGCCATCAACAGCTAGCTGCAAAGTCTCGCGCCGTACGAAGCAGGCACTGCCAGGCTCACGCGCAGTCACAGAGCTCCTGCGCTGGGCTGTAGGCAACGCGCAAATGAACTCGGCCACGAGTGAGAAAATCTGCTCGCCAGCTCCAACCGTAAACATCGGCGTTAGCTGGGCCGCAACCTTAACCCGCGGCGCAGCAGTTGCCGTTGCACGTGCCTGTTCTGCAGAGACAAAAGCGCAACGTTTCGCAAAACGCGCCCATCAGCACTCCGCGTTTGAAGACTGGCGGGCAAGAGCGCCTGCAGGAGTTGCCGCTCGGGGGCACCGGGAGGGAAGTGGGGAAGGGAAACCCCCCACGTTCGAGACGACGCGCAAACAAGCCGACGCAACCCAGACGTCGGCGGAAGCCGATCCGACACAAGGCCCGATATCAAGGGAAGCGCCAGAAGGACGGTTCAATTTGTCAACAGCGCGCGACGCGTTGCCTGTCAGTGCGGAAAATAAATGCGAAGCATTGTTTTCCTTCCCCCTTCGGTTTTCATTAGTACGGAAAGCGACACGTCGGAGCCAAGCTAACTCATACACCCACGGATGAAATAGATACAGCACCATCCACTTGAAGGTTCCGCGGATTGCACTTTTCATTCTTCTCGCTACCGAAACACAGCGCTTCGTCAACATAGCGACGCTGTTACGTGGGACCATCGCTTGCAACGTTTTTTTTTTTGTTTTCTCAGCTGTTTTTTTCCGCCCATCCTCGCGAACTTAGGAAAGCGATGCCAGGGCGGCCCGAACTCTGGCGCGCACTCGGCGAGCGGAGAGGCGGAGACAGTGAAAAGCTTTCGCCAAAATTGGACGGCTCGTCTTGGAAATGGGGGGGGGGACAAGGGGTAGCGGGGCCAAAGGGACTGGTAAGGCGGAAAAAAAAAAGCAAGCACGGCAACCCTGAGACGTGCTAGCGTCACCGCCTAGCAGTCCACCCCCCTCCTCTCTCTCGCCTACTCTCAGACCCTGTGGCGCGCGCAGAAAACGACGAAAAAAGAAAAGGAGAGGGACAAGAAATGGCCACCGCACGTCGGGTCGCCAGGCGCCTCCTCGAAAAAAATTTATACGGGACATCAATCGCGATCAAGCCTAGCCGCGCTCACATGTGTATACGCACGTTTCCCGCCGCGGTGGCATCGCGTCCGCGGGAAAAACAGGCGAACCTGCAGGTCTTGATGGTGTGCGACCCACCATCGCCTTCTCCCTCCTTACCACATTTTATCTTTTTGTTTGCTGAAAGCACGACACCCGAAGAAGGTGCTCGGAAAGAAAGAAAAAAAAAAAAGAACGGGGGAAGGGGGGTACATCGCAAAGAAAGAAGCCCAAGGCCAGCTCGTTTCGTCTAAGAGGAAATAACTGGCAGCGCTTAAAAATATACGGACAAAGTAGAATAGTGAAGGACCAGCGCACGCTTCGCGCACTGGTCTTCGGCCTGGAAGCTATCGGATCAGAGGAAAAACACGAAACGCGAATCTAGAAGATAGGAAGTGCGCGCGCTATTGCGTAATGGACAGTCCGCGTCTCAGAGAAAACCAAGCTTCGGGCATTGGGGGTACAGAGCCCCTTACTCGATGAAATAAACGGACAGTGTGAGTAACATTTGGCACAGAAAGCGATTGGGAGCATCCTTCGGATGAAGCTGGGCGAGGGGAAGTACACGGGAACAAGGCAGGCCTATACGACGAAACCAGTGAACAGGCAAACACTCCGAAGCAAATTTTCATCTTGACGCGGGACTTGGCGGGACGGGATTCGAGCCGTAAAAAAAACGTCGATGCGCGATTATGGCGTCGCCTGGACCACTGGGCCGACAAGCGGGGGCGAGGGGGCATCGTCGAGCACCGGGTTGAGCGAGGGCGGCTGTAACGACAGATCGCATCTGCGGACAGCCGAGCCAAGCGTCAACTCAACGAGGGGTCAAACTGGTGGCACTCAAATCAGTGTCCTCTGGCAGCGAGTGATTGGACTGAGTACGAACGCGAGCAACGACATGCGATGGCTTTAAAGCGGAGCACCGTTCCAAGAAAGGAACGCCTGCGAACTGGCAGCGCAGGGAAGAGGAAAAATAAAGAAGACACAGAGACCATTGGGGTACTGAAGTTCTTTACCTCGACATGCAGTCAACGGCACGACGACTGCAACGCGACGAAAATGAGATCACGACGCCGAGACTTCGTGGACTGATTGATATATCTTAGGTATCGAAAAGCTGTCTTCGAGAGACGAACACTAAGAATGACTGCGGCGCTGAAAACCGCGCCAGCAATCGCCCCCGTGGTTCACTAGGCGTGAAATTGGTCTATTTTAGCAATTATGATTATGCCAATCACCCCATACTACCATAAAAATTTGCGAACCTCGGCTTATACACTCGCTGTGCCAAACCTTTATCTCCATATCGCTCGGCCTGTCTATGACAGCGGTTTAAAATGTGCACTCCGAGTGTTAACTAAATGTTACTCTGAGACAATACGGATGCTGAAACTCTGTTCCCAAGGGCATTGCTATTTTGAGCAGTAAGAGAAGGCGAAGAAATAAATCTCTGAGCAGTGTCAGAAGAGAGAACGCGAACCTAATTGAGAGTCAAAGTAACTGCGATGAAGCATCAAGTGTACTGTGAACCATGCAAGTCGCGAGACAGGCGACGTACAAGCCACGAACGTGCACAGGAGCAGAAAAATGACGCCGAGATGCAAGATAGCCAGTGGAGCCCGGCGAGTCGTTACGGTAAAGCGAAAACAACGCTAACGGTAGAGGGGAGCGCGACGCGCCAGGGATAGGCGATGGAGGGAGGAGCAGCGGCTGAAACTTCTTCATTGAGCACTTGCAAAACATTCTATGGAAGGCTGCGCATAGCCAAATAGAACACCCCCAGCCACCCCCATTCCACGAGTTTCCCGCAAAGCCCGCTCACATCAGCAATATCAGCCAAGAAACCCCAGCAGGGGCGGCGGCGGTTGCCAAAGGCGCTGGGTGAACGCGCGCCGGCCCATCGCAAAATGGAATGGAAATGAAGAAATCTCGCCGCCGCCTTCTCCCTTCCATCTCTGCTATTCCCTTTAAGGGATTGACACGGGAGCGCTGCGGCTTCCTTTCCTTGAACGCGAAAACAAGCTTGGCCGAGCACACGCGCGCTGCGGGATGTTTATGCGGAGGAAAGCTTGGAATCGAAAGACAGCATAGCGCAGATTGAAGGCGGCAGGCAGGGCTAGGCAGCCGTATTGAGTAAACAATCAGATCAGAAGGAGAATCGCAGGATGAAGGTGCAAGGAGGACATATCTTACCAACGGGCCCATGGAAAACCAAGGCGCATAAGTACCCGTGCGAAACGAACAACTCAGCCGCCAAAGCCAGCAAGTGCAAAGGAACCCCACACACGGCAAGTGGCTGCACGTATTTTAAAGATGCCGGCTACGTTCGTTCGGAAAACCGGACGAGAAATAATAAAACGTGAGCCTCTTCGACGCACTGACGACAGCGCACGCTGCAGTGAAGCGGCAAGCGCACTCTTCGGTAACAAAATGCACAAGCCGTAAGAATTGCTTGGTTCTGAGAGATCGTATACAATGCGTAGAGTGCGGACGTAACCAACAAGCACAGTCAGTTAGAAACGACATTTATTTATTACTTTTGGTGCAGCGGAAACAAATAGGAAGCGTACAAGAGACGAACGAGATCCGTTGACTGGGGGGCCAGCGAAGAAATGACGGGGAACGATACCCTCAACGCATTTAAGAAAAAAAAAAAAAAGAGAGAAAAGCAACACTAAAAGCAATCCTAACAACGGAGCCAATCGGGCCCTGAAGCAACCCCCCTCCCTTCTTTCCATTCTGCCCAGCAAAGTTTCGATTCCCAAATTTCCGACCCTTCCCTTCGGGCCTTCGACGTCAAAATGTTTGACGTATTAATCCAGATAGCCCGAGGGTCCTGCTCTCTCCCTGCGCACTCATTTGGGCTGATGCGCGGCCCTTCTTTTCAGATTCGCTCTCTGCTATAGACGGAACGTTGCGACAGGAGCGAAACAAAAGCAGAAGAACCGAATGGGAGGGGAAGGTGAAAGGGTTCCCCCATGATCGCCCCAAGTGCCGTGGAGCGGCAGCTACTGGGACGCCGGAGGAGGAACGAAGCCGGGCGGTTACGGCCGCCATCGGCGCCAGTTACCGACAGAGACGAGCTGCGCTCTTTCCGCTCGACGACGGCGAACCACTGGCTGCTTTTCCTCCGTTCGCACATTCGCTCGCCTAGGGCGACTCTTCTTCGCCTGCGAAAGCAGTTTTCTGCGTCGATCCCTGACGAGAAACGCGGCATGGAGAGTGGGACCGCGACCGAGGGTCGGAACACTAATTGCCATCGTGAGTCGTAATAACTGCCGGGAGCGCACAGTGAGAAATGGGAAATGAAAGGAGTTCGAAAAACAACACGATCACCACGACCACCACCACCACCACCACCAACAACAAGAAAGCCAAGGCAGAGAAGAAAGCGCCTGTGGTTAATCCGCGAATCCCAATACTTTCATGCTATCATACTTTAATTATATGAGCTGACAACTAATAAAGCGCTTCCGGCGACGCTCCAAAACACTCTTCGAATGGATAGGAACGCTGCGCGCTCGTCAACGAAGAAGTAGTTTGCCGGAACGAGGAATTACACACATTCAACGCAGCGAATCATATACGGTGAATTTAACACGAACACTACTCGTATTTTCTGCTAACAATCGCCTCTTCCGATGCTCAATCGAACTGAATCTCCGCACCTCGCGAAAATAATGTAACTGCTTGGGTTAACGACAAACAGGTACCAAAAGCTGAATACCACATACGGCGACGCTTGCAAATGTAAACGACTCTAACGCGTTGACATAAACAACACTAATAGTCAGTTACAAAAAGCGTGGTTCCCGCTTTGGTTCCCTCAATTTCAGGAATTGCAGTAACGTCCTAGCGACCCCGACCGTTTCCAGCACCTTTAAAGCCGAACAGACAGCATAATAGAATGGCTCGGTTCACCGTGAAGACGCAAGCTTCAACGGACTGAAACACTGGGCACGTGGCGAATAGGGGCCCACCGAGGCTGTACAAGATCACGTGTGAAATAAAGCTCGAACGTCTTTTAAGAGAAAGGGTGGAGATATAAAACAACAACCGCAAACAAACAAAACACGCAGCTATAACAATCGATTGCAGAGTGCGCAACAATGCACCCTTATTGAGGTTCAACAGTATAGGCTGGAGGAAGTGTGCGTGCCTTGCCAAATGGAGCGCAATCGACTCGAAGCCGCATTTCGACCAGCGCACTCTGCTCCCTCTCCCCTCGGGTGTTCCCGCAGCAACTCGGAGGCATCGAGCGACCACAGGCACACGCGGGCCCGCGCAGGCGCGCTTGACCTCCCCGCAGTAAGGCTGGCGGGGAAAGCGGTGGCTTTATAGACGCAGCGTCAGGGCTAATTAGCATCCCGAAGCGCCCACGAGGCACCGGGCATAGACAGCCCACCGTGGTCAGCAAAACACACTCGGAGATCGACGCAAGAAGTGAGAGAGGGAGATAATATCCGACGAGTCTCTACGGGGAATCGCCGCTGCCACCACTGGTCAGTGGGGCCTCCCTAAAGCGAAGTATGCCGCACTAGGAGCTCACTCTAGTAGCTTAATGTTTTTCAGGCGCCGACTGCGCCAGGAATTAGGTGCCGAACTCGGACAATAGGGGGCGCTGTAAGTGTGGTCTCGCGACCTGCTTCATACACCCGGCGGAATGAGGCTGGTCACGGGCACATATTTTGTTGAATAAGCACGGGGCTCATTCGGGACAAAACACGGAACGCACGAGGGTGATGACCCGCAAAAGAAAAGTCGAGCACACACAAAGATTAGTGTATAGGAGCGCCTCGGTGTACCTAACTGAAGCTGCACACAATGGCGCAGAGCTCAGTGCGGGTCAATGCTTAGTAGCTCGGTGTTGCGAACGGACCATGATAGTGCACAACCGGTGCCAATTAAGGGGCAAGTCGATATCAGTGTTTAACGCGAGGTTGAGCAGAGCCGATGTAAGCGTACTGCCAGTGAAATTCGCAACGAGGATAGTGACAAACGTGCAATATTTTCAAGCTTTGCAATGATGAAAAGCTCGCGAGAAAAGCGCGTAGAGGACAAAGGAAACGGAGCAATAGGATCGAAACTGAGCAACATATTTCAAGCATTCCGTACATCCACGCAAAAAGCGTCAAATTTTGAGAGCCTGCCTGTGCTGAGCAGGAAGACGAGACGGTGGAAGACAGAAAAAATGAAGAAGAAAAAAAGCGACACGAAAATCGCTAAAGTAGTACTGCGCACTGTGGCTATCGGGAGAAAGGGCGCATGCCTGTCAAGTTGCGGCTGATCACGTCGGACAGGAACTTCTGCAATGACAAGTTAATACTGACAAAAAAGGCGCTTCCCGAAAACTACGCAGATGAAAGCAGTAGTTCACTTCAAGATTTGCGAAATCTAAACGAAAGAAAGGAGAGAGACAGAGACGTGTACACATAAATCTAACGCTATGCGAAGAAGTAAAGTGGTTCGCAAAGACTTCCTCCTCTTGGTAGCAACAGCGGAGCACTTATCTATATTTTACACTCTTAGAAAATGCGCACACCGTGAGTCTCAAAAAAACAAAACTGCGCCATCTCTCGCACCCCAACAGCCTCCTTCTGCGCATTTTTCACTTTGTTCCCAGCCAGGTACACTACAGTACAGCCGAGCGACTTTCGTACACTTGGAACAGCCGCACGTAGCCGCAAATACATAGAGCGAGTAGGGATGCCCCAGCATACAAACGAAGAATGCCATTCATGGTAGAACTACGGTGAAGTCAAATTTCGACCAGTCTCCTTACTTTCTTTTCTGAGCTTCAAGAACGCATAATATTAATAACAAGAAAAAAGAAGTCTACCTAGCGTCACTTTAGTCACCTAACGCTTATATGCTCCTTTCTACCTTGCGAAAAAAAAAAAAAAAAAAAAAAAAGCTGGCAACGAAAACGAGTGGGCAGGGGCTTGCCCGTAGGCGACAAGGGCGTAGGGGCGGCAATTCGATGAGACACGTGTCTTTCGCCTGAGAAATTGCATTGCTGAGAGGCAGGGTCCTCCTGCTTGCGGAAACGGCATGTTTCTTTTGCAGCCTTCCAGGCGGCAGGGTGGATGAGGGAGAAAAAGAAATCCCACACAACTGGACGCGCAGACTATGACCGAGAGTGGAACACATATTGCTGCACAGAAACACGCGCAATAAAGAAGAATAAAAAAATATATATAGAGTTCCTAGAACTGCTAGCCATACACTGAGGCCGCTATGAATGCAGGAACGGACCACTGAAGATTCCAGCAAAGAAGGCCTGTCCGGTCTCATCACGTCAGAGCCCGCGCCTCCACAAAGCAGCAAACGACAAAGCGCGCTAGCCAGCCGCACAAACGTGCGAGCCACTGCAGTCGTCGAGCCGGGGGGAGGGGGGAGGGGGAGGGTTATCGCCAGCCGGCATGCGGGGCGGCGCTTTCGCACGCGACACTTCTCAGTCAGACTGGCCGGCGAGGGTTTGAAGCAACAAGCCGATGGGCGTAACACAAAGTGTGACAACTGCAAAGTCGGTACGGCCTCGTGCTTGTACGCGGAGTTCACCGCGAGACGTAACGGAGGCGAATAGCACGAAACATGTTGAAGCCTATAATTACAGGGCGGTCAGACAGCCCGTCCACAAATGGCGGCCACGTGCGGAGGGCTCACACCATACTCAGCACTGGAACAACTCGCATCATGCGAATCGCCGCAACGAGCGCTAAACTCTAATCGAGACGTGTCGGCTCCGTTAAAGAGCATTTATAGTCTATTACAAGAGACGATGACAACAGGTAGCCAGTGTTACTATTACGCCGCGTCCTTCGCTCAAATGCATCAGAGTAAATGCAATCCGAACAGATTTCACACGCAGTGCCCAAGAGCGGTGACAGCCGTTTCCATTAAGAGGCAATCGTGAACAGTTAGCGTAAGGCCGCCCGCATATGATGAGTACCACAAATGGTGCGACATCACAGCGATAGAGAAAAAAAAGAAGATAAAGAAAGAATGGATTTCTGCAAACGCAAATGCATTGCTTTCGAACTAACGGAATCTTTAGGGAGGTGCGTCTCCTCTATCACCCTGGTGCTGGCTTTCTCCACTGTTGGCCATACAACTTAGTCACCAAGGACGAAAAACGCGTTGGACATTAATTGTTTAAGCATTCCGATAACGTATCACTGATCGACTCGCTTCCAGGCCGTCTCTGAACATACGCCGCCTGCTGCTATACCGTTCCGAGCATGGGATTGTTAACAAACCAAGGGCTGCCTAAAGGACGGATAAATGTCGCCTTTCGAAGAGAGAAGGAAAAAAAAAAAAGAGGGAAGGGCGCTGCACTTCCATACGCGTATCACCATGCGCTGTTCCACTTACTATGTCTGTCTGTTTTCTTTTTCGGGAATGCTGAAAAGAGCAAGGGGATCAGAGTCAGGAGCGCTGCACAACGGCTGATTCGCGCAGCACACACTGCTACAATTACGTACGCCGAACACTACAGACGCCCGGGAATTTCGAGCGCAACACACTTGCAACGTGAACGAGAGAGAGAGACAACGCTATCGGCGCAAAAGTTCGCGTGTGCGGCCGCATCATTGCCGAGTGCAAACGATTCATCCGTCTCTCTCATAGTTAAGGTTTTAGAGAGTCCTGCTGTTCACTACTCGCACAAAGACCACGAACAGGCGACCATTCGGGAAGCACTACACAGTATCAAATCTGGGATCAGGCTTTCCCCGTGAACAATATCCAAGTAGAATTTCTAGGCTGCCTGCGAGGCACCGAGCAGAAAGCGACGCCAGTTATTCGCTCGAAATCGTACGCGGGGCCATATGCGCAGAAGCTGCAGAAAGGCTACCTGCGGTGCGGCGCGAGTGGACTTGTGATCTTATGTGGGGAAAAAAAAACAGCCTAAAGAGATGCTATCAGCAACTACATGATACACGTGCGTAATCTGGGAGTAAGTACGACAAATATTCAGCAATACAACCTCACAGGCATTACTTTTCTTTCTCTTGTACTGTCCAATAATTACCGGGAACAAGAGCGACGAAGCAGCTGTAGCAGGAGGAGACAAGTCATCAGGCAGACGCTCAGAAAAAGTTATCAGCACCAGCGTTAGAAAAGCACTTATAAGCCGTGCAACGGCGAGATTCCAGGTTAAGCTCTCTTGGCAACAAACAGAAAAAAAAAATAAAAAAATATAGAGAACAGAAATCCTGACAACAAAGAAGTACCCCCTACGTGGGAACACCACAATTCAGCTTCCGCTGTAATGCAGCGACGTCCCGCTACTGTCCGAGTCGTACAAAACCAAAAACCTTGAAGAACCACGAACCCACCGCAAACCGGAGGACAAGAAGACGCGTAAAAGGAACGATAAAAAAAAAAAGACTCCCAGAAATGATATCGATGTGCGCTCTTCGCAAGCCTGAAAAATTTCTCCGCGCACTCTTACTAATCTTGTTTTACGCTACAAGAGGGTGGGAATGGAGGACGTGGGGGTGGGTGGGGGGGGAGGGAGCACTCTCGTTTCGGCCGGGAGCGGCGCGCGTACAACCGCTTTGGCAAGCCCAGATAGCGGAGAAACGACTGCGGCTCGCTACGGGTCCGCGTCTTGGAGCAGGGGCGCGTGAACCACGTCGACAAGCATTTGCAAGCGGACCGATAACGAGAACACGGCGCCGCGAGTCAACGCCGAGAGGAAGGGAATGGCCACGCAGCAGTCGTCGGCGCACGCTTCGCTCGCTGCGCACACCGCACAGCGCGTAACGCGCCTCCCCTCCTCCTTCGGCTTCCTCGCCCGAGAGGAGGCTTCCTTGCACTCTGCTTTCTGGATCTTTCTTCTTTGCCGCGCCTTCACATCCGTCCCTACAGCAAACACACGAGCCGCTTCTTCGCTTTTTGATGCCGATACCACGCACCTAGACGCAGGACCGCGCGAATTACGCAGCATCCAAATCAGCGCTTCGCTGAGCGCGAGCAACGCCGCACCCTGGGGTGGGGAAGGAAACGCAAAACACCAAGGCCAGGGGAGGCAAATACAGGAGAAAAGCACATGTTCGACCCGCATAGCCCATAGGACGCGCACGGCTCCGTGAGCGGGCGCGCAGAAATAGAAAAAAAAAAGAAAAAGAACTTTAGAGAGCCCTAATAAGGGGCATTCATGGATGAAAACAAAAGAGGAGTACCGCTGCTCCCTTGTGCATGCAGACGGGAGAAGCTGGAACGGCAAAACAAAAGGTACAGCCGTTGAAGGGGGGAGCGAGGGAGTGTGTGTGTGTGGGGAGGGGGAGGTGCAAAGAGGAAGAACGCGGTCGGAGGCAAACAAAAGGAACCCGCCGCAAAACAAGCAAGCACACGAACGCGGTGAAAAGCGGCGCCTGCTCCTTATCGGCAAAACAAAAGCCGCGCCGTCGGCCCGAAAACGAGCACGCGCGCGCGCGCGTTTTCACCGCATCGAATACGCGCCTATTGCGCCCCCCCCCCCCCCCTCACCTCAGCTCCCGCAGAAACTTTTTTTTTTCTGCCTGTTTTACCCTCAGTCTCCCGGCACGCATTCGGCGGGTGGCTGGGCAGGCATCGGCGCGGCGCCGATGCGCCGTTGAGCACGAGCGAGCGTTCGATGAGCCTCCAAACACATGCATACATTACGGCGCGGCTCAAAGCACCGGCGCCCTCCACCCCTTCCTCACGGCTGCCTCCTTTTTACGCGCCACTCCTGGCGTTTTCTTCAAGCACTCCCTACGGCAGAACGCCAAACATGAACGATGAAAATAGATGAAAAGAAAAAAAAAAATCCCTCGGACCAATGATCCTGGCAGCAATGGATGCTGCTCGCAAAGACGGAGGGAAAGGAGAGAAACTGAAAGGTTTCGCGAGCACGCGCTCTTTTACAGCGGGCTGCGCGCTCCTGCTTGTTTTTCACGAGCACGGAGAAACGGGGGAGTCGAAGAAGCAGCAGCGCAGAGACGACGTCCGATGCAAGCAGAAAGAAAAGGACGGCTGCTGCTGCTACCGGCGCTACGCCGGGGCGGGAAGTGGCGAAAAATTGCTGGGCTAAAGTCTCGGGAGCATCGGCAAATACGGCGCCGCCGAGCCGGTGCCAGCGGCCAACCGATAAGGACGCCCGCGCGGCGCGAATAGGGAAATAGGGACGAGCGAACGCATCCCGCGCGGTTGCGTCGTGCAGCGAAAGGCGGCGAAAGCACAGACCTTGGCGTCGTACGAGGAGGCGCGCGCGGTAAATGCTCATCGCGGTCCCCTTTTTCTTGCTCGGTACTTCGTGGCGCCTATCTGCGCCCGACACTGCTCGAATCGGCATGAGCGAGACTCGGCGAAGAGCAACTCGGTAATGCCACATCGCGCTCAGCTATGCCCAAGCAAACGAGTCGAGGCACGCACCAAGTCTTTGAAAAGTGAATGCTCTACACACCAGTCTTGTCTCCATTTTTTTTTTTTTTTTTGGACGGGGCCATGACACGCCCAACTGAGCCTTATAGGAAGCTTAGCCCGCAAATACGCTGTATTTCGTTTTCTTCGGTGCCACAATAACTCACGCTGCAAATAGAGATACGGGCCGGGGCTCTCACGTGCATCTCATGGTACGCCTTCTAGCACAGGCTACGGCGCTACTGCGCAGCGCCTGACCGATATTTTTCACTCAAAGAGAGGGCAGCCAAACGTAATACAAGTCACAACTGCTTATGGCCTCTCGTTGCAGAGGCCATACATACGGCACACGTACAGCTGCCAGCGAAAGGATGCTACGAACCATGCGTGTCCAAAAATACATTAATCGCGGCCTCGACATGAAGCGCCAAATTGGCCGTTCAAACACCGTTACGAGCCCTTTCACTTTCGTAATGCGAGAAAAGACCACCAGGATAACGTTGTTGCAACACCTGCAAGATTACATATGGCTGCACTTTTCCTCGACGCTTCACTGCCTTCGCCGCGCACTTAATTGCTTCGGCACAAGAGTTCTTTGAAGTGCCTTAACGTACAACGGCTTCGAGGAGTTCAGAATATTCAAACCGTTTATAGAAAAAAAAAAAAAAAAAACTAGAAGTAAACATCAGAAGCAGGTCGCTGGATAGGACAACTCGCAGCAGACTTCCGTAACACGCTACGCATGGCAAGCAGAGGACGCTTACGGCACCCTTTTCTTTCTCGTGGGTAGCACAACGGCCGGGTCATTGCAATCGCTGTGCCATGCGTCGCTGAAGACATCGAAGGGCCAACGCCGTCCGCATGCACCACTACGACATGGTCAAGCGTGCACTTACCCTTTTTTGCTGCGTAGAGATTGGCCTCTTCTTGCGCTTTCCCTATGTTCTTCTTGTATCGTATCCGCTTGTTGCCGAACCAATTAGACACCTGCACGGATGTCAATCAGGGGAGGGGGGCCGAAGAAGGACAAAGAGAAACGAGAGTACATGTTAAAATCTTGAGCACACTGTCGATGACTTCTGTTTAAATGTCTAACGTTCTCTCTAATCACAGTAAAAGGTCTGCAGTTCCTTAAGAGTAGGTGAATTGTGCAAAAAGCCCCTTAGGATAACCTGTGCATTTGTGGGCTGCCTTATTGGAGGCGAATGAACTGCGCGCCTCACGCACTCTTCGCAGCACCATATTAGAGTACGGTGCGCGTGCTGCTGACAAAGGACTTTCGGACACCAGATGTCATACAGGCGCAAACACACACACACAAAAAAAAAAAAAAAATCAGGCGGAATGCGAGGCTCCAGCTAGCAGAGTGCCACTGGAGCAAATGCCACCGAACACTGGGCTACAAACAAAAGTGATCACACGTCTACCTATACAAATAATAAATGTGTTAGGTATTCTACGCATTCTACGGATACGAAACAGGACACAGCGATCACGTACATACAAACGTACATCGGTTCGAAAGTGCACCTCGACAAATAAATTTCCGCAAGGAATTGCACAGAACTCTAACGTTGATTACGTATATTCCCGGCACCCTTTTGTGAAAGCGCCACATGTGTGACATAAATAAGTGTAAAAGTCCTAGAGATTCCTTTTCTCATACGCCTTATCGATACATGTGCGCCTAATCCTTCCTTCACACGCGCAGCTTCGTCCACCTCGGTTCTGAATGAGTTTGGCGAACCACTTGTAGGAAAGGAGACATCTTCAGTTGGAGCAAGATACGCAAGCTCCAACCTATACACGTTTGGCCGCAGCCCTAGGAATCAGTGAAGAGAGGGGTGATTAAGGGAAACTGGAACCCGAAAACTGGGATACCGAGATGGCGAGCAAGAAAGCAATGAAGAAACAGAGGGGATGGGGGGGGGGGGGGGGCAACAAGCCGCCTAAATCTAATGAGCCTTATATAGTCACACTGCTTTGGGATGTCTGAGCAGACAATTATCCCCTACCGTTTGCGGCAGCGCTACATGCGGGTTTCGCAGGCTCTCCGTGACGGAGGTGCCAACCTCCAATGCGAATGAACAGCGAAAAGCAAGAGCAGAGACAGGGGAGCACGCAGATACAGCTGTCGTCGAGAACACTGCCAGGCGACGACACTCCGCGCGTTTCCCCGCAGGCAGCCGCGCGTAAAATATGTGCGCACGGCGTCCTTATGCTGATTTCACTCCGCGCGTCCCGACGAGCATGACGCGATGCGGCGTGCGGGCGAAGGCGACGCAGCGTGAACACGAGAACGAACGGGGGGAAGCAGCTAAAGAAGCGAGCACCGCCAGAAGCCCCAGCGCTAGTCCGCGTCACCCCTGCTTCCGTGCTTCCATCCTCTTTAATCGGGAGGAGGGGGAGAAGTCGACTCGCCACATTTCCATATTTTAGGAGCGCGAACAGTGCGCTGGAGGTGACGAGGGAGGACATTTTTGCATAAGAACTTATTCATAATCTTCTGCAGCCACCCCCCACGGCCTCCGCAAGCAAGGCATCGCCTCATCTCGGACTCGGTGGCGTAAAATATGTCAGGCGGCGACAAGATAACTGGTTTATCGGCAATTCGACGGGGATTAAGAAGTCGCCGCCATCGCCTTCTTATGGCAGAGCGGAGATGAGGGACTTAGAAAGGCGCCCTGCGGTGGTATGAAGAGGAAGTATAACGGCGGGCTCTCGGCGCGGTACACTGGGACGAACGCAATGCATTTTGTTCTCGGCGCATTCACTTGGTCGAAAGAAAGAAGGTGAAAAAAAAAAAGAAGCTTGAAACGCATAATTCGTAGTAACAATGGGTTATATGATCACGCTGCAGTACGCTGCTACATTATCCGTTATAACCCGGTAGGTGAAGGGTCGAATTACATCGGCTCGCGCAACTTCACGCACCGTGTACTAGTCCGTCGCAGCTCGTTCGGCCTTCACATACTTCAGGTCAAACTCTCCGTTGTGCGAAATTGTAGGCCGTATTTACCGCTCGCTAATATTCCATTCCCCGAGCGAACACTCGCCGTGCCCTACACGCACCGTATGATACCGCAGGGCGCACACCGCTCACAAGCGGACCGCCGAGCCTGCGCCGAACAGACGCAGGAAGGGGGGAGGGGGCGGCGAGGATGAAAAGAGCACACGACCGCCGCGGGAGGAAACATCCAGGCGCCGCTTCAGAAGCGATTAGGCAAAGAGCGGAGAAGTGCGCGCCGCTTCCTCAATTAGCCCCGCTTAACTACCTTAAACGAGATGCTCCCAAAAGTCCTCCCCAAGGCGCAACGCAAGCTCGGCGCGCTGCCCTCTCCGACGGCGCATGGTAGGATTGCGCCGAGTCGGTTCTCACCCTCCGACCCCGCGCTCTTGCCAATCAGGGAGATGAGAACGCGCGCACATTCGCGCGCGCCCACACCGAGTCTGGGCGCACTTCGGCGGCTACGACGAGCAAAGCACGCATTCGCGACCCGCCATATCGCGCCGCTTAATTTCTCGCTCGTTTTGTTGCCGCGCAAAAGGTCGCGAGAGACGAGGATTTTTCAGTCGGAGGGACGGGCTCCGGATAGAATTCTAACTGCCGACCGGCAGCGTCACGCCCCGCGTGTCACCTTTCTGTTGCTCCGGCTGCGACGGCGCTGCGCACCGAAGTGGCGGCAATTAGTTCTCCCACTGGGCGCTCCTCGGATGATGCGTTCCGTTCCGGAGCTAGGTTCGTTTTGCGCTTTGAAATGCCGAGGAAGAGGATTCCTACGCACTCTAATTGTGTTTCCGAGGATGCTCATAACAGTACGATCGACGAAAATAATGCAGAAGCAAAAAAAAAAAAAAAAAAAAAAAAAAAAGCGGTACGCGTATAACGACTTCAATTAGCAGCGGTGCAGATCCACGCAAGTCGCCAGCTATGTTTCCTATAGAACGCAATGCAGCCTGTCACTTCTCAAAAATACCAAGGCAACTAAGGCGCCTTCAAACAAAAACACTAATAGAGGAGAATCCGTTGCTCAGAGAGCGCCAAAGGGAGGACGCGAAATTTACATTAGTTATTCTAAACCGCGTCCAATAGCGCACAAGCTACTTGTAGAGAAATTCCAAAACAGCCACAGCGGACGTCACAGGTATATATCAATATGCACTACGCACATAATGAGCAAACTCTGCATTGGCGTTTTCAAGCAAACCGCAGAAGGAAAACGGGTAACGAAAAGTTGACCGAAAGACGTTTTTCCAGAGTCATCAGATTTTCGAGTGAAACACGTCGGCACTTGGAATGTTTGAAAGCGGCGCGCCGTAAACGCGGGACGCCGTCGAGTGCGTCCGAGGGCAAACGAACCTGAGAGACAGTGATGCCGCACTTCCTTGCGAGTTCCTCCTTGGCTTCCTCCGACGGGTACGGGTTGCTAAGGTGCGAGTAGAAGTACTCGTTCAGGATCTCCGTCGCCTGCTTGCTGAAGTTCCGCCTCTTCCGCCTGAAATGAGAACACGAGACACCAGAAGTTCAAAGTAAGCTCAACACACTTCGACGGAGCGAAACGCGGTCATGTACAGTGGTACCGCGCGAGTCATCCATGTCTATCGCTCCCAACGAGCAACGCTTCCTCCATTTGCATCGACGCATTCGAACTCGGTTCACGGAGACCGTCGACGGTGCCCACACCGAGAACGCCTGTTTCGCTTGGCGACACTCTCCCCCAGCGCGCCAATTCACAAAGGGAACGACGCAAACTGGCTTCAAATAATATTCTTACGCGAAAGGAAGAGAGGGGACATTTAGACGCGTAGGTACGGTGCGACAGGAAAGAACCCCGTTCACAACATCACGCGAGCACAGTTCCGGCTCTTGCTCATATGAGCCTGGGAACGTTTGCTCAGCCCTTGATTTTTGCAGTGAGCCTTGATGGCTCACGTGAGAGAGAGAGAGAGAGAGAGAGAGAGATGAATAAAGGGAAAGGTAGGGATGCTAACCAGATGGGAATATCCGGTTTGCTATCCTCCCTGCAATGGCAAAGCAGGAAAAGGTGGATGGAAGATAAGGGAGGGGGGCGGGGGAATACGACACTGCCAAGGCGAGTGTAGGCGCGGAAACGAAAAAAAAAAAAAAATGAAACGCTCATGTGTCCTAGTGGTTCCCACAGACAGTTGTTCGAAGGAGGCGCATATATATGTACACGAAATGATGGCTCACGCGGCTCTTCCCAGCAGATCAAATGACGACAGCGCTGGGCGTCGGGAATTTTCTGCGACAAAAGGCTAGTTGATCAGGGGGCTATCTGTCGACGCAATCAAACCACGGGTCCAATTTTCACGTTGTCAATGCTGTACACAGACTGACTTCCATTGTTTTAACCAGTCACTCTTAAGCAGACCCTGATCGAACTCGTGATTACGGAAAACACGAAGGCAAGATGGCGTCTCACAAAATGCTAACCCTAATAAGACCCTTGCTGAAATCGCACTGCATTGTTTTTATTTATTGTTATTAATTTTTTAAAGCTGAAACGCATGTAACTGCCCTATAGCAGCTAGTACTTTCCGGCCATGTTTATAAGGTACCAGGGTTCACTTGTTTCCAGATTGTGCATAAACACACCGCGGTAATGAAGAGAGCCCCGACGGGCCACCCTTTTTGTTTATTTCTCCCTTGACAGACACAAAAGAGATGGAAAGAAACGGGGGAGGGTGGGAGAAAGACCTCCACAACGGCGACGCCGACAAGACGTGGACAAATGAGCGCGCGGTGACACGGAGACACCATCAGTCGCCGTCGACACGGGGAAGGAAAGATGCGAGAGATGAAAAAAGAAAAAAAGAAAAAGGGAAACAGAGCAAACGGCACGTGACATAGCGAGCCGCGTGACGACAAGCACTGACTGCCGCACCCTCGAAGCTGCCGTGAGCGCTTTGCTAGGCATGGTGGCAAATGGCTAACACCAAAAGTAAGAAATGAAAATAAAATAATAATACTAAGGGGGACAAAGAATGTTTCGAAACGCCGACAGCGAAAGAAGCTTCCGGGCATTCGAATATAACGGATCGCACCACCCGGACAAGCGGGCGGCAGAGAAGAAATACGCCCGGCTCAACAGAGCGGCTTATAAAGCATCTTTTCTTGAGGATGCGGAGGAGAAACATGCGACGAAAAAGTGGGCTGGGCCGCGCGGCACCAGATAGAGGGAGAGAGAGGTGAAGGAGGGTCCGTTATAAATTGCGCGATTATTCTAACGAACTTTAGATTTGCGATCCATTCATTCGGGTTGCGTGCTCCCAGGCGTGTAACGCCTCTGAGAATAAAAATTAAAAAAATAACGAAGAAAAAGAAGGAAGCCACGCAGTCGTCACGCTGCCGTTGCCCAAAACGGCGATGAACGGCAGCTCGACTCATCCTGAACCTCTCTGCTCTCTCTCTCTCTCTAGGTTCACCCTCATTGCCTGCTCAATTTCTTCACTTTCTTTTTCTTCTACACGCTGCCATTTTCGCTTTGCGAGTAACCTTCTAGTTCTCTGCCGCTTCTTGACACGCTTTCGCGACGTCTATCGGCCTTTAAAAATTCCTCCATGGCGCTCATTTCCGAGCTTGTCCGTTAAAAAAGGGAGCCCTTCATCTCTCCCGATGCATTTGCCTCACGTACTCCTCCGCAGTCCTTCATTCAGTCTTCATCTGGTTCAATGCAAGCCTGTAAGTGGCGCGAGAAAACGAATGCTCGCCTCCGCCCACGACGCGACGTTACGCCCGCAGATCGCTCAGAAGCTGAGGCGACGGCCTTGCGCCCTCCCTGTACATTTGCTCTTCGCGATGCGGCTACGGACGGTTGCGTCGTTTCAGCACTACTCATCTGGATTTTTTTTTTAAATCTGTATACGCAGATTGGCTTCCTTATTCCGTTTCTTTAATACTGGCCGCGAACAGTCACTGATTGGAGGCCCAATAAGTAAATCTGCAAGATGCAAAGGAACAGGGGAGAGAGAGAGAGAGGTTCCGGTACATCATTTCACCGACACGCTCATCGCTCTCTACACTTGGTTTCTTTTATGTCGTTACAAAAGCGAGACGCGCCATAAGCAGCAGCAGAAGCCAATCATTAGCGCATGCCGCACGATTGGTGGCTGCTGCCATGCAGGAGACGCGAAAGCGCGAAGCAACAGCGCATGCAGAGCGATGACTTTCCTCCATCAGGTTCTCTTCTTTGCCGCCGCGCTGCTCTAAGCATTCTCCCTTCCTCTCACCCCCGCTCCCTCGTTTAAGCGCGGAAGAGCGCGAGCCTGTCTTCCGTCCTCAGATTGCTCGAGAGCCGAGTGAAGAGAGACGCGACATGCAAATGAGCGCCCGAAGATTGAAGCACCAAAATGAAGGCAGTTACCAGAGGAGAATGGGGCACTGATATACTTGATTGGTCTGGAGTGACTAGCACTCCTGTCTGCGAGAAGAAGAAGAAAGCCGATAAAGAGAGAGAGAAAAGCGGCCAGAGACGATTGGTCTAAGACTTAATATGACGCGGTGGAACAGAGGTACGACAAGGGCAATGGCGAACTTGAGTGGTTTAGCGCGAACTCCGATCCCTGCGATCACGGACGTTCGCAGGTCGAGAGAACTCCAGTGAAGCGGTGTTCAAGGAGCATCAAATGCGCCAATTGAGATGACTCTCTACAGTGCTACTGGCGGAAATGGTGGTACGGCCTCCTTCGCACGGAGGGTTGCACGCAGAAAGATAGGAACAAGCGAACGCGGCAGGTCACAAGGATCGAAGGAAGGAAAGGGACTGAGAGGAAGCGAATGATGCGGGAGAGACGAGAGGCAGGAGATGAAGATGAAATACCGAAAAAGGGAACCAGCGAGGGAATGCAATCGCTGCTGCTGCACGTTGTGACATACTCACTTCATCCCCTGCCTTTAACGCTTTATCAAAAAAAGTAAGAAAAGAGGAAATATAACGAGAGAAGGGGGCGCAGGGGTAGTGAGAAGGGAGAGAAATGGCGCAAATTGGCATGGACGTCGCGGGTACCATCTGCCGCCGCCATTGCTGCTGAAAGCATGATCAAGCAACGGCATGCGCGGGACGCGTTACGCAATGCTGCGACAGATACACGAACAAACTATAAAGTTATCCGTGCCGTAGTCTTCGTTCCCTTCTTTCTACGTCGTTCCCGGTTCCGTCTCACAAACTCGTGCCACTCAACGGATCAGGAGGTGCCGGTATGACTCAAACGAGACGCGCTCGAAGGCAATAGATAAAGGCACCAAGAAAGGAGTCAGCGCGTAAGAGTCGCCCTTCCCCCCTACGGGAATGGCGAACGCTGCCGAAGCGTCGGTACTTAGGTTGACGACTATCTTGCTGCTGCATCCATTCCCGCCTGGGCCTTCATTTTCCAAAAATGCCATTACTTTTTTATTTTTTTGCGCCTCCCGCCGGGGTCCGCGTACGTCGGCGACGGATGTCATCGCAGACAGCCGGCTACGAGGACGCCGCCGTTCAACTTCCCATCCATCACTCTCGCATCCCAATTTTTCTCTCGTCTGCCCCCCCCCCCCTCCCCCTCCGCGAGCTTTCTGCCCTCCTGCGTCGTTCACTAGCGTCATATTTCGTCACTTCGCTGCATTTCGTCCGCAATTCGCCAAATTTGAACCTGCTACCCCTCCTCCCATATCTTGCTTGTATGTCCCGCTCTGGCGATTAAATGAAACGCGATTCCTCCCCCTTCCTCCCACCCTTTAAAAAATGCGTTTTCGTTCGAAAAAAAAAAAAAAAAAATTGACTCAGAGAGAAAGAGAGAAACGAATAGAAAACGCCGCTGGCAAGTTCTTAGTGAAAAGTTGACCTCCACTGACTGCTCCCCTGTCATGTCCACCAGTACTACAATAAGCAGAGCTCATTGATACACGTATATTCGACTGTGCGGCAGATCGCCGACATTGTTGCGTTATTACGACAAAACCAGAAGTGAAGAGAGAAGAGAACAAGAGTTTTATTATGACCAGTTTCTTCCTGCGCGGCCTGAATGGAAGTACGCTATAATCTTTGGTGGGCACACACATAGACTTACGAATAACAAGATATACTGATTGAGAAAACTCCCTTCCAGCTGTGTCACAAATAACCTAAACCCTTAAAAATAGTTTGCACTATTTGGGGCTTATCTTGTCCCACAACAATACGTCATCTGCTTTGCTTGCGTTTCCATTCATGAAAACTCAGCGTTCGCTATTGTCCTGACGAGAATGCTGTCACGCTGATAACGCACACGCCGTTCGTGACTTGGAAGTACTGGGCTCGCAGCGTTAAGGAAAGGAAATGAAGGCAAGACAGATGACGATTGTTGTTGTGGGACAAGATAATCCCCAAAGGGTGTAAACTTTTTTAAGAGCGTAGACTGCCGGATTCAGCGCCACTATGAGCAAGTGAACATGCACTCTTTAAAATATTTACACCCTTCGGGGCTTATCTTGTCCCACAACAATAGTCTTCTGTCTTTCCCGCGTTTCCGTTCTTTAACGCTGCCAGTCCGGTACTTTCAAGTCAGGAACGGCATGCGCGTTATCAGCGTGACACAGCATTCTCGTCAGGGCAGTAGCGAGCGCAGCATATTCAAAAATCGAAACGCAAGCACGGCAGATGATTGTTGTTGTGGGGCAGATATACATTCCAAAGAGTGCAAATGTTTTAAGAGCGTGGCTCGACTGAGTTAAATTTTCTGAGCGCGGCTACACTCTTAAGCAAATGTACACCCTTTGGGGTGTATATTTGGCACACAACAATAATCGTCATCTGTCTTGCTTGCGCTTCCTCCCTTAAAAACGCTGTGCTCGCTACTTTCCTGTCGAGAATGCTCTGTCATGCTGTTAACGGGCATGCCGTTCTCGACTTCGAAGTACCGGGCTCGCCGCGTTAAAGAAAGGAAATGCGGACAAGACAGATGACGATTACTGTTGTGTGGCAAAGGGCGTAATTTTGCTTAAGAGTGTAGGTGCTAAACGGTGAAATAAAATGAGGATTATTTTGGATTAATTGCAGTGACGACTGAATGATACATAAAATTGCTTGAAATGATTACTAGCAATTCGAAAGCAATAATTAAGGTTCCGTTATTTTTATTATTAAAGTACACTTGTGAGATGCAGTTCACAGAAAGTGCTCGGGCGGCACAACACCGGCCGTGGTCGCGCACCTGGGAAATTTTCCATTTGCTGTACATACATACGGAGGGTGAACGCCAACAGCGGCTGCCACTGAAAGTGAGCAGTGGATGACGTCAGACGGTTCTTTCGGGTTGATTGAAACAAGCGCAGTTGGAAAAGTACTTTCGCAAGATTATCAAGCTCTTCATGATAACCGTGCAAAAATGCTAAGCTACCTTTGTGTGCGCTTTTTTTGTTTTGTTTTTTCTGTCCTTGATTACTTTTACAGATGCTGCTGCACGGAGAGTAACTGAAGTGAAGCGAGTTCGCCGAACGCACTCGTCGTAGATAGTGCCACTCAGCAACAAAAGCCCCTACACTATGTCGCGTGTCGGCCTCCAAATAACGCTAACGCCGTGTGGCGCGACACGCGCTCAAACCGCCGTAGCGCGCGCCGGAGCCACACAAAACGCAACATCCAGCGACTACACACTCTTTTGTAAAGCGAATGATAGCCCGCGCAGGTGAGAAAGAACCAAGCGGAGCAACGATCAAGACGAGCAACACCCTGCACTATGCAGGAGGCACCCCAAGGACATCACCCGCCAGAGGTGACGTCCACTCGGTTTTTACGCGACCAGGGAACGTGCGAGCCACGAAGAAGCCGCGGTGTGAAGCGCGCAGGCGACATCGCTGATTGACAGTGAACATGCTGCAGGTCGAGCACCATTCACGGAAATTCGGGCTGTGTAACCCAAGTCTCGGGGAACAACCGTGCGCATGCACTTGGGAGCGCTGCGCTAGCAACCGAGTGCAAAACGGGTCAACCGAGTCCAAGCCGTTATTAATTTTTTTCTTTTCGACAACTGAAACCTCTTCAATCCTCTACAGCGCTCGCCCAAAGGCGCCGAGAAACAAGTTCGCTCTTAAAGGCGACGGCTTACTGCACGGCTCTTCCCGGGTCGCAGAGTGTAAAGCGCAGTCTGAAAGTGGCGTCGTTAATCAGGCGAACACTTGCCCCTCCCCGGTACGTTCCTTTGCGTTGCCGTTTTCTCTTTTTCACCCAGAACCGAACCGCGCGGTTCCCATTAATAACCGGCGAAATCGCACGGCCCGTTCAGCGATATCGTTCGCGCGTACGACCTAGAAAGCAAAAATATGGATCTATATATGTACATAAATATATATTGTAAAATAAAGGGCGACGCAACGCGTCTCAACGTGGCGGCTACGCATGAAAAAAAATGCAGCGCCTAGCCGCTACTATCGCCTTTTCACCGCCATCACGAAAGAAAAGGGGCCCCGCTTTAATAAGCGCCGGCGATAAATACTCACCCCCGCCCCGCTTCAAACTCTTAGCTCACCAAGATATGCGCGAACATATTCAACGCAACGGCGAGATTAGGGGAGGCGTAAAGACAAAAATTTTAAAAACTGGACGCCCAAGTCATGGGCTTAGGAACCACTTTCTACTGGACGGCAATAACAAGTGCTGTTACACAAAAACAGCGAGCGCGAAGAATTAGTATCGGCGCTAGGTCTTCACGATAGCAAACTTGAATGAAAAACTTTGCGATCGCCCAGCGCCTGCATTAGAGGCTGCATCAAACTTCTCTGTACATGCCCTTTCCTTCAGCAGGTTACTCTCAAGGCTTCCTGCAAACTTCCCGCACTCATAGGAAAAATAATATATATAACCGAAAGAAGGGTAAAGGGGAGGCTGTGACTAATATCAGCACCAAAACAATAACACAGCCAATGCATATGCCGCAGGTTCACCAAACGTACAAGGGCCGCCAGAACGACGTGCAGGGAGGGCACATTCGCGAAAACATTGTGGCAACACCATGCAGGAGTAAAAAAAACAGGGGAAATAAAAATAATAAGAAATAAAGATAAGACGGCGTGCAAGTTTAGAGGCTTGCAACATTAAAGCGAAGGCGACCATTCTTTTTCACCCCCCCCCCCCCCCTCCCGCCCCCTCGCGTTTCTAAGGGTGCGCGAGGCGAGCGGCGCGAGCACTTTTAATTTAATTACGCGAGAGAGACTTTCTCGGGAGTTTATTTATAAATCGCGGCTTAATAAGACACAGCCGTCCCCTGATTTCTCAGCCGCTATACGTAACACTCTCCGCCACACTGCTCTTTTCATCCTTTCAGCCCTAATTTTTATTTCATCACTCATAATTTCTTTCTCACGACCCACTCAGAATATCTTCGCGTGGCTCGGCTTTGCATCTGGAATCATGAGCTTCATGCCAGCAAGCAGAAAGAACAGAAGGAGGTAGGGAAAGAAAGAAAAATAAAACAGTGAACTTTTAATTGTTATTTATTCAGACCGAGACGGGTCCAGCTCCTAGCAGCCTCTCAGAGAGAGAGGCGGCTTCCTGCGCGTTTGTATTTGTCTTTTTTTTTCTTTTTTTTTTTTTTTGCTCTGAAAAGCCGGCAGCTGGAGCAGGCTATATAGAGAGGAGGGGGGCGGGGGAGTCCAAGCCAGCGCCCAAGCCCCCGCCGTGGCACAAACCATAAACATCAACCCCGCGATAGAGAGTTCTTTCAAGTCAGCCTCCTTGCGCGCTCCGGTTTTGAATTATGGCAGCAGCGGCAGCGTAAGGCCGCTGCCACCGCGCCGCTCTCGCGAGGGCAGAACAGCAGCAGCAGCGATGGCGGCCGCAGAGGCTCACCACTCGCGCTCCTTAATTTGTTTATCAACCCTCTCGAAGAAAAATTGAAGGACCGCCCGAGCCTCACCCCACTCCGCCTCGCGCTTTCTGAGCTCCCCCGCGAAATCCTCTGGACTCCGGCAGTTGCGCGCTCACACACGCACACGCGCACGCACGCACGCACGCACGCACACGCGCACGCGCACACACACACACACACACACACACACACACACACACACACACACACACACACACACACACACACACACACACACACACACACACACACACACACAAGCGCGCGTGCATAGCACCCTCAATACCGCATGCACACAACGTGCACGCCGCATAATGCCGCGAACTAGCATGAGCGAGCGGGATTTTCTGTCATTTTTTTTTTATTTTGACGCGAAGGCTCGCGTTTAAAAAGTTGCCCTGCACGAAAGCAACGCTGAAACAACGGCAACACAAACGAAGATAAGCGAAGAGCCGAAAGCGCACGAGAAAGAAAAGAAAGAGAAGAAAGAGAAAGGAAGCCCCGGCTTGGTATTTTCGCCTGCACGGTGTGAGGCAGGGGTTCGAACCGCGACGCTCGCCACTCAGAGCAGAGAGCCCCCCCTCCCCTCTCAAGTCTCAAGGGGAAGATCCCGAGGGACGCTGAGAATAATAAGAGCGGCTTCCCACGGACGCTGCGAAGCGCGAACGCATGCTGCAGGGACGAGCGGGGTAGATTTATCACGGCTTATCCTGCAGATAAAAGCCGCGCGGGCACTTTCGCTTTTGTTTTTTCGATGCCAGGCGCTGATGGCGTTTTTACTTTTCGCTTTTTGTTCATTTTCTCACCATATTCCACTGCCCTGAAAGGCGAACATCGGTCCGCACGGAATTCATTAGAGCGCGTACACGAATGCAACAGCGGCGGTGCGCAGGAAAAGGTTTAGCGAAAGCAACGCTTGGCACAGCACTGCCGAACACAGAAGAGGTCGGCACAGAGTCGCACAAGGCCAGCAGCCCATTTCAAGCCTTTACAAAACAAAGTTACTAGGGTCAGACAGAGGGCGCAAACTTTATGGCGCGTACGCGCTACGTTGCTTAACTGAACTGAAACAGCAGTACTGTGCTACATATCGCTGCTATAAAGCTACAAGAAAAAAAAAAAAAGAACGCCAAATTTTTTATTTTATCATCGAAAGTCGTTATCATACGAGTTGCGTGTATGACTGAACTACTTTATTCGCGCGGAATGCACCAAACTGCCATAGGGACCACTCCTGGTGAAAAACATATTTAGCTGTAGAACTGCAGTAAAAACGATATGCCCGAATTAGAGGCGGTGTTCCGAGCGAGCAACACCGCACCGCTGATGCACCCGCGGCAGGCAAATCGCTAGCTCCTCGCCCGCCGAAATCGGGCTCGTGCCGCCTCTGGAACGCCGAAATGCAACCGCGGGAACACCACAGATGGGAGAGGCGCCACGTACCTGGCGTCGAGGAACCTGGAGCGGAGGATCATGACGGCTTCGCAGGTGCTCTGCTTGAGCTGCACCTGGATGGAATTGAACTTCTTGTGGATTATCTGGACCATGCGCTCGATCTCCTTCGGCGTGATGGGACGCGTCCGGCTCTGCTCGCGCAGCAGGTTCATCACGTGCGTCGTGAACTCGTTGCACGCCTGGAAAAGGACAGAAAGCGACACGGGTCAGCGACGTCCACACATTCAGCGACCACGAAAGCGCAGTCACTTTTGGGCGTTGGCGAATAATAAATGCGTGCATCTCAACCCGTGGTTCAATCAGTTCGCGCGAGACGATTGCCGGACGTTGCGAAATATAGATAATGGGACTTAGACTATGTAAAAGCTTCCGAACCTCCAGCGTACTACACAGGTGCGCCACCATCATAGCAGCAAGGATATCCACCTGGGAAAGGACCCTTCAATAAAGGGCGGTCATACCCTCTCAGCCACCCGCGCGATGATGAGCCGAACTTTATTGACACCCTGAGGTCTCCCGAAATCTATGGCAAAAAATACGACACGAAGCTCTAATAGTTTATAGCAACCTCACACATCACTGTGTACACGCAGTACACGCAGCACTGTGTACTGGCACATCCAGGCTCTTTGCAGAGCGTGTACAGCTATGCCTACAAAGTTGCTGACATGAATGCTTGACTGGACGAAGTGGCGGCGGAGGGAGCGCTGGATACGTCATGTGAAAAAGCCGCTTTCGCTGAAATACGGGTCAAAGGACAACGTGGACAAAGATGGCATGGAGTTTTCCGAGGCATTCTCGCGCATCCAGCGCGAGAACGAATCGGACTCCAACCGCAGGGAGCAAAGGGAGCATTGGCCGCCCTGGATGAAAACACGGCAATCTCCAAGCCAGTAGGAACGCAACAGCGCACTGGGCGTAGGCCCGAGCCAACGAGCAAGCGCACAACGCGCGCATGGCTGCGCGGGTGGGGATGCCTAATCATCGGCGATGGTGGCTTGGTTTCCATCGGCCGCCGGCTGACAGCCAAGCGCCCACACGGGAGCACAGAAAGAGGGAGGGGTGACCGGCAGAAGGTGCGCGAAGCGGGCTCATTCCCTCTTCTCTTCTGGTGGCCTTCCAGCCCACAGAGGCCCTTTATCTGATTGAAACGGGCTGGCCAACAAAGTTCCCGGCGGAGGCCAGTTTTTCCTCGGCGCTGCTGTTGCTGCCCAAATAATAGCATTATGGGACGTGGCCAAACACTGATCGGACGGCCCGTCACACGCCGGGCGTTAAATTCAAACGGACAAGCGGCCAGGCGTCACGCCGTCAGAGCAGAGTGTAGCGAAGCCCACACCGAAACTAGGTCCGGCCATAGTTAGAGAACGTACACGGGCGGTGGCGAAAATGAAGAAACAAGAGCGGGGGGAGAGATAAAAAGCGTTAGGCGGCGGTAAATGCTACAGAGGCACTACGGCCACGGGCGAGTTCACGCGCTGCGGCCGCAGAGCGGCGGACGCCGCGCGCAAGCCCATCACGCATCCGCGCGTTCGGCTTTCCCGCGGCAAGGGTGCTAATGCGGGAAAGACAGCGTGCGGGGAGGTCGCTGCTCGCCGGACGCAAAGCGTTCGCTTCGTGCACAAGATTCGGACTGACAGGCGCGCAGATGTGAATTCAGAGTGCAGCAACTCCAAATTAAGGGCGGGGAAACATTCAGGTTAAATGGCCTACACCGCGAACGGTGTGGAAAATGGCACCAGTTTTTTTACTTTATTTTTATTTTTTATCTATTACACGTCGCGAGTAGACTTGGCGCGCAGCGCTACGAGTAACTATGGTACCAATAGCGGCGTTAAGTTGATGCTGAGCGAAAATCAAGAGCACACAACAAGGCTGCTCTGCAGGCACCTTGAATTGCCCACTCGACCTGAATATCACGACCAGTTGCAACTTTGGATGAAATATTTGCCCACTGGCGATGCACCACAAGGTAGTGGTACTTCGTCGTACTTTCGTTTTGGGCAGAATAGTTGCTTCAGAGGCACTAACTGCTATGGGTATTGAGTTGGGCTTTGCTGTATTACTGCCTGTTTTTTAGAGACTCCGACGTTCGGATCCAGACAAATCAGAGCTCCACAGGCTCCACAGGTTGACAAAATATAAAAATATCCGCTTTAGGTCTCGACATCTGCGCGAAGAATCGCTGTTATCAAAAGGAAGCACACAATAGCCCGAAACAGCGCACATCCATTGAAAAGTCATGCAAAGCTACCGGAGTCGAACAGGAAACGTTACCGAACGACTAGCAACACGCAAATCGCGTTGTACGTTGAAAAAGTAAACGGATGTAATGGGCGAAGGGACAAGGACGTCGGAAAAACAAGTAATTTAGCAGATTGGAAATGGCTCACAAGCGGCCTTTTTTTTTTTTTTTCCACCTCTGCGAAGCGGCACACAAGGCAATAGAGCAGCAGAACGACAGACATCGTAGAAGGCAGACCCTTTCGGCCGGCAGCTTGGCGCATCCACCACAGAACGAAGACGCAGCATCAAAGGGACCATGTGAGAGGAGTAGCGATTCATTGAAACATTACGAGAAGAAAAAGAGGGAGGGGGGCATTTTTCCGAGAGTCCGACAAGATCACGGTAGAAACACGATCACAGTCTTCCCTCCCCACACTCAAGCAAGCAGAACGCGTAGCTAAATGTAGCTCACGCACCAACTCCTTGCGGCTCCCTCTCGCTCGTTCGTGAGCACCATTGGCCGGACGCCACACACGTGACTGCCGTCACAAGTCACTATTGGTCAAGAACTAGAGCTCCCTCCGCGCCGTTGGCTATCATCTGGCTATCACAGATCCTTTCCTAGGAGCACAGAAACAAACGCAGACAATAACAACGAAAAGGCTCATTTCTTTCTTTCTTTTTCGCTCTCATCTTTCGATTCTCCTCTGCTTGACGCTTTAGTTGAACCATTTTATCCGCATATACACACAATTTGGTGCAGTTTCTGCCCCGCTCGCTGCTGGCCAACGTGCGTGCCGCCGTTCAATGGTGTAGGCAGCCGCCGCCGCAGGGCAGCCGAAGGGAGGAAAGAGCGGAGGGCGTTCTAGGGTTCCGTTCTCCCTGGAAGGCTGCCATTTCCTGGAGGCCCCCTGTTTGTTCGCGGGGACAGTGATGAGTGTGGTAACCATTTCTCTTAATGGGCATCATCTATTACGCGTCCAGAGAACAAGGCTCGCCGCCGCCCCAAGGCGCTCGGGAGGGAGAACTGGAATCGAAAGGAAAGCGGCCTCCCCACCCTTCTTCTCCATCAAACCTCTTTTCGTCAGCTCGCATCCTGTCGATAGCGCCGGGGC
The DNA here is from genome assembly GCF_023375885.2 of Dermacentor andersoni. Taxonomy (NCBI): domain Eukaryota; kingdom Metazoa; phylum Arthropoda; class Arachnida; order Ixodida; family Ixodidae; genus Dermacentor; species Dermacentor andersoni. Next base: position 315,140,683 of record NC_092814.1, on the reverse strand, counting down.
GCCCAGCGACACAAAAGAGACACGGCCGGCCACCGAGGCGGCGGCGGTCGCTAGCTTGCCTCTCTCACAGCCTCTACCAGCCGTCCTCCTCCGCGGCGCAGCAGGCGAAACCAGCGCTACTCCAAAAAAAAAAGACGCGCATCGTATACACTGTTCTCTTCTCCCCCCCTCCCCTCTCCCCAAGGCCCTTTTTTTTCGGCCAACCAAACGATCAGGCGAACGGACAAACGTACGGCGATGCTGAAAGCTCGCTCGGTTGGCGTTTCTCGAGTCGCCCTTTCAGTGTGACCGAGCAAGGAGAGAGCGCTACCGGTGCGTGGAGTCCCGATCACTTTTCACCCGACGGACGCTTTCACCAGCCGCGCGGTTAAATCAGCGTAGAAAACAAAATGAGAGAAATACCCCTTGGGCGGTTCTCACCAGGAATGGGCGCAAGCACGCCGGAGTTGGATCGGCTCTACGAGGGAGCTCGATTCGTTCGGTATCGTCCAGCCCAATCGTCCATAGTAAAACGTAGCCGCAAGTGATTTCATAATGAAAGGCCAACTTTCGTCTAACGCAAGCCTGACGCGAATCGGTAAATCACTAGTTATAGCACTCCGCAATAGCAGCACCCAACATGTGCATGTTGGGTGCAACTACGACTAGGATGACGCAAGGAGAAAAGTGCACTAAAGAAACGAGGAAACGTTTTGAGACTACTAGTTGACAAGGAAGACTATAATGTATATGTTCAAGGATTCAGCGGTCAAAATAAATTAGCCGTTCGGCCATTTGTGTCCATTTTAGCTAACAAATTATCGTAGAAGACGAATCGCTTCGTGCCGGTTACCACGGGCGCCTATGGAGAGGCCGTCAAGGGTAAAAATTACTTTAGACATGTACTTCCACCAATGCTTTACGAGCAGGAGGCTATACTTTTATTCCCTGCACACCACTTCAGGAGGAGTTTTCAGCCTAGGGTTGATTTCCTGCTGTGTTTGCCGTCTTCTCGTAAGCTTCTCCATCGAGTTCTCGCATGGAATAGAAAAATTTTATTCGGGGAGTGTTGTGAAACACGAACATCCTATGAGGAACCAACGCTGGCTAAGAGGCGCTACAACAGTTTGGGAGTGCAACTAAATTATGCTGACGCCGTCCGGTAGGGAGACTAAAAAATTACAGGACATTTTGAACGATAGAAGAAGCGCTCATTCCACAGAGTTTGCTTTAGCCCAATGCGTCCAGCCCTGCTCTGTTCCTGACCGTGCTAGTTGCGAAAAGCGCATACGCTCCTACGTTCTAGCATGCCGGTGCGCACTTAAGTCAGGAACAGGAAACACGTGCTTACCGATGAGCCATAAATTTGCTGACGCGAAATCACAGCATGTGTGATGCCGAAAACTTGCCTCCGTTCGCTAGGCTGGGCTTTACGGCGCTGCTGTTGGCACTCTAAGTTTCAGCGCTGGTTACTCCCAAAAAACAGCTTACTTCAGTCATCAGCACCTGAGCACGGCGCGAAGGAGTCCTTGCAAAAGAGATCAGTCGATGTAGACTAAATCCTCTGTATAGAATTTACTGCGCTAATTCAGTTACAATAGATAACTGATACGACTTTACTGCAGGTCCATCGCACACGGGGTGGTTTCCACTACCCAACGTAACTGCCATCTTTTCATAAATTAAATGCACTACATCTGAGACGAACATTTTGGTCACTGTGGAGCCCGTAAGTGTCATACCACGATAAAAAAAAAAAAAAAAAAAAAGAAACTGGAGAGTCGCAACCAGAAGCAAAACTCTGAGAGATCACCCTCCAGGCCATAAAAGAATAAAAAGAAAGTACGTACACTACAGAGGCAAGGCTAGCGCGCCAACGCAGACGCTCAGGACCTACAGCGGCCAGCGCTTCGAACCTTCCGGGCTCGCGGAGGAATCGTAACGCTTGCTTTTCTTTACGCACATTTCGCCTTTCTACGCCACTGGTACAGGAAACAGGACCCCGGAGACTACGACCACGAAACAATCAAAAGATTCGCCGGAGGGTATCACTGCCAGACCCCGACAGAAAGCAAAGCGGAGGATATAGAGAGCACGCACACCGAAGGTCGAAAAGGAAAACATTCTAACAAAGGGGGAAAACAAGCGAGAACTGTGGACACAACGCAGAGCCTCACCCAGAGACGAAACCACGGCCATCGGTGTATCCGCGGCGTGCGCAAGATACACGGCCAAATCCTTCTTGAACGAATAGCAAGAATTCCACGTTTTGAGAGAGGGAGAACGAAATAAATAAAAACGAGTTACAGGAGGGGGAGGGGGGGTCACTACCATCGCGCGATGCGGACAACGAGAATCGCTAAACGACACGTCGGCGGTAGAGCGGCCGTTGCGCCGCTGAACCAGCAATGCGCCCGGTGTTGTCCTCACAGGAGCGCTCCCCGCCCCGACGGCGTCCGGGCCCGGGGGCACAGTTTGGGCTATCGGAAGTCTCAAGGGTTCGCTCAGAGGCGGCTATTTCTCTCGACCGCAGCCACGGGTAAAGAAAAAAAAAAAAAAAGAGGAACGCAATGCTCCCCGGAGCGTTTTTGAGGAGCAGTCACGTAACTCCCCGGAACCAACAACGATTTGGAAAAGTGTGCGGCCGCTCACACCAGAAGGGCTCGACCACAAACAACAAGGAGAAGCAACCATGCTACGTGCAAGTAACGGGATTGCTGCTGCTTCCAACAGTGAATATTAATTAATAGGAGTTGGTAAATTAAAGATGTATTACATGCATATGAAATAATTGTTACTGCCACTTCACATGCAAGGCCAAAATTCCTGTCCCTTGAGCATTTCCACTGACAGAATCCTTACTTTAGGGGGCGTAATGCCACCATTTCCAAACTGTAAATTACAGCGGTGGCCCCCTTCTTCGACGTCCGTTGCAACGACGAATGAGTCGGCTCTGGACAGGTTGGCAGAAGTTGCGCATAGCGCTCGAGCAATTAAAGCCCGCATCTTTGCCTCGGCACCTTCCGCAGGAGCGGCCTCGCTAGCTGCGTCTACAAGTTCACCAGCGAGCGCCACTCAGAGCAGCACACCTACACGATTCCACAGCAGCGCCAGCATCCAGGGAACGGAGAGAAATCTTGCAGGTGCAACCCGAGTACCGGGGAGGTCTACGGCAGCAGCCGGGCGGGCGGCAATAAAATGCCAGCCGAGAAGCAGAAGCAACAGCAGCGGCTGCAGTACAGTAGCGGCGCCAGCGGTATCGGCCCCGGTCGTATTCGCAGCCCACGTCGTAAAAGCGCCGACCTCCCATTTCCCGTAACAGTCGCGGCGGCTCGTTCACCAGCAACGGCAGGCGAACACACACGCAGGAGAAGAGTTTAGCTCTTCTTCGTTCGCCGCCCGGGCCCTCGGTTTGAGACGCGCAGTAACGACACGGGGCGCCCAGAGCAAACGACCCTATGATCGCCGCCTAATGCCGTATGAGAGGGAGGGTCGCCGCTCAGCGCGTCCGCGGCCCTGTACGCGATTACCGCTGGCAGCGACGAGTAACGACGGCTTCGAAAAGGGGCGAGACAGCCGGGATGTGGTTCCCGCTTCAATCGGAGAACCACGCCGATGATGATGTCCGCGGTTACGCCCGATCGCCGACTCGCCTTTAAAGCGAAATGTAGGCCACGAGGTCGGCGCGTTTCACAGCCCCGTTTTTGCTACGTCTCAGTGTGAAGATTGCTGCGTTCATTATGGGAGCATTTTTTTAAAAAATAGAGCTGATGCCACCGGCGTGAGTCATTAACCGCGGGCTATGCCGCACCTCTTACTTGCAAAATCGCGTTGCAGATACAAAAACAAGGCGCGTGAATTAACTATTTACTAAGCGGCAGTGGGCAGGCAGGAGATGAAAAGCCTGCACTGATCTTCCAAGGTGTCGTAGTTCTCGAATCAAACGTGCTTTTAGGTTCGTTTTATCTAACGCAGGAAAGACCAGCTGGTACAGCGCTTTTTTGACTGTTCCTTGAACAAAGTGGGCGGCGATGCCTGTGATCTGTTTCTTTGTTGTTTTTTCTTTCCTTCCTTCTGTCGATCCTTCGCCATGCATACAACTCTAACGCCGCGACACACACATCGGATTTTAACCGGCTTCGCAACGACTCTGTTGCTGTTTCTGCTTTTCGGGAAGTTGCACGAAGCCGCCGATGGGCCATCGTTTGAACTTTCAACTCAAATCAAGTTACAGCAACTTCAGAAGAAAGAAAAAAAAAGCCTTCAACCCCTGGTACACATCAATAGCGTCATAAGCTGCTTATCACATGGCAAAGGAGAAAGTGCACATCCCTTTCCAGAGCTGCGGATACAACACGCTGATCCAATGGATGCCACGTACTTTCCCGCACTCATATGCGTTGTGGTTTCATTGACGCGGCATCTCTAAATCGCACAGTTCACCGCGAGGACGCTAGTTGTTATGTCAGGAGCACTAGGCGACTGTTCGAGCGCCCTCGGCAGAGCAGAAAGCACCGCTGAGACTAGCCCGCGGAAACGCGGGCGGGCGTGGATGCCGAGCGCTGCGACGACACACTCCACTGTGGCGAAACGCAGGGAGCCCGGATACCAAACGCTTTCAAGGGGAGCGAAACAGATGCCGATAAGAAGGAGTGAAAACGCACCACCTCCTACACGCTAAGTGGAGAGAGACGTCGCCCACGCCACAGTCGAGAAGCGAAGGCACGGAGGAGGAAAGGCGCACGCAGCAGGATCAGCATCTTCCGGAAATTAGCGAGAGAAGCGGGTCGGCGACGGCGGGGACGTGCTCGAGAGGAGGGCGCCATCCATCACGGGACACAGGCCGCCGCCACCGGCTGCCGCTGCTCGGCGTCCTCTGCTGAGACGCGCGCCTATGCACACAGCGACGGCGGAGAAGAGAAAAGACAGGCGGAGGGTAAAAAGGAAAAATAAGGCGGCGGAAACAAAATAGCAAAAAAAAAAAACAATAAGGGATGTCCCCGCAGGCTGCACGCACCAAGGCCTCCCCCAGTGGTGGGAGGAGAGAACAACACGCTAAACACGCAGAGCTCCCGAAGAAGCCGCGGAGAAAACAGCAATACGCTGGTTCGAGCAGCAGCAGCAGCAGCTGCAGTAGCGGCGGAAGCTGCGCGAAAGGCAGCAAGGAGGCGGAGGACAGACAGCGCGAAAGGAAGCGGCGGAAAGGAACAAGATATTTTCCGAAAAGGGGGCGAAAAATTAGGGGACGGGATGAGAACACAGGCGAACAAGCGGCGAAGCCAGTCGCTGAAAGCGAGACAAAGACGGCATCCCCCTCCTCTCCAAGTGCCGCTGCTGGCGAAGAATGCAGGATGAAGGGGAAAATTAAGAACGAGAAGCGGACAGGGAAAAAAGGAAGAGGAGCGAGCCTGTCTGGGACACCCTTCTTCGTCCTAAACAAGATGCAAACAACGCCCCCATTCAAGGCGGAAAGACACCTTCCACACGCATCCCCCCCGGCGCGCTTCGCTCAGCTTTCGGCACCCCTTTTCATCGGCTGCTGCTTTTCCTTTCGTCGAGCATTCCCAACACAGAGAAAGCGCAAAAGGACATGGCGACTATTTGCCACCCTTGTTGCTTTGTTTGCCTCGACGGCAGCCCTGACAAGTTTCCGATTAGCAGATGCGCCGTCGATTGAGCTGCCACTTTTTTGTTTTGTTTTATGTTCGCTCCCTTACTGACAAAGTTAACCGTCAGGAGCGCTTTCTCAGAAAGCCCGCCCGTCGACACGAGCTGCACCAGCAATCGGGACTCGCGCTCGGCGCTATGCACCGCGATGCAAAGGCGGGGCACAAAGACGGGCGCAATGTGAGGCGTCACAATTCCAAGGCCAAGCCAACCTACGGCGCAGCGGTCGTTACGTTCTCTACGAGAGCGCAGGTATCACGCCCGATAATCTTTTTTTACTTGTACGGACGAAGGCGGTCGCTTGAGATGTGTCGCGAAGTGAGCACTTCATTCACAAACACATGCGCAGACCATGCGCATCGGAACTTGTCAGAAATAATAATTGAAGAAAAACAAAACTGTATAGCTAGATAGGGATGCAGGAAAAGGGCCCGGCCTAATGGAGAAGGTAAGCTCGCACATTTTCGCCTAGTTCTGTCACACCTGCGATTGCCCATTAGCCAAATGAGGTAGCACACTGAAGGAACGCATACACATTACGAGCTCTCTTCGATAGCCCCGCGCAAAACCACGCGTATTATGTGGTGGAAAGTCCTAACGCGCATATTAGAAAGCAAAGGAAAAAAAAAAAAGGAGAGAAACGAAAAAACGAAGTCTAATGACCAGGCATTAGTGGCGTCATGAGACAGAAGTGCACGCTAAGTATCCGTAATGGTTAGGCCAAGAAAAAAAGAACACCTAAACAAAAAATAAACATGCGTGGGCGGAAGAGGGCGGGTTCGGCGATTGCAAGCGCACAGGAGCATCGATAATTTACGCCTTGGGTCTAACGAACGTGTGATAGGCAACCAATCGTTCCGCTCACAGGAGCGAGGCCGAGTTTTCTTGCGGGCTCCCCGTCCAATTAAGTCTTTCTTTTTGTATCGCCGTCTTCCTTCTTTTGGGTCTGGCAGCATAATAACCAGTATCAATTAGCGGAGCACCCGAGCCAACACGAAGGATAATAACACACCGCGAAACAACCTAACGAAGAGCCCGCGAAAGAGGACAAAAAGTTGGGCGTGCAATAAACAGAGGGAGAACAAGAAATGCTGCTCTTAAAAGAACGCCGAGCATTAATGACGGATAGCGTTCGGACCTCGCGAAAAAAGAAAAGCAGAAAGAAGGAAAAAAAGAAGAGGCTCATATTTTCTTGAGCATACCGTTTTAATGCTGCAGTTTTCCTTATTCTTTCCCTGAGGGGGAGCTCGGCGGTCTGTCTCGTTTGCCCTTTAATCATTCTTCCAAGACGAGGAGACAACCCAGCCACACTTGTCAGATCGTGACATGGGAGACGATGTAACGTGATAAGAACACCATCATTACTCGGCGCTTCGACGATCACAGATGACTAAATCAAAACGAGCTGTAATGATAAATACTTTGCGGAGTATAAAGACGAAAAATAACTTTAGCCCTTGTCTCGTCTTCGTCAGCGCGATACAACTTGGAAAGACTACCTCGTGAGCAGAAGTCGCTCTATCTTTCCTTTTAACAGCCTTTCAAAAACAATGCCATAATTTCTTTGCTAGAAAATGTTGTAACACAATTGTTTAGAAGTGCGAGGAGACGACCAGGCAAACGTTTCTCAAAAGCTATCCAAGTCGCACCTTGAAATGAAATCTAGTACATCTCTGCTCAGGCGGTAATTTCCCGCAAGTTGCAACTCACCAGCTCCGCCACTCGCAGCGCCAAAGAAATCGCCAGCGGTAGGCGCTGCGAAACAGTTAGAACAGTGCCGCCCCACTCGCCGCCCCTGTCCTGCTCCCAGCCGAAACGCTATCCGCACCTGCTGCGCGCCAAAGTCCACTCACCCGCGGCAAGAAATCGTCGGAGTCGGGCGCCCGCGCATCGCACAGCAGCAGCAGATATATTGCGCGCAGTTGCGCGCGCCAGATCGCAAGCAGCCCAAGGAGGCAGCGGGCATCGGGGCCAGTTTTCATTTCAGCGCCAGTCCCGGTCGGCCACAAATCACGCGGCTCCAGCGCCAAGCGCACCGCGGCCCCCGTTCTGACCAGCGCGCGTGGGAAGGGTGGCACATTAGGACCACCTGCGCAGACGCCACCGGCTCGGCAGTGCTGCCCTGGGCGCCGCCGTCTCGTTCGCGGTGTTATAAGCAACAGCCCCCAGCATCGGGCACGGTTGCCGGCACTAGAGCGATCGCGGAGCTCAACTCACGATGACTCGCAAACAAAGTGAGCTCCGCGTAAACTGAGCCCTGCAGCTTGCATTTGCCTGAATGTGTGCTTATATTCCGAAGCGCACAAACAAACGGCTTCCCCATCCGCGAGCGGGATCAGGCCATGGGGTACACACACACGTGCCGCAAACTTTGAAACGGATATCGCGTATAACGCTGTGAGAAACGGAGCTTGTACAAGTGCACCTATAGCACTGTCTGCGATATTTTGCTCCAGTCAAACACTACGTTCAGGAGAGACGTATTTTTGACAGCATAGTGACACGACTTAAACGAGTCCACACTGTTTAGAACTACAACCTACGAGCGCCGTAACCGCACAATGCAGTTCCGACTGTGCCTAGGCGTTTTAACAACACGACTGAAGCGAGTATATAATAGTTAGGTCGCGAGGAACGCAACGTCATTTTCATCGGTTCATCATTAAAAGGATAGCCGCTTAGTCGAGCAACTGACGTAAGTGACGAAAATTTCGCGAAAATAGCGGGTCAGGCTGTGCCACCGGTCTGGTTCACATGGTCCTTAAAGAACAAAGCCAAAGCCCGTTTTCTTTCTTTTTCCGACAACCCATTACACTCAAGAATGCATCCTTCTCGGCGGCCTCTTCGGATAGCGCAACCGTAGTGCAAAAGCACTCCATGTAATAGACTCAACGTGTTGAAGCGAGACAACGGCGAGAGAGAAAGGGCGGTCGCACAAACAGCGGGCCATAACAGTTATTCAGCAGCAGCCGGAGCGGGCAGACAGAGCGACCAACTAAGCCCGAGAGTGTTTCAAGACGAGCACGCACATATTTTACTGCTCACTGTACAAGTGTTTCTCTTGCCTCCCACCGCCTGGAAGTTCCGGCTGGCACAACCCTCACCTGCCCACCTAAGCAGCGGTGTTCAGCGCGGCGGAAAATGAAATACGCGGAAACCACGGCAGACAAAGTTGAAGACGCTGACCTAAACGAAGCCTTCGGTAGAGCCTATACGAGCTTCCCTTTTCTGAGCCGCCAACGGCGGCTTTTAGAGACAGGGCCGTAAATACGAGGCTGGTTTCAGCGCGGATATGGCATGCAGGTGGGGGACGCGATCGAGACATCTGGCACCAGGCTGGCTGGCGCCCAGCACAGCACCGAGAGGTCACGACGACCGCCCGCTCCTCCCGCACTGCGAGCATGAATGGAGGAATTGAATGAACGAATGTTACCTACCAGGCTAGCTGTCAGAATCCTTTGCTCTTACCGTTTCAGCCTGTTGCCGAAAACATTTTTATCGAAACGGACCGTTCGACCTCAACCGGACGAGGACGGTGCGTGGCTGCACCGGCACAGTCAGACTATTCGCAAGTCAATTTGATGACACGCTCTTTGCCAGCAAAGACTAATCCCTTCTAATCAGGCGTATAGGCCCGCACTGCGGCATTGACGGTGCTGCGGCCCGCAACATACCTTCCAGGATATGAAGGCGTACACAGCGCGGTGACAAAACCGCCGCCACGCACGCATCCGTCGCGAAAGCGGAGAGAGCGGCTAAGCCAACACACTTGAGCCAGCAGCAGAGAAGCGGACGCCAAGACGCGCGACGGCCGCAGCTCATTTTTCACAGCGCATAAACCGCAAGGCGCTGCAGCCATTCTTTCGCGTGCGCCGTAGCTGCTGCGGGGCCTAATCAAATAGCGCGGACCGCGGAGAAACGAGCTCACTCCTACAAAAAGAGAAGCATAAACGAAACCGCGAAAAACGCGCGCGACCACGAAGCAGGAAGCCACAGGCTCTGCGCGCGCGTAACAAGAAGCGCGCGCCAACAGGGCTCGCACTCCGAGCAGCGCGGCCGTCGGCATTACGTGCGAACACACACGCGAGACCAAGAGTAAAGAAGGAGGGGAGAGCCGGGGTGTAATGAGCTGCCGCCTCCTTCGGCGTGCGCGACGCGAGTCCCTTTTCTTTGCTGGCAAAGTCGCCCCATCAAATATTCAGCGCCCGCTTCGCGCCGCGCGATCAAGTAAGGCCATTAACTGGGCCCCGAGATGAATGCGTCCCCAGCGGCCGACACCGGCTCCCGTGCGCGCGTATGTGCGAGCGCACGTGGCGCCGCTATGCACGCGAGGCGGGGACAGAAAGATAAAAGAGGGAGCCGGGAAGAAAGCGACTCAAGAAGGCGACGCTCGTCGGCCGCCGGTGTCGCCCGTGCACGCGCGTGCCGCGGCAACCAACCCCTTCCTTTCCGGTGGGTCTCGATCCGGCGGCGAAGGGCGAGCAAAGACACCTAGCAAGAACCGTGGCACACCGCCCGCATTATGCCCTTAGTCCGCTATGCACCCTTCCACGGGACGAGCGGCATCGTACGAATACTACGCCGCGACAGCAGGAGAGCGCGAGAAAAGAAGAAAAAATGCTGGAAGTAGTTGACGCCGAGCTGCGCCGAGGCGAAAGCAGCAGTGGCGTTTCATTCACTCCTCTCCACCGGTGTCCCCGAGCGAAGCGGCGCGAGGCCTCCTCGTGCGAGGCCCATTAAATTTTCAATCGGCCCCCGGGAGCGCCCTGGCGCTAGGCAGGCTGTTATGCAGCGAGGACGCCAGCGACGGCCACAGTGTAGATAGAGGCGGTTAGCCACCGCGCCGCCGAGACTGCCGTCCCCAACGACTCCCATATCTCGCCCCAACCTAGCCGTTCTTTCTTTCCCCTTCCAAGCAACATGTCGCAGAGAGCGTGAACAGCAACTTTGAGCGGCTCCATATAGTGCGGCGAGAATGAGAACAAATACGAGGTGCGCCCGCCGTGTTGTTGCAGCGAGTTAACCACAAAGAGTACGAGGACGCAGCGAACGCGGGCGCTTTCATTTGCAGGGCACGCGCGGGGCGTTGAAAGCAGGCGACCACGAGTACGTGGGCTCGCTCCTGTGCGCGCGGTCCATAAATACGAGAGGAGCGGCAGCGTGTGCGGCGGCGCACGCCGTTATGGTAATCCGCGTAGTTCATTTCTCTGCGGGTCGGAAGGTAGGCCGCAAAACAAACGGTGACATTCCATAGACGCTAGGGACACGGAGACGGGAAGCTTTACTTTCGTCGCCTTTTCTTGTCCACCGTAGTCCTGCCACGGCTTAGACTTCCGAGTCGTTTACGGATCAGCATCAGCAAGGCTCTAGAAGCCTCCTAGAAATCTAGTGGTCACATTCGCGAATTTCCAACGCGGATATGGTGCCCCTCGACATATAGCCTAAACAACAAGACGAACCTAAAGTGAACTCATCACTACAGGCGGTCGACGTACGAGAAATAGCGCCACGTAATCATGAAGGTATATTACAAGCGCTGGCATATACGTCTCGCCAATTAAAGCAGGTATTCTCGGAATAGTCGCGCGTAATCCAGATAATGGCAATCAACCTCCAAGTACAGTCGGACAGCAGCGCGCGCACGATATAAGTATGCGAATATCGTCATCAAAATATGGACGCCTGCGTTGTAACGGAGAGAGCTTGATGAACAGACAACACGCTGTTGCTGAGGAAAACAGACCACGTCGCAATCTTGGGCGCATATGGAAAGTAATAAAGAAAACAAAACTTCATGAAACGCAGAAGAAATAAAGGGCGAGGGGGTCAGCGCATGAAGGAGAGAGCGAGGAAGGCAAAGTCGGTGAGCCCCAAGGAAGAAATAAAGCACAGATGCATGAAAAAGAAAAAAGAAAGCACGAAAGCTCGGAATAGTGAAAGGGGCAGCGGCCAGCAGTCATGCAGAGAGCCCAGAAATCCATTACCGGACCGTTCTTGGCTTTTTCCTCGTTTTCCTCCCCACCTCCCCAAAGGGCAGACGAGGAGAAGGGAGGAGGGTTGCAGAAGAGGAGAGGGGCAGTGGTGGGCAAGGCGCGCATTTGTCTGCGCAGCGCTGCTTTTTTGGGGAGCGCGTCGTCATTCGGGAAAGAAAGCCCTTCGCCGCCCTCACCCCGCCCAGGGTTACGAAAGATTACTCGTAATCCATCCAAAGTTTGGACAGATCCAGCCGGGCGGGCCAGCCGCCGAGCACAGCGAGCAACCCCAGAGAATAATGATAAAGAAAGGGAAAGAAAGAGGGCGCAACCCCGGAGGCAATTTCAGCTCCTCCGACCGCCACGGGTGGCGGCGAAGACGCAAGAGACCGCTCGTGCCGCCGCGGCCAGGCGTTAGGCAGCGGATGCGCGGCTTCGCTTGGAGCCGGCGAGGGCTTCGCGCCGGTGCCCAGTTCGCTGCTCTCCCCGCGGGGAAAGCAATCCGGATGCGCGACGCCACCTGAACCGAGCGCCGGCGGTCGACGCCCGCGGTATGAGCCCAAAAAGGAAAAACAGAGAAACCTCGCGACAACCGACTCGACTAGTCTTCCACGGTAGAAACTCGCGATGGCCAATTTTGCAAGGGGAACTCCAATCGCGTTCAAGTGAGAAGATCTAAACTCAGCAGGAAAGGCACCTTTCGATGAAGGAGGGAGGACTGGTCGAGTTGGGAACAGATTCATGATGTGCAGCTCTAAGAAGAGGCAAAGGTAACTGTCGTTTGTACGTTTCTTTGCGTGTGTCTTTTTTTTTTTTGCACTGAATGTACGTTTCGTGAATGTACTTTTCGAAGTCGGGAGTCTCTCACCGAGCCGAACGCAGGGAAGCAACACGAGAAAACGCAGAGACTCGACCGCCGAAAGCCACAACGGGCTGTAACCACACTGAATGTCTTCGGATTGAAACAAACAACTTCGAGGTGTTCGACAAGACAACCAAAAATCACAGCATGAAATGAAGAGCGGTACTACGATAGCATATACTGAGTTTATATATATTCTTTATTCTTTTTAGGGGGGGGGGAATAAATTTTTTAATTTATTTTTTCAATTTGTTTATTTTGTTTAGCTGAATGGCAATTGCTTATAAGCACCTCAGTTTTGGAATACCTGTGCCGACCTATGGTTTAAAGAAGTAGCAGTTCAGCCAGCATTTCAATACACGAAAAAGACACACGAGTCCAGCACAATGCATCGTAACACGCGAGTTTTCACACATGTCCAACTTCCCGTGGACAGTTCAGTCGGTAGAGTGCCCTACTCTTGCAACAAGGCAGAATAGCTTCGATACGGTCGTAAGGTAACATTGGCAAGCCCGTGCACGTCGCTAATAGATGGTGATTGCCATTTCTGTCTTAATTCGCGTGAGACCTCTTTAAACCATCAGTTGCTAAGCAGCATGTTCTTCGAAGATTTTACTGACTATTGCTGAAATAGGGAATACGAGTTGCCTTCATGCAAGCAAGCTCAATAACAAAATAATCTGTAGCATATAACACGATTCGAAAGGGCTCATTACATTCTCTTATAAAAGTACCCAACAAACAAAGCCAATATCAAAGTTGGAATCGCTCCGTGAGTGCTGGTCTGTTTCCATTTTTGTCTGAATTACAAGCAGGCAAAAATAAACAAAGTAGGAATGAATTCTTGCCCAATCTTCGTACGCAACGTATTATCCAATAAGAAATCGGCAATATTAAAAAAGTCAAAAGAAATACAAGTATGAAAAGCCGATAGTAAATCCCTATACGATGTCCTTCGCTGGCCATGAATAATACAACCACGTGACGTCGATATTAGCCATCGTAGATAATTAACTTTGATGTCGCTGAACGTAAGTTGGGTGGTCACACGCACAAAACAGTTACACATTGAGTATGTCTGCACACAACTTCACAAGATATATAATTGAAGTCGGTAATGGTTTAACCCTTTTAGGTAACAACAAGGCACATTTTAGAAGGCGCTGATCCCGCGACTTTCAGCTCTCTCCAGACAAGAGCGTGTATCAAATATGCATTGGAAGCTCTCGTAAAATAAAAAAAAAAAAATATCGGAAACGTCCACAGACCGGCGACAAAGAAAAAAAAAAAAGTAAACGCGTGGCTCTCGGATTTGCATCCAACTCAACATGGACAGTGAACATTAGAGTATTCTTCGACGCATGGTCATGAAGCGTTAGGGGTCCAACATTTGAACAGCCTATTGAGGAAGTTATTTTCCGACAACACAAACTTACTGCTTGCTGCTTGGCGAGCTATAAATTTCACATTATGAGCGCATCGAAAAAAAGAGAAGGGGAGGGGGGGGGGGGGGTGATCTTGGCAGTGAAAGCGCCATCGGAGCTGAATGGAGGGCGGTTGACCTTTCACGTCGTTAACAGAGCATACGCTGGGTTACACTGAGCGTCCCTCGCTCTTGCGCCGCCGGACGAAGACCGGCAACGCCGAGTGCGCGGCCAAGGAGCGGCCAGCATATCGCACGCCGCCACCACGAGGCAACCAGCGGTGTTGCCGAGAGTCGGGCATCCGGTGCGCTTCCCGGCTGCTCCTCTTCGTAGCCAACCTCATCGCCGCTGGCACACTCCCTTATCACATTAGGGACCGACTCGCATTAATCCGATTGGCCCGAGGCGAGCGAATATTCTCCGGCCAGAGGAGAGGGGGAGCCCCCACCGAGCCGCGCCGCCGGGAATTCGGCCACCCTAGAACCCCCTCCCCCTTTCCGAAACACCACGCACATGGGCGCCTGGCTTGTGTGGGCGCCACAAGAGGCGCGCCGTTGAGCAGGCTTGCTTATGGAGGGCGCAATGCGCTAATGGGTTGCTGCTGCCGGACTCCAGTAGTGTTATCTCGGGCCCTCTCCCCAAACTCGGTGCGCGCGCACGACCAGGGACTAGCAGTGTCCAGTGTCCGCACGCCGAGGGCTTAATGCGACCGCCGCGTCGCGATAAGGCGCGGGGATGCGGCCGACCTCTGCCGCGCGTTTCTAGCCCGCACAGTTCGCGTTGCACGCGGTAGAAGCACGAATATCGGTGAAGGATGATGTACGCTGAAGGGAGGCCGACGGCATCTAAGATGACAAAACGTCGCTCACGTTTGGTTGAGGTTCGTGTAGGGCACGCCGCAATGATTTGTCGAAGATGTTTTTGCGCACCGTGACCAATTCCCCAACGAGTTCACTAAACTACAGTGTCAGGGCAGACTCTTTCCCTATCGTCACGAATTCTCACCAACAAACACCCCGTCGACCCTCTTATAACGCTAAGTTTTGCAAGAGAGCCCTGATCGAAGCTCTAAACTCGTAAAACCGAAAGAACCATGGTACCGCTGACGAAAGCTGCGAGGTTTGCATTCATCGCGCACAGTTATTATAAATGAGGATTTTATGTTTAGTCTGGCGATACGTATAAGGTACCGGTTCGTTAGATCGGACTGATAGAGTACTGCCTTATTACACTATGCATAGCGGGTCTATGGAAGAAGCCGCAGTGGAAGGTCGCGGATTAATTTTGAACACAGGAAGTTTCGCCCCGCACCAAAACAGCTGTACACGAACATTTTTATACTTCGGGCCCATTGAAATGCGGCCCCCGCTGTCAGTAGCAGAGTCCGCCACTTTTCCTCTGAACAGCAGAAAGGCATAGCCAGAGAGCCACCAAGGTGTGTCATTAAAACAGAGCATCTCTATTGCCCACAAGGAGTGAAGCACGTGTCACCAAGGATGAAGGCCACAAAACGCCACGTCGAAACACAGGTTACATAGGGAATCTCTCACTATAAAATTGAAATCCGTCTGCAAAGCAACTCGTGCTGAGGAGGCCGTTTACTACGTCTGTGCAGTATTAATTACCAACTCAAACAGTAAAACAGCAAGAATAATGTTAGTACAAATTGTGAACAAAACTTAACTCAGCATCGCCAAATGGAAGGTAACGGTATTGTGCACAGCAAGAAACGTTGACCTCCTGCATGGACTGTACACATCACTCGCATTAGTGCTGCCAACTCAGAATAAAGACGAAAAAAACGAAAAGAAATACTTGCTGTTAATAGAGTGCGTAATTAAATGCTAATCAGCTAAACTGACACGCGAGCCAAACGACGTGAAACAGCAGCCGGTACTAACACGCACCGCCCGCCACATTCTGATGGCCGTCTGCGAAGCGTGCTCCACCACAAAGTCAATTTCAATGTGGGAAAGCTAACCGCGGAACCTGAACCACTTCAGATTCCGCGGTTAGATTCCGTACCGTGAAGGGATCACGGTACGGTAACGCGTCGTTCAGAAACCATGAAACTTAGGCCAACCAGTCTCAAGCATCGGTAGTCAGGATAGATGCGAAACATTACGACGATGATGGTTCTCGGATGTATAGAAAGGTCGCAGTTACTCCTGAAGAGAAACTGAGATGAATAGGACAGCATAATAAATAACGCACGCCTATAGGGGCAGAAAGTTCCCGAACATTTGTAGATGCCTTTTACTGAGCTAAAGATACGAGGCTGACGTAGAAGAGACAATGAAACTTTCTGCTACTATCGGAGTGCGCACTTTTTTTTTTGTCTACGAGTTTCTCACACAACTAAGGCCCATGAGTCACGCAATCAGATATGGGAAACCGGAGACAGCTCTCGTCGTACAGTCATCACTCGGGATGGACAAAAGACGCGCAGACTTCCGGCCGGCCTCACTGCCAACTAGGCCTTTCTAGCTTTATTTTTCTGACCATAAAAAACTGGCCGGACGGAAAAAAAAGAGAAAAAGACAGACTAAATTCACGAAGCAACTGAGGCGCTGTAGTAAGAAACGAATGCCGGGAACAAATGAATAATACTAACAATAAAGAGCAAGCGAAAAAAAAAAGTGGACGGCCCACTGTCCAGCTAGCGACACTGACCAGAGCAGCGTGAGGGCGGCAAGAAAACGTGCTCCGAAGAATGGTCCATTTATTTCGAGCCCATTAGCGCCTAGGCGAGTTCGCCTCCGTGCGCGCGCACGCGCGCGCGCGAGCCGCGGGACGACGCTGACCACGCCAACAGGGCTGCAGAACAACGGAAGGACACAAGGCAGTGAGGAGGGGAAAAAATTGTGAGCAAGAAAGAAAGATAAACAAGCGCGCGCGAAGCAACGCCGCGTCAGCAGACTCCGTCAAGCGTGCGTCGTCGCTGGACACTGGTCAGCGTCCACCCTCTAGCAAGCGTCAAGGAAATAAAGTACGCACACACAAGAGACCGAAAGAGAGGGACAGCGTCCGGAAAAGAGGAAGCGCTCTTCTCCAGAGCAAAACAGCAAGCTAACATTACACCAGAAGGGGGCAGAGAGTCCATTCTGGCAGGACGCAGCGAAATCCAAGGGCTGCTAGCTGCGCAGCAGGCACGAGAGAGCGCCGCCACATCAGCGAACGTCAGCGAAGAGGAAGGGCGAGGAGGGGGGGGGGGGGGGTGCAAGTCCGTCTCCAGACTAGCCCACCCATCAAAGCGAGGAGTGGCTGACGCCGGGATGTGCGTGGCAAGTCCAGCTGACTTGTCTCTTTTTAATGCTCTTTTTGTTTCGCGCTGCCTGTGCGCAAAAAGGAGGTCCACCGCCGACGAAGAGGTCAAGTCGGACGTGATCAATGGGCAATCTGCGGACGCCAGACAAACGGGACCCTAATAACGCCGCACCGTCTACCCAGCAGCGACACTTAACGACAGAAAGGACGCCTCAGAAGAGCCTTGCAAAAGGGAGGGGAGGAGGGGGGGAGGTGGCGTCCACACCCCTCCAGCCTCCCAAAAGACGGCAGACAGGGACGGACCCTGTGCTTAACAACTCCTATCACTAACCGAGCGAACGCGTAAATCGCAGTGTTCTAGACGCTCACTTGCCGCACGTCCATGCAGCGATAGCGCACGCGGGTGTGCTCAACGTCGCCACCATGAATTAGGCGTTCCAGGTCCTTTTATTAAACTGAACCTTCGAAAAGTACCAACAACTTTATGCCACCTTTACTACACACTTGCTTTTCACGTGCTAATAGTTACGCAGTGAGACTTACCAATATCAGGTAAAGGCTTGCCTAGAGTATGTGGTTTCTAGCCGGTAAATACACGTAGACGTGTCATATTGAGTTTACAGGTCAAGGCAAATCTGTCCTTTAAACTGCGACGTGACGATGTTCTAGGCCTGACATAGGCTCGTATTAAAGTAATTATTTAACCTAGAGAAGAAACCTATTTTGATGGTGTGCGTGAATGTCTAATGTTGCTGCGACCTACGTTCGTGAAAAAAAAAAAAATGAATTACAGAAAAAGTATGCATCGATGAGCTGCACCATGAGTTTTTCAAAAGGACTACAATGTTACAGCAACACGCATGCAGTCGATAGGCTGCATACGGGAAACGACTGTTTCGTTAAATGTCGCAAATTGAGCTGGCGTTAAAGGCCTTGAAGCAAGCTCACTGTTCCGGATGAACTGGTGGGCTAGTTAAGTCTACTGTGCAACGAGGAAAGGAATATCATGTGTACCAGGAAAGCACCGCACGCAGTCGATATTTGGCCGGTTCTACAGTAATTACCTGCTGACGTATTGATACCGCGGACAGCTGGACTAGCCGTCAACGTAAGGACACTGCGTTATAGCTCGCTGGAACACACCGATCAGTTAGTTACCTTTACAAATTCTACCCGGAACCCAGTTACAGACGACCAATTTGCGAAACGCATTTTGTTGCTGGTCATACGCTGCGCTGGTCACTGTCGCTCGTCAGACAGCGTGTCTTGCTTTCCTTTGGTCTACTAGCACTGGCGGCCCACTTATACAAGTTCGCAAGACATCGTGTCTACGACAGGGTTTCGTATTCGAGTGTGCCGGTACAGTTACGACCGAAACTTCCATTAAGAAAAAAAAATAAATAAATAGAGGAAGAAACAGAGAGAGCGAAACCTTCAGCAGCTAATACCAAAATTATACACGAATACCAGAACCGCGAGACCTTGGAATCCTAACGACACGACGGACTCCTTGATGCGTGACACCATACTTCACATGCTCTAACAAGAATTCACCCCGTCCGGTCGCCCCCTTGCCAACTTTCAGCCAGTGGGAGACAGATTTTAGTTACAAGAAATACAGAGAGGTTCAGCCAATGAGTGCACCGCACGAGTAACGGCAAGATGCGCAACTGCTACGATGGCTGCGGACGGGGCCCGCGGGCAGTCCTCAAGGGGGCACAAAAGTAAAGTCACTTTGGCGCGCTGCTTCGAGTCCCGGCCCATCGTGCAAACAGGACAGGGAAGCCCCGATTGGGGTACGACGCACGCAGCGGCCAAGTCAAACACGCTTCCTCCCCGTGCGTCGTCTCGTGACCGTGTGTGCACGCACGCGCGCGCCCGCCGGAATCGATACACGGCCGAAGTGCAAGGGCAACACGCAGGCCCTCGGAGCCCGGGCGACACAACGGATGGGCGCGGAAGGCGAAAGGTTGCGCTCGCACGAGTAGCGCGCACGCGTGCGTATCGCCGCGCGAAAGAAACACGCCCCCGTGTGCTCACTCCTCTCTCGGCCAGGTTTTAAAAAGAACACGCGGGAGGCGCTCGGGGGTGCCGGCGAGGGAACGCTCGGAGGCGCCGCGACGAAACGTGACTCATGGCGCAGAGCAGCCCGGCTCATTTACATGCTAACAAGCCACGCGAACGCGGCACTCTCCGCGACGCGTCCATGAACGGCGCACGTTCCGCTCATGGAGCGCGCTATTATATAAAAGCACGTGCGACGGTACGTCCGAAGGTGACAAGGACAAAAAGGTTGGCGGCAAAACAAGAAGAAAACACGGCAGGGGAGAACCGACGCCGACATAGAAAATTCTGTGAGAAAAAAAAAGAAAGAAAAGGAATGATAGTGTGATAACGAGACGAACACAATGCAGCGCGGACGGCCGCTAGATATAACACTAGCGACATGCACGCAAGGTTGCTCGCAGACAGTGCCTTAGCTACCAACCCTCGCAGCTATCGTGTTATGCTTGCCACGTGCCCAATGCACGGTATGCGCGCTCGCACGAGTATCAGGCAGAAGCATTGCGGCTGGCTTCACTGCTATGCGCGAGCAGAACGCAAAAGGGGGGAAATTGTCCCAATGGCAGACAAGCTGGAAGCAGAATTAGCCTGAATTAGCAAGGGCACAGGAAAAAATAAAAGGAAGGATGCTAAAAATACTAATAAAACCGTGAGCCTTCCCGACTTCAATATCTGTATCAAGAAAAGCCTCTAACGTCAGCTCCAATGGAGAATATCTTCATACGCGCACTACAAATAATAACATAATCAGGTAAGCCCGTGTGCAAATAAACAACAGCTAATCGCACTTTGAAGCTGACGACATGTAAAATCTGTCTTTATTCCTTGTTGGTAAGGTATATATATGTATATACTGCGCCAATTCGAAGGAGAACACTTAATGTGTGCTTGAACAGCGATTTCTGTAAACGTCTAAGTCAGAGAATTTGTCACTGCTATTTGCTGTAAAATACTCGTGTTGCAGAATTCACCCTATCGATTCATTTCGGCTCAAGAATAAATCCGGCTTAAACGAACGATGATCTGGTGCTACATACTATATAGGCAAACTGCGCACGGTGCAGCGTCATTTGCCACTATAGCGCTCTCTACCACTAGTGACGTAATTTCTTTTGTTCTCCTCTGGGCTGCGACTTACTGCTGTCTTCAGCCAACGTAATAAAAGGCTAGAACGATTAGCTGCACTTATCAATTCGCAGGTTCACCATCGTTTATATAGAAAATTCTCATCTGAAATAAAGAAGAAAAAGCATTCCTAGCTTTTTCTTTCCTTGAAGCTATCAGACAAAACAGTTGCTACTCTCTTTATTATTATTATTTTTGTTATAACGGTAACTATGAATGAGCATTTAATGAGTATGAGGAGCCAACACCAACAAAGAACGAGAGAAAAGGGAAGGGCACACTACAATGGTTTCAGCAAAATTTGAAGCAAAGCACGTCTCGACAGGCCTCATAATACGCAATAAAGTTTTTTCACACAAATGAAACTCGGCAATAAACAAATTTCTCACCAGGGCAAAACATTTTCGCTTGATCCTGTTCTACTCTGACCTTCACCAGCAACGTGTGTCTTCACCATTGACAAAGGGATCAAAACAGCCGGGTGACACAGCGAGTCACGCCAAGCACACCTCGTCTGTTATTCTTCGTTAACTTTTGCAGGAAAAGTAGCAGGGAACTGAGGTGCACGACGAGGCGACCGTGCGCGCGTGCCGTCTCAATCCCACCTCGTCGCCAGAAGAAGAGGGGCTTCGCGACTGCGCGGGCAATTGTCTCGCACGCCTCGGAGGGCTGCGTGAGCGGCCAAGGATGATCTCGCACCGCGAGGCAATGAAAATAAGCCCCGCTCTAAGAAAAACAAGAGAGCGCACGAGACAGACTGCAGGAGAGGAAAAAAAAAAGAGAAAAAGGTAAATTTAAGGAGAAGCACCAATAAATAGTACGAGGGAAAACTGCAAGACGACTGCTACCAGGAACAGAACTGGGGAGAAAAAAGGAAGAGGCCCCGAAGAAAAGAGAGAGCAAAAGAAAGACAACGAAGGAATACACGGGCTCCAATTACGAGCCGAGCAATTAGGATCGCGAGGAGCTCGCCAGAAATGAGGAGGAGGAAATGCGAAGAATGGAAGGAAGGTGAGGGAGCAGCCTATTTAGGCCCGCCGTTTGCTTTGCCTCCTCGCTCGCGGCTTTCACGGGCTTGTTCGCTCAGCTATCCCAGAGTTTGCAGTGAGCGCGCAGAGTTCTTCAGAAGCGGGCAGTGCAGCGAGAGGGGAAAAACACGCCCCGGCGAGGAAGAGCCGAAGAAGGAAGCGAGCACGGAGGAGGCGAAAGAACAGAGCCGGGCCCGCGCCACTTCGCGCGGGCTGCCTCCACGCCCTGCGCCGCTCCCTTGCGCCGCGCGGGATGCCCCGGCAGCGCCGGCGGGCGAGCGCACGCGGGCGCCCGACCACCGCGGCGCTGCGGGCGTCACGTGCTCGCTCGGAGGGGAGCGCCCAATGGGAGCCCGGGTCCGGGCCCGGGGCCCCGCCGACCGCGGGCGGAGCCCGCCGAGAAGGCCGGGGGCCCAGACGACGCCCAGGGAGGCCGAACCGGCCGCCGCCACCACGACCGGCGCGCCATCGCAACACGGGCCGGCCCAGGAGCGAACCAACTGCGCACCGCTTCGAAGCCGGCCCCGGCGACCGAGAGCATGCGCGCGGCGGCGGAAGCAAAATGTGCGATCAAGGGTCACGCAGCGCCGCCACGCGGAAACTGTGGCGGACGACGCACTCGGGGCACGAGCAGGTGAAGTTTCGCAAGGCCAATTCGATGGCACTACTGGCGACGATAGGAATGAACAGTGCTCAAGAAGCTTGTCTTTCGCCGTGACTCTCTACTGCTCTTACAGGCCACGCCGCGGACCACGCCGTCGAATAAAAGCTTTTGAAAAAAAATAAAAAAGTGCTAGATGTTTCGCATTGGCAGGCGTAAGATTCGCGGCGTGAATGACGTACAGTCGGAGCTTTCCGTTCGCCAAGTGCAAAGAAATTCCCAAAGGCGCGACGAGGCTGGCTGGAGACGCTAGCTGTTCCCAAGACCTATAGCAATGCCTGCTGTTTTTAGTCAGATCGCAACGATGCGTCAGCTAGGCGATTGATGAAACGCCCGCGCACCGAGTACATTTTTCTAGAATGCGCCTGTATCGAAACAAAGACAGAATGCAGTGCTAGATAGCTAAACGAAGCTGCAAACAGTTGGGAAAACAAAAGACGACATAAAGATAGCATCGACGTACTACACGTCATAGTTTCTCAGGTTAACGCGAAGGGCTCAGCAGTAAACATGCGCGGTACGAAATAATAAAAGGAAACGTAGCCCCACAACGAATAGCGTGACCGAAAGAGGACAAACGAATAGAAAGCCAAATCTTGCGATTACTCCACACAAGACCAAAAACCAACAAAATGGGGTCACTTAGTCTCGTAACCATACGGGTCGCTATAACTGGCTTACAAGAAGATGAAGTAGTAGAAGAAGGAAAGGAGGGGGGGAGGCGAGATGACTTAATTACTGAAAACCTAGGAAGAGCGTCCTGTATAGTTGAAGCATAGATGCCACGGATGTACCCCACGTTTTACCGGCAAGAAACCTTAGTATATGGCAGATAGAAGTAAGCCTCTTCTTCAAGTATGAGATTTGTGGGCTCCATCAAAGGTCTCTGTCGACAATAACGCCTAGGAATCGGTGAGTTTTTGCGTAGGAAATTGGTTGGTGGTCAATAGAACTGGGGTACCAGGTCATGGGTTTGTGGGTAAAAGCGACTAAGGCGCACTTCTCGGTCGAAATGCTGAGGCCTTGAGCACGCAGGTACGATGATACTTGCGATATAGCACACCAGTGCTGTCCAATGCTAACAAAACTAACATCCATGTCCTACAGAGCATTCAAGGCCAAGCCCTTCGAACATGTCTGGAGCTACCTCGAAAGGCTTCAACCATGGCAACAATTGCCACCGCGAGAGACCACCCAATAATGACCTATATAGCTATCGACGCACTCCGGGCGCATGTTCGCCATATATCCAGAGTTCCTGACCACCATCTCGCTCGCTTGCCCGAGAAAAGACCCAAGGCAGCGTTCTCCAGATCAATTGCGGCTAACCGGCACGCTTTGTCTTTGAGGCACTCACCCGCAACAAGAACGCCATCCCCTATGTGGTGCTTGAAAAAGCCTCCTGTGTACCTGGCTGTTCCAGGAATAGTGAAGAAAGCTAGCCTGACCACCGCGGCTCTCAAGCAGATCACATTGGAACTTCTGCATTGCTCATACGCTAACCGAATCCATGTTTACACGGATGGCTCCGTCTCGGAAAATTCTACGGGCGCCGTTGTTCTACCATCTCAATCAGTCGTCATCAAGTTTACGACTTCACACGTAACGACATCGACAGGTTCAGAATTGGCCGCTCTTCGCGCTGCTGTCGAATACATTGAAAAAGAACCACCGAACAAATCGGCAATATTTTGTGATTCGAAAGCAGCCCTCCAGAGCTTGCGAAGTTTACGACGTGGCAATTATGAACAGCTGGTGTCACAAATCAGCGAAACCTGCCATTGCGCTTCTGAACGAGGACATATATTCCAGTGGCTGCCGGGACATTGTGGCGTCGTTGGTAATCATCTCACCGATGACGCTGCCCGACGTGCCCAGGATGGCACACCGACACTCCTTATACCTTTATCGAGAGTCGACGCTGCAAGAGAGCTTCGCAGTCTCGCTCGTACCATCACGTTAAGTTACTGGCATACACCACAGAACTTTAAGTGTCGTTTATACAGCCTCGACCCATCACTGAAACTTAAATTACCAGCGAAGCTTTCACGACGTGAAGCAACACTGCTGTGTCGGCTGTGGGTAGGAGTAGCATTCACCAACTCCTACAGCTATCGTATTGGAATGGCGGATTCACCAATGTGCGCTAAGTGCAAGTGTGAAGAGACCATTAGTCATCTTCTATGCCACTGTTCGCGCTTCGATAATCAACGTGAGACTCTCCAGTGTGCCTTGAATAGACTGGATGACAGGCCATTTACGGAAGCGAAGATCTTGGGAGCCTGGCCTCACAGTTCGTTAGCCCAGAAAGCAGTTCGAGCGCTATTTCACTACCTCAAGGCAACAGACTTGAGTGCCCGACTATAGACATCCTACACCTAAGCTTTCTCTCTCTCTCTTTCACTCCCCATTCCCCTCCCCACGTGTAGGGTAGCAAACTGGACTCAGTCTGGTTAACCTCCCTGCCTTTCCTTCTTCCCTTCTCTCTCTCTCTACTGAAAACCTACACAGATCAACGTTGTATGCGTGTATCACTGCCTTCGCAGCGCAAGTCGTACAACCCGCGCGTCTCTGCGTCCGGCGAAGCAAGGGAGCAAGTGCCATGGGATGAGAGCAAGCAGGAGGAGGTTGTGAAACCCCCTTGACAGCAGCCGGAAAAATCGAGAGAGGCTGAGAGAGCTAAGTAAAAATGTCTCGGAAACGCGACAAAGCAAGGTCACTTATATAGGCTAGGGCCCACAGAGGAAGAAAAAACAAAAAAGCGGCGCGTTGTAAATAAACCCAAGATACGAGAGTGAGGGGACGGCTCGTCGCGAGCGAGAGACGACGGTGCGCGGGAAGAGGGGAGGCGGCAGCGAACACGGGTCCGTCGGCGGCAAACGCTGGAGTCATCCGTCACCGGTGCCAGCCCGGCCGAAAGACAAGCGGCGCGGGCGATCGCACGAGCGGACAACTGGCGTCTTACTCCGCACAGAATGAACAAGCGGCGCCGGAAAGGGGTGCTTTCCGGCGCTTCAGCGGAGGCAAAGGCTTGCTGAGAACGACGAGACACGTTCAGTGTTCCGTTACGAAGGGCGCGTCGCTGTTTTCGAGACCGCATTCGTGCGTTCAAAAATCGCACTTACAGCGGCTTCGACGCTACCGGGGCGTGCCGAATGCGCAAGTGTATATATGGTATACTACTGCTCCAATACAACTAATAAGCAGTATTTACGAACATCGTCTCACTTTTGGTCTATAGTGGGGAAGCAGCAAGATGATGGATAAATAAAGACCCGGTCTCGTATCACCGCAGCGTGTTAGTATCACGGCGCTGTTTCTACGGTTGAACTACTGAGCTTAACTGAGGTCTGCTGAGAAAGGCGTTTTGGCCGGCAATGAAAAGCGAGACCGCTGGAAGCGGCTGACGATCTCTGCAGAATCATTGGACAGTGATTCTAACTTTAATATATCCGGTTCCTTAGCTAAACTCGCACGATGATCGCTGCTAACCTACAGCACCATTCAAACGCTCAGCGCAGAAAAGCTGCAGAGACCGCATACGGCTTTCCGCCGCTCCACCAGCGGCAAATGATGTCGCGGAACACTGGGAAGAGAACCGCTGTCGCCTGGGCGCGGTCGGCAAGTAACGGGCGGCAGAGCTGCCGGGCACGCTGCAATTTTCTCGCCGATCTCCTCCTGCTCGCGCCCAGCGCGGTTCTTTCGCCAACGCGCGCCCGGGGCCCCTGGGGTTCGTGCAGCGGGCGCCTTACAGACGTGCCCCGTACAGCCGCGGCCGGGGGAGACTAGGCTATGTGCTCTCGTTCGCTCTTCCCTATAAAGCGGAGCGAGTGCACCGTACAGCGGGCCGATATCCGAACGAGGATGATCCAATCCCATTAGAAACGGCTGCGCCCCCTTCCACCGCCAACGGCGCGAGCACACGCGAGGAGCCGCACAGGGGGAGGGGTAGGAACCCGAGTGGCGGCCCCAGACGTCATCCATCTTTGGAGCCGCACCCGGATACACCTAATTGACAGCAACCCTTTCTCTCCCGACGAGACCCATTCGTGCCTTCCTTCTAAGTTGCGCACTGCGCACCAATCGGCCCGAAAGGCAGGCGGCCGCGTCCTCCCCCCTCTTCCGTATCGCTGTGCCCAACTCTTTCCGACGTCTTCTCTCGTTGACCAATTTTACTTTTGCCTTCACTACCATTTCCTACATGCGCCCGGCGCCTCGTTTAGAATTCGAGGAAAAAGTGGCTGCTCCGACGTCACCTGCATTCCTACTGTATTATTTTTGTTTTTCACGGTTTCCCATAAGAATCACGAGAATTGCTTCGTTTGCTCCTTGCATCCTTGCGACAAATACGAAACTCGACGTACTCCCATAGTGGACGTCGAGAAAGTAAGGGCACCCAGCTCGTACCAAAGCATGTTATGTGGCAGCGGAAGGGTAGCAAACGCTACTAAGGTGAATGAAAAAAAAATGGATGAAAGAGGATGAAAAAAAAAATGCAACCTTGCCGTTTCGTGCCCGTTATCGGCAGTCAGATGCAAGAAGCGCTAAAATAAAAGTAATGTGATTAGGACCGAGCGCAAGTGAAGACGCAATAGAGGAATCGGGAGAGGTTGTCTGTCATGTTTCCCGATTCGTCAAGCTCAACTCTTCGAGAAGTACACTAGGAAACAAGCAATCCCCTCCTTCCAGTGTGCAGTCGTTAAGAGGATATCGCCGTGAGGTATATTGGAGAAAGATCGACAGTCATCAAAGACGCTGGACACAGCGATAATCATCAAGCAAGAAAAAAAAAGTTTAAGCTAACAATTCCGGAATTTCACGGTCCAAGAATGAAACAATAACCACCGAGCTTGTACCGAGACATAGAGCACGTGCAGGCAGGAAATAACAGACCTAAAGAGGGCAGGTCTTAACGAGTGCCGTCACGACCAGCTGACCAGAAAGACCCACATAACACAGCTTTACGAAAGGCGCAGCGCATTCTGTATACCGATAATTAAATGCGCACATGACCATAACAACGTCAGTTAGAGTACAAGTTATTTATCAACACCGAGGAATAGCTATACCGGAGCTCTGCAAGTACGTGACCAGTCACCCCTCGACTCATCGCCGAGCATTGTGAGCAAAGCTAATGCGGCGGACACGACCGAACGAGCAGAATCGCGAACGAGACGCCAACACAAGGGAACGGCGACGTGATACCCGTCCAGCCCGTAATACCTACCCGATATACTCTAACTCTCAAACAACAGTACGTACGGTACAACCTACTGTGCTTGCAAGCGCACGATGCCTGTTCTTCGAAGGTAATCATTTTTTGCGTCACCATCCTCCGTCCGGAGAGCTGTAGGAGTCAAGTTTCGACGCAGGTCTCTGCCGCGCGCCCAGAAGCCGCGCTCGGGTCGTGCTGGTTCGCGGGGGTGCGTGCGCTTTCCGGCAGACCAGAACGACAAGTGGTCGTTGGAGCGGCAGATCGAGCTACCGCGCGCGGTGGGGGCCCACTTTCGTCAGCCCTACACACTACAGTGCACCCCGGCGCCCGTCCCTTGCGGTCGTTCCGCTCGCCTCGACGCAAGTACTGAGTCGCCCTGCTGTCATGTTCGATAATGCGTACACGCATATTTTATGGGGCGCGCAATAATATCTCGCGGGGAAATGGCGGCACGCCGCGAAAGCCACAGTTGCGCAAGCCCCGCACGCACGCGAGCGCAGTGACGCGCAAGTGCGCAGCAGGCAGAGCCAACCCGTTCGAAGGAGAGGCGTAAAATCTTTATTCATACACTTTTCGCCAGGCGCCGCCGAGGAGGCAGAGTCAATTACGCGATGCGGCGGCGGCCGCCGCCGCCGATGCTTCCGCGCCCGATCCTGTTTCCGGAGGCGCAGGCGACGGAAATATCGTCGCGCGCGTTCAGCTCGTTTTCCCCCAATCTTTTATTCCATTTTCCTCGCCGCTCCACGACCCCCGGAGCTGAAGAAGGGAACGCCTCATCTCACCACTTTCAGCACTTCGCGCCGTCTAAACTTTTCTTGTCTTTAGTTTTTTTCCCCCTACAAACCCATCCCGAAAGTCCTCGTTTTCGCCATATTCCGCCAATCGAAGTAAAAGTAGCGCTCCGCGGGAAAATGACGAGGCACATACACCGACATCTAAGAAATGAACGCGAGAAAAAGTCGAAAAAAAAAGAAAAGGAGAGTGTGAGAGAGAGAAAAATAAAAACAATTTCCCCGGCTCGTGAACTTCACCCGCGCCATTTCCTCAGCCTATACCCGCAAAAATGTTCCAGAAGTCTTCGTGCGCTCGCTCTTGCGTGCATGTGCTCAAAGGGGCAAGCAGAAGATATGACGCAAAAACGGAAGGCCCGAACGGCGGATAAAATGAAAGAGAGAAGCGGTGCTAAAGATGCGAAGAGCGCAAATGAAGCTATGAAACCGCGCCACACGATGGAATAGACAAGCCAAATAGTAACTATGAAAAAAAAAAAGGAAAGCGCAAATAGAGAGCTCTCAGTCGAATGGAAATTGCGGCTGGGCTGAAACGTTGTAGCGGAGTACCAGAAAACCGAGGAACTTCTTGGAATTTGCTGACGGAACCTCAGTAACGTGTACACAGCATTGAGCCTAAGTTGAACACGCGGAAAGACGGATGTCCCACCCAGAAACTGAACCTAGAGGCCCTCGCGAATGGCCAAGCAGCTGTCTCGCAATCCCGCGCAACTTCCTCGGAACGAACGCGAGGACGCTGGGTTATGCTAAGGCGCATCTGGAGCGAGCAGAAGCACGTTGCAATAAAGCGGAGATTTCTCTCACACACACACACACACACACACACACACACACACACACACACACACACACACACACACACACACACACACACACACACACACACAGAGAGAGAGAGAGAGAGAGAGAGAGAGAGAGAGAGGGAGAGGGAGTCTGTTGTTCCCTTGTTGTCCCAAGCGCCCGATGACATTTTTGCCTGGCGCCGTGCTACGCCAATGGCCGACACAGCCTTCGCCGCTAGTCGGTCGGTCGCGCTGCTCGAACGCAATGTGGCGTGATCGCCTCCCAATGCACGCATCGCCAGCCGAAGCACGCGACTGCTGTGCGCGCGCGTGAACACATGACTGAGAAAGAGGCGAAGTATCGTTCGCGCAAGACAGACGAAGAAAGAAGTTGGAAGACGAGCCTGCAGGCACTGACGAGATACCTTCCGCATCGCCGCCTCACACGTACAAGGTCATTTGTTTCGAGATTCACGAGACGTACGGTTGCAACGCCGGCCGAATCGTAAGGCACCGGAAAATGCCCTGACAATATAGCTGACGCTCACGGAACGACGACGCCGCCGGACTCGCTGCGGGAAAGCTGCACTAGAAACTACGCACGAATACTTTACGAACGAAGATGAAAATGCGAGGTCCGAGCTCGAGCGAGGCCAGTACTCGAGTTCAGAACTCGGCTGTTTATACAGTAGGCAAAAAATTCGCTCCAAAGGCCCCGCACAGTTGCGGAAGAACGTACACTTGGTTTCCTAAAGCACTCAAAATTAATTCGGAGCCCTACTCCGGCACACTAGAACGCCGCCAATTATTGTTGCTAATCCCGGTTTCTGTCAGCGTCGCATTTTTTGCGATGCCATCACACTATATATGAACGGTCCCCATCGTACTCCACACAATTCACCTGACAAATGCGGCTGTTGAAGGTCATCTTTCTTTGGACCGGTAGTGTTGACCAGTACTCAGCTTTGATTGGGCTTACTTGCGTCTTGTCTTCGTAAATCAGGTGTGTTGACTTTTGTGAACATGTTCAAACTCCAAGCCGCATGATATGAGAGGATGCTGTAGTGTAAAGTTAGGTGTTTGATTTCGGCCAACTGGGGCGAATTTCGATTTTTTACTAATTTTACCATTTTGCCCTATGCAACCTCGAGGAGAGCAGCGCGAAGGCGCGGCACTAGCTTCCTTACTTTTGTATATCAAGTCTTGCTCTTGCGCTGCTCGCCTCAAGAATGGAATACCAGCTCGGCCAGCAGACCATCCACCTAAAGCAATTCGCCGATGTAACGGAAACAAGAAACGAAGATGCTGCCCCTTTCTTGAAGCATCAACCAGCGACAGCATCACGTCAGACGATAGTACTGGATGACGCCTACTGGATGCGAGTTCCGAAATTTTTCATCACTGCCCAAGGACCCTGTTTGAGGGATGGCTCCCAAAATCCACAACAATTTAGTGACACTTAAATTGTGACGTAGCAGTCAGAGACGTAAAATGAAGGCCTGGAAGCCTGCTTAGTGTAAGGCCTAGCCAGAAAGCACTCCTGCGACAAGTTGCAGAGCAGCGAAATGCTTATAAATACAAGCTGCGGCAACCAACGACGCACTAACTACACGCTCAGACCGCATGCGGCGAGACATCCGTGCGTGCGTATGTACAACATTCGAGAAAAAGCGCTACTCACCTGCTCGTACTTCTCGAGCTCCTGGTGGTAGATCTGGCGGATTTGCGCCAGTTTGGCCCGGTAGTCGGAGTGCTCGATGGCGTTTTCGGGCTGTCCGCCGGCCGAGGCGGCGGCTGAGGCATTGGCGGCCGCGCCGGCGCCGCCGCCCTTCTCGGGTCCCGCCACGCCCTCGGCGATCAGCATGTTGTCCAGCCGCATCAGCTGCGGGTCGGGGGGCTCTTCCTCTTGCGTGTTCCGTAAGCTCAGCACTGCGCACACAAGGAAGGAAGAAGCGTCAAGAGTTGCGCCTGCAGCACCGCGCAGTCGGCGACGCAGCATGAAACAGCGATCACCTGTAGCTTGCGCGACACAAGCTGGGTACCGTAATTGAGTCACGTGGGGCGGGCACGAAGTGGATGCCGCACGGTCAGTGTTTAGACACCAAAGGCATCGCTTTGGATGCAAGCGACACCAAAGACATAAAGTACGCAAAGTGCGCATCCGTGGGCCTCGCTGGAGGCCGACCCAGCTCTAACAGCAGTGAAGCTTTTTTACAGCTAAAGCTGTATATATGACTAACCTTCCGTAGTTTTTTTGCCGTCCGGCAATAGAAACGGACTTAGCTATTTCTAATAAACCCATACTGGTGCAGTGCGGCGGCGCAGATGTCAAATTGCGGAACAGGTTAGAACGCTCGCCGTGAACAATAGCGTGACGTCAAGGTTATCGCAGTATCTAAGTAGTAGGGGTATCGTTGCTAAAAACCGCCGTGTTATCGATGGGACGGACACGCATAGTTAGTGCGCCCGAAGAACAACATGCATACGAGGAGCGCCGGAGGGAACAGCAAAGAGAATGTAAACGGCGCCGGCACGAAACGACCACCGACGAAGAACATTCCCGCGATGCTGAACGAAAATGACAATCGCGAGCCCGGGAACCTCCGAACGAGCAACGACGCCAGACTCGCAACCCAAAAAATGAAACCATTCCACTCCGTGAAGATGAAATGGCAGCGAAAGCACTTTGCTTTTCGTCTGGCAGCTTTCGCAGCCATTCTATCTTCACAGAGTGCAACGCTTGTCACTTTTTTTTTCTTCAGAAGGCAGCGGTTCTTTTGCGGTTATCTAAAATGACTACAAAGAACGCTCACAAAACTGCACAAGGCCTCATCCCCCAACGACCTGAAACCGGTGACTAAGCTTCATTGTAATTAAAAGCCGCCTGTAGCTTCTCAGATCCCGCACACGCGTTGCTCCCACGTAACTTGCAAACATCATGCTAGCTTTGTCATCACCCAATGCACTTATACAAGAGTATAATTGCCTCTAAGGTATGCATAGAAAGCGCCCATTAAATACACATCATTTAGGAAAAATTGCTGTATCAGCGGTCGTCCGGTGAACCAACCACCGTATAGCAATGCATCAATTGAAAAGCGCGCACACATTCACGCATGGAAACAAACACCATTTTGGTGAAAATGATCGGCATTCGGGTTAAAAGGGCCCTGAACCACTTTTTATCGAAGTCGAGAAATGCATTTCAAGTTAAATTAGGCTATTTCAGAAATGCATTGCCGCAAGAAGTACTGCGATGCCTTAAGCAGAATCGGAGTTACTGGCAATCAAACATCCCCATCGCGGTGCTTCCGCTTCTTCAATGGCTTGCACTGCGAAGGCTGCGGCGGAGCCTGAAAAGTCCATAACGCTCCGCCTACTGAACTTCACTGCGGCGCGCTGTTCAACTTTGATTTTGAACGTTCAGGTTGACACGCGCCAAACGCGTTTGTCCTCAGCGAGCCGCAGTGCGCTCAGCCAGCGGATTCGTCGCGGCACCCCGCGGCGACTTCGGTACCTACGCTACGCAGCAGACCGCAGCTACACCCAACTGTAGTGCGTCTGCGCAGCGTTTGCTTTGTGCACGACAGGGCTAGAGTGCGCGCTCGCGCTCATAGGCTACGGTCTGGCCGTGCTACGTGGTGCGGGCCGGCTTTGTCCTTTCACCAGCTTGACCGACTGGTAGTAGCCGCATTCAAATAGCGCATTTTGAAGCGTTAGCAAGTCTGCCAAGGCGTATAAGGAGCGGCCAGGAGTGAGCGCGCGCTGACAAGCGTGCGTGTGGTCGGACCTTAAGTTTAGCCTGGTTCGAGGATAGTTGCGTGTCCAAAACTATTCGAAATTAGCGAGACCCGACGGCTACGACACGGATAAGCAGCGTGGCCAAAGTCGAATTCCTAAGCAGGCGGCCACGGCCGACCGTGAGCAGACGAAAGTCGGCTTCTTTCGGAAGTACGTAATTCTTATCGAAATTCCAAAGCAAATTTTCGCTTACTTCGGCCTGTTTATTAAAGTGCGTCAAGGAGTACACACTGTAACAGTAGGAAGAAGCGCACTATTGATGTCTGCTATTGGCCAATAACATCAGCGTATGGGGATCGCCTGTATTACGAAATAAAGCGTCCAGAAAAAGGTGAGAAGCAGGTTTCTGTTGAAAAGAGCGTGTGAAAAAAGAAAGAAAAAAAAATAGGGGCGACTTCGCGCTCTGCTTGCGTGCTCGCCGCACAGCGCGCAACTGCAAAATTTGGTTGCGATGTTAAAGGGACACTAAAGGTTACCATAAAGTCAAGGTAAAGTGATAAAGCAATGCTCTAGAACGTCCAAGGCGTCAATATAATCGCGAACGGAGCTTTAGTAAGCGAGAAATTGAGGTAAATGCATGCCACGATTTGAGACTCCCCAGCGACATTCCGGTACTAGCCCGATGACGAAGGCACTCCTCATCATAATTTATGTCACTAGTACTCAACCATACTCGTATTAAAAATATCATTTCATTAGATTATAAGACGGAAGAAAATGCTACTTGTCTACTTCTATTCGATTCTAAAAAAAATAACATTTTGACGTTACCCTTGAGTAGTATGGGTGATCGAAAGGTTTCGTTTTCGCTCGACTCTGCGCGCTCGACTTTGCGCCGCGCGCGCTTTGGAGTTTCAGTTGTTTCTTTATCGCGTCGTGCTGCGGTGGTCCTGCTCGTTCGCGAAACTTGCATTTGGAACAAGCAGCGAGAATGCCACGTCCATGTGATGTCGTAGGATGCGCGAACGGTCCACGGAACTTGGCCAAGGGCAGTTGCGGCGGTGAATCCAACGTTACTTATCACTGTGTGCCAACGAGTGAAGTGGTTAAGTGCCGTACCTCTGCCACAGCGCGCTGGCAAAGAGCCGAAAAATCACGTAGTGTGCTCGCTGCACTTTTGTCCAGAGGATTACGAGTTCAACGCCGACTTACTGAAGTCGCGTGGAGTGGCTTTCAAAGCAGGCCGCCGTCGTAGTAGTACGCAAAGACGCCGGCAGCGCGAGCCCTCAGCAGCAGGTCACGTTCATCAGTGCTTAAATCGCTGAATTCGAGTCTAGCATCGCGAGCCAATGTGTGGTTGTCAGGGTCGTCCATTGCAACGAGCGTCGAAGTTGGCGTCATAAAATAAAGAACCAGCTTATCGTCGCGCGCTTTCCCTTCCGCTAGCCACCATAGTTCCGCTTTCGCGCTGCTGTCGGCTCTGTCTTGGCTGTGTTTCTGGACGCGCGTATGCGTTTTGTAAAGAAAAGCCGTAGCGCCGTCTGCGGGAGCCGTTTTACTCACCGACGGCGCAACGTCACTATGAGACCATGACGTCAACACTCCTCGATCGGACGACGGGTGATTTGAACTGCGCTAGAGGTACGCGGACGCTTCAGAACGCATTTTCTCTTAAAATAAGTCTTCTTCGCAAGAAACAAGCGTTTCGAGGTTTCTGGGATGGTATTTCAACAGTCCACGCTGACATAATAACCTTTAGTGTCCCTTTAACAGCAGCGTATGCTATCCGCGGAGTGTTTCTTCAACGAGCCCGATTGGCGCCTTAGGACCCCTTCGAGACTGAGCCACGTCATACGAGACAAAGCCAGGCCCCCGCTGTTGCTTTTGTCCGACCATGCGACCGATACACGTGCATTGGGTCTCGTCAATGCAACAGCTGCACAAGTAATACCGTCTTGGCCACACTCTCGGTCATTATTGCTAATAATAATAATAATAATAATAATAATAATAATAATAATAATAATAATACAATTCATGAAAACCGACGCAATATAAAATACTGCGTAATTGTGTCCAGTGAAAAAAAAACGCAAGAGCAATGGGCGATATAAACTTAAGAGGAAGCTTTACGCTCGGGCCCCAGTCTAACGCGGCCTATTCAAATACATGAAGAACGCAGAAACGTTTTTCTGAGATAACCCCTGGACCGCTTTTAATGAAATGTGTTGCATTCCAGAGCGAAAGTTAAATTCTAGTGACTGTTGGAATCGGAATTTCGATTTAGTGCCTCAATGTTGTTAAAAAGATTTTCAAAAATTCTGAAGTTTGAAAAACATAGATGCAGGAAGTTTACAAATTAGTATATCTGCATCAAGAACAAATATCGCTGTTTTGTAAGCGGCATTCATTAGATCATTCAAAGCGGACAAATTCAATATGTGAATTCATACCTTACGTGAATTACGCAAAGACTGTATTTCCATATTACAAAATTTTTTGACATTCATGTGTAATATATCAATTTTGTCCGCTTTAGATGTACTATTATATGCAATTCACATAACTGCGATATCATTTTTAATTGCCGAGTTACGGAGTTATAAGGTTCACAGCTTCGTTCTGTGAAAATTTGCGATTTTTGCCCCTTATTAATAAAAAAAATTCACGACATAAATAGAAAATTCGAAACGAACAGTCACTAGATTTTACGCTTTTATTTTAAATGCAAAAAACCTCGTGAAATTTGGTGCAGTGGTTGACGAGAAAGACGAGTTGTCCTTTTACATGCACTTAGGTAGGAGGACCCGAGCAAAAGCTTCCTCTTAAGAGAAGGTCACTGAATAGAAACAATAAATCTGTTTAGCTCAATACAGCATTCTTCGAAAACTATTGTCAATTTCCTCATTACAGGTCGATTATAAACAGAGAAAATGAAAGTCAAAGTTAATTTTTTTAAAATTTCGCGCAAGTACTTCAGCGCCGGTACGTCAGTGGGATACCGCCGCGGTGGCTTAGCGGCTATGGTGTTGCGCACGAGGTCGCGAGATCAAAACCCGGCCGCGGCGGCCGCATTTCAATGGGGGATAAATGCAAAAACGACCGTGGTCCCGTGCATTTGGGGCCACGTTAAAGTTTCGCTGGTGGGCGAAATTGATCCGGAGTCGCCCACTACGGCGTGCCCCATAATCAAATCGTGGTTTTGGCACGTAAAACACAAGAATTCACGTCAGTGTGACGTCACAGATTTTTTCGCATTTGGGTCACGTTGGATCAGTAAATATCCTCCGAACTAGCCATAGCGAAACTTTGGCTCTTTCAGAACTCAATGTAGCCCATTTTTACAGCAAAAGAATTAGCTACGCCTTAGTAGACGCCGTCAAAATCAATCACGTCACGGCCAGCTGGCACGCGAACTTGAAGGCGGCGTCGCCACCACTCTACCCCCCCCCCCTTTTTTTCCGTGTTTTTTTTTTGTTTTTTTTTCCTGCGCATTTTCTGGCTTAGAAAAAAAGAAGAAAAACTGGCCGTTGTATTTCTGTAGGTTTTCCGAATACTTCGCATATGATTTTCAGCTTTCTCCAACCCTACAATGCTAGAGTGCCAACAGCGCAAAGGCCTCTCGCTCCGCACGTCAAGTGTAAACGTAGCACCCGCTGGGAGACCTGAGGTAAACGACCACTTATAGAAAACGCGACAGGTTTTATGTAAAAAGCGCTTGCATGAAACGAAAGAGAGAGAGGGGGGGGACACCCACAAAAAGAAAAGTGTGCGAGAAACTCAGAATCGCCGCAAGATGCATCCGTCACCAGAGACATTTCGCAACGGCACAAATGAAAGTTTCGCAAAGCAGAGAAACCTCGGCATTTGCCGCCACCCGCGGGCGAACAACGTGACGGCAGAAGTCAGGTTTGAAGCGGGGAATCGCGCCGAATGAGGCCGACACACGGTACCCAGGGGCTTTAGTTACAGGACCGGGTAGGCCGTGGGGAAACAACTGGAGGGCCCATCTGCTTCGCTCCTAAACATACTGCAGTGTACACGGGAAATAAATATCTAAAAAATGAAAGGCACGGAAGTCTAAACCGAGCCAGGCGACGCAGGAACTTTGGAGAATCGCACCAGGCTTGTTGTCTTCGGAGTAAAGAATCGCGCGCTTTCTCGCGGTTAACAAAGAATACGTTTACACGAACCCGGGCATCGAAGCCGATCGCACTAAGTTCACGCTTAAAGGCAGGGCAATAAACTCAGGAACGGGGCGAATGCCAGCGTACCGCCTGCTCTTCGTTGCATCACGTCTGAGCGCCAGCCCTCCGCACTTTCTTTCGGGGATCGTGAACCGCCAAGGAAAGCTCGCTCGCGCGTTCAGCTCCGACACGACGAGTAACTGCACGTCCCGCCTGGAAAGCCGTGTGCAACCACCGTGGTACGACACTTCCAAACACGTGCACACAAGTTGAAGTGTTTTTCTTTTTTTTTAAATATATATATATAGTAGAAAGGCGAGGCAAACGGGAGGCAGCGCGCAAGCTACGGCCTGCGAAGAGGGGGGGGGAGGGGCGAGGGAGGGGTGGAGGCGTACGCTGAACATGCAGGAGCGACGCGGAGAAGTTTGCGTTAAGAATCCGGCCAAGAAGCGATTAGCGG
The DNA here is from genome assembly GCF_023375885.2 of Dermacentor andersoni. Classification (NCBI taxonomy): domain Eukaryota; kingdom Metazoa; phylum Arthropoda; class Arachnida; order Ixodida; family Ixodidae; genus Dermacentor; species Dermacentor andersoni. Next base: position 315,103,458 of record NC_092814.1, on the reverse strand, counting down.
CGAAACTTTTTAATTACCCCGGGGAGGGGGGCGAAACGAGCCGGCGACGCCACCACCATTCGTCGCCGCTCCGTCCTGGCGATGCACAAAAGGGGAACGCCTCAGGGCGACACCCGCCGCGTTAAAAAGGCCAGTGTCTGCGGAAAAGTCGGGCCGTTTCGCTAGGAGGAACCCTCAGCAATATTAGCGGAGAAAGGCCTCGACGAGAGAGAGAGAGCGCCAGCCTCGCTGCAAGTGCGATGCCCCGCTTTGAAAGCGGCCGAAACGGCTTTAGCGAAGAAGACGCTTCCCAGCGGCTACAGCAATGTGTGCGGCTCCATTTCCTTTGCAAAAAAATATCGGGTGTTCACTGCTGCCTGTCCCCGCCGCTTTCGTGAGTACCAGCGTGTTGGCCGAAGCAGAGGGGAAGCTATCCCGATATCACCACGCACAGCAACAAGCGCCACAATTATTAATCCTAAACGCAACGACACCAACAAAAATTACACTGAAAGTCATTAAAGGACACCTCACCAGGTCTGCTCATTTTGATCTGACAAGCGCCGTGCATACAACCCGCGATAACGATCGTGTCCGATAAGTATTACATCCCTACGCGCCTAGGAAAGAGCTTTCAAACCGGAGGATGGCGTACACGTGCTAGTGCGTCTACATACACGTGTTTACACCGTGACGTCGCACGTGGTGACACGCGACTTCCGAGAATTATTCAAGCCAACATCTGGTATTTGTGTACTATGTTGCTAGAATTTACGAATTAAAGTTAAGAGGAAGCTTTAGCTCGGGCCCAACTCCGACGCGGTCTATTCAAATGCATGTAAAACGCAAAAACGTTTTTAACAGATAACCCCTGGACCGATTTTAATGAAATTTGTTGCATTTGAAAGAGAAAGCTACAGTCTAGTGACTGTTGGAAGCGGAATTTCGATATAGGGCTTGAATTTTCTTTAAAAGATTTTCAAATATTTGACCATGCGAAAAAAATAGAAGCACGAATTTTACAAATTCATAACTCTGCATAAAGAACTGATATCGCGGTTCTGTGAACGGCATCCATTAGATCATTCAAAGCGGACAAATTCAATACGTCATTTTACATCTTACGTGAATTTGTTACGTTTTGGTTACAAGGGTTCTGCAAAAATTGTATTTCCCTATTACTAAATTTTTTTATATTAATGTGAAACATAACAATTTTGTCCGCTTTAGATGTACTATTAGACAATTCACAGAATCCTATTATCATTTTTGCCTGTTGAGTTACAGAGTTGTAAAGTTGATAGTTTCGTATTTTGAAAATTTTCGATTTTTGCCAATTTTTAATAAAAAATTGACGACCTAACTCGAAAATTCGAGACCAACAGTCACTAGATTTTAAGTTTTTCTTTCAACAAACCTAGTCAAATTTGGTGCAGTGGTTGCCCAGAAAAACGAATTCTCCTTTTACGTGTATTTAGATAGGAGCACCCGAGCTAAAGCTTCCTCTTAAGGGAAATAATAAAACACACAAACCGAATGTCCGGATGTTTTTTGTTTTACTTCGAACCGCAGCAAGTGAGATTTACTTCCGTTTCGTCTGCTTGTTCCCACGTCGTGTAGTCGCGCACGCAGACACCGAAACTATGTCATTTTCTGCCGTGTTCCAGCGCGAGATCATGCTCTGTGATCCGCTTGTGTCTGCCTCAGTATTCGTGTAGCACTGACTTATACCGCTAGTCAGGTGTTCTCGTGCACAGCGCGTAAAATCGTGCCAAACGAAACAATAGCAACAGCTCGCACGCGACGCCGTCAGCGCAAGTGTGCCGCGCCGGAAGAAATGGGCGAGAAAAAAAAAGAAAGCGGGGCCCATGACGTATGCGTAACGCGTTCCTCGAGGTCCGGTATGGGAGAACGCCGGGAACGAATTTCGCTCGCGGAAGCTACACGGGGCAAGTGGAGAGAGTGTCCCGCTTAGCAGTGGAGCCTGCTTGTGAAATCGGGTTCGCGACACTGAAATATTTATATCTCGACAATTAATGAGCCGATTTCAAAAATTTTTGCATCAGAACGCTTCGTAGAGTACACGTAACAACTTCAACGTAACAACTTCCAGCGTATAACCGAAATTTGCTATGGGGCCTGGTGCGGGGGCCTTTAAGAAACGGGGGAACTGATATCCAACAAAGCTTCCATAGGTACGAACTAACGTCACATGCAGCTCACTTGGAAACGATGGAAGTCTTCGGGTAACGCCGCTTTACAGTGAATGAAACAGTGATAAGCGTGTCGTTTACTCTCACGTCAATGCTGGCGAGTTTCTTGCAAATCACGAAACGAGTGAGAATTGAAGGCCTACTCGGTTTACGCAAGCTGCAGCGCTCACAACGCCAATTATCATGGAGTCATGAAGCCACCGTCCACAGAAGAACTTGGGTCAGCCAGCATACACGCAGCCGTGTATAAGGTTTTACATTTAGCTGTGTATTACATGTGCGTTCTGACGTGTTCAGGAGAATTGCGACGATTGACGGATGTGCTCAGGATGAAATAAAGAAAAATACGTTTTCAATAAAAGATTTGAGCTGGACGGAGTTGATCAAAGGTAGGGGGACGCGTGTTTGGAATCACCGGTCTACAGCTTCGCTCCGATGCGTCGGGGAATGACACTACACTACGACCTATGGTCTCATTTCATTTTTTTTTCCCAGCAAATGTGTCACGAGCACGAAAACCAGCTTTTAGCATGACAACCCATGAGGTGATTACAAATTTTAGAGGACAAATATACGCATTCGAACAAATGCCTCGAGAACAGTCCCACACTGATTTCTGCGCAGTAAGCGAAATGAATAACGAGTAGTGCAGCACACAGTCAGGTCGCATAGGAGCAGCGCAACACGCTGTCGATTCGCACAAACTGCGGTACTTTCCATTGCGGCCCTAAGAAAAGCTAAAGCTTTGGCTGTGGAGCCGCAAGAAGCTCTGCACGGGGTACGGCAGAGAGTTGCCAGGAGATTGTGAAAGGCACGGGGGCTCTATTTTTCAAATACGCGTCTCCAGGCGACCCAAGTCGGTGCCACTTTCGAAAGAGCTCGGTTGCACGCAGAGCTCCCGCCATCTGACGCAGGCTAATGGGCCTGTTGAGCAACAACCACGGGACAGCAATGCAAAGACGAATGTTTACGCTGCAGGCTTTCATCCACTCGGACTTTGCACGCACCTACACGAAAACGCAACTCTACGCGGTAAAAGCGATACAGCACACAAGCGCGCGCCGCCACGATGGCGTCCCTCACCATTCCAGGGAAATGACAGCGCTCTAACTCTCGTTAGCCTCCCGGCGTTGCGGCGATTCGCAAATAAATTGCAAGAGGCGGCGGGAGCAGTTCTTGAAAAGAGGCAGCCTGTGAATGCGCCTGTCCCACAGCGGTGTCCACACGATGCTCCAGGCAGGAGGTAAAACGTCGCCTAAGGCGCCAAAACGCAAAAGGGGAGAGAAATAAATGATAAAAGTAACGAGAAGGAAAGGCTCAGCGCGCGCCGGTGGAACTACCACTGCGGCTGTTTATAACCACGAAGCTTACGTTTTGCACGCCTTGTTCCGCCTCTCTCGGCAATCAAGTACACGAGCCGCTTTCGCTGTCTCGCGCCAGTTCTTTGCCCTTGCTTTGCTCGAGTCGCACGAAGCGATGTCGCAAAGAAGGCGGTCGTGCACAAGGGCCGCGCTTGACAGAGATGTTAGGCAACGACCCGCAGCACACGGAGATGCGGGGGAGAAAAACCGCTGACGTCACTCTGATGCCGCCACGCTCGGCGGCGCCAACCATGCAAGCGCGACGACGAGCGCGCGGGTGCGCGCCTGATCTGCATGACTTTGGCGCGGAGACTTTGGTCGCCAACTGCGCCCAGCTCGTATATTCAAATAGGCCTGGAGCGGCGGCGGTTGAAAGGAAAAAATGCGGAGGAAAAGAGGGGGGGCGCTGGATTCGGAGGGACACGGCGCCGAAACGGGGCAGAAAGAGAAGTCACGCAGACATGGACATAAACATGCACGCTTTACACAAGCACCCGGGTTCACGAGCTCACGCATCGCTGCAAAAACGAGAACAAAAGAGCGAGGTAGAACGCGGGCCACGGCGAAGGGAGAACGAAAGGGAGGCTGCGGGGTGGAGGGGAAGCAATTTATCGCCTTCAAAGCGGCGAGTGTCGACAACGCCCGTCGGCCGCCGTCAGAGCAGTACAAGTCGCACACGCCGGTGCCGAGCAGCGGCCAGCGACGCGTCGCCACAGAACGCGGGCCTCTCCGCCGGACGTGCAGTCATCATCCTTCAGGGAGGGCGAGAGAGAGCGACCGCGTTGCGACCCGCCCGGATTTGTGCGGTGGCAGCGTTAATATATTCAAATGCGCCCAAAGACGCGCCGCAAAGAGGAAGCAGCGGTGTGGGGAGGGGGGGACGCCAACTGCGAGCCGAACCCGAGGCGGGAGCCGCGAGTGATTACCGCAGCGGCGCCTCGGCGAGTCAGCGCGGCAACAAAGGGATCGCCCGCGCACACACAACCACGCGCCTCTTCAGCGCGCGCCCCGCTCTTCTTTCCGCACTTCCTTCCGCCCCCAATTCAGCGTCGGATAGATTTCGAGGAAAGACGCCGCGATGACGCCTCTCGTATACCAGCATCGCGGCGCAAGCAGTGTTAGTGCTATTTTTTTCTCTCTCTCTTTTCCTAAAGCCTGGGCACCCTTGTCTCGCAGCACCGAAGTACCGCTCCAGCCACAACGGAACGAAGCTCGCCCCCCCTGGGCGAAATTGGCGCGGGGCGCACGCGTAGCCACGTGCTGCAAGTGCAACTCTCGAGGCATCGAAAAAAAAAAAGCGAGAAACATTGCGGACAAGCAGCCAGAACGAGCGTTTTACGCAGGGTCGTACGCCATATTAATCATTCCCCCTTAAAATGCGAGTGAACCATCCAGGCTGGTCAACATTACACGCACACATGCACATAAATGAGTTTCTGGGCATTTTACTGGACACACAAACACTATACTTGCCAACCTGAAGATATGGAATCTCGTAAAACTATCACGGCGCGGGGTGGAGGGGGGGGGGGGGGGGGGGAGGGAGGAGGTGCGCGGCAGCACGAAAACTCCACTGCTTCACTGGGGCACAATTTACTTTGGCAATAATTTTGCTGTAGACGATTTTGCCTGCTTCTGAAACTTCTCTGTGTAGGTTTGCTCAAAGCAAGTACCACTCTGGTGCCCCTTGACCATAAGCAGACTTTCGAGTGTTTCTCTACTGTGTTACCACTTTACCTCCCCCTCCCCTCTCTCCCCAGCGTAGGGTAGCAAACTGGATCTTTTTCCCTGGTTAACCTCCCTGCCTTTCCCCTTTCCTCTCTCTCTCTCTCTCTCTCTCTCGAGTGTTTTCTTACACACAGATGAGCGAAACTCCGTTCGAGTTTTGTTCCCAGTGCTGAATACTCTCTCACAGTCAGCACTGCTGTGAAGAATGGAGAGAATACCCAACATAACCACTTAAATTCTGTGGAACCTGAGCGATCCGTCGACACTTTGAACGCTTCCCAATTGCGGCCACTGCACGTCGCACCTTGGCTCATTCAATGTCGGCTGGAACCTGATATGCGTGCAAGTTGGCAAACTCGACTTCAAGTGCGTCGAGTGCTGCTTCTATTGGGAACCAGTTGTCAAGATTGGAGTCGGGCATGAATTAGAGGTAGCTGGCCCATGCCGTCGTCCAACTTATTCACGCTGCGGACGTTGTCGAAGGGAAGGACTGCTTCTCATCGAGAACGAGGATAATGGGTTTATTTACAGTATCTACATAAGGACGTTGCAATTCATCAGTCTAGCATGACTGCGAGAGAAAGTACACTGAGCAGCCACACAACAGCGGTTTATAAACACTCGGTCCTCCCTCGATCCCTAGGTGAGGGAAACGTTCGATCAGTAGACGTTAGACGAGCCGCCTTTGAGCGAGAGGGCTTCCGCGCCGGTTTCACGGACCCCGCCGAGGGCAGACGGACTTCGCAGAACTCGGGGCTTACGTCAGGAATGGTGCGTGCGAAGGGGCCTCCGAAGACGTTCCCTCGGGACCTCCCTTGCTCACGGCTGACCGGGTCGGCGGTGGCGTGTTTAGTCACAAAGCCTGAGAACTCATCTCGGCAATCCCGCGACGCAGAGTGGCGGACGCGGCGCAATTTCCGGCGCACACAGTAGACTTAGTGACGCCGTTTGGCTAGAGGATGACGGTGGCTTTCCAGGAAAAGTCGACGCCGCTATCGCACCTGGCTGGCAAAACTTGCACCTCAACGGGCCGTTCTTAACAAGGGAACGCCATAATAAAATGACCTACGCTGTCGAATGAAGCAGTTTCCAGAGCTTGTACTTGAGCAACGTTAGCCATCTTGAGATTGACGTCTTCTAGCGGGAATTTGTGGCGAATGTAATCGCATGCTGCCGTTAAGTACAGACGTACAGCAGAGAGGAACTGCTCTCTCCCAATGCAGCTCATTGTTTCAACCACAGAGTAGGTTGTGGTGCCAATGACTATGTCTTCACCACCTTTCTGCTTCTCTGAAGCTCCCATAGTCAACTTCCAGCAGTGAATGACATGCCTTGACAACACCTGGGCGCACACAAATCTAGTCAGGAGATACCCGAAAAGGCGGTTCAAGAGGCCCGAATGGAGTACACGAATCTGAAGAGCTTGTGCCTGAAGAAGGCAGTTTGCCTTCTCAAAAAGCGCTATAACATTTTGAAGAAAAAGACAGCATGTCCGGTTTAGCTCCTATGACAAAAAATAAAAGAGGCGCTCCTCACGGGTCACGTGGCTGGTTAGCCCAGAACCCCTGGTATGAAGTTTCAGTTTTTTTTTTTGCTTGAGGTCCAGAATGAGCTCCTCTCTTCTTTAGCGAGATTTCATCGCCGTCGATGCTTTTTTTCCCGAGGTCTGCAGCAGTCTTGTGAAGATGTGTAGCAGCAGACTTTGGGGTCAGTGCAGGGTTCTTGGGGGTTCGTAAAGAAGACTTGGGAATTCGGTATGACTCCAAAAATAAGCTCTGCTTGTTGCACTGCTTTGTTCTAGATTTTAAAAAAAAGTTTAGTAGTGGTTTCCACTGGTCGAGCAGCCTCTTCAAACACTTTCCCAACCACACCAACGTGTTCGGCGAATGCTTCAACATCTTTCTGACCTCGGCGTCATGCATTTTTTTCTTCTTTGGAACTCCTCAGGTCGATCTTTGCGTTTCGAGCTTTAGGTAAAAAAAATAAATAAAAAAATGTAAACCGAAGCCTAATCAACCTTTACATGAAGCTCCTTTTTGGGCGGCCAAGTTGATGAGAAGGCACGGGCAACCAACCTCTATCAAACCTAATTGAGCCTCTCTCAATACAGTAGAAACACTGTTTTTCTTGCCGATCATGACATTGGCATAGTCCGAACACATAGCCAACATGTTTCCAACAGGCAAATTCCGAGACTTCATCTCGCCCAAAACCAGATTTGCAATCTTGTGACCCGTCGCTTCCCCTTGGATTTTCCCGAGGCAGAGAAGGCGGCTTTCGACGCTACTCGTTTCTTAAACGAAATATGCCGCAACAATAGGGTAAAGCTGCGTATCCCTATTGTTACTGCCGTCCAAAGCGATCGAAAATACTCGCTGTTTTAGAGCGTCCAGCAAAGGAGTCTCCGCGTTGGCCGCCATTTCCCGAACAATTGACGTCGTCTTTGTTCGTCCAAAGGCGTAGCGTTTTGCTTCTTCGCACTTGGGGAACATCTTCCTGAAGAGTGGTCCGGCATGATCGCCGACACTCAGCGGGATGTTGTGGTCAACTAAAAACGCCGTGAAGAGGCATTCTGCACGAATCACACCGAGGTCGTTGTCGCTGCGTACACAAATTGCTAGGCTTGGCTGGCTGTCCGCGGCTCGCACGTATCCCTGGATGCTTTTTCGAAGCCATGTGGAGCTTGATGTCAGACTTGCCGCCATGCGAGATGTTCACATCACAGGCACACGTGGTGCAGAATCCAAACTTCTCCCCTTTCTTCGACGGCACGAAGCACGGAAATTCTGCCGTGTACGATTTCAAAAACGCTTGAAAGTACTGTCGGGGCTTCGAGCCCACCATTGCACTGCGAAGCCGCTACAGGCCGCAGTCGCAGTGCGTCCGACGCGGCAGCTAGTCACACAAAAGGCGAGGCCAATACTGCAGCGACTGAAGCTGACTGAAGTCCAAACCCGCGCGCCCGCGCGAACAAAGGCAACAGCATGGCAAGAGGTATGAGGAGGCGCTATCGGCACTATCGAGCTTTGGATATGGATTCGTGACCCCCCTAGTAGACGACAGAAGTCACTACAACCTTGCAGCTGCTGATGATCCCGCGCATACGTATTGCCCTCTCGTGGCGGCGCAAGCCACCAGGGTGTAGCTTTACTACATTTTCACGTTTTTTTTTTCTCGCAAATAAAATGTGTTCCGCGAAATTTCAAGCAAGATTCGTAAAATCGTAAGACTGCTCGAAATTCGCACATCTTATGGAAAATTCGGAAGAGTTGGCAGGTATGAAACACGCACGCCGGTCATTTTCGTATTCACAAAAATATTTCTATTTCAGTTTGACAAAACTCCCTTTGTTTCGCACAAACGAATATAGTAACGACCATATTAGACGAAAGCCCTACCGCACCGCGAAACCCAGCACGGGTACGTGCCACAGACTAAATTAAGAAAGAAGAAAAACTCGGCGGTGCATAACGACTGCAGACAGGGCGCGACAGTGCAGAAATGCACACGCGCACGTAACCTCGAACCAGGCAGCGGTGCACTGTGCTTGTGCGGCGCGCGTACATCGATTTGCAGCGAGCACAGAAAAAAAAAAGGAAAAAAAAAAAAGACAGCCGAGGCTATTTCCAGGCGAAACGTGGCGGTGTCATTCGACAAGTGCGTGCAGGTGAAGCAGTGCTATACACACGTACTGAACCTAGAACGTCGGCAAGCCTAACTGAAGCGACGAAAACGCAGAGAAACACGAACGAATAATAATAATTAAAGAAAAAGAACGACCGCACTCATATCTATAAGGTCAGGCTGTCGTTAAAGAAAAATGGCAATAAAGAAAAACGTCATTTTCTTACTCGTACTGCAGCGGCGGCCAGACGCCGAGAGGCCACTAAATTCATAAGCGCTCTCCAGTAGCGCGTGCACGCGCAGAGGTCATCAGCATTAACGACGCGATAAATCTCCGCACGCACGAGTGCCTCGAGTGGCGCAATGCCGCGTCCCGCCTCGGCACTTGGACGACGACGCAGAACCCGCTGACGGTGGATTAGTATGCATTCTTACACTAGCCGCTCCAAGCCCGTTGCTCCTATGTATATTTACTCGAAAGCCTCCCGCACACGGCCGGAATATCGCGGAGACGACGCCTTCCGCACGGCGAGGCAGCTCCGACAAGCCACTTTCCAGAACTTTTTCTTCCTCGCACCACGGAAGGAGTCCTGTAGCAGCATTTAGCTTAATTGCGTAAAACTTCCGAGAGCGCTCAAGAAATAGTTTCAAATCGTAAGTACACGCGCCTGCTATCGGTGCAGGCATCTTGTAATCATTCGATCAACTCAAGTTCACTTTCCTCCCTCCCTCCTCCCCCCTCTCTCTCTCCATCAATACAGCGCTGCCCATCGGTTTATATACACAGGTTGTGATGCCAGTGCTAGGACCCGGGACAGGACTCCCGCAAGGTACTTCTATCCGCAGTAGAGCATCATTAATGTTTCTGCCGATTCGAACGATTTCAAAATGAGGAAAGCACAGGAAAAAAAAAAAATTTCTTTCAATTATACTTTTTACAACTTTTGGTTCCGCCATCGTCCACCGTGAACGACTAGTCTAACAGCGCTACGTTGAGACGTTCACATATCGGACTCCCGAAAAGGTCTGGTGTGCGGTTTTCACTCTCGACGTTGCACAACTTCGGAACTTTCGCTCGGTTGCTTTCACGGAGCTCTACTCGTCAGGGCACGAAAAATAACACGCCAGCTCTCGCGATCGACTCGAACAGCGGCGGCACGCAGTATTATAGCGAAGACAGCGGCGGCACCCTTGTGGAAAACTTTCCACCACTTAAAGTTGTCCACCGCTCAGGGTTCACGGCACTCTTTGTTTGCATCGATTCCTCGTCAGGAGAGAAGTTTAAGCGAACTCCCAAAGTACTCGCGCTACCGGTTCGATGGTAAAAGAGAGGAAATCGACGGGAGTTCCTTTATTTGAGCGCATACGCGCATCAGCGAACTTCGACCAACGGTCGGACACCCTCACACACCGAGACTACCCCTTCCCAATTTCCTCCCAACAATGATTCCGCAGACCCAAACAAACAACGGGAAGCGCACATAGAAGAACGAACCTGATGGATGGGACCATCGAAAAGAAGAGGAGCGACCTGTGGCCCAGGAGAGGGAGTGCGCGTATGTGTTTGTTCGAACTAGTGAGCCAGCACGCGAGAGAAAGGGAGTGAGTGTATTAAGTGCGTCAGTGAGTTTCGGTGTTAAGTACAGAGTAGTCGAATGCAAGCAGAAAATAGCTGCAAGTCGTAGACCTTACAATGCGTGGCTCTTGGATCATTGCAGCTTCAATGCCACTTATAAGTACGCAGCGGCAACGCAGAGCCACACGGCAACGAGTATTCCTTAGAAACAGCGGCAACTAAAATGTGCTCTACAAATGATAATCGCGATAAGTTCATGAAATCGCGTGAAAAAATATTGCTTTCAAAAAAGCGCAGTGTCGAAGCCTGCTGAATATTGAATAATCAGCACACGCTGGCAATAGCATCGACGACGATCAAGATAGATAGATAGATAGATATAGATAGATAGATAGATAGATAGATAGATAGATAGATAGATAGATAGATAGATAGATAGATAGATAGATAGATAGACAGAGAGAGAGAGAGAGAGAGAGAGAGAAGGTATAGCATGTAAACACCGGCCACGAAGCTTAACACTAAAAGAAAGATCACGTAAGGTAAAGACAGATACCAAGTACCAAGTACGCAATACTGACAAGGTTTTACGAACAGTGCCGAGACACGGAGCAAACTACGGAATGAGCAACAATAATCACGAAAATAAACAAGCTAGCTTCCCTATGAGACTTCCAAAAAAAGGTACAGCAGCGCCAAGGGCGGCAACTCGAATGCACGAAATACCACATACGACCAGCAACCACTTCAGCCTTGCTTCCACTTGAGCAGTCAGCTGAAACTAAAGAAACGCTACACCACCCGAATCGGCCGAAGCCAGCCTAACCACACTCCAGCCTTTCAGGGCGAAAAAATGCAAGCGTGTGTTAAACTTTCCTGAAGATCAGGCTTGTCATTAGGCGAGAATCGAAGAAGCAGGTGAGGGGTGCAGTGGAAGCCCGCGTACGGTACGGCTATGCGTGGAGCGACATCGATGATGGCGGCTCTCATTTTCAGATACGTACAACAGCGGCTATGAAAGGTTGAGAACTCTCTTCTTCGAGAGCAGGTAACGAGCTGGGCGTTCTTTAAAGGCAGGCTATGCAGCCTTAAGCTACGAAGTTACGTGCAGCATACAGATGAGCTATTCGCCGTGAATGACGCTGCGAATTCGGATGCTCGCTTACCGTCTTAAGAGAGTATACACGTTGGTCCCTGTGAATTACTTGCGCACACACAGATAGCGAAGCGCTGTTGCGACAACTACTTGAGCCGCCATTCTAGTCTTCAAGCAGTACTGTCGTCGACTCCAGAACCTGCCACATACCGCTACTTTTATACAAAGACTAAAGATATTGCGGACAGCACCAAAACCAGCCAATTATTATTACTATTATTATTTGATTTGAAAACATATATGCACTTAACAGGAAAGGGAAAGCGAGGAGCAGGCGGGCAACTGCCACCGGAAGAAGCCCAAAGCCTACCTACTCTTCAGAAAGGAGGCGACAGAAACACAGAAATGGAAGATAGGAAGAAGGGGAAGAAAGAGGTAAGAAAACTAAGCGATAATCGAAATTGTACAGTGAAATGAAAAAAAAAAAAAAAAAGCACCATCTCCCATAAGAGCTTAATGTCTAAGTTATGCGAGTCAAATGTAGCAATGGCCACTATACATATCAAGTGACGGTTGGCTCTAAATTTTTTTCTTCAGTTTTCAACTGCCAAACTTATTTACCGACCTTCCTCACTAGATTTAAATCAACGACGGACTTTCAACTTTATCATGCGCCTTAACGACGCCCCTCCAGTGGGCAACATAACTTCGAACCGAGTTAATTTCAACGTATTCCTGCTTCGTAACTGTCAGATATTGCGACGTAGCATCAGCTGCGGTGAGCGAGACGATATGGTAGCGTAAACAGGCTGGAACAAGCTGAAAACGAGCCAAATAACAAATGCATAAATTAACTGACACCGCAAGGCAGATTAGTAAGCCAGAGTTCGCTAAGCAAGGCCAGTGATTCCCCGGCAGAGGGGACACTGCAAACAAAGCCAGCGGCTGAAGTACCAAGTACAGCTCCACAGCAAGCGCGCCGCCGGCTAGGCTCAACGGCGCGGATTGGACAGGCGCGCTGCACTGAACTGCAGACACGGGGCGAGGACCGCTGAAGCTGGCGCACAATAGCCAACGACGGCGACGAGGTCGGCGCTCACCCATCGGCCGCGAACACGGACGGCGGCCAGACGCCGCTGCGGCGGGCGCCGAGATAGGCCTCTAATGACCCCCACAGGCCCAACTCGGTCGCAACGAGCCTTCTTCGGGAAGAACCCCTGCGCCAAATCAAACTTCGATCCGAAGCCACCGCGATGAGCTGGGAAGCACCTTGCTGCTTCCTTTCGGCGGGTCCTTTCGCAAGCCACTGCTCGCCGCCCATCTCCGTGTGCACGAGAAAAGTCGCTCTCGCGCTGCTTAGGCCCGCGAGGTCCTTTGGAGTGCGGGGATCGTAAAAGAAAGCCCCCGTCGAGGACTTCTCTTCTATACCTCCCGGAATACTCCGTATTGCCAATCTCTCTCGGTTCGATAATGGCCGTGGCGGAGAGGCGATAGTGCCGATGGGGTGTAGCGGAGAAATTTCGCCGATATGCCGAGGCGGCCACGAAGCCGAATATCTCTGTGCGCCGCATACTTAGGCGAGGAACAGACTGCAATGCGGAGAAGCCCACGTGTTGCGAACCAACTAGCTTGCATGGACTGCATGCCGAGTGCAACAACGCACAGTACATTTTCGGTAGGGCCAGAGCGACGCTGCATCAGATGTACTGCAGCGGCCTTTATCTTTCCTTCTTTTTTTTTATGTGCCAAGAAGGGCGGTGGACGCGTCTCTGAAAGGTATACAGAATCTGCGCACTAATCAATGAACGATGAACAGTCGAGCAAACGGCTTGTTCTGTCACCGGTGGAAACAACGGTAGCTAAATTAACAGCAAAAAGAGGCTTCAAGCGACAGGAGGTGAGCCAGAATGACTAACAAATTAATTAAGTAGTTACGGTTTGGGCTAGAATATGACAGCGTGCAGGTAGGCCTGTCAAATGGAACCCAAACATTTGTAACGCTATGCGCTTTGCCAGCAAATCGGCATCAAGGAGGCTGAGGAGAAAGGTCAACAATGACCTGCAAGCCGCGCGGCCTCCGCTACGTCTCACGTTCTCTACCGAGACTCGGGCGCCACCACCCATCGCGTAGCAAACGACCTGTAGAACGCGTCTTACCGCGGTTTTCAGACGGGTGATGCTATATTAAAAAAAGAGGGACGCACATACATGACGAGATAAAAGAGTGGGGCGGCACCCGCTTAGACTTTGCTCGGTCTTTGTCAGATGCAGTGTGAATAGCCGGAGCCAGAGCTCGGCAGTTTCCGCGCCATGGCTCGCTACCGCGGCGTTCATTACACAGGCATTATACGTCGGAGCCACGTCCACTCAGCCGGAGGCAGATAGTGGGGACGGACGAACAGGAGCAGCTAAAGCGTGGAAGGTAGGCTTGAAAGGAAAACGGAGGAGCCAATGCCGAAGAACGACACGAGCTTCCCTTCTTTCCTGGTCACCGTGACGTCGAGCGGCGCGGCGCTAATTCGCAGCGCGCTCGTCGCCCCACTCGCTCGCGCGCTGTTCGCCGCCATTCGTTTCCTGTACAGCGCGGCAGGTCGCTTATCTGTGACGAAATGCCCGCGCATTGTTCTGACACTTTTTTTTTCCCTCCAGAAATGTAACTGAAGGCTTTCTAGTTCCTTATTTGCGCTACAAAGGACCACCTCACTCTACACACGCTTTATCGCTAAACGCTGCATAGAGAAGTGTCGCCAGTGCAACCACCTCTCTCCCTTGTTAACCATGAGAAATCTTATTCGAAGCTGCTACGGCATTACACGCTTAAGTGTCTTCGAAGACAAGATCTAAAAGAGAGAGAGAGAGAGAAAAAAAAAAGCACCCAGCACCAAAATGTAGAGGGGCGGAGCCGAATGAGAAAGATGTTTAAATAAGTAGCGGAAATGAAGAAGGGACCTCGGAACATGCTCAGGCTGCGAAGGAGATGTCGCTACGGATGAGGAAAGAAAAATCACATGTTAAGGAGTAGAAAAAAATAAAAATTCTTGAGGGAAGGACGAGGGGTTCTGGATCGTCAGGTGGCGGCAGAGGCATTCAAAACCGTTTTTTTTTTTTAAAGAGCAGAGAAAAGGAGGCCTAGCAGAGAAAAATAAAAACAAAAACAGCAAAGTGCCAGTGGATAAAGAACCCCCTTCGCAAGCCACAGCGGACATTTTCTTCGAGGGCGGCAAGAGCGCGGCGCAATATGTGAACATACGGACGTGCCGTCAAGTTAAGACAAAAGAAACGAAAGCGAGTTACACATTATATATATATAAGTAATAACAATATAAAAATAATGACGCGACAATGACATGCACTCGATAGAGAGAGAGAGGACGGAGTAAAGAAAGGCGAGAAAATTAAAAGCGAGAGAAAAGCGTAGGCGGCTAAAGAAGGTTCCAGCAGCGACGCACGTTCCTCGCGCGGCGGCAGACCGAGGGCGGCAGGGACGAGCGCTCCACCTGCTAATAACAATATTATCCGCGGGGCAATTTCTGCCGCGGGCGCACATTTATATACCGGTGTGGAACCACCGGCTGCAGCAGCAGCAGCTGTGCTCGCCACACTGCTGCAGTCACTACCCGAGATACCGGCGCGAGAAGGGGGGGGGGGGGGGGGATAAAGAAAAAGCGCGGTTTTTTTTAAACGCGCACGAAAAGAAGAAGAAAGAAAAGAAAAATGATCGCCAGTATAAAACAAGAGACTAATGCAAACGGTGCGAGAAAAAATAACGCATTTCGAGCAGAGAACGCTCGAAAACTCGGGAAGCACCGCCACCCATGGCACATCCAGAAAAGAATAGGAGAAAAAAAAGGGGGGGCATACATAAAAAAAGAAAGGACGTCGGCTTGCAAGAGACACGTGGATATAAAAAACTTGAAAAGGAAACCAGCGAAACTTCCTACATTGGCTTTTTTTTTTCTTTTTTTTTTGTGCTCTCAAATAAGCCCGCAGCCCGCGTTACAAAGAGAGAGAACGAACACAGCGGCAGAATCTAATTCCTCAGCCGCGAGTTCGCGTAATTTCCTACTTACTCTTCGGGCCGCACTCGATTACGGCACATACGTTGCGTTATTACTGTTATTACTAGCGCTTCGCGCCCGCCCGCTGCACTTTCTCTGTCCGCTGCCTTATTTCACTTGTACAGTCACGAGCGCACGCTGCGATACTGAGTGCCAGCCCTCCACCCATTGTCTGAAAGCGTCGATCAAGAGAAGAAGGGAGGGGGGCAGGTGGATCTACGGCCGAGCAGAGACAGCACAACGGGGAGGAGACGCAGACAAGAACGGTTATTGGTTAGACGGGCGTCTCCGAAGGCTCCCAGGAGTTCGAGAAAAAAGGCATGGGTGATCGCCGAGCCCGGAGCTTGCTTCGACGCCCGATTTAGGACGAGCACAAGCGTGCGCCCAGTGCTCCGTTTCCCAGATAGTAAAGGTATCGTCTTCGTTGTTGCGGAAATGAAAAGCCTCCTTATCTTCTTGTTCGAAAATTCAGAGGACGCTTAAGCTTCGCCTTTTTAAGAAAGGAACGCGATAGCATTCAGAGATCCCCGACTGCTTCTCACGCTTAATTCCCGGCAACTGCAGCTTAGGTAACCGTAATATTTACCGGCAAACGCTGGCAGCAAACGCTATAAGCACGAGGGCGAGCGGGCGAGCTTTCTGGTAGAAACGCGGCCTCCTGCATCAGCCGCGGATGCGCGGAGGCGAGCGCCATCTCGATGGTGTTATTGCAGGGAACCGAGCGAGCCGCATCGCTCCATGAATGGTAGATACGCTGGAAAAGGGGTTTAGCTTTGAGTTACCGCGCAAGACAATTATGTTTTCTGGTTGCATTCCAATTACAATCCGACGCTATCATGTCTGCAGATTGTGTTTAGGCTGTACTTCGCAATTTTTTCTGACTCCTCTTACCTTGGGAAATTCAATTAATTCAGCAGCGCCTCTGCGCCACGCGGAGGGCCTGCGTGGTTGTGGTTCGGAACTATTTTTCGCCAAGCGACGTCCGACGCAAGGCGCCGACATAGGAATATGTTTGCGACGTGGGGCCCTTAACGTTAACGCGTTAAAATATACAAAGAACGGAACGATGAAGAAACAAAATGGAAAACTAATGATGAAAAGGAGAGCAGGGAATGAAAACGATATTTAATACACTAACGGCGAAGCAAGGAATGGTGGCGACAAGGTGCGCATGATAAGAAAGGCAAGAAGATGAAAGTTGATTTTAACTAAATTTCACAATCTGAAGCTGTTAGATCAAGTGACGACTGCGCAGATGTAACCAGGAGGAGTGAATTGTTGTATAAGAACAGAGCGAACGTATCTGTCTGCAGCCAAGAGCTAATTAGAGCGGCCGTTGATGATAAGCGCGTATTAAAGTTCTAGGTTAGGGCACGCAAGAGGGCTTAATTTCCGCTTGCGTATAGGCAGGCCCCCTTGGTTCCCAAGAAAACACAAGCAATCTATAGGTTCTTGAGTACGCAAGCCGCTTGTGTCCGCTAATTGAAAACTCTGCCATATATGAGTCAAATCCACAGAACGGGAGGCGGAAGAGACAAACATCAACTTATGTTTGCTCAGACCGGTCAGTTGTAGGCCAGTAGGCCGTTATCCCATCGTCATTGAACCAAACAGCAAAGAACTTTCTCAGTAACAAACGAGAAGAAGAGAAACCGAGGGCCCGATTTGCATCGGCCATATATCGTAAAAAGCCAACGACGATGGCTTCTTACGATACTTCTCCGTAATAGTCATTCCTGTTAAATGCACGCTACATGAGAGTAACACTAACACGCCTTATACGGGTGATGTATTCTTTCAAAAGGCAATTTTCATGCATTTGGCAAGAAAAGGTTGACTACTGCGAGTGAAAATGAAGACGAGACTTCTCTTTTCCAACTTTTGCGCCGAAATCACAGCGCGCGCATGGTCATTGCGACGACGTCACGCAATTACAGTTTCTATCCGTTTCATTTTTCATTTTTTCCTATGCGAGCCGTTTCAGCGCCGGAAACGTTTTGAAACTCGGCTCCTTGGTTGTTTTATGGAATGCAACGTCGTTTTCGTTCCCAAATAAACAATTATGACCCATGATGTCACCCATGACGTCACAACAAGCTGTTGCGGGAACTTGAGGATGGTGTCCCCATCCGTCTTTCGATTTTGCACCCTACCACCACGGACAGTGCGGTACTTTTGCTATTGCGGAAGCGCAATTTACTAGTTTACCTTAACTTAATCTTCGTACTTACGTGTCTCTTAAAGGCTGCTTCAGACAATTATCGTGGCGTCTGTCGGCGAGATCAAGTTTCCCTTACGAACTAACTCGTAAAAAAAAACTTCGCTTCATAACAAACCTAGGATTCGACACCGGGTTCGCGACATGCGAGCCGTCGTGTGTTCAATAAATAAATAAAATAATAATAATAAATAAATAAATAAATAAATAAATAAAATAAATTCTGGGTTTTTAATAGACAAAACCACGATATGATTATGCGGCACGCTGTAGTGGGGGGCTCCAGGTTAATTTTGACCACCTGTGGCACTTCAACGAGCACCCAATGCACGGTACACGGGCGTTTCTGTATTTCGCCCCCATCGCAACGGGGCCGCCGGGGCCGGGATTCGATCCCGCGCACTTGCGCTTAGTAGCGCCACGCCACAGCCACTATGCCACCACGGCGGATAAATGCGAATTAACCGTTTGTTGGCCCCTGAGAGATATGTGTACCACCTGCCATCACAAGCGATAGCCACCTGAAATGTACAGAGGGACATACGTAGCCCAAAGAAACAGGTAGCGCTATTTGCTAGAAGATAAAGCAACAATAATTTTAAGTTTTTATTTCAATTGGTAGGTGGCACTACAGTAGTTCGAGTTGTTTTCCTAGTGGCTGTTTTTTGGCTGTCCTCGCTCTTCAAGCGCTTGAATTTCGTTGCTCTTTCGCCACAATAGAGTTGTACGGTAAGTGAAAATAATTACTTGTTGCACTCCAGCAATGCAGTTCGATGAATTGTACATCGGTTTGGCGTGAGAGTCAGCCACTGTTTTCAGCTACCTGCAAATATGCTGAACGCAGTGATCGAAGACGCCCGGCACTGCTACAGAAACAGCATGACATACCTTTTTCATTCGGGTCATACTGGGCAGATAGATCATCAACGGCAGGAGCTTTCGGGAGGGTCGGTGCGGTCTAGTATATCCCAAGAGAGGAAGCAAGAAATGCTGAAGTATGACAGGGGTGCCAAGAGACGTTTGGTCCAATAGGCAAGGGCACTAGCTGTGCACCACCACAACGTGAAAATGTTGCCGATAGCGCTCAACAACTTTGTAGGATACACGCCTGCCAAGTGCCTCATTGCATTGCGTGCTTTGAACCCTTTTATGAGAAGTCGTAATCACCTCTGAGCTTGAAACGATGAAACCCAAGGTGTGTCCCACCTTCGCTCATGGCCTCAATTTATCAGTGGGACAGGTGTTGTCCTGCTGATTTTTCAGATAATATTCTTGCACAAGAATATTTTTTTTTGCGATTCTTGCATGTGGTACAGTTCATTTGGGAAAATGTATAGCACAAATCATGATTAGATTTCTCGCGCCTGACAAAGGGTTAAAACATGCGCGAACCACTGCGTTCTCCCCAGTATGTGGATAGTTGCTGCATGTAACGGGGGTTAGAATCGTGTCCGACAGACGTCTTAACTGCCCTGAAAACAAACGAACCACTGGGAATCGCTGGGTAAAAAAAAAGGGGAGAAAAAAAAAAAAAAGAAAGGCGGGGGGGAACAACCAGAAACAGCCGAACACGCGAACTGCCTGTCGGGCGCATTCAATTTTCTGCTACGCAGATACGGTTCGAGGAGGACTCAAAAAAGAACCACAGCAGAGCGACATGTTGGCAGCGCGAGCGACAACAATGTAAAGACATCCACTGTAATTTGTATTTTACACCATTGCCGGCGAAGAACGGAGCGGCCAAGCGCTGGCAACAAAAGAAAAGTGCACGCGAAACGCGCCCATCGCAAGTATGTAGTGAAATCGCCCGCGCACACACCGACGCGCTACAAAGCGGAGAAGATGCGCGCGATAAGCAATAAGCTCGAGTAGTATAGTACAGGCTGGAAGGCCCACCAGAGTACCTGAAGAAGAGAGAGAAAAAAAGAAAGAAAAACAGGAAACAAAAGGAGAGCGGAGGGGGAAGCACAACCAGCAGAGAGGCCCGGGCGCCAAACTGCTAACGGCATCGTTACCGGCCCCAGCGCTCGGTCGCAGTCATAAAAAGCTCATTCGGGGGCGGTTCTGCTTGTTGTACTTCTTTTGCAGCTTCAAGGTGCACCGTTCTGTCCTCTTCGCCGCCAGTTTGTTGTTTTTTCCTTCCCTGGCCGGCGCACAAAGCAAAGAATCCTCTAGCGTGGAGTAAGTAAAAGAGGAGAGGCAGCCGGCACGATCGAGGTGCCAGGTATACGCGCAGAAAGCGGGGGGAGGGGGGGGGGGGGGGGGACAGCGCGAAAGCGGCGGCTGCAGAGCGGAGAGGAGCGGTAATGCACTCGAAGCCATCAAACGCATGCTCGAGGCGGTGCTCAGGGAGGGCCCCGTTATGGACCTTTGATTTAGGGCAGCCTGTTAGCCTCCTGCCATAAAGCACGCTGCGGCCTCAGCGCAACACATCGAGCGTCGGCTCGGTGCTTTTTTTTTTTTTTTTTTCTTATACGGAGCGTTCAGAGAAGGAGCTGCAGCGTGAATGCGAACGAAGCCGGAGTGAAGTCTTACTTGCGGAAACACGTTTGTGCTGCAGCTATTTCACAGCTTATACCGTGTCCCAATGAACTTCACAGCTTCTATGGCGCTCGGGTAGGCGCAAGGTACACCCGACGTGGGTACAATGTTCTTTGTCGGCACGTGATAACTGCACACGTGGGCTGGGGTCAACGCCGCGCTCAAGACGTCTGGCAGAAAACAGGGGTAGCTCGCCGACACGGCCACTGCAGACTACCCATTTTGTTTTGTTCTTTAAATGAAAAGGCGCCGGCTTCAATAATTCTCCGCGTCGTGAAGCACACGACGCCAGGACAACCGTGCATAGAATTGCGCAGCCGCGGAGCGTGCGTGTTTAGACGGGCTTGTTGCATGCCTAATTAACGAAATTATCTTCCCATCACCAGAGTGACGAGAGCGTTACCATGGCTCCTCTCGCACGGCTGGGGTCTCTAAGAATGAGATTTCACAAACATTTAAGATCTCTTCAACACGAAGCCGCGTATATAGGCATCAAGCGATTGGCGGCAAAGAGGAGCGCATCATGGTCAGGACGCAAAGGTAAGGCCTGCTGACGCTTACATATCGGAGATGCGCGCTGTTGGCGACAGCGGCCAATTGGGCTCTTTCGTGCCTCTGCTGGAGAAGCAGCGAGCGCCCCCCCCCCCCTCCCCCCCTCCCACCCCATTTCCTTCTCCGTCGTGGGCGACTGCTTCGTGGGCGGCTGCGTAAGCCTTCACACGCTGCGCGCCGAGCTCCCGCGACGGCGATTCCCCAATCTCGCGGTCGCTTCCTCGACATATCCGCGCCATTTCTCTTTTGGGAAGCCCGGCCAATTCTACCCCATCTGCCCCCTTCCTTGCACGCAGGCAAACAAACAGGCAAATGGTGGAAAAAAAAAAAAAAAGAGACCGGAATACGGAAACGCGCGCGCCCACTAAACAACGAGCACCGCAGGCGAGGCCAACGGGCCGAGATGGCCCGAAGCTTATTTGCCCGCGGCTCCAAGCAAAGAAAACAACGGCCCAAGGAAAATCGGCCGGCCGCGCGGTGCAGCCGACCGAACAGCAACCCTCCTACCCCACCCCCTACCCGCCGGTCTGGCCACGAACGGACGGAGGCGCTAGAAAGCGCGCGTAAAAACGTCCGACGCAGAAATCCTCCGCCGACATACATCACTGAGAATGCGAAGAGAGCCCGGATCGAAGAAACCACGGAAGAAATAGCCAGGCTGGCACCGTATAGGCCAACGCAACGGCTGCTGGAACAAACGAACACCACAAAACAAGTCGGCAGCGTCCAAAGCCTCGGGGACCCGGTGGTAAGAAAAAAGTGCGCTCCTCTTTTCCACCCACTCACAAAGTCCAGCTCTTCCGGCGCTCCTCCGATCAGAAAAAAAAAAAAAAAAAAAAAAAAGAAAAAAAAAAAAAACAACAACGATAAAAGCCATAAAAATGATAATACAAAAAGAAGACAAACGGAAAAGCGATTGGGCCGAGAAAGAGGAGGCGACCCGAGGGGCGGCCGAAATAAACGGAGCCGAGGAGCCAAGCCAAGCGCGCTGACCACGAGATTTCAGGTTCAGCCAAGCGTCGCGCCAGAGCCGGCCGCAGCGGCCAGAGGCAGCGGGGCAGGGCGAACGAAGCCGTCCTCTTTGGGTCTCCGCCGACACGCGCCAGCGATCTGCGCGCCGGTCGCGCTCGCGTCACTCGCCCCCCCCCCCCCCCCCCCCTCGTCCGCTTAACCTTTTCAGTTGTGTGCGCGCTCTATGCCAAGCTTTAGGCCCGAAAGCTACGGTCCAGCAGCAGCTGAATTCTGGATGTCATTACTCGCGACACAAACAATGTATACCGTGGGGAGAGCTAGCCCCTTCGCACAGGCTAACTTGATACCGACGCTATACAAATGGGGAATAAGAGCTACATTAGGCGACGCCATTTGGCGGAAATTGTCGAAAGGGTGAGCGCTTCACAACCTTCCATCACAACGAACGAGGCGGAGATCTCCGCGAGTGTGTTCCGGGTGGTGCAAGCAGGGAAACGTGCGATCTTGGCAGCGGGACTCAAAAAACCAAAGAAAGTTTTCACTTGTTACAAGATGAATTAGGCCAACCCCGCGATATCACGTAGCATTGTGTGATAACGCTATTATTGCCTTACTCGTTGATGGTACTCCTGCGCGCATAGTTTTTCGGCCAAGCATCTTTCGAGATCACTCGCGCGAACGGTCGAGAAATGGTATTTTGACCACGAAGCTTTCTTTTACACGCGTGACCCCACGTGAGCGGGGATCACGCATGAATGCAAAACCCAAACACCACCTCAGGTATGCGAGAGCGCCGACGCGGAGACGACACAAACCAACTTGAGCTCGAAAAATTAGCGGGAAAAAAAAGAAGGAAAGATAGGAACAAGAGACTTGACTCATTTATTGCGGCATGCATTGAGAAAGATAAAATTAAAGGCTTCGAGTGAAGAGGGAAAATTATATTTAAAAAAAGGAAGAGCTGGCACCGGAGTGTGAGGCACCTTGATATATCGCATGAGGTGGTCGAGCGCTACTTAAAGCTTTCAGATTTCATCGGTGCGATGAGCGCAATAAAACGCACGGGCAAAGCGAAACGGCTTCACGCAAGTGATCCGAGGGGGTACGTCACCGTTAAGCGGCGACTGAAGCGAAGAGAGGAGCGCCTGGCGATAAAGCGGAGCGCGGCAAAAAGAGGCGGGAGCTGAAGAGGCTCGAGGGGTAATGCGAGAGCGGCGTGACACTTGATGCTTCTCCCAACCTCGCACCGTCGCCCACTCGATGCCGCCAAGCTGCGTGACCGATCACTCGGTGGGAGGAGAGCGCGCGAGAGGTCTTCTTTGTGTCCGCACGACCGCCAAACAGGTGGCCGGATACAAAGTGCGACGCATACAACCACCCGAGACCCCGGCGCACGTTGCGGATGCCGAGAAAGACGGGCGCGGAAGAGCTGGATGAAGATGGACCGCGCGCGACCAGAAACTTCCGACCAACTAGCAACACGCGCAACAGCAAACGCGCGTCGTAGCAAATATGGAAGCGAAGGAAGTGCGCGCAAACACTTCGGGGCGGGAAATCGGCGGCCGGCTTGACGAAGCACAAGGACAACGGCATCGTAAAGGTGGAAAGATGACATCTGAAACTTGTATCTCGCCACATATGGGGCCCTACGACAGCTCAACGTATCCGTCAAGTCGTAAATGGAAAGGTTGCTCTACGGCGTGACACACTTTTCTCAGCCGAAAGGTTTAAAGGCCGCGCTACTGCACTGAAAGCGACGTAAGCGGCTGGCCAGAAATATGGCTCCGCATCTCTTATTCTTGGTTTTTATTGCAGTTCATGATTAGCCAGAAATAAAAATGTAACAAAAAAATGAGAAGAAAAAAAAATAAACAAGGAAAGCTAGGAGAGCTTTACGAATGAAAGGCAACGAAACCACGCGAGGACGGAACTTGAAAGCGGCGTGGAATAAAGGAGAACAGAAGAAAAAAGAGGGCCTATGCTCGGGTCACGAACTCACGATCTCACGGCGATAATGAAACGAGCCCGGCACGCCTTTGCAAACGAATAATGCAGCGAGTAGGGGCGAAACAACGTGCGCCCGATAAAAAGAGACACAGGGAGGAATTCGCTCCACCGCTCCCCGGATACTTGCGATGAGGAGACCGACGGTGAACGCCGCAGAACAAAAAGAAGAAAGGGAAAAGAGACGCGGACAAGTGGGAGGGTTGCTGGAATGAGAGTCACGCCGGCGTCCTCCCTGCACCGACCAATGAAAACCGCCCCGACTTATAAAAGGGAGCGAAGACGGTACAAGCGCAGCAACGCTTGCGTGCGCCGAGAGAACAACGGCGGGAGGCCCCCGCACGCGCGCCGTCCGAGGTGATGCGGCGATGGGGGAGCTGGGCGTCAGGGCTGTCAATCAAACACGAGCCGACTCTTGCACAATAGCGCTGCACGACACAGTCCGGGGCGTAAGCCAAAAAAAGCGCAGAAGAGTGAGCGAGACAGGACGAGGCGCCTAGGAGGTTCCCGCAACAAAAAAACGAAATAACAGATAAGGAGAGGACGGTTAGAACAGGAATAAAAGGCGCACGCGCGCCACGACTCCGGTCACGGCTCTCCCTTCGCACGGGGCGCGGAACCAAATGCGATTAGGGAGCCGAATCTACGCGCTGCTCCTCGCTTTTCATCTCCCTGGCTTCTTCTAATCTTGGGCACAGCGCGTGGCTGCCCGACGATCTGCGACCGGCAACCTTGGGGCCACGAGAGCACGCGCGCACGCTTCCCGCTCGAGACGCAGCCGCGTACACACACACACCGTCCACCTAATACCCGACGTACGCTCTGTTGGCGGGCTTTCGCCAAGGGGCGACCAGCGAGGTTCACAACGCTAATGGCACCAGCCACGAATTTTGACCGAAGCGCCGCGCCGTCCCAGAGACGGCACACACGGGAGTCGGCGTACAAGAGTGGAAGTTGAGCTGACGGACGGAGCAAGACTTCAACCAATCACGCGGGGACGAAAGCTGCGCACGTGGCGTGAGAGCGGCAAATAAGGTTTACAAGGTAGGTCGGGAGCGATACACGAGTTCCGAATGCCAATATGGAGTATTCGCCACTTGGCAACACAACTAAAAGCGGAATGCCACCGTGGGCTTCCCTTGTACGACCGTGACGAAATCAGCGTAGCACGGAATTAAAAGTAGCGTTCATAATTCACCAAGATAAAACTGCGCAAAAAAAAAAAAGAAAACTGCAACAGTGGTTCTCTCTGCGCTGTCGTGACAACATATACGTGTAATTAGCGAGCTACAGGGTGACGAGGGCACGCCCTTGAAATGGCTATTACGCCTATGAGCGATACAAAGTATGGCGAAAGTGAGGCAGGGAGACTATGGCGAACAAGCAACGAAACAGCAGAGACAAATACAGCGCTTAAAAGGCGACGATGAAAGGGAGGAGCTCACACAAACCCTGTATATGAAGCTAACGTTCTCCGACCTCGTCTTTTTTTAACGCCGTGTTTGTCATATCTGACGTTCGCCAACTTGTCCATGAGCTTCCATGCTACTGCTAAAACAGCAGTGAACACTTGGAACATCAGATAATTTAGCTCCGAAGCCATAGGTGGACCTAAGAGCATAGATGTTGAAGGAATTTGGCTGCGTTTCCGTGGAGTAGATTGGAAAAAGCATGACCGAAAACGAGAAATCAATACTAGAGGTGTCACGATAAGATACAGTTCAGTCGAAAACGAAAAGAAAAAAGAGAAAGAGGAGGGAGACAGAGGGAGTGAAAGGACATCTCACTACAAGAGAAAAACGTTGAGTGAGGCTCGATGACAATCCCTGAAAGCCAGCACCTGCCCCAAATTCCCAAGGGTCATTTTCGGAGAAACCGCAGTTGCGGGGCACATCCGCATTTTAGGCCCCATTCACCGCGAGGGAACGTCACGGTCTTCGATTTTGCAATGCCGCCTGCATTTGCACACCACCAATTAGAACGGCGCGAGGTTGAACTTGAATACGAAAACGACCGCAGACCTGCGTGTGCGGAATCACGATTTGATGTTTTCCTCCTAAAGGACTCTCCTACACTTTATGTGGCGACATGTTTACAGTTCTTGAAAACTACGAAACTGTCAATGACAAACTGCACACGGATAAGCGAAGAACGACAACTCAAACAACAGATGGCATGAGAAGAGCAGTTCCGATTTCAATTTGACTATAGGATTATGTTGCGCGAACATAAAGACCACAGAATGCTCAGGACGGACAAAACAAATAATGTACCTTACCGCAACCATACAAACAAAACTTTGCGCAATAAGTCTGGTGTGGAGCGATTGACACGGAGAAAGAAAGAAAAAAAAAATCAACATGAGTGACGGAGGTGTCGAGTTGCCCAAGCTAAGACAAATAAATTGAAAAAAATAAAAGGAACTATGTGACATTTCTCCTCGACTTTGTAAACCCGAAGGCTCAGAACAGGGTCTGTGCCAAAAATAAAACATGACGTTCCTGTTTGAGTGACCAAAGGCCGAGCAATGCGCAGAAGGGTGTTCTGGTCGGAACAACGACGCTCCCAACGTCGACAAATGTGCGGACGCCTTCGATACAGTGTGTGAAATTCGACGAACACAAACACATAACCCAGCACGCGTATGCTGTGGCGAGTCCAACAACCGCCGATTTCCTAACCATTTCCAGACACCGCAGGGAGGAAATACAGGGTAAACCTAGGACCATACCTGGCTTGTCCAACAGGTTTACATTCATCATGAAGCATGCTGCCAGTATCTAGGGGCAACGCCACAACGGCACTGACGCAGTCTTCACACGGTCTTCACCCCGCAGGAACCGCTAGACGACGACGAAGACGGACATCATGACGCCGAAAACGAGAAGAGATGTATTTACGCCATTTGCACGGTGTGGTGACTCGATCGAAGTCTCGAGCGGTTCTCGTTAACACGGGGGGGGGGGGGGGGGGGGGGCAGGGCGACCTTCAAAAAACCTAGCACGTACAGTCGAGACAATCAGCGGAGAGGTTCATTCTCAAGCAAAGCGGTGGGTCCTAAACAAAAAAGGCCGTGGGTTCTTGGTCGCCGGACTGAACTTAGTAAAGGGATGTGGGTGCGCCTATGAAGCTTCAAATCCGCGAGTGTCGCGCAGGCTTTTGCTCCTCTTCTCGATTTGTGACGTCAACTGCTCCTCGCCTTCGTGGCCTGCGTGTTTTCTTGTTTTACGTGCACAGCACTCTCGACAATCATCAGACCCTCGTCTTCAGTGGACGTTGCTGTGGTATACGCGTGTAACAGACGCATGATTTTGATACGTTCCTGCGGACTTAAATTGATTAGGCCAATGCTGACGACTGCGTAGTGCTCGTCGCAGGTTTTGAGAGAAATCGATGTGTGGCATATACTTTATGCGATGAACGAGAAATAAAAACCGGGGGGCTCGATTTCTGTCGCATCTGTCACAACCTTTCTGTCACAACCGCATGTAGCTTTAGCTACATGCTATTGTGACTATATGATGTGGTTCTATAGCAAACAAGCTCTTTAAGCAGACACCGAAGTTCCTATCTCACGCCGCCATTAAAAGAAAAAAAAAGGAAAGGAAAGCCGTTTAGATTGTGGAGGCAACTGAGCTACGGTGCGGAGACCTGGGCCCTTCCCACAGCCTTTTCCGAGCATGCGCAGTCCTTACTGTTTGCTCTCTGCGCTGCAACAGCGCCGCGCGTGACTCCGCACCGAAAGACGAGTGCCGATACGGCGGCCGGTCAGCACGCGAGAAAAGGAAAGAAAGTGGGACACATACCAATGCACACAGAAAAAACAACAACAACAAAAGAACTAGATAGGAAAGACAAACTTATTCGAGTTGGCGCCGTTAATTCCGCGCGACAGTTAGTCAGAGGCGCCTGTAATTCGGCTCGCAGCCGAACGAGCTTTCTCGCCCCCAGGCAGCCCCCTCTCCTCGCTTCTGAACTTACCCGCAGCACAAAGGCTGGCTCTCTTTCTTGGGTGTAGGGAAGGCGAGATGGCAAGCCACGCTACTAGACAAGCCCGGCGAGAGCATGGTCTGTGCCGCTAAGGCACGAAAAAAAGAAAGGGTGGAATGAAGGCCCTGCTCTCGGTGAAGCGCTCTCCAGCGAGCCTGGGCCACCCCACCATACACACACACCGCTTACTAACTCTGCTCTTTCGTCCCACCCCCACCTCCGTTTCTCCGGCAGTGGATGGAGCTCGTAGCGAGGCTACGCGGCCGTGCCTTGGCATGAAATTAAAAGTTCACCCTCCGGGGCACGCTCCCGCTGCTGCGGTGGCAGACAAACGCTATGCCGGGAATCCGCCCATCGAGACACGGGCACGTAGCCGTGCGGCGACGGGTTCCCCGCGAGGAAGCTGTAGCGGCGCCCCCTTCGTTAGCACCGTCATTCAGCCGGGAGAAGCCCCGGTCGCTACCCAAATTACGCCACGAGAAGGCTCCGCAAGCTTACACTTGTTTTGCCCGATGTAGTATCAGAGAAGTGCAAGATTTCGGGAACTCTGCGCTAGGCGGTCAAGCACTTCAGCTCGAGAGAGTATAGGTGTCGGAGCGGCACACAGGAGGTTATATCCGCACTGCTCAAGCTCCTGAGGTATACGAACTTGCACATAGTTTTCAGAATACCTGGAGCTACCCTTCGATTGCGCACGCACTTTACGTTCTTCACGTTTCTTTCCTTTCTCGTCATGTTGTACCCCCTTTCTCTCTCTCTTTATATCCCATCACCTCCTTTCCTAGTGCAGTGTAGCCAGCGGAAACCAACTATGGCTACCCTCCATTCTCTAGAAATCATTTAACTTCTACATCCGACTGCTTTGTCAAGAAAATTTCGGCCGCTAATGCGGGCACGCGACTACGCAGGGTAATTAATAGTTGCGCTAATAGACGTAGCTAACAGAAGCAAATGGCACCATGTCCTACTATCGATGACGCTGGTCGTTGAGACCCACTGCAGCGCAGGTTTAAACATTACAGCACATTAATGCTGATAAAAAAGATGTTGTACAACGTTGTGATGACACTGTAAAGTTGCCATCTCGCTCTTTGCACGTTTAAGGCAGGAGAAGCGAAGGCGATCTCTAGCAACGTCGCCAGAGTCTTCCGGGTGCAGGCGCGAAAACGTCCACCACCAACCCTGAAGGAAGTTTCACGGTTAAGACAGCCACGCAAGACCAACACCGCTGGCGTGCTCCTGTACGGTAATCCCCGCGAACATTACGCTCAAAGCTGCGCGCTATCGCGTGCCTCCTCCCGAGTTAACGGCGGACGCGGGGCAATTAAGGTGGCGCGCAAGGATTGTGCCAGTTGGGCGACGCGAAGAGACCAAAAGAAGCGATGCGCGCCCGGAACGGAGACGCGGCAGCTGAGATAGGAGCCACGGCGCTGTCCCCCGCCGACAATCCAGCAGCGAGCAGCAATACCGGCGGGAAGAGGAGCGTGGCTGCTGCTAATGCTACTGCGTCACCCGAGCGACGCAAAAGCACGGCGGGGAAGGAAAGCGAGCCTGTTCTTCCCGCTCCAACAGCAGGCGGATTCCTGTCCCGAGTTTCCCCAATCAGGGCGAATAATCTTGTTTGGGAAGCAGCGAGCGCCGCTTTAACGGCCCTCGGAAACGCAATAAAAGGAGCGCACCGAATGCCACAGGGCCCCACGCGCACCGGGGCAACGCGAGAGAAGCAATTTAGGGGGGGTGCTCTTTCGCCGTTACCTCTGGCCGCCCAAAGAAGGAAGCGGGCGACGGCGGGGACCGCGACGAAGACGACCGCGCGGAGCAGGCTGCGCGCCCCGGATGCGCTGGAGACCCGGCGTTCCCGAGACCCAGGTCCGAACAGCCGGGGGTTGTAGGCGCGCCTAATTGCCCGTTGGCGGGGAGACGGCAGTTGCACTTGCAAGGAAGGTAGCCTAATGAAGGTGCCTGACAGGCACGCATATGCGGCCACTTGGCGTGTTGCCAGAAACATGAACAGGGCACTTGCGTGACTAGACCCGAGAGGAAGTTGAACCTTAGAAGTGCTCAGGCTGCGTTCGCCGCGCGCTGCTGTGTACATTGTTCAGAGGAATGCGGGGAAAAGCGAACTGAAGTATCACCGGGAAATACCATAAATCGATCCAGCGTTTTCTTTTAAGAAAAACATCAGTGCATGTAATCGGGGAAGGGCACAAAGGCACGGCTCCAAGTTTCCTCTAACATAAGCTCAGACGGCAAAACGATGGGCGGACCTAATACGAAATACAATGTCGCTCGCCATACAAAGGTCAAATGTCAAAACAGCGATTTCACAGCCAAATATACCCCCCCCCCCCCCCGAGTGTTAGGTATTAGAAACTACAAGTCGCAAATCAACAGAACATAGCTAGAAGTAACTGGCACACATTTGAGACATGGGGGGACTTCACTAGATAAAGGTGCCGCGTACGTGCAAACAACGTAATGCTCATTTGCAGGGGACGACGACGACCGTCATTAGGCGAGCGTAATGCCTGGCCGAAACAACACGGAAAGCATCAGTAGAGACGCCATCCACGACAATGAAACTTAACGTACCGGCATTGTCGCATTAGCCGAAGGGCGGGGGCAAACAACGGAGGCTATTAGCAAGCAACGCAGCCGGAACAGTTACGCACTAGCCGGTGGACAGTAAACGGGTGCAACGAATACGCGTCACGCGAAGAGAAGCCATGCCCCGTGGCAAGGGATGGCTAACATGTACTAAACGAGGAAAGCCCGGAGGAGGAGAAGGAGAAAATTACGACGACGCTGGTGTGGCCTCCCACCGCCTTGCAGATGAGACGGAAGGCGGCAGCTCGTACACGCGGTAGACCGAGAGAGAACGATCCAGATAAGCGACGCATGCGCATAAACAATAACGGGCCCACAAAGTCGCGGAACAAAAGCCGCGCACGGCCATGCACAGTTTTTTTTTTTTTTTTTTTCCCCAAAGAACGGAACTGACGTTCGCAGTGGCTAGTCGAATGGCAGTGCGACCATGCGGCGGCGCCTGACCGCCGCGAAATTTTCCCGGTTGTAGATGCGCCACTGGAAAGCGTCACCGGGACGGGGTTCACGCACGCGGTGGCACCGGAGAGAGCTGCGGCTACGTCGGAATGGAGGTCGGCGGCAGAGAGCGCGCGCCCGTGAAGGGCTCGAGCAATGGTGCCACTCTCCGACTTTCGCTGATAAGAGCGGGCCGATAGGGCATAATAGGACTTGGAATTACACCCCGGCTCGCACGGAGACAATCGCCGCACACCAGAGTGCACACGCGAGCCCTTCGATGGGCTTTGTGCAACGCGGAGAGAAGACGCGTGCCCATTCGGCGCGTGGTCCGCGATTTTATAGGTAGCTTCGCTTGGGGACGCTGTCGTTTCCGAGCGACAAGAAACTAACAGGCGCTCAAAGCTGCAATGCGTGCGAGCTAAACAGTAATTTAATAGGGGAACGCTTTATTGCGTATCACAGTCACGACTATTCCGGCAATTTTTTTTTCTACTCGGTGACGTCACCAGGAGTGTCAATAAAATGGAACCTTTGCACATGATGTTCCGTTACTTCTTAGTGTCATATTGAACCCGCACCTGCGGTGTGAGGGTTGCCTCACCGGATCATTGCGACAACTATGAATGATACCTGTAGGCACAGAGTAGGCACAGAGGTATATGCATCAGGACAGTTAAAAACAGAGGGGGGGGGGGGGGGGGGGATAGATAGGAAAACATACAAGATCAGTGACATATTTCCTAAAGGAATCTGTCGACTTTTTTTTCTTTCGGCTATTTAATGTAGCTTCAGAAGGCGTGCGTAAAGGTGACGATTTTAATTACTGTGCTCAGCGATCACGCACATACAATCGTAATATATACACCAGAAGGAACGAGGCTCGTGACAAAAAGCTGCCGCGCAGGGGCGCAATAAAGTCAGAAACGCAGCGTGGGTTTCCACTCGGCGGCGCCCAAGCGAGTGAGGGTCAAAACGTCACGGCGGCGGCAGTCTGTAGATAGGTCCCAGCAGAGTGCACCTATATTGGTGGGCTTTCTTCCGCGCATCATCGGGGCACCGAGAGGTAATGCAAGACAAACGGAGCGCACGCAGCGTCGAGACGCGCCTCTTATGGTGGCCATGCTCCATTTCGCCGAGGGACCGTTCGCGCCGGGCTGCGGACGTTGCCGGCTTTGAGTTGGCTCTCTCTCCCAACGCCGACGCGGCAGGGTGGAGGGCCACCAGCGATTGAGTGGCCCCGGGCAGAGCATCTCGAGAAGCCGAATTCCATATCGTCTCGGGAGAGAATGGCTCCGGCTATGAAAGTCGGGGACACACAGTTCGGACACACGCGCACGCCGAGCACTTGGGGCACACTACAGTGGCTTCGCACCCTCTCGCCCATCCGTTTTAGGCAAAGAAAAAAGAAGCAGAAGCGACCGGTCCCTCTCAAAGCAGATGGCTCGAGAAGGGACGCGGGGCGACAGATTGCTTTTAGGCAGCGTCCATTTGTCTACGGACCGCATCGCCAAGGGATGAGACCTCAGGACGTACGACGTCGCCTCTCCCCTCCGAACGGGCGGGAGGGAAGAGACAAATCGGCATGTACGAATCGCCAAAAAACGACCGCATTTGCGCGGTCGCGCGAGCGCGCGCGCGCGCCGGCGCAAGCTGGCTTGTGAGCCGCTATCGCGCTCTTCCTCTTCCCAACGACTGTCGTCGCCGGCAGCGGCGGCGGAGACGACAGCGTCAAGACGAATGACCGATTTCGGGGAGGGGGGAGTCCAGATCCCCCCCTCCTTTCCCCGCCTCAGCCTTTCCTTCATTGCAACTTCATTTTTCAGGACGTTATTCCCACCCCACTTTCTCTTCTTGTTTAAGACCCGCGCTGCTCATATCGAGCTCGGGGCATGTTGTAAAACCGCGACTACAGCCGGCGAAAACATTTTCTGCCCGGCGTTGTCCCCTCGCTCGCCATTTTTGCAGACAGGCATGTAGCGGCCCCGTTTTTTCGATTCATAGGCGCGGAAAAGTGGCCGATATCCCTTCCCCGCACCCACTCGCACGTTTCCGACTATCTAACACGTTTCATTCTCTTCCACCGAACTGCTTTATATTGCTGCCGGGCGAGCTTACAAGGCGCTGCGAAGGACATTTTAGGATGGCTTCGGTCTGCCGTCTTCTGGTAACGGTTATAGGTAATGGCGCTTGCACACACTCCGTGGCTTTCTTTTTGATCGATCAACGGTAACAGGAGAGACACGCGAGGGGGCTCTGACGGTCACCCTACCGAATATGAAGAGAGACGGCATGAAATATAGGCTTGTGGGGACAGCGTTCCGCTCCGTGATGAATAACACTGCTGAGCACGCTAATAAAGGAAAGTAATAGACAGCACAGCAAGCGACAGATCGAGTGTCCTGGACCAGATCGCTGCGAAACCGTCCCAAAAGTAACCACTAGTATTCCAAAAACAGAACCACCGGCGAAAATAAATTACGTAACACGCTTCAGCTGGGCTTGCGTAATTAGAAACATTAAGTAGCTGGACGAAGTAATTTGCCTACGTGACTTACATTGTGTTCAACGTTGCACTTCGGCTCTGCCGACACAAAAGACACCCTGAGCTATAGTGTACGGAGAGAAAAGGCACGCGTCGTTCCTTCATATCAGCATGAAAACGACCGAGATAACCATGTCAGCCTATTCGCGGACGCCGTGAGCATACTGTGGCCCAGAAGTCAGAGCAGCGTCGGCACTCACGAGGCGAGAGACACGCCGGGAGAAGCTGCAGGAAGCAACGAGAGCCCCAGGGCGGAGATAAAAGAAGAATGAGGTGCGGGGATTAAGCCTCAGCCATGAGATTCCAAAAACAAAAGAAGATGGAATATCAGCACAGTGTCGGGGCAGCCATCATTAACCTTTTCTTGTTTTTTTTTTAATAAACGCCGCTCCCGACTGGAAGGTGGTCGCAGAAGAATACGAAAGGATCACTGGCTTTCGGCGCAACGCGAGCTACTGCTGCCGTCGTCAGGTGGACCAAAAGGCCCCGCGTCTCGCAAAGCTTAGGCGTTTCATTAAAGGAGCGACTGAACGACGCACAGGGTTGGGTATACAGCACACGACGTCGAACGACACTCAATTTCGGAAGCTTGTTAACGAAGCAGACTGTCGCAAACGCTAACCGAAGATATGAATGAGCCGAGTTCGAGCCTACGCTGAAAAAGTGGCACGCGCAAGTTTGCACACTATAGGTGGTATGACACTGGCACTATACTTTAAAATTCTACAGCGATGCGTATTACAGCGAATTTTCAACGCCCGCCTGTCGCAGGTGTACAGGCTGTCCCACATAATTCGAGCAAATGTTTTAAAAATGAAAGGCCCTCCGGACGCGAGCTGCACCGAATGCACAATCCGAGAGTTACTCAAGCTATTTTCGATTTTCCCCTTATCTAACGGATTAGTTATGTTTAATTAATCAACTCCTTTAAGTATTGGCTGCAGACCTCAAGTGTGATATGCAAAATCAGAGCACTTTGAGAAACCTCTCAAATTGTTTCCAACACGATGTACCTCCCTCCCGTGGTTCTTTTTTCCGCGTTCCAAAGAAAGCCCGCGAAATATGGAACAAAAAATGTCACATGCCGGGGCGCTTGTGCACTGTTATTGTGCTGCTCTAAAGCGTGCGATGGATGAAAAAGGTCGGCTGCAGCGAGACTGGTCCGCGACAGGGCACTTGCACCGTCATGCTATCAGAGCTGCGTGCCCAGATACCTACACCAGGCATAACGCCCTGTCGCGGGCCAGTCTCGCTGCAGACGACCTTGTTCATCGATCGCACGCTTGAGAGCAGCACAATGTCGGAAACAATTTATTGAGAGATTTCTCAAGGTGCTCTAACTTTGCGTATCACACTTGACGTCTGCAGTCAATACTTAAAAAGTTGATTAATTAAACATAACTAATCCGTTAGCTAAGGGGAAAATAGAAAATAGCCTGAGTAACTCTAGGACAGTGCCAGCACTATGCATTCGGTTCAACTCGCGCCCGGAGTGCCTTTCATTCTTAAAACTTTGGCTCAAGTTATGTGGGACAACTAGTATAATCGCCCTGTTTCCTACCAGCACGTTTCTGTGTCAGGAGGAGTCGCCAGAAGAATGTACTATTTTTGTACCAATCGCAGGATTCGATACATAGTGTCTTCATCTCAGTGTCGCCACCGTTGTCGTTGGGCAAGCTATCAACGTTGTTGGTGGCAGTTAATGTCTGTGGGAGCCCGAAAAAAAAATTTTTTTAAATGTACCCCAGCAAAGCTAAAAAAAAAAATAAAAAAAATAAAAAGGAAATATGAAAACCGTCACGTGGCCGCATTAAAAAGAAAAATAAGTATCACACGTGTGAACCTCCAAATGCAAATGATGAGTCAACACAAATATACACGAGAGAGAGAGAGAGAGAGACGCAGTTTATATGTATACATGAAATGCTCCCCGCACAGAAATTACTCCACGTACTCAACCTCCATAGGAACACATTCCCGCAAGTGTAATAAGCGGGATTGCTAGGTACACATTAGCGCCTGCCCCGTAGAACAGCTTTCCCTCAGAGCGGACAGGCGTCGTCGGACGCTATACAGAACTAGCGCTCTCTCCAAGCTTGAAGAAATACGGCCCAGTCGTTTCCCAGAAAATTCCCAGTTCACTGGTGGAACAACTTGACATTGTGCACTTTTTGGAGCGTGTAAACAGTTGCGCTTACACACATGAACGCAGGATCGGCTAAGTTTTCGGCGTTGCTACCGCACCTAGTTTTCTGACGATATAGGAAAAGTCCACAGCCATGGCCGAGAAAAAGAATACCACTTGCATCGGCAGCAGAGCCCCAGAGAGAGAGAGAGAGAGAGAGAGAGAGAGAGAGAGAGAGATAGAGAGAGAGAGAGGCGAATGTCTCGGGACTTTCAGCATACTTGGGACTGAGTACTCTACAACAAGGGTTCTAGTGCTGCGCCGCCTCGAGCACATGCGAAAAGTGGCGGGGGAAAAAAAGAAAGAAACAAAATGTAAGAGGCCAAAGAGGGGAAAAGAACAACTCTCTTAAGCCAGACTGACTTGGCGCTGCATATATAGAGGACAAACAGAAGAAAAGGAGGCATCGAAAACGAAGGCAAAGTTGGCGAGAGAGGGCGCGCTCGGGAGTGATGGATGCGAGCCGCGGGCAGCTCTCTCGGGCGAAAGCTCGAGCGAGACCCAACGGGCGCGCAAAAGGAACGGCGGAACAGCCAGCACACGTACGAGGCTCGAAAAGGAAACGTAGGAGAGAAAGGCAAGGCGCAGTGCACGCTCTGACGATGGTCGCCCATGAAAAGAAATAAAGCCCGAGAAGGAATAGAGGTTGGGCAGCAGTTTCAGCTGGGTAGCCAGAATGCAAATACGGAGAGGGGGCGAGAACGTGTTTCTCGTTGCCAATGAAAGCGGGAGAGGGGGAAGAGTCTTATCACTCACGAGAGCCCGCGCAGGTCAGCGGGAAAAGGATAGGAGGGTCCACAGGCGAGCAGCGTAATTCTACTCCCCGCTCAAGAATTTCAAAGAGGAGCGCGGGACTAGGGCCCCGGCTGCAACGCAGGGAAAGAGAGCCCGAACACCAGGGAACGAGAATTACAGCCAGGCTGGAACGAAGGGTCACGATACCGGGCGTGCTCCGTCCGGACAAGGGGAGGCTCGCAGGAAGCCCGCTGAAGGCAGGTGATAAGAAGACATTCGGTCCATTTAATTAAAAAAATTCCAGAAAGATGTTAATCAGCCGAGGGTGAAAAGCGGCCTGCCCGGAGACACGTTGGTTAGCGGGAGAGGGCCGAACAAGGCGAAGCAGGCCCCTCTTTCTCTCGTGACCCTCGCTTGCTCTGTGTCACACATTGCCTCCCGCTCCTTCTGAGCGGCAGTGCGGGGCGCTGTAAAAGCGACCCACGCCGAGTAGTTAAAAAAACGCGGGCGTCCGAAGAGGAGGAGAGCGAGAATTTCGCGGCGGCTGCGGCGGCCAAATTCTTGAGCCCTTATTATAGACCCCAAATGAATCGGTCGAAGCAGCGAGCGCGGAGCCATCGCCAAAGAGGAAGAGAGGACCGGGGAAGCCAAAGATCGCGCGTGCGCGCATCAATGGAAGAGACGGAGGAGAAGAAGGCTCAAGAGGAGAGCTGCAGCTCGCCTTCAATTAAGCCGGTAATTTATGATGAGGCCATGACGACGACAACGTGAAAGAGGATGACGGGAGGGGGGTCAAAGAAGGAAGCCGAGGTCGAGAGAGAGAGAGAGCTGAGCGAACAGGACGCGCCACACTGTCGTCAACCCCGGCGCCGACCCCGTCTGGAGAAGAGGGAGGCAGACACGCTGCTGTTCGCTGCTGCAAAAGACTGCTGCCACGCTTCGCCTTTGTTTTGCCGCTATGTCGCTTGTACCGGCTGCATGTCGATAGGCACAGCCGCGGCAGACCTTTTAATTGCCGCTCCGCTCACAGTGAGCTCATTAGACATCCAGTGCCAACGATTACGCTGGCCTGGCGTCAAACGGTAGCGCAGACGCGCAACAACGAATTGATTCGCTCGTCAGCGGTCGCCGCGCGGCTGCACAGTCGCCCGTGCCACGAATTACGAGCATGAAAAATGGCGAAGCGCATTATGAATAACGATGTATAGCGCGGCCGACGCACCTTGTATTCGCAGCCCGCGAAGTTAAGGATACACGAAAACAGCCACAATATGTTTCCTCAACTGAAATTAGAAGCCTCAATTCGGAACATGTGCGACGCCGGCTCCTTACACACCTACACAACACACTGTTTTCTGCTTCAGTTGGGTTGTTGGTCCTGCCGCACGAAGCGACCAGACGCCAGCTTCCAAGGCGCCGACTGCATCCTCCGGAGAGGGAACGCTGCAAGCGTGGCGCGAGCTCACTCGGAGCTCAGACGCCACAGACTCGCGCGGCAAAGAAGTTGGCTGAGCGGCTTAGCGCGGCAGCCAGCGGAAGGAAGAGGAGGAGGCGGCGCGGGAAGGATTTCCGACGGCGCCGCCGCGGTCGCGGAAGCAGATTAGCCGCCGCGGCTCGGGCGGGCATCCTTAATCCAGCCGGGCGAAACCAAGGCACGCAAACAGACCCCGCACGGTTCTCTGGCTGGCTTCGGGACCAATTCCGACCACAGAAAAACGGCCAAGAGGGATTTCCGAATAAATTCCGGTTCACTGCATTTTACACAAGAGCGCACATCAACACGCGCGCACTAAACTGGTTGAAACCGTTCGAGTAATTCTTAACAAAGGATGGTCAAAGGATGGAAACACATCGAGCGAGAGAGAGAGAGAACTCAGAATTCAAGTCTCAAAACAGGCGGCTCAGTTGTTGTCAAGGAAGTATTAAACAAATATCGAGGCTAGTTTGTTTGTTGTCACATAGCTAATACCGAAACGTACTTCGATAGGCAATTAAACGAAACAGCTCCACTCAAAGCAACTCACGTCTTATTAATGTTTTACGGATGTCATAATTTATTGCACACAATCAACGACACTGCTTATCTCTTATCCCGCTTCACGTCAGTGGAAGAATCGCCGATTAACTGCAAGATTAGAACTTTTTTTCCCGAATTTACTCCGATCTCACAGGTATAAATAAGAACTTGTACATTTTCCCACCCCACTTCATCTCTAAACGATGTGATTACGCGCTGAAAGTTCTTTAAAACAATTACGGCGTTTTAGGTGTCAAAACCACTTTCTGATTATGAGGCACGCCGTAGTGGAGGACTCCGGAAATTTAGACCACCTGGGGTTCTTTAACGTGCACCTAAATCTAAGTACGCGGGTGTTTTCGCATTTCGCCTCCATCGAAATGCAGCCGCCGTGGCCGGGATTCGATCCCGCGACCTTGTGCTAAGCAGCCCAACACCATAGCCACTGAGCAACCACGGCGGGTGCTGAAAGTTCTTGAAATGCGCTGTCGTACTGATGTCCACCGTAATTCATTTTTTCCGCATGCTTCCGCACACTGGAATAGGCTTCCCAACAGCATTGGTGAATGTAAAACGTGTTCGGAGTTTTTATTTATTAAAAATTATGGGGTTCTACGTGCCAAAACCACTTTCTGATTATGAGGCACGCCGTAGTGGAGTACTCCGGGAATTTTGACCACCTGGAGTTCTTTAACGTGCTCCTAAATCTAAGTACCACGGGTGTTTTCGCATTTCGCCTCCATCGGAATGCGGCTGCTGTGGCCGGGATTCTATCCCGCGACCTCGCGCTAAGCAGCCCAACACCATAGCCACTGAGCAACCACGGCGGGTAATTTCTGTCTTTATTGTCGCGCAGTCTGCCGTAGTATAATATCATCCCGTTCACTTTATATCATTTGGCTGGCACTGCGCTTCATTCGATAATGTATCCTTTCCATTTCTGTGTTGCAATTTTGTACCGCAGTTCACTGAACACCGTTTTGCCGTCGAGATGACTCATCGATGTTACGTATTTTGTTACTTTTACCACCTGTGCTTAGCTGTTTTAAGTTTTCGTCACATGTTTATTTTCCTCCAATTGTCCCCCCCTGCAATAATGCCCTTGTGGTACTGCAGGTACTTGTATAAATAAGTAAATAAATATATAAATAAATAAATAAACTACACTGGATAGTCAGAAGCTCAGATACGTGTTTACTATACGACTACGTGTTTCTCCGACTACCGTCAGGTTAATAAAAATTCGAGACAAAAATAACCGACCAACCTTTACAGCAGCGGCTGACATCAGAATGTGATCGCTAGTCGCCGATCACATTCACAAAATTATCTTTTAATTACTGACTTCCCAGAGCATGTTGTAATTGCAGAAGTCAGCCAGTCAGCCTTACAAGAGCTTCTTTCTGCCCGTTTAGAAACACCTTTACCGCGGTTAGTTTGCGGAAAGCAAAAGAGATGGCGTTACCGGTTTCAACGCCGCATTACGTCATACGAGTTGTAAGTGAAGCCGAATGCCTGACTAGCTGTAAAAGGGGAATGTGCTTGTGCTAACTCCGTTGACTGTATAACATATTGTACATGTGAAGCGAAGTGTGACGTGGTACACCTGAAAAAGCATCCCTCCGACACTATCTCATATCAGCGTACACTGCAGTACCAATAGGAGGAAACGACCGACAGTTCGCGTTTCGTGCAAACAGTGCTTTTTAGCAAATAAATAGTTGTAATAGATGAATGAGCATTTTACAGATAAGGGAACCCAGCTTTAAAGAAAAAAAAAAAATGCTCAGCTCCGACATGAATGTGATACGGACAGTTACGAGCGTGAGTGAGCTCAATTGAGAGGATTGGGTGTCGTCTCGTATACTTTTGATATCGTCGCATTGTCGTGCCTCTTAACGAAGATTTCGCGCCGGGTGATGGCCATTTTACTAGCCGGAGGGAATGACTAGCCGGGGCTCCAACGCAAGTAATCGCAGTGGACTGCGCGTGCAGTCCTGATAATAAACAGAGGGCGTCTACCCGTGTGAATATATTTTTCGATGTTGCGGCAAGTACAGGAATAGAAGATGTTTCACTGCAAATTGTTATTTTGGGCCCTTCAAGCATAACGAAACATCCTTAACCGACCGCAGCGAAGCGCAATACATCGAGACACTTTGGGCGCGAAAGCTTAATTATTTCAATTCTTTTTTTTATCTGAATTACTAATTACGTTTACGTCTCGAGTATCCCACAATATGTAAGACGTAGACGGACAGGTAAAATATATCCAATAGCTTACGTAGTGAAAAAAAAAAAAAACATTACATACTAATATACATCGCTGACTCACACCAAATATTCGCTCTTACACGAGATCCGTACCCCATAAGCTATGAAATGGATAGCTGGCGTAGGCAGATTACTTCATGCACGTCGATTCTGCATACACATACAGGGTGTTACAACTACTGCCTCGAGGCGGATTCTAGACACAATCATACTTTGTTTTTGCAAGGCAACACTTGCTAAGAAAACTCCTCGTCATCGCATTATTTATCACCTTAGTTAACCAATATTCGTTAATTACTTTTTTAAATTACCGACGTTAGGCCGCTACTTGCACAACTGCAGCTCATGGCGAGCTTATAACAGATCGGCTTTTAAAACAGATGGAAAACCCCGATTTAAGAGCACGCTGTAGAGTTCCGAGGCGCTTTCAGCGCGAAACCGAAACTGAGCGCCTCAGGAGCGCGCATAAACACGCCTCAAATTGCATCACGTGGCAAAAGCTACGCCACGAAACAAAAGCACAGAAACCTTTCGGCGACTACTGCAGTCTGCTGAAAAAATAAAAATTAAAAAAAGGGAGGGGGGGGCTCGACTCGCAGCCATATGAACCTACTTTCGACCACCACCAATGACTGTTGGTTTTCCATTTTTCGGGTGGCAAGTAGAAACGAAACGCAGACCGTCAGCCGAGATCACCTAGCGTACGAACACCTAGAACGCTTGGCGTTCCCGCCGGAGCTTCACGGTATGTAACTTGTCCGGTCACGCCACCCGGTGACAAGTTTTTAAGGCGTAGTTACGACGCGTGCTTCTGGCACGCTCGATTTCAGTTTCGGCCCGAAAATGCGTCGCAACTCGGCGTGCCAGCATGCTTTAAATAAGCCCTTTTTAAATGCCGATTCATTACGAGCTCGCCACCAGCTACAACTCCCCCCCCACCCCCCCCGCCCTTTGGCATTGGAGGTCTATCGTTGACAAAAAAAGAAATATGTGAAACTTAATTAAGCTGCCAAATAATTGGATATGGAGCTCTCTTTTGTCCGCCCTCGTTGCGGATGTGTCGCAAGAAGTGTTATCGTGTCTCAAATCCCGTAGCTCGAGTAATTAAAGACTTTCGTCGATGAAACACCCGGTTTTGCGGCGTACTATGGTGCAAAGTATGGCAGGAAGGTCGTTACGCTTTTATCATAACAGTCATCATCACAACCATATCTACATACACAGAGACCAATGGCCACCTCCAGTGATCGGCCCTTTACAACTGCCGTGCGTCAACCGACTCTACCCTATGCCGATTTTCTTAATAAAGTTTGAATCCTCTACCGTTCGCAAATGTGCTTACCTTCCTATGTCGTCCGTTCTGCTGCTTATTATACCACACCTTTTCACTCATGCACCGTAACTGCGAGAATTCATCTACGTCTGCGTTAAGCAGTACAATCACAACCTTCCGCTGCGACAATTTATTTGCACTGTGAAAATGAGCCCCCCCCCCCCACACACACACACTAACACACGCAAACGCGCGGAGGACGCTAACGTTTCCAGATGAGAAAAAAAGCCATGTTCCACATTCCTTTCGAAGCCGCTGGCCCAAAGTGTGCGGTCCACTCAAAGGGTATAGGACTCACCTGCAAAGAGAAAGAAGATGCAACATAAGCGCCCGAATTTCTGAACATCACGTACGTTCGTATAAGATACAGTATATGAATTCAAGAATTACGCGGTTCAACAAATGCGCAGAGATTTTAAATTTGCATCGGACTAAGCAACACAATACTTTAGCCGCAGAAACTAGGTCAGTGTGGCGGACGCAGAATTGTCTCTAACACTGACAAACGTTACATTTGATTAATCGAATTCAACAAACCGAGAAACGCCACAAAACGTATGACTGGCAGATTATCGGCACAATTCTGGACCTTTCCCAAGTCCCTGGAAGGTCGTTCAGTTGTACCAACTTTATAACCTTACACCGACAGCTTAGAAATGCAATACACGTTCTTTGTACACCAGTGGTCTCAGACGCGCGTCAAAAACCCGTCTACCAAGTAGCACACAGTCTCGGGCATGCCGCATATTAAGAGCTCGCCGGGTCGCATTTCGCTTGCGGGCTGCGCCTCCGAGACCCTTGATGTGCACGGTTTGTCTGGAGAACACGGGGATAAACAGCAAATGGAAATCCTCATCAGCGTCTCGTAGACCAAGCGGGTGAGTGAAGCCGAATCACTCAAACGGCCTTAGCGGTGTGCAGAGAGCTCAGTTCAAAGCTTGGCGCCCAGGAGGAGAGGGCGCAGCGCGTTTCGTCGAGGTGGCGCCAGGCGGCGCCACGGTCTGCAGGCGGGCCGCGGTCCGAGCACGCGCTGCGCGGCCCGCTCACGACCGAACGCCACCAAAGCGAATCAAACGGCGCGCGCTTCCCGGCATCCCGGCGGCGCCCGCGCGGCCGCTGCCGTCAGCAGGCGACGCGCCGCGGCCGAAGCCGCAAACCACAGCTCCGAGATCTCACTGCCGCTCGCTCTTCCATTTGGTGAGCGCCGGCGCGAAAGCTTCAAAGCAGCCGAGCGTTCGCGGCGCAGTGTTAACTGCAACAGCACGCCCTCGGGCACGCACCGCGAGAGAGAGTGTTATAATAGGAACGGCATGGAAAATGTCGGGCCGCGCTAGTGTGCCTGCTGCTCTACACAGGAAAAGTAAAGGTATGGGCGAGGACAGGGAGGAGGGATGCGCACATACTGCATAATCATGCGGCTATACTTTAACTGCAAGTGACTGTGTTAGTGAAGTTCCAATGTCAGAATTGCTCGAATTCTGAAGGACGAAATCGGCGATTCTTCTCCGTGTTCAGCGCAAAAGGTGTACAGCGCTGTTTGTAAGCCAGACGACTAAACGCTGGTCACTTGGAGAAGCAGCGCTAGTAGACTAGCTAAACAAAAAATAAGAAGGTATAATTATTTAGACACGCTAGGAGATGCACAATAGTGTATAAACTTGTACAAACCCATGCATCATATTAAAGAAAATGCTGAAGGAAAACAAAATAGAAAAGCCCAGAACGAACATGACAGGAAGATACTCTCAAGAAGTTAATGAAGCAAAGTGCTTGTGATTAAAGAGACAGAGATAAACATAATGTAGAAACGTCAGTAGATCGGCCAAAACAATACCCCCCTCTACACACTAGTGCCAAGGTCACAAAAAATAAATAATTCAGTGGCGAATTAGCCGCAAATGCGATATATATATATATATATATATATATATATATATATATATATATATATATCCACACACATACACTACGTGTAGCTTGCCGCAATTCACACACACACACACACACTTGGACACCGCTAAGGCGAACGCATTCATACAAAGGATGCGACACTTTCACTGTCACAATGAGCCTTAACAGCGGCAAAAATATCTCGCAACTTCTGAGTACAGACATCGCTTCGCATCAGCGTGTGATGACAAGATCGAACATCTCACTGGGCACTTACACTGTACGGGCTAGCCCATTCATCGGCACGGCAGCATGCCAGCGGTGGATGCATGTCTAAGAACTGTACATCCCGTCATCGCACTCGTGAACACCTTAGATGCAGTGCACATAACGAACGCCCAGTTGACAGGTACAGGTAAGTATACTACAGCGCTTCGAAACAAAAAATGACCGCACGCCCGCACAATGACCGGCGCCCGAAGCAAACAAGGGCAAAGCTCACAACATTCTTACGCGCTTTACGGAAGACTGAGGAAAAAGATATCCCCGTGAAGAATATTCAAACAGAGAGACACGAGAGCTGGATGAACGAAACGAAGGACGGCAACGCGCCAAAACAGGAAAGAAGGAGGGAGAGGGAAGAGAAGGAGAGGGGCGAAGCACTAGCGTGAACGAGAGCAGGAGCTTTGGTATTCATCGCGGTATCGCGGCAAAGAGATTGCATCGAAAATGCATGAGCGGCTGGGGAAGTGAAAGCCGCGCGACGCCCTCCCACCCCCCCTCCCTTCTCTCCACGTATACCGGAGGGCAGACCGTGCTTT
Source organism: Dermacentor andersoni (assembly GCF_023375885.2). NCBI lineage: Eukaryota > Metazoa > Arthropoda > Arachnida > Ixodida > Ixodidae > Dermacentor > Dermacentor andersoni. The sequence continues at coordinate 315,058,704 of NC_092814.1, read as the reverse complement.
GCAAGCCGCGCGCACACCCTTATCGCCACTCTTTCCCAAGCATTTCCAAGCTCGCTGGATATCCCCAAAAGACGAGAGGTTCTCAAATTGTTCGCTTTCGTCGCACACCGGCGAACGGCGCCGCGAAAGGAAAGACCAGCCGGCAATACGCAACCACGCGCTCATCGGGTAACTAAATCAAGAACAAAGAATGTCGCTATGCTTGCGTGAGCCGGAACAGTGATAAGCCGCGCGTTGGTCACATCTCGGGGCTCGAACCAAGCGATCTACCGAGGGTAATCCTCCTTCAGACGCTGCGTGATCTTACGCAAATGACAGCATCCCCGTTAAGTTTCTATCGTATCTTTGTGGCTTCCTAGAAGCCCGATGTTGCCTCAAAAGTTGACTGAGACAGCCTCCGCCATAAGCTTCGGCAAGACCACAATATCGACTCAGCGGGGGACTGCGATATCGTTATTGCGACATTGTGAAAATGGGAGGTACTGAACAGCTATCGTCACACATCTTGGGACGGCGGTGATATTAATGCGCACACGTAGTTACAGTAGCCGAGCTGTGCTCCGCACACCTGGGCTCGAAATTTTTTTTTTTTTATTTGCGCACATTGCGCGGGGCCGACAGCTATTGCCCCAGATACATCGTAAGAAATACAGCAACGGAAATCATTAAAAACGAACAATAACTTGCTGCAGCAATGTTAAGTACCGAATGAGCCAGCCCGCAGTCTGCAATATGCGACACATCCTCCTAGGTACACCTTAAAATATTACCTAGGAAAAAGAATGCCCCGTAGAGGGGCGTGATAATACTTAAGATATCAAGTACGATTTTCAAATGTAATGTGAGGTGATGTAAGAAATGTACTCTGTTTATTATGACCTGCATCAAGTTTGGGTGGCCTGTCTGCAGATTTTATTCTTGCCTGCGCAAAGCTCACCGTATTTGCGTTATTGACGTGGCCAATGATTGGGCAGTTGCAATTACTTCCTCGTCGGAACTATGGGAACAGTCGCCTCTCCTGCTGCATTGTAATACGCCTTAAAATTAGGGGTGGGTTGTTATGCAGTTTCAAATACGAATCGACTATTACCCACTACCTATTTCTATTCGTATTCGACAAGGAACTAAATTCAGTATTTAAGCGCCAAAACCACTATTTGATTACGAGGCACGCCGAATAATTTAAACCACCAGAAGTTCTTTAACGTGCACCTAAATTTACATATGCGGGTGTTTTCGCATTTCGCCCCCATCGAAATGCGGCCGCCGTGACCGGGACTCGATCCTGCGACCTCTTGCTTAGCAACCGAACACCACAGCCACTAAGCAACCACGGCGGGTTCTACAAGGAACTGTTCGGTATTTTCGAATACTGGAAGATAACCACATATTTTACAACGACCTACTGTAAGTCTCGCTACTGTTCTCTGTATGCTGAACAAAGCGTACCGAATTATCAGAAGTGAAACAACGACAAAATTTTCTAACCAATGCAGGTACAAATTATGTTAGACAGGCTTTGGTTTCGGCTTTGCGGCGGAAGCTTGCACGATAACCACAATTTTTGCTTGTAGGCTAATTTAGACGAAGTGTAGTCATGTAGCAGTTATCTTTTACGCTACAACTAGCGATGCTTTTCGTTTTTCTTTTCCTTGCAAGAAGCCTGTTTACATGCGTTTACGGCAGACATATTCTTCAACGTTATGTTTTTTTCCACAATGTGTGATCTTATATCGGCAACCATTAATTTCAGGTTATTGGAAAGCTAGTCATTCATTCTTGGAAACCTGCAGTTTCTTAAATACCAAAAAGTGATCCTGCGTATAAAACTGGCCCTCTGTCCCCGATAGTTAGCTGTCTTTATTGCACTAGTCAGTACAGGCCTGGTATCTAATTATACCGAAATGCATACTCCAGCCGCAAATATATGCGGCTGCATTTGAGTATTCTATATTCACTCTTCGTATTAGATACGTATTAGATTCGTATTCGAAAAAGCTGATATTCGCCCACATCTAGTCAAGATCAATAAAGTCCCGTAAATTAGGTTAGCGGTTTATCCAGCGATCAACAGTTAAGCTAGTATGCATAGTGTGTCATGTTTCCACAAACATTACGATGAATCAAAACTCTGCACTCTAACGAGATGGTAGAAACCTTGCAAGTCAAGGCCGCGCAGCCTATTTCGACGAGGAAAAGGAACGGAAAGCGGCTCCAACGGTTGGCACCAACAACTATAACGGGTCGAACGACGACGCGTTCCTTTTCTTCTTCATCGACCGGAGAGCATAGAAGGCGGCTGTGGCCGCCTGCGCCATACATCGTCATTCTCGAAGCGGTGGTCTGCCGAGTCAGCAACTTCACGGGACGGTCAAAGAGAAAGCGAAGCAAGGGACCCCTGGCGGCAAATGGACGCCATGCGGTGCGCTGGAAGAACCATGGTGTCGCATCGAGGGGTATACTTGCGAGTGTGAAAAGAAACCTTTGCCGAGACAGTTGGCTGCAGGGCAACCTCCGCGCGAAACAAAACGCGGAGATGGCGCCATAGGAAAACGGCGCACGGCAGTCAAGACACAGCAACTGGAATCGCTCTACGCGTGGAACGCGGGACACTACCAAAAGCCAGCATGCGAATCTAATATCGCGATCCCTTCGGCGAGTAAGACCAATTGCTTGTCGAGGCCGATTCAGACACCGGTAAACTGTCCAAAGCAGCATTTAGCAGATAAGATGAAAGGAAAGTGGTGGGCTGGGGCAGGGCACGCCTATACGGCATACAGCACGCCCAAGCGAGAACTCCCCAAGAACCTTGACGCCCTCAATAGTGTTGTTGCACAAAGCTGCAAGAACGACCACGTATTCGTCACATCAGGCTTGATGTGGCCGACCAGGTACGCAGACGCAATGATTTGTGGACGCGCACAAAACGAAGATGGGCCGTCGTTCCGTGAGGCGCGCATAACCTCCCGAGCTCCTTTTATCCGCGTATCGACGCCAGCGCGCCACGATACGGAGGAGGAAGATGGACGCCGAGTGGGACGCCCTTCGTCATCGAAGCCAGTCGCAGAAAAGGGCCGGAAGCCGAATGGACTAAAAAAAAGAAAAGAGCGAGAGAGACAGAGAGAGCAAAAAATAAAAAGGAACGACAGAGACGATAGGAAACTGGTAAAAATGGGGAAAAGAAACGAGGAAAAAAGGAAAACGGAGCGGTCGAGAAACGCAGCTTAGATAAGGGAGAACGCGAAGCCAGCACGACGAAAGTACAACGTTGGAGGGATGAGCGGGGCACAGAACAACAAGTATAGATAGTAAGACGCGGCAGGACAGAGCCGCTGGAGAGAGTGCTGGATATCCCCTTCTGCAAGGGGGCTTTTGGGAGAGACGAAGGAGAAAAAAAAACAGGTCATCTCGGCGCGCATCTATGTATCTGCTTTCTGCTTTCTTTCTGTCCGTAGTCTTCTACCCGCGCATGACTCGTGGCAAAGAAGCAACGAAGAACGGAAAGGGACAACAAACGTAGACACGAGGGAGAAAACGAGACACACAAAGTCATATCGGAAAAGTTCGGGGAGATGATAGAAGAAGATCCAGACAAAGTTTCGCCAGCTATATAGAGCAGCCCCTCTGTACACATACACACACGCACCTTAGACATCGGCAGAAATATCGACCGTGTCCCCTGACCCAGCGACACGACAAGGATTACGCGCAAGTCAACAATCGGAGTGGTAAAAGAAGAAGAAAACACGAGAAAGAAAGGAAGGACAAACAGTAGAGGCGTACATTAGCGGCGGCATCAATGAGAGAACAGAAGCAGATAAGCAGTTGAAAACCATGCGATGCGGAAGAAAAGCAGCCGCGGAAGAAAATGCGCCTTTCAGGAGAGACAGTATCGCTAGTCGACCACGAGGGCCGAAAACCCTCCTTCCAAGAGAGTTAATGGCATTCTCAATGCTCGCTATAAAATGCAGACCAGCAATTCCCATTAAAAGGGACACTAAAAGAAAATGTTAAGCCAAGTTAGATTGACAGGTCATTCTCCTAGAAGTGTTCGTCGTTTCCTGTGAGCCAATATATGACGGTTGCGTAGAAAACTGCCACCGAATATCGCGCTGCTGGTCCTCCATTTGAATCGACCACGCCAAAACGGCCGAGTTGACGTAAGCTTACGTGACCTCCCTCTCTGCCGTTCTCTGTAGATCAGCCAGTGTTAACGCCACAGGAAAGGTACCACAACCGAAAATAGGTGGCGCCACTCACATTTTCAATTTTTTTTTTGCCGTAATATTGCCTACGAAAGTTCTGTTTTCGCTGCGAATGTCTACAGCAGCCTAATTTTTCAATCCAGCTCAAAGAAAAAAAAATTAAGTGTCCTTCGAAGTACACGGGTATCAGAAGCTGATAAATTCGACGTGCACAAACTTCGCCATGGAAGCGTGTAGCATACGCAACGTAACAGACTAAGCAGAAAGGCAAGAAGGTCAGCATGATCAGAGCAGCGTGATCCACATAGAGCTGTCGAGTTGAGCAGTAAAAACAACGGGAAACACACGCACGTACGTATGCGACGTACACACGGAAGGCAAAAGCTAGGGGGCGACCAGAGATAAAACAGAAGGTCGGAACTGCAAAACTAAGATGGAGAAAACTGTATGAAGGGGGAAAAGGGAGGACAGCAATAAAAAAGTACATACGAAGTTGGAAAGACTAAGAAAGCAAGACAACGAAACGGCGAAGGAAGAGGATCCCGGCGGAAGTGAAGCTTCACTTCCGCCCGCCCAGCTTCCGTTTTCTGCGCATAAACCTTTCCCGCGGCACGACTTCCCAGTGGGCGTACGCGCGCACACACAACAGGGTTGCCTTCTTTCCTTTCATCGACGGACGTCCCCTTGGATGTGCGGCCCGCGCGGCGACCCTTGAGCCTTCGAACCGGGGCCTTAGGCCGAAGACTAAGCGTTGCAAGCAGAATCTGGTAGCAAAGGCCAATGGTGGGTTTTAATATCTAACACGTCAATGATAACACGAAAGCATCCGTCATTTCAGTAACAGTTATACACGTACCTCCTGAGCTATGATATTTTTTTTTTATCTTTCTAGTAGACTGCGCTACAATTGCACAGACCGCAACACAGCATTAGATTCTAGATGTTATAGCGAAGCAGAGATGGCCGCCCAAATAAATTATGGCAATTACAAGAAAAAAAAGGTTAAAAACTGAACTTCTCATGGCACATATATAAAGAGGCTATTCAGCGATCCCTAAAGAAATGCCTTCTCTAAGCTTCCCTCAATCGTGACACACGCTGACACACGCTCCAACAGAGGCGTGACGTAGACGAATGATAAGGTAATGGCCGGGCATATATAATTTAGAGCGGGGCGCCGGAACTAACGGCATCTTAACCGACGGAGAGCTTAACGTCACGATGTGGCATCGCTGTAGTTGCTTGAAGCGTGGTCAAACACCCCCGTGTCATCTGCAACTACGTGGCGAGGACTACCGCAACACATAACTCGTGTTCGCACACACTGCAGATTACGCTGCACCCATTTCAACCACTTTTTACGGCTTGGGGCAACCCTTCTTTCGAATTAAAGTACAGAAGTAAAAAAAAAAAAGCAGTCGCCAAGATTCCCCCGAGAAAAGAGGGAGAGAGTCCTGCTTCCGAGCACTTTGGCTAGGGCGGCAGCCGCGGCGCGGGAGAACGGCGGCCGGCCAAGCGCGCCGTCGTGGATCGCGAGCCAGGAAGCAGCCCCGGTCGGAGAAGCCCCATCGCCTGAGTTTTGGCTCGAACCCCGGCAAGGAAGGAGCAGCAGCCGGCGGCCCGATATCTGCGGTCGACAGGCGGACGACTCCGGGGCGGCAAGCCTCATTAGCCAGGGAGGCAGCGACCACCCTTCGAAAGCCGCCCTTTTCTTTCCCGCAGCAGTGAGTGGAAGAAGGCCTCGGCGTCCGTCGGCGCGCCACTCCATTAAAGTTGCCGGCACTCCTTCGTCTCTGCTGCGTTACCCTCCTCGCTCTGGTGGTGCAGCCCGCACCGGTGGCACAGTTCAAGCACCGGAGAAGCTCCTCACTGGCGGTCTAGGTTATACGCCGTCGGCATAGCATACACGCCTGGCAGAGGTGGTTTAAAAGCGGCAAACTATATAGATCAAACTCTTGCCGCGTGCCCCCCTTTCCGTGCTCAGTCTCGGGATACGGACGTTACATTGAAGCTGACTAGAGCGCGGATAGAAATGAAACCCCGGGTGAAAAGCTCTATAAGCTCTTCCTACCATCCCCCAAATGTATCTTGCACTACTCAACAAACAGCAGCCAGGCAAACGTTTTCAGGCGAGGGATATCACTTCCTGTATAAGGGAATGGAACGTATAACAACATTTTGTAACGATGACAGAAAAAAAAAAGGGGGGGGGGGGGCTGCAACGTGACAACACAGTGCGGGTGAAAAGAAAGGAAAATCAAGGGGCAGTAGATATCCCTACATGCATGAATTCGAAAGCAGGCGACCACGTGACTCGAGCGGCAACGTCAGAAGAAGCGCGGCGACGTAACGTGACCAACGGTGTTCGTCACAAGGTGGCAGAACGCAAGGTCGTGGTTTCGACTCCTACCAAAGGTCGCGAGTTCGAGCACCTAAATTAACTACCTCAATTTACTGCACCTTCATTAACAGCAAAGGTAGTGGGGTTCGAGTGCCTTAACATCAAAACTCGTGGGCTCGACTCGCACCAAATGTCGTGGGTTCGAGTACCATAATTAATTATATCTTAATTAACTGTGCTTTAATTAACACCAAAGGTCGTGGGTGCTACTGCCACCAAAGAACGAGGGTTCGATGACTGGTCACGCCAACGCCGGATTTCCCGCCTCTATGCCATATAATGTTTTCGCATTAAGAGAGAGAGAGAGAGACACAACATAAGCGCCTGCAGTAAGTAAAGCGTTGGACAAAGCAGAATTGAGACTTAAAACGGAAACAAATTCAGCTAGTAGAAGAGCAACAAGCGTCACCTCTGGTATCTGGCGATCCCAAATACAAATTCACGTTAGAAACTAACACAGACTCCAGAACCAATCTCTCGCCACATTTACGGATGACAAAGCGCACTGTCGTCGCCCAAATGCGCGAGGCGCTGGGCTCTGCGTGACAAGAAAAGCACAGGGAAGGAAGCGTAATGGCAGCGACGCGCCAAAAGGATAAACGTAATGCAGCTCGATTAGAAAGCTCGGCGAGAAACGAGAGAGCGGCTCCAACGCGCCCTTGGAACAAAAAGGTTTCTGACTCCACCGCCCGCCCTCCTTCCAATGTTGGAGAGGAGTCACTGCCGCCGCTGAAATTCTTAATAGCAGCGCACGCGCAAAGACAAAGAGACGAGACGGCCAGCTGAGAAGACGCGGGAAGGAGAGCGGGGCGAGGATTAAAAGAAGAGAGGTGGGAGGGAGGCAACATTCGGCTCTCAGCAAGGAGGACGCAGCCAGCGAGCGGCAGGGACGGCGCGAGAGAAGGGGATAGGGGGAGAGCAGAGCGGCGTTGTTTTCGTCCAAATTCCATCATACACTTCATTAATTTCTCATTCCCATGCAAATGAAGAAGACGCGCGCGGCGGGCGCCCTCTCAGAAGCAAGCGGACGCCGGGAGGAGGGGCAGGCGCCCACTCCGTAATGACGGTGGCTGCGGCGCACGCTAGAAGCTTGAGTGGCCACCACGCAGAGGCTGCTAAGGCGGCGGCCTGCGAAGGATATTGCGACGGGGCGAGTTCGGCGCGGAGGAGAAAGCAGCGACTGCCGCCTCGCCACAGCCATTCTCCTCCTTTCTCGAAGCTCCGCTTTCCTACCCAGGCTCATGAATATGTTTTGAGAGTGCTTCCCTAAAGGGAGCAGGAGGGACACCACGCCGTACGCGTCCTCACCGGGCAGACGGGAGAAGTGGGCGCCTGCTCCTTCTTTTTCCATGCTTTAACTGCGAGTGAATTAAAGGGGAACTGCAAAGGAAACTGGGAGCAAGCTACCAAGAGCGGATACTCGAATACGGGAAAGCGCAGCGATTCGAATATATGCCAATAAAAAAAAAAAAGGTGAACACGTATAAGGCGCGAAGGCAGCCAAAGCAACAAAGAACACAAACTTTTTTTAAAGAAAGGATTAACGCCTATTAAGGCGCAAAGGGGGGGCAAGATTCATCGGGAGAACTCGAGCCGAGTGTTATTTAGAAAGTCTCGGGAAGAACCCATAATGCCGGTATGCGAGGAACGCGCAAGGCCAGGGAACGAGTCCGTGCAACATAGTGCGGGAATCGATTACGGGGGAGGAAAATCTTACATTCGAAGCGCCGCTGGAGCGCCACGGCAGCTGTTTAAATGCCAAATGAAGGACCGCATTCAAGCAGAACCAGCCACATAAGATGCAGTGGCTCAGAATTTGACGAAAGCATCGAAGACGCTGCACCCGAACTAAAGCGGGAAAAAAGAAGGAAAAAGAAAGGGAACGGCGCGACAAGTCGCCACGCTTATATGTTTCCCTTAGGACTAAAAGTGGGCGCCCATGTTTCCTAAAGAGAGGACAGAGGAATAGATTCGCCTCCGTCAACAGGAAAGAAAGAGCATCGCGGGTTAAGAGGTCGTGTTGGAGATCCAATTGGCCACAGGGCCGGCGGCGGCACGGCGAATAAGACAATCCCGTGCGACGTGTTGAAAAAAAAAATAGGAAGAAGAAAAAGAAGGCAATTGACTCTCGGTTTTACAGTCGGCCTTAAGAACAAGCGGGAGCCCGCACGCACGCACACACGGGTAGATCGAGGTGGGGAAGACCAGGGCTCGCCGCCCGAAGCTCAAAGCGCCGCCGTCCGTGCGTGCGTGCGTGAGGAGGCAGCGGCGGCAGTGCAGCGCGGAGGGAAAGCAGGGAAGAGGGGGGGGGGAGGGAGCGCTTATCTCCGTGCAAACGATGGCGCCATCAAAGCACAGAGCGCAACAATTTCATCACTTATTCATGGCCGCCAAAGCACCGCTCGTTTCCGCCAGCCAGATTCGGGCCTCTTTCGCGCCAATGGGCGCCCTTTGCGGCCCCCGGAGGGCTCGCCCGCTTTTTGGGGCTCGTTACACGCGCCGACACTACTCGGCTTGCTCGAGAGTCGTCACTCCGCCGCCGGCTTATCTGCGTTCGCCTCCCCCCCCACTCACACACACATCGGTGAAGAGGTTCGTGCGAAGCCCCACTCGCCTCCTTGCTCCTCATCTTTCTCTACAAGCGCGCACTTTTCTCTCAAAAACACCGGAACACGGGAATGCGGTCAACGCCGCCGACCTGCTACATTGAAGCGCCCCGGAGAAAACTGTTCAACGCCCGACACACGTAAGCACATTTGATTGGCGCCTTCTCGCGAATCGAGGTGGAAATGGAGGCGCGAAACCCGCCGTATGGCGGGTGGCGCGGTCGCGCGGGCCCTATCTTGAAAGCGATCTACGATGAGTACACAGTCTAGGTGAGCCGAGGGCTCATAGCTTCGTGTGCGCTGTGTTCTCGCGCAGCTTAATTCGCGTTGAAGCGAGAGGCAGAACGAAGGTCAATTCGCTCGCTGCTGCTGCCGCGCTTACGCACTCCTCCGTTTCGGCAGCAAATCTCCGAAGTCATTGAGTGAGATGTGCTCATGTTTGCTTGTGCGCGCGTGACACCATGCTGGTTAATTTAGTTAGTAAGCGAATGCTTACAAGTTTATACTGCCGATAAAACTACTATCCTTAGTTCGTATAGATGTCTACTAATTTGCTATCGAAATCTCTGCTTCGCTTTTGCGGTGAAACTTCGACTTTTTCTGTTTTGTTTTGCAATGAAAGCGAAGCACGTCCAGAAAAGCCCGGTTTCTCGCGCTATTGTGCGCGACAGACGGAAAGGACCGAGTGCAAGTATAGAGCGCGAGATTGAGCGCGGAATACACAATTCTGTGTTCTAACAAGTATTTCCCTGTGCATGTGAAATAAGCGACTGCTGGCACCCGTGCTCGCATGGCGGTAAGCAGTTTAACGTGATCCAGAACTAAAATAAGGCAAGTCGAGGCAGAGTCCAAGAGGAACGCACGTGCTATAAATGGCCGTTCTCCAATGGCGAGTTGCACCTGCCGGATGATGAGCACGATAGACGTCTCACCCACTGAACGAACGGAATGGCTCGTGTATTGCCGCCTTGTAGTCATTGAAAATGTGTTCAATCAGGTTCGGTGCAGCACACCCGCTGCACTCGCCAGTCGTATTTAACCACACTGCACATATAACGGACTATAAAGAAAGCAAAAGTAAATAAAGCAATGCGTAGAACAAAGTGAACGAAGGGCGGCGTCACAAGTGAAACTCGCATTGGGCACTTACGCGAAGAAGCGGCTTCACTAGTGCCGACAAGTGTTGAGAATAAAACTGGCTAAACCACCCAGCAGCGGCGACAAAGCTGCCCGTGTCGGTAAAGGGCAAAAGCGCTACGAATTTCGTTGTGTTCCTTTGTTTCTACAATGTATTCGTTAAGCATTCGCCATTGCCTGTCGATACAGAAGTATGGCGCACGTTATGCGAGCGTAGGAGAGCGAGACCGATCGTTGACAAGATGTCGAAATACTGAGCGTATCCGTAGTAGGAATCGCGGAGGAGAGAGAGAAAGAGAAATTCACCGACGATTACCATATTCCCTAATGCGAAATTTGAACGCAGCTCTTTATGTGTTTTCACTTCGGGATATATTGGCTGGCGCGGATAATCTGTCTCGAGCAGCAAGTTGCAAAACGGAGCGAAGTGGGCGCGATTGCCTCGCTAATCCGGAGATCGCGAGAGGCAGGGCGTAGGTGACGCGTGGGCGCGATTGACAGCATCCGCAGCAGACGGACCTCCCAGACGACGCGCGCTACTCTGGCGTTACCTAGAAGCTATCGTCGCCACAAAACCCTTCTTGCGCGGCACTACGGCTTTTCTACCGCTTTCGCCATACCCTCTTCCTCCGCTTTCCTCTTCGCGCTCTCTTCGCTTTGTCCCTTCTCATCCGCTTCTGCGCTCCACGTTCGCTCTTTCATCTTTCGCTGTGCTCGTTCTCTCGGTTACGCCGAGGCTCGCCCCACGAACTGGCGCCTAAAAGCTGCGCTTTAGAAAAGAAATTTGGCTTAGGCACCCTGTTGGAGTTGAGGACGATCCCACCGCTGTCAACCAGTTGTTGGATCTGGAGGACAATACCAATTGCTGTCCCCCAGATTGACCTTGCCGTTGGGTGCGGGAGTTGGCCGAGGTTGAGGAGGACTTTGAGATGAAAACTGGAGGTTTATTCACATTATTTACAGTGAGAGTACAAAGAAATTAACAGTCATAAAGTCATTACGGGCCGGCAGCAACTCGGACGCTGCGGCCCGTGGCAAGAAGCTCGAAAGGGATGAATGAAGGAATGCTCCGTTGCTGCTTCCGGTCTCTGGCTTTTAACCCTTTCGCTGTCTTGAAGTCACGTCACGTTCGGCCAATCGGCGAGCATGCTCAGGTGGCGTCATATTCTGCCAATGGTAGGCGCCCGTGCAATTGTGTCACATCCGGCGCACAGGGTCGCTTCTTGGGCCCCAATTGTCCGAGGGCTTACTCCACTCTGCGGCATTGCCTTCCCGATCTGCAACTGCCTTCACAAAGGCGGATGGAGGGATTGCTGCCAGGGCTTCACGGTGCATTACAGCAGTCTTGCCTCGGGACCCACGTTACCTGGAACAGTGCCAGGCTCTCGCTACACTTTCGGGAAGAGCCAAGCAGTGAATAGCTCCACCTGCGGCGCACGAGGTGGGGGACGCCAACTCGTTTGCACGTGCCGCGCCTCGGGAACGGGGTAGATCTGCTTCTGCGTTCCTTACTTAGGTGTGGCGCGATTCGATGTGGTCTGGTGAACTCGGAGTAGGCTCAGGAAAAGGTCCCGTATCTAACAACCCTCACTGTGGCTCAAGTCCAATCAAATTAAACAAAACTAAAAACTAGCATCTGTCCAGCGCACTTCGTATGACCACAGCTGCGCTCTTGGAACCTACTTCCACATTTTTTTCAGCGTTACAAGAAGCGAATTACGTAGCTGAAGTACACTCGACCGCCCTCCATAACTGAGTAATTAAAAGTGAACAGAGCACTGGTACTACTCGCGGATAGGGGCGCCTCCTGAAAGAGACGGCTGCCTGAGCGCAGCGACCAGAGCGCCGTCGTGCGTCAGCGCCCCGCGCGGCGACGGCGCAACAGCCACGCGCGGAAGAGGAGACCGCCGGAGGCCGCGAGTAAATAATTCGCTCCGCGACCGGCGCGGGTCGAGGCTCTAAAAGGGAAAGGAGAGGGGGAGGGGGGGCGAAAAGAGATTTGAGACAATCGTTTGCTCTGCGCCGCCGACGCCGCTTTACGAGGAGATCAGCGAGGAGAGCTCCGCGCAGATTGCTCGCTCGCCGTGAACTGCGCCTCTCCCCTTTCTGCACGCGGTTATTTTTGGGGAGGGCGCTGATACGGGATAAGCGCCGAGACGGGGAAAGAAATAAAGGAAAGGAGCGCGCGCGCTCTGTCTTTCTCCGCGCTGCCGGTGACAAAACGGGCGGCCCTAATATGCAACTGAGCACGCCTTTCATTGAAATTACTGCGTATAGAAACCTCAAGGTGACAAATACTCCACTTACAAATAGCACGGGATAATGCAACCTAGCGTAGAAAAAAGACAGATGCGCCCTGATATTATGCTAAATGTGTGTTTGTGCACAAAGGGAACGAAATAAGACACGCCTTAGCAATTCCAACTCCACGAGCAAGCAGCTCCACCGGCGTGCAGTCAATTAAATCGATCGAAATGAAGAGAAGAATAACAAAATTCGGAGCAACGAAAAATAGAAACTAAGAGGCACACAAACGAAGATAAAGACGTAGCAAGTAGGCGAGCGAACCACGGCAGTCCCAGGTCAAAAAGCGCTATCCACCGGAAGGCACAACGCACATGCAGTCGCGGCCGTCGCCATTTCGGGCACGTGCGGCACAAATATTACGGGCACTCAAACTCGCAGGCAGCGGCAGTCATCGATCAAAGCCGAGGTCCTGTTTGCCCACGTCGGCGTGGGAAAACAGTCACAGCTCGTGGCACAGCGCCAGCAGTCCGGTACGCACAACCGGAAGTTGGGAAACAAGACAGAGCAGCAGTCGCGAAGGATTGAAATGAAAAAAAAAAAAAGAACAGTCAACATGCAATAACAACAGTTTGGAATCTACCAGTAGCTTGCCGATGTTTTTTCTTTTCGGTCACAAGCGCCCGTCATTTGAGAACCAAGAGCTTCAACTACAGAAGCCACAAGTAATGGGAGATACATATGTACAACGCAACAATGAGATTAGAAGCAACACCGCCCCTAATCGCCGCAGCCTCATAAGTGTCTGCGGAGTGATGCATACAATATCGGTGGCGCACGTGTACACCGAAAGATGGTGCACAAATGAGATACTATACGACAAAGCTCCACGACTACAGCAGTAATGATGTACATATCGTGCAAACACGCATACAGAGCCACAGACGAGCGACAGATCCACACATGGCTGGCCGAATCACACGCGCGATGGCGGAAGGGTGAACGAAACCCACACTGTGGAAGGCTGAGAGCGAGATTTTACAGAAGTCACATGCTCCGAAAATTCCATACGGAACTGAATATAGCGACAGGAAGAAAATCGGCCCTAGAAAGCGCACGCGCGCGAGTGAGTTTGGCCCACGCAATGGCGGCGGCAAGCGAAATGTCTAGCACCAGAAAGAACGGACCTGCGATAGTCGGATAAGAAACTGAGCTGACGGAACAATGAGAGGCACACCGGCGCAGCACCGAGCGGCGTGCGCAGACAGGCCAAACAAAGCGAGCAGAAAGAACCCGGCACGGTCGAGCGACCAAACACGCATTCGAGATGAAGCGATAACGGCGCCGAGCGACGATCAGCGCGAGAGCGGGAGGGCCCCCACCCTCCCGCCACTAATGTTCCGCCGACGCCAATGTCAACACGCCGCCGCGCCGGCCACGGCGCGCGGAGAGAGTGGCGTCCATTAAAAACAGCGCGGTGAGGCAAAGAGCGCTCGAACAGGTAGCCCCGGCGCCGCTCCGAGTAGCCGGAGACGCCCAGGAATCAGCATAGCAACTCTATTACGGTGACAAATGAAGGGCGCCGCCGCCGCCGCAACAAGCGGCCGCCTCCCTCCCTCCCCCGCTCTATTCGCCCGCGCACCACCATCACTACAACTACACGTGCTTTTCTCGATACCGCCACGACCCGCTTGTATGCGCTGGGCGGCGGGGGACTTCGCTTCTCAGTGTCGCATGCAAAAGCTGGCCGAAAAATTGAGATAAAGGAAACAACACGCTTCGACAGGAGGAACGAAAGCCCGAGAGTTCGCGAAACAGCGGCCATGTTGCGAGTTCTGGAGCTCCTGCGGACGCTAGCTCACAACCCTTACCTGCGCTGCTTGGAACGCTGGGGATGCACGCCGCGAAATACTGGCTGATCTGCGGCTGCGCTGTCACCTCCACCGTTAATAACGTTATATTTGTTTTGAACTGGGCAGACGCGCTGATATGCACTTAAGTGATTCCTTCTGGCATAAGAGCTGCTTACGCTCATCAGGCTCTGCAAGGCAACGTCAAAAGGAGTTCTCGAATCCTAGGCTACAGTGCGCAAGTGATGCAAGTAGTAGTCTGTCGTTGCTGAGAGTCCCGAGATCAATCAGTGGTACACGAGCGCCGAGTTATCTGTAGACAGCAACCACCAGAGGAGGTATCAGCGGAGAGACCAACGTTAGGCTCGTGCTGCGTTGCGCGCCAGGCTGGCAGATACGGACATCCTGAGCATTCAATTTTGAAACGCACACTTCAGGTCACCTGCATGTCGCCTAATTACAACTAAGACGCGGCACACCGTTCAGCACGACGCACCGAAAGGCTGAGAAATTCAGAGCCTGAGATTCTGCACCAAGAGACCTAACGCTTCCGCTCAACTATGGACGTGACGCCATACTTCAGCGCAACTCGGCAAAAGCCATCGAATATGAGAGGGTAAAAAAAAAGAAAGGCAGTAGTAGAGCAAGCGCGACGTTGAGAGAAATAAGCACAGAGTCGAGCACAAGCATGGCGCCACGAAAATGGCGCAGCGGCGGCCGATAGAGCTTTTATGCTAATCGTGAGGACGGTAGAGGCCGCGGCCACGCGACATGCTTTTCGAGAGGGCAAACGGAAGCGAAAAAAAAAAGAGAAAGAAGACAGAAAGATGAACGGTTGCTACTTTCAAGCGCGAAGCTGGGTGTTTTCTGCACGCGAGAGAGGCAGTGGCAGAAGCGGGACGCCCCTATAGGACAGAACAGCCGGCATCATATATGCGGTAGCACTGCGTTATCCGGCACCGTTTCATCCAAGCAGAAACGACAAAAAACGTGGCAAAAAAGTACTCCACTAATAAAGTGCAAAAAGGGGATTTAGTAATAGTTCTGTAAACGATCGAAAGCGGCGGAGAACCAAGAGTCCTAGCACTTAGCACAAACAACTGCGGCTCGAGTCCAGCGTAATAGAGGTGGCAGTGCCCACACCGCTGCTTGAGCTTTCTTTACAATCCACGTTTTGTTTGTTTTTTCAAGAAAGACTTCCACAAACAGCATTCGATTAAGATAAAACAAGCTGTGAAGGCCGACCTTAAGCCATACACCATCCTGAAGAAATGGCTTCTGGGTTTTGTCTACGTGGAGCTGCCGATGCTACGCAAATATCTACAGGGGACTGCGCTGCTAAAAGCAGTGCACAAAACGATGACGAAATGCGAAAACGTATATATATATATATATATATATATATATATATATATATATATATATATATATATATATATATAGAGAGAGAGAGAGAGAGAGAGAGAGAGAGAGAGGACCGGGATCTAGTGGTGCCTGTCCGCGGGGTGCCGGTAAGCAGCACAAGCACGAAAACAGAGTACGGCACGAGGAGTAAGGTAGCGTTCAATTTCAGCGTCGTCTGCTTATCGAATGATACGTAGATTAACGAACTGCGACTAACGAGCAAAGGTCACCTGTGGAGAGCTACACTGAAACCGTGAAAACATACATATACGAGTGTAGTCGAGGCCGGAAATAGATCAAACGTCGCGAGGCGATTAAATATCGACCTTGCCCCCAACTGGAAAGCTGGCTTTCCGCCTTCGCTCCGGAGCGTTAGGAAAATCCGCCGACGGTAACTACACAAACAGCGCGACACTCGTCACGGTGGCTCAGTGGCAAGGGCTGCTGAGCACGAGCGGAATACAAAAATGCTCTTGCACCGAACATCAGTGCACGATACCGCAGACGTTCGCAATTAATCCGGCGCCATCAATACGGCGTCTCCTCCCACGGACTCCGTGTTGCTTTGGAACGTTAAAACCACACCGACAACTGATAAATTCCATGAGCTCGACTAAATAAACAACCGCAGCCACCAACATACCATCGCAACGTCGTATTTCAGCGAAGAGCCGCTAAAAGCTATCAATGGGAAAGGTTCCAAAGCAATATTATATATATATATATATATATATGTATATATATATATATACCACTCCGTCGGCGACGGTGGAAACAGTCGCAATGCGCGGCCCACTACAGCAATGGCTGCCTAGTATGAACAGGTGCACGGCGTACCTGGCAACCCTAAATTGCGCATCAGGCAATACGCTAATAACTTAGCGTTTTGATGCAAAAGGCAAACTGTACATGATTTCTAGATGCAAAGAAATAAACAGATAAAAGAAAAAGAGAGAAAGAAAAGAGACACGGTGGAGACAGCAGGAGGACATGTGTCGACAATTCACTGCGGATAACAAATTGTGCAACTCTACAAGAGGTAGAGAAGGAACAGTACATAAGCTTCGCAATGTTTTAGAACAGTCTAAACGTGGAAAAACCTTCAGCGGTGTTACGTCTCAAAACGGACGGACATTCCTTAGATGCTTCCCACACCCGAGTCGCAACAACGTCAACAAACCAAGCATCAGTGTTTCCGCTCGGAATTATTATATAAGGTGTTTCAGCGAAGCCTAACACTCAAAATTTAAAAAAAAAAAAATTCCTGCGGCATATAGTACAATTCTAGTCCGTAAGCTGGTCTACTCGAAGAGGCGGACGTTACTTACACAACAAATTGAAATGCGTAATCGACAATTAACAAGAATGAACTAATTAAGTTTTTAACTAATTCTCTTATGGCACTTACAAATGATAGCGGTTGAGACTGCAAGGCATATCTACTTGAAAAGAACTCTGTGGATGACACTATTTACGAGATAAACGTCGTGAAACTCGCGGTAAAAATGCACTGTTGTTCCGCTTACTTTGTCAACAAAACGTCATTATATGCATTGAGGAACAAAAGTAACTGGAACGGCAATGCATTTCTCCACAAAGTTCAGGAATTAATATCTGGAAACTGGTGCCATGCAAAGAATTCATTTTTAGTTAATCCGCGGCTCCCTGGCTAGAACTTGTAGATTGCAATATGTGCCATAAAGCAATCAGGTAAAACTTTATTAGTCAGCTTTTGTTAATTAGTCGATTATGCATTTTAAGTTTTTGTCCAAGTAATGTCCGCCTCTTCGAGTAGACCAGCGCATAAACTAGAATTGAGCGATCTGCCATAAGCAATTTTTTTAATGTTTTGAAAAAGTTAATTTAAGGATGACAAAAAAAGCGTGCGCGGAATGGGTATTTGGTCGTGTGTGTATGCGGTGGCAAGCACGCACACACACACACACACACACACACACACACACACACACACACACACACACACACACACACACACACACACACACACACACACACACACACACACACACACACACACACACACACACACACACACACACACACACACACACACACACACACACACACACACACACACACACACACACACACAGTTTCTGAAGTTCTTAACGCTAACTAAACTAATAATGTCTATAACAAGTCCCTGAACACACGGCCATTTTCGACGTTAAATTAGAAACCAGCCCGCTGAAACACCTGTATGAAGAAAGCCACTACCCGCGATGGTATAATAAAAAACGTGGCGTCCGCGCCAAGATATCTGCTCCCAAATAGAAGAACAAGCCAAGAGGACTGGAAGCAAGACGGAAACACAGCTAAGTACGGTGACTCGACTGTTGTGGGCCACACGTGAGCTAGAAGCGAGACTGCAGGCCGCAAAGCGAGCTCCCTGGGCGCCCGCAGCCGGCGGCAGAGCAGATGCGCTAAGCAAAGGCGAGTGCCAGCAGCAGCCGATGCACGCACGCATCGCGTGCACGCCATCGGGAGCAGCTCTGCGTCTCAGTGGGCGAAGCCTATTAAAAGACCGTTTACATTAGAGCCACCCCTCTTCCCTCGCCGTTCTATGTCTTTTTTTCTTCTCCCTTCGCTCCACCTCGCGGAGTTAGAAGAGGCAGCACGCGAGCAGCGGCGCGTGCCAAACCAAACAGAAAAGACGGGAGATCAGCGGCGGCGGCGGCAATCGGAATATAATCATTATGTTCCGAGTGGATAGGAGGAGGGGGTATACAACAGAGATAGCGCAAGCAGAGAGGAAAAAAAACAATAAGAGAAAGCGAACACGCGAGAGGGTCTCTCTTGCTCGCAACGAGTTGGAAAGTGGGCAGGAGCAGCGCAGCGCCGAGAACGGCGACGACGGCGAAGAGAGGCCCCCGGAAAGACGGTCGTAATGGCTTTCGAATGGGTCCGCCGGGAAGCTCTTCTCTCGCGCGCGGCGGCGGCGTACGGCGGCAGAGGCCTCCGGATAGCCAGCGAGGCGCTGCTCTGCTCGCCGCCGCTGTGACGTGCACTGTCCCTTCGCTTTCTGTTCGCCCTGACTCTCCACGGCCGAGGCGCGCTGGTACCGCATCTTGCCAATGGAGGAAATGACGGCGCAAGGGCTCTCTGGACGCTGGACACAATCGCAGTCCGCGTTTTATTGCGATAGCATTTGTATGGACGCCCCAAACGCATTTCCTCCGTCGCCGTCGCCGTGAGGGCCTACATGAAGTCCAAGGGCGATAACGCCGTCACCGCGCGCCCTATGGTGTACGTGCGAGTAAAGTCGTGCGAGGGGAACCGGCGATCGCGGCTCAATCTCGCCCGCGCGAGAGAGACTAAAGCGGGCAGGAAGCGCGCCGTCTCCCACCGTGCGTGAGGCACCCAACGTTGGGAGGCACCGGGGGGGAGGGGAAAGAGGGGAGGGGCACGGCGTTCTACTACGGCTGCAACTGCGAATGTGCCGGCTGCACGCGGTCGCCCGGCCGTATATTAAGAGCGATCTGCGGCGGAGGCAGAGTCTAGGTGCACCGGGGGGTCGTAGCTTTGTACGTGCTGTGTGTTCTCGACGCTCATTTTTCGTTAACATGATAGATAGCACGAAGGTCCCTTCGCTCGCTGCTGCTGTTGCCGCGTTACCTCACGCCAGCGTTTTGACAACGAGTTTCCGCGGTCATCGAGTCAGATGTGCTCATGCTTGCTTGTGCGCGCATGACAACCATGGATGCTTGTTAATTTAGTTCGTGCAGTTAGTGTACCTAAGTTTACAATTTTATACGGCCGATAAAACTACTATCCTTACTTCGTCCACCAATTTGCTATCGCAATAGATGCTTCGCATTTCGGGCAAAACTGCGACTTTTTTTCCCCCACCCGGCGTTCGACGCGGAGCTCAGTGATGCCTGTGCAGAAAACGTCAGCTCGCTGATCCGTCGGCTGTCCCACTTTGCCGCTACACTGAAAAGCTAGCATCTGTGGTGATAAGATGCTGGGGCCGCACGATATGAACCCAGCAGGGGAAACGCGGCTCGCATTCAAAAATAAAAACAAAGCAAGAATTGCCAGGCCAAACCAACGACCTTCTTTGTCTTGGCGGCCCGCGACTAAAAAACACTAAGTGCTCTAGCAGCGAATCGGCACGTGACTAAGAAATCAAGTTTAGCACCTCTCGTCGTCCTCGATCTTTTCAAGCGAAGTCCGAATGACGGCAGGAGGAATGCATTTGCTCCATAGCTCTTATGACGATTGTTCTGTACACGATGCGCAGCGGTCTCTAGCTGTCATTATGCAGCAAAAAAAAAAATACGAGATCGAATTATGTCTACACGACAACGCCAGAAAGGTGCCAATCTACATATGATCCCCGCAGTCATTTTACACCAATGGTGGTGAAAACGGGACTTACGTGTGAACTGGATGGCTATCGATTCCCTGCTGTCCAATACGACGCGGGGTTGCAACGAGTGACCTACATCTTCGCCACTGCCCGTAGACACGGCGTATAAATCCGGCCATAGCCACAATACGGAGCCGGACAGCGCTGCGGCGTTCATTCATTGGCGACCGCTACAGCGAGCGCGTAATGGAACGTGAGGAAAGAGGGAACGAAAAATAAAGGAACGAGGGCGCCGCGGCGGCAGCGGGAAAAAGCAATCCGAGACGGGGAGAGCCGCAAGGCGGAGGGAAAGCGAAATGGAGACAGCGAGGCGCGAAAGGTATATAGCGCGGCACACACGCCGGTTTCCATCATCGATTCGCCACGCCATCCGCGCAGCTGAGCGCGGGCGTCTATCTTCTTCCCGGCGTGTACTTCCCGCCGCCACGAATCGAG
The DNA here is from genome assembly GCF_023375885.2 of Dermacentor andersoni. Taxonomy (NCBI): domain Eukaryota; kingdom Metazoa; phylum Arthropoda; class Arachnida; order Ixodida; family Ixodidae; genus Dermacentor; species Dermacentor andersoni. The sequence goes on along the minus strand of NC_092814.1, from coordinate 315,038,029 downwards.
CCACGTGCCCGCGCGCCCCCGGGATCCCTTGCGCGAGACAGCGCGTTCCCAGAGAAAGCGGGCGACGCCGGGAGGGCGGCGCGGGAGATACGAAAAGTAGGGTGCGTGAAACACTACAACGCTGGCAGAATAGCGAGAGGCAGTAGGCGAGATACAGGATGACGACGAAGTGTCCACACAACCGCAGTTCGGGCAGAAAAGGACTTGTATGCAAAAAAAAGGAAGAAAAAAAATAAGCATACAGAAAGAAATGCAAGGAGGGGATGGGTAGCAGCAAAAAAAAAAAAAAATAATAAAAAATACAGTGAAATGAATTTTTCTTGCAGCAATCGCTGACATATAGACAGGTTTTTGCGACCGTTTGTTCACTTAGCGCAACAGGCGACGCCATCACGAAGTAAAACAAGCGTAAAGAACCTGGGAGACTAAAAACTACGTGCGACATAATCCATGGAGTTACGGAGATGCGTGCTGAAGACGACAGTGGTCAATATATACGGTTACGAGAGGCCGACTGACCAACTTGCAACCGCAGCGGGGAGAGGCCGAGGCCAGAAACCCCTCTTCGTGGCGGTGAAAACGCAAAGCGCGCACGCTTTTTCACTGAGAGGTTACAAGGCTCGAGGCCACAGGCGCGAAACAAAAGAGCTCGAAGCGCGAGCAGCAAGCTGCCCACGGCGAGTCCGCGGCTTTACGGGCATTTCGTTACCAGAGAAAGGCTGCGCATGGAAACAAACACACTCAAGCGCACAACGCTAAGAGAAGCGCGAGGGCGCGTGTTTGTGCGCGCGCGTGTTGTAAAGCAAAAGACAAGGGAAATGAGGCGGCGGAAAGGAGAGAGAGGGTGGTGTCGAGAAACAGTAAACGGACGCCGCGAGAACAAAGCACGCCGGAAGAATTAGAAGGGGGGGGGGGGGGGCAACACCCGAGGAACCAGGAGAAAACTAAAAGGAGGAGCAGAGCAGGAAAGAAGAAGCAGGAGGCTGCCGACTTCTTTTTCCTTCGGCATCGGGAACAGCAACCAAGCCGCGCCTGAGAAAAAGCAGGGGAGTACACGCAAGCTACTCCGGCGAAAAGGGAGAGGCAACACCTTCGATTTCCCGCGCGTTCGAGAAAAGGAAACGAAGCGGCCGGAGTGGAAAACAAAACACACAAGCAGAGCAGCGGCGCGTGGGGCCAGAGCGAAGCGCGCGCGGCAGCGGGAAAGCGAAGAGCAGCTAATGAAAAATATCAGAAAGCCATTAGTAAAGAGGCGCCTTCCAATTTCACGCTTCGGGAGGCATCCCTCGGTGCGCGAGAGCCGGCATCATCGGCGGCGGTGGCGCGCGTCCCGCGGGAGCGAGACGCCGCTCCGCCGTCGCCATGGAAACGCCACCGCCTTCCTCCCCATCTTCCGGCTCCTCTCTTCCCCTGCGCCCTTAGCTTTGCGATCACCCCCCCCCCCCCCCTCCTTCCGTTCTTTTTCCCACCAGCTATTCCCGAAACTCAGAGGCCCTTTCTGCCTATCGGAGAAAAGGCTCCTACGGTGCGGGATAACAGAGGCGATGCACACATCTCGCTTGTTCCTTTTATTTTGTTTTGTGCCCAAGTCCTCCGCTTCCTCCCTTCACATACACACACACACACGTTGAACGCCACTGCAGTGTGCTGCAACGAAGCCAAGTCCAGCGCGGGGTGCGAGCCGCGTCCTCTCGTACGCATAAGAGGGTGAAACTAATACATACAACGGGTACAACGGTGCCCACGGGGGAGGGGGGGGGGGGGGGCAAAGCTAGAAAGCCACCCTCATCGCCTCCGCAAGGAGCTCCACCAATAGCTGGCAAGAAAACTAAACATACTAAGGAGGTTTAAAAAATATAAACCTAGGGAGCGACATCGCGATGAAGGCAAGAGCAGAAGGGCGAGAAGTAGAAGACACGCAAGGGAATCCAGACCCCACTATCTCGTTTTCGGTCGCGGAATAAACACGGCTTCCAATATAATTCCACGGCACCTCGCCTCCGAGGCAAAGCTCGATGCCGGGGCGCTCAGCCGAGTCTCCTGTGGCGAGACGCGGTGGCGGAGAGGAAGGGATTGCGCGTTCGTGTGGGATCCCCAACCCCTAAGCCTCTCACAGATGCGTGCGACGCCGCAGCAGCGCACAAGCAGATGAAACACAACTCGGTCTGGCCCACACCCTTACTGTCCCTCTCTATCTCTTTCTTTTTCTCCCTCTCCACTTGGAATACTGCAGCTCGCTCGCGCAAACATGTGCCGAGCTCATTCGTAGGTAAGGCGCGAGCTGTATCACGCGGCGAAATGCACGACTCCCGTATTATATATTTCTGCTTTTCGAAAAGGCGCGCACGCTGTCACTGAAGATGTTGCATTCGGTTATTAAAAAAGCTTCAGCAAGCAATAAAATGTCGAGGAAGACGAACACTGCTCTCCAAGCCCAAGTAGTACATGCTCTTTCTTTTTGCGATCAAAAATAAATTAGGAACTTGACATTCGAAAAAGAAACCTGGTAAAGCTACTCATGAAGCTAAAGGAAAAGTTAGCTGGCATACATCCCGTGAAAAGGTGCCACGCCAGAGCCTCTTCATGTTTACATGAGTAGGCGGAAACAAGCCGCCTAGATGTCCCCTCCTTCGCGCGCCACTGCTCCCTCCCGCCCCTACCTCCCCGCTTTTAATTTTTTAAAGTTATTTTTGCGTAGAGTCTGATGTCGTCGAAAAAAAAGATCATAGTAGTACTGCATGTTTACGCTTATGTCGCCAACAGCGCTTTACACCAGCAACGAAATAGGATATTGAGGTCACTGCAGGTTTGCGTGCTCTCTGCTTGGTTAGACATCGCGTCACCAGATGTCGCTGCCAACGGTGTTGCTGCCGTACATCTCTCCGGGAATCCGGTATACAGCAAGCGTTAAGAGGTGTAGGCACAAACTAAAACTCTCTATTATTGCGGCGTTTGCTACCACAGCAAGCTGGGAATAGAGATATAGTCCAGGCCCCCGAGTAGTGCGACCCTGGCCAATACTTCGTCCCTTCAAGGCAGGTCGCATCGCCAAAGAAATGACGAGCAACCTGATCGTTTCTGGGTGTACGGATGACCCCGCCGCGAATTGAGAGAAACGAGGGAACGTGCAGGGGAAGTAGACGAATGAAAGAAGAGGTAGCAGAAGGCAGGGACTACAGAGTCGAAATCTTCCCGCCGACACAAGCAAGGCAAGGTGCAGAAACGGCAGTAAAGGAGAAAGTATGGCGAGAGGGAGTGAAGCGAAGCAGTGGGAGGAAGAGCCTTAGTTAAGGGCAGTCCATCGTTCCTGGGGCGATATATAGACCTAAGGCGCCTACAGCCAGACAGAGCTCGGAACAGGAGAGCGGAGCCAGCCAGCGGCTCGCCTCTTCTCGGCGGCCGAGGGTAAAAGGCATGGAGGACCATTACGGGAAACGGGCCATAAAAACGTGTCCTGAATCGCGCCCGGACTTTTACGCAGGATAGCCACGGTGAAGCGCCCGCCTTACTTCTTTTCGTTTTTCTTCTATCATTCGTTCGGCAGAACGGCTGGATGTCAGAAGGTGGGAAGAGGCACCAGACGCGTCACGGATACTGACCAACCAACCAACTCCACTGTAAACACACACACACACACACACACACACACACACACACACACACACACACACACACACACACACACACACACACACACACACACACACACACACACACACACACACACACACACACACACACACACACACACACACACACACACACACACACACACACACACACACACACACACACACACACACACACACACACACACACACACACACACACACACACACACACACACACACACACACACACAGTCAGTCTCAGCAGGTCGCGCGCACAGAAGCTACGCGTTTGGGGACCGGTACAGCAAACGCGTACTGCAGACAAGGTGGACATCCGTCTTCACAGTGACTAAGCAGCGACCTTAGAGAGCCTTATAAGCGTGCGTGACAGGACACTACGAGTACGATCATCTCGGCCCTTTCGAAATGCGCAGCGGAAGAACTTCAAGCGACAGAGATTTGTCTTCTGAACAAAAGCCAAGTACAATAAAGGAAGACACACACACACACACACACACACACACACACACACACACACACACACACACACACACACACACACACACACTCAAAGAGATAGATAGATAGATAGATAGATAGATAGATAGATAGATAGAGAGAGAGAGAGAGAGCACGACGGGCAAAAGTTCATCGAACGTTTACGGCGAGAGCGGCGTTAACTTTCTTGTCTGTATGTTAATTTGGTATTCCCAGAATACACAGCGTGAAATACGGTTTAACGCGATAGGAATAATTGCGCGCTGAAGGGGGCTGCCGTGAGGACGTTTCATTTCGCAATCCCCGACGCGGTAAAAGTAAGTGCGTGCTGCGCCAGCTTCATCAAAGGGCAAATGTTAAATAAGATGGGGCGTGGGGGGTGGGGGGGGGGGGCTATAAAGTGAGGAGGGAGGGCGGGGGTATCACTGCTTTCCCCTAACTGAGGAGTGTCATTGCCTTTCTAGGTAGATGGGTTACAGGTTGGCCGTTCCATAAGAACGACACCGATGAACAGAAGGATGCCGTTACACGATTTAACACAGGGGGTTACCGTGGCGACATCGCGGCACAACAAAGAAATGGGGAGAACAGCAAGTGCTGTCGTAACATATCATTTGCAGTTCGCCAGAAACGAACCAATATTTCTCGAAGCACGCCAAGTGCCAACACACCTGCTAGCAACTGACGAGCGCACAAACACCGAAGCGTTAATAAGTGCATCCGAGAATTTTACAAAGAGGACGCTGAAGAACTGAAGTCAAGGATGAAAATGCCCATGAAGAGGCAAATTACAACACACGTACCATTCCGCCACGCGATCTCAAAGAACACGTAGAAAGGGGGGCACGTACCTGCAGAGAGAAAAAGAAAGAAAAAAATCGACGTTAGTGGCGAACAAAGAGAAAGAAAGCACACACGCTGAATTCATTGCTTTAAGACATTGGTTTTATTATTTATACAGTAGAAGCTACTGAGAGCCGATACAGACGTCTTTTCTTATTTTTTTTTCTTTAGACGGAGCAGCGTATCCGACATACAGATGCTTACAAAGGAAAGGCAGAGCCATTAGCGCACATTCGATTACGACGCGCAGCACAACATCACAGAAGCCCAATACAGGGTTATAAGCAATATATGCAGTTATAAAATGTAAAATTAATTCAAGATAAAACGTAAATTAGACATTGAAATTTCCTGTTGGCATTAGTTTGCTAACAAACCTTTTCTCGCCCACTAAGACAAATTATAAAGGAGAGTTTGCTTAACCAAACGATACCTGTGTAGTTAAAATTGTACGACTACAGAAACCACTTCAAACTTCAAGAAAGAAAGAAAACATTTTGCTAGAATAGTGAAGGCGCTAGTTTCAAGCCCGGGGTTAGCCGGTGAACAGCTTGGAAAGCCAGCCTCGGCAATCACCGATACGCCGCCAGCACAGTAACTAAGTCCGGTCTTACAAAAATGTACCCAACAGAAACGAGGGCAGAAGAGCGCCACGCGCCTTCAGAGGAAGTTCAAAAACGCGCGGGAGCTTAATAAGAGCAGAGCAATCGAGGCAACGAAAGTCGACGTGTGAAGAAGAAAAATAAAATGCGAGTCGGATGGAGAGGGGTGGGGCGAGACACGGCCGGGACGAGCCGGCATGAAAGAGTGGGCGCAAGATGCAAAGCAGAGAGCGCGGAGTGGAGCTGCAGCCGGAGAGAGTCCATAATACAGAGAGCGCCGGTCAAAGAGGCAGTCGCGGCGCTCAAAGCCCGCACACACAGACAGAGCGCTGCTAATGGATAATGGAGGCGAAAGAGCCCTAATGAGAATGAAATTACTTCGCCCCCACGTGGCTCATAAAGGGAACAAACGAACGTAGAACAAAGGGGGCCCTCCCCCGCCGCCAGAAGACAGAGGAGGTGAAGGAGGCTATACCAGGGAAAAAAAAAAAAAGGTATCAGGAAAACGACTGGCGAAAAAGGAGGCGCGTACCATCAAGCACTTCGTCTGATAAGTCCTGTCATTCCTATCAGAGGCATGGCGTTGCTGCAGGTGTAGCGATGAGGCGAAGTTGGAGTACGCGCAGGTGAGTTCGGACTCGAGTACAACCGGAAGAAAGGCGAGGCCAACTGAATTGGCAGATGCACGCGATTAACTTGAAGCGTTCTGCTGCCGCAGTGTACTACTTCGGCACCTACAAATATCATGAAACAAATCGTGACTGAAGAGAGCGAAGTAGGCAGATATGTGCTTCCTTTTCTTTTTTTACCACTCCTGCAAGCTCCGGACGTGGGACAGTGCCTGGCGAATCAAGCCAAACTGTAGCTGCATGTATGATTTCCAACAATCCCTTAAAAGTTGTTCTCTTAGGAACCTGAGAGACGTGGCCCAGCAGTTTCGACTCACGAATCGGCGAAAGCCCTTTGGATTAAGAATGAGCCACGTGACACATTGGAACGGGCAGGTAAGACGAGCATGGCGAAATCAATGCTACTCTAGGTAGACCTCACCGATGCGCTGTTGAATTGCGCTGCTAATTCTAGACGTACGCCTAACAGAAGGGGAAGCTCAAGAATGCGACACGGCGCAGTTAGAACGCAAGACACTGCCGCGGCACGAAGAGCGCACGCCGAGAGAGAGAGAGAGAGAGAGAGAGAGAGAGAGAGAGAGAGAAAGAGAGAGAGAGACCCGACGTCTCGCTTTGCACGGTGCGTGTGCCTCGCTTGGAGTAGCTGCGTGACTGGGGCCTTCTTGCCTTCATCTGCGCGCTCTTTTCATTACCGCGCCTTTTGTCTTCACGAGCACACACAGACGCATTGAGAGAGAGAGAGAGAGAGAGAGAGAGAGAGAGAGAGAGAGAGAGAGAGAGAGAGAGCAGGGCAGGCGCAAGCCGACGAGAAGGTTGGAGAGACAAAAGGCGCGGCTCGCACTCACGCGATGCGGACGCAAAAAGAAGGAAAGGCCAAGAGACCCGCGTTAACAAAAAGAACCGAGGGGGCAGGTCTTTCTCATTAGTGGTCCTCGAATATTTATGAAGGACGTCTCCTCTCCCCTCGCGAGCCCCGGTTCACCCACGCGCCACTAGGCCGGCACACTCTGGCCCCGACGAAGAACACGCTGGAACAGCACGCCGCTCAAACACACGAAAGAACAGAGAGATAAAAGCCAAAGGGAATCCCCCAATCCTTATTATACGAAGGGGAGAGAGAGTGAAATGAACAGGAACTAAGGAGGGGAAATTAAGGATAAGGAGCTGCGAGAAGCGAAACTGGCCAGAGCCTCTCTTTCCCTGCAACCCTCTTCCACAAATGCTCTTCCAGCAACCATCCTTGCCTGGCAGCGTTGCAGAAAGACTGTCGCCGGCGAAAAAAAAAAAATAGGAGCGATGGGAGCGAGAGAAAACAAAGCGAGAGACCAAATAGCCGTGGAGCGCACACGCATGACCTTATCGCCTCAAGAAGGGCGTGCTTTTGGGCAAGGAGAAAGCGAATGAATAAATTATTGTGTGGTGGCAGCCCAAAGAAGGGGAAAAAATCAAAAAGGGTTGCGTCCCACCGCTTGCGCGCCATTTCCCTGAATGTTGCCGATAGCTTTTAAATAACGAGGAGGGCGGGCAATGAACGTTCCCTTTAACGCTCTCCTTTCTCCATCTGTCTTTCTTCCACCAATTCAGGCTCTCTTGTAGTCACATGTATATGTGCGAAAAGTAAACAGCCGCTCAGTGAGTGTGCATCAAATTATAACATTGAGGGAGAAAAACTGCGTACGTGTGCACGTTGTCAGACACGCCACGGTGTCAGAATACATTGATCGCGACGCGTGTCGTAATTCCTCCAGTCACCCGCCAACAATTCCTCCTTCTTAGGTAAAAAAAAAAAAAAAAAATGCGCTGGGAAATCAGCACAAGGCGACCAAAGCGTGACAGGAGAAATAAAGACAGGCAGAAAGAAAAAGAACGACAAACAAATAATAGAGAATTCGGCTGACTTTCTCAACAGGTTCCCATTGAACAACGGGTAAAGCCCACAACGCTAAATGTGGCCAGGCCATTCGCAGCGCTGCAGAGGTAAATTTACGGCCTTCCCTCTCTCACGCGACCGAATATATATATATATATATATATATATATATATGAGGCCGCAATATGCCATCAATAGTGAAATATCGAGCGAACTGCTTACAAATCAAGATAAAAACATTCCAGATGCAAGTAATGCGGCCGAACTGGCACGCTAGTGAGGATAATCAGGTCACACAGCTGCAGTGCCCGCGTTTTTCAAAGCTTGTCTTTTCAATAATATCGTGCCATCACACAGGAAAAGTAAAGAAAAGAAAAAAAGGGGGGGGGGGGGAAGCGGATCCCACGCAATGTGGAAAACGACGTAAGTGAAGCATTCTACGCTGTTTGTTTTGATCCACGATAACTAGCGGTGATGTTGGCGGCAAATTTTTAATTTCTTCAGCGCTTACTAGAATACGAGAATGGTGAGTTGATGGCAAACGTTCCTTTGCGTGCAATACCGCTGTTCGAGTAATACAAAGAACACACAATGAGACGCGTTTGCTTGAGGCGTTGTCGTGCGCCACTGTTCATAACCTCCGACAAGGTTGGCGTTGTCTTTGCCTCACACGCCACATCGCATCGTGGCAGAAGTGTTTAACTTATGGGGTGGGGTTGTGTGGGCCAAAACCGCAATCGAATTATCAGGCACGCCGTAGAGGCGGACCACGTCTGCGGATTAATTTTGTCTCACTGGGGTTCTTGAACGAGCACCTAAATCTAGGTCCACGTTTGTGTTTCGTCCCCGGCGAAATGCGAGTGCCGAGGTCGGGATCAAACCTCCAACCTCGAGCAATGCCATAGCGCCAAGACTACCACGGCGTGCTCGTAAGTGTTGATTCGACGTGCGACCGCTTCCGCAGTGCCGGCTAGACGCGACAGCGCTTTAATGCGGCTCTGCGTCCGCACTCCGCGCGTCAGGTGCTGCGAGATGGGAAGTAGCACACCTTCTGTGCGACCTCTACCACCGTCGATCTGATCGATGAAACGGAGCGTCGCTGCACGCGCAGCACTCCGCTTTCGTTGCGCAAAGTTGAAACAAATGCCGGCGTAAAAGGACCCTGCACATCGTCCAGGAGCCCGCGGCGTCTCTGCAACGTACCTACGATATCCGCCCGCCGAGGGCCGGGACGGGAAAGCGGAGAGCAACGAAGAAGTGAAAGCGAGCCGGATTCGGTCTCCCGTCTAATCCCGCCGCCAACGGGCGCACGTTCTCCGGCGCTGAAAGGGCGCGTCGATGAAAAAGCTCGTAGTGCAGTGACGAGAACCCATTTCACGCCGCCCGTGCCCAGAGCGAGTGTCGCTGCGCTAGCTCTTGGCAGCGATGGAAAGACGGCAGGGAAAGAACTACGTAGAGCTGGAGCTACCTTTGTGATCTGCGCTAAACCTATCGATGGGGCAGACAATGCATGAGCCGTAACAGAAAATAGGGAGAGGGGGCAATGAAAGAAATGATTGTTGAGGTAGTATTCGAACGGAGTTAAACGTGCTTCGTGCGACGTGAATGAGAAACATATGTTCCCTTGGCGATTAAAAATGAGTTGAAGAAACTATCAGGAACAGCGGCTTCCCAACGCCTGACACTGAAAGGTTTGCGGGCAGCGCATGCACAAAGGGACAAAACGGTGATGCTTTTACCTGAATGATCCTCCGACCGACTTGCCGACCGTCACAGCTTAGTCAACAGAGGGGCTGTGAGCGCATGGAGCAGTACAGGGCTCCGAATTAATTGCGACCCCTTGGCGCTCGACAAGGTGTGCCTAAAGGCAAGCACAAGGGCGTTTTCGCAAACTGCCCAATCGTAATGCGGCTGCTGCGTCAAAAAAGTCGAACTCGCGACCCCTTACTCAGCAGCAGAAAACCGAGGCCACTGAGTCCCCTTGACAAGTATTGATGTTCCTCAAAAGGCGCATGGACTGGCACAGAAAAAAAAAAGAAAAAGAAAAAAGATTACTTAATCATTTACGCTGAATGAGTGCAAGTGAGCACCGAGTGAAAAATTAAAGACGATGGAGGTAAGCTTCTATGCAGAAAAAACTGCTTAATAATTAACGACACCATCTCAAGGAGAGAGAGCTGGAAGGAACAGGAAAAAAGAAATATAAGTGAAGCGAGCGCACTTGCAAAGGCGATGTAACGCACGGACTAACAAGCGCGGAAGAAAATATGCAACAAAGTATTTAAAAAAAAATAACGGCAGAACGCAGCTTTGAAGCCCACAAACGTAAGCGTGTCCTCACAGATGCCGAAAGAAACGCATTCCGCGCATCGAATGCACTTTTTTCTTTCTCATTGCGTTCTTCACCGTCCCCTCTAGCTCCTTCCTTGTTTACGGCGCCAAACACCAGTTTTTCAGGGAGTGAGGCAGCAAAGCCCACCTCGTCGGGGTTTCGGTTAGAGCCCAGTGCGCCGCGCCACAAGCGTGCCTGGAGGCTGTTTTCAAGTTTCCCAGCAACGCCAAAGCGGCAGGCGGGGGGGGGGGGACGAGCGTCGCGCCAGACGCGGCGCGAGGTGCGCGGGACAAATAGAAAGAGCGCGAGAGGAGCGCCGACCGCACGTCGCAGTACGCGACAAGAGCCGGCGGGAGAGAGCGGACCTACCGCTGCAATATTAAAAAGCGCGTTCGGGGTCCCCAAAATTAATCACAGCGCGCGCCGAGCAGGGATGCTGCTCCCGTGCACCCGCACCAAATGGAGAGGAAAGAGCGCAGACGAGCGGAGTGAAGAAAACGAGCCACCCATGATGCAGCGATACGCAGGAAAGCCAGGGACAAAAATTTAAAGAAAAAGGCGCCGTCGCGAGGAAAGTACATTTCGGATCGTCCACCAGTCCACGCAGCGAGGCCGGCAGCGCGAGCTTTTTCACCTCGCATGCGGAAGAGGGAGGGAGATGGACTGGGAGCTCGGTAGAGGAGAGATCGCGCGGCCGACTCGCCGCGTCGTGCCGAGCTGCGACGAGGATTTTTTTTCGCCATCCCAAAAGAGAGCTCGGTGAAGGAGGGAGGGATGCGGGAAATTCCGCGCGGTGCGAAAGAACGCCGCGATACGGCTGCCTATAGCGCCAGAGCTATCCAGGCGGCCTTCGTTCACCAACCCTCTACACACACACGCACACACACACACCTCCGCGCGACGGGAGCGAGTGAAAAATCCCGTTTGTTTGCGCCCGTTCGTGGCGGCGGCGAAATCCCCGCGCCACGGGCTGGAGCTCCGTCGCCTGCTTTGCTGCCTTCGCCGCCCCCAAAAATAAACAAGCCGCAAATCGGGGCTCCGAAGAGGCGCATATAGAAAGCCACGGCAGCAGCGGCGGCGACTGCTGCTGCTTGGTGGCGGCGTTAGAGCCGTCCCACCCCGCAAAGCCAGCCAGGTAAGGCGCAGAAAGCCCGCGAGGCGCCGGCGTGCCGAAAGCGCCAGCCATCTTCTTCCCGCACCTTAGTGCGTCGTCTTCCTCGGCCCGGTTACTACCCGGGTGGATTCGAGGGTTGCGATGTCTTCCTTTTCTGCTTCCCGACAGTTCGGCCGCTCTCGTCCGCGCGCTTTGATGCGGGGCCGCCGTTAGACCGAGCTCGCGCTTCCTGGCCACCGGCTTGGCTCGACTCCCGTGCCTCGCGGCGCGGAGCCCGTTGCCACCACTGCAAATTCCAAGGGAACGCCTCGAAAACGGGGGCTCGCGAGGTCAAACAAAGAAGAAGCGAGTGAGCAACCCAGTCAACATCAGGCGGCAAGGCCAACGACGCGCAGTCGACGCAGTGGTGAGCGGCGAGAGAGAGAGAGAGAGGGGGGGAAGGAAAAAAGCAATATAACAGAGCTCCTCGCGAAATGGAAGATGAAAGCCGTCAACGCGGGCCGCGCCACCGCAGAGAACGGGCGCGCGCGCGCGTTTACGCGCCTTCGGCGAAGGCGACTGCACGCTCGGCCACAGAGAGCCGAAAAACGATTGGGCGCGCGAGCGCAAAGTGGCGCGAAATGACGCCACGGCAGCAGCAGCAGAAGCCCTACGCTGCCGGCGCAGTAGCGTGCAGTGAAGACCGCGCGGCGACGCCAAGCAAGGTCCCGCCGATCGTGCGCAAGAGTGAAGCCATTAGTAAACAGCTGAAGCTGGGTGCCGCAGAATCGAGCCTCCGTGCGCACACATCTTTAGCGCGACAAGCTTGGAGTGGCGGTACGCGCGCCAGCGCACCTAGTATATCTCAATAAAACTAAGTATAAATGTGGAGCGTACGGTGGTGGCACTTCATGGTGAAAATGTCCAGGACAACAAAACCGGGCAAGAATTTAGAATACATTCGAACAACGAAGGAAAAAGAAAACGAAAAAAAAAAAAGAACCCCGACAAACGATGAATTTTTGCTTTCTCTGCCTCTCATATACGTAGCACATATGTACATTTTCATCACTGGCGCACAACGTGGACGGAAGCTTGTGAGCATCGCCGCCAGACAACCCGCAAGATCGTTCTCGCCGTACAAAAAATCCTGTGGCCACCGCCTATCACCAGTGCATATCGGTTCGCACCGAGGATGCTACAGTCTTGCAGAATACAGGGAGAAAAAAAAAATTGCGCGCACTGGCTGCGCCGGTCAGACTGGGAGGAGCCGTTAGGTTTCACGCTGCACCGAACACACAGGAGACAGAGATCGACTGTGGCGCGACGATGCGTGTGCGCGTCGGCGTCGGGCTGTAGGAGTTTCGCGGACAAGGCAGCGGCGGCTCTCTTATTCAGCGCGAATGTTCCCCTGCTACGGCGGCTATAGAAATACTGTAGAAAAAGAGGAGCACAAGGACTCGCCAAGACATGCAAGCCCATCGCAGAATACGCGTCGTGTGGTCGACAGCAGGCGTGTACCGAGTACTCACACGATGTAATTAACGTTCCCTCTGCTAATGAAAGCATCTGTAAAAGCAAGTGTGTTAACTTCGCCATTGCGTTTATACGAAAAAAAGTAGCAAGAAACTCGTAAATCCGAGCGCAACGTTTAGACACGGCTTTACAAAAACTTCGAAGGAGGTGAGACCGGGCAGAAATTGGACCTCTCGTGCACGCAGCGTTTGTTAAGACAGTTCAAAGAATGCCGAGACAACTTTAACATCACAATCGCGAAGTCAGGGAAAACACGGTACACGCAAGGAATTCTGCAAAACTGGCAGAACGGGTAAAAACTAACTGCTCAACGCTTCTCAACATAGCTACCACTGAACGTAACTTCCACACACATAAGCGCATGAAATGAAGGTTGGTGTTGAAACAGTTTAGCTAAGATCATGTCGCCGTCACAATTGCCATTGCTGCTCGAATCCGGTTCATACGACCAGGATAGTTTCGCATCCTCTGGCCGGCGTACACAAACACACACACATATTTATTTCCATGTCTAGCTGCATTTTTTTCTCCTATTCTTGTTTCCATGGTTGCAGGTTAGCTTGTGGACGTCCGGCGCTTTGCTTAGAAAAGCAGGGAGTAGGAGGCAAATTCTGTAGCGGGGCAAATTTGAGCAAATTATTTTGGCGTTCCTTTCTCAAACGTGCACAGCCAGTAACGTTACCGGGGACGACACCTCAAAATCGGCGGCTGCGATCATCGAAGCGTGAATTAAACGCGCCATTCTCACAGCGAAAGCCCACAGACGCGCACGTCGCTACGACACATCCAATGCTACAGCGTTTCGCCAGCACGTGTTTGAGCCGCACGAATGCGCTCTTCACCAGAGACTCGGAGGACATGGCTGGCACATCCTCGGGGCAGCACGCCTCCCAGGTCGAAACCTGGGTGCCCGATCCTTTTTCTTCTCTCCTTTTCCTATCTCGAGCAGCGGCGCACCGGCTGTTATCTGGCTTCCCAATCGCTTTCAGCAGGCGTGAAAGCAAGCGATGCCGCGGCGACGGCAACGACGCCGACGAGCGACGGCCGAGACAGCGAGGCACGCGGTGCCGAGCGACGCCCTGCTTGGGCAGAGACGGATGGCGCACCGCGACACACGCGAGGAACGGCGATCCTCGCCCGGCCTCCGCGCCACGGGCGCTGCTGCGAAGAGGCACGCTGCTTTTAGACCAGCCTCGCGGCGATCGGTGGGGACCCCGGGACCCCGAAAATAGGGACAGCGCGGCCCGCTATTTTTAGGCCCGGCAGCCCCGCACCTATACGGCCGAGTGAGAGAGCCCGCGCGCGTGGACAGCGCGTCGCTCCGACGCCGCCAAGTGCGCGCACGGGGCGTCCAAGCGTGGCGCGAGCAACCTCGCACGCGAGACTCGCAGAGGCCCCGCCAGTTCCGGCTGCACGCCAAGATGCGCGCGGCACATGTGCGGGCAAGCATTCGAGAACGGCGCGCCACGACAAACCCGGGCGCAACGCATGCGGACGAGGTAGGCGACGAGCGACACGGCCAAGTTCACCTGAAGCATGCAGAGCCAAGGGAGCAGTTACCACACGAATCGAATAAAGGAACACTCCGAAACGGGGAACACACAATGCGGGCTGCGGAAGAGAGTATGGCGATGGCGCGATCCGGAGAACGGTGCGCTCGAGACTAAATCGGAAAAGAAGGCCCGCGAGTCCAGATAGCAGGCGCTAAAAGAGAACAATGAGTGCTGAATTTTGCATTAGCGAGAATCAGTCTCAAGTGTAAGGGGGAGAGGAAAGAAAAAGTGAGAAACGAAGCACACATTCGAGTCGAAGCTGCAGCTTCGATAGGGAGCAAATCTTTCTCGCTCCTTAACTTGCGCAAATCAAACGCCGCTAGAAGAAAACGAGCAAAAAAGAGAGAACGGCAGCGTGAAGAGCGCGGAGAGGCGCGTGGAGTCCGGAGGAGGCACAGTAGCGATAATGGGAAGACATTAAAGAAAAATTAACGTTTCCAATCAGACCCAACCGGAGACAGGGGAGCGAGGAAACAAAAGGAAGAATAATTTGCCCGATTGGAGCTCGCCGAGGAAACAGAACTGTTTCTCCATTAACATTCCGATAGCACAATGGGAGTCTCGGTAACTGCGCGCCAGGCGCCCGCTCTTCCGCGGGCAACAGCCGCCCACGGAGAGCGCTCCAATCCGGGCGGGGCATAATTGAGAGTTTGATGAATACGTCTTCATTTGAGAAAATTAAAAGCGAGGCTTGGCCGCCGAGCAAAGAGAAGCCGATGTGTGCGCGCGATGGCGTGCTAGGGAGGAGTGGCGCGCGCAGCAAGAAGGGCATTTTCGCACCCCCTGTGCTAACCGTCGTTCCCCGCGCGGGTCCGTCATTAATTAAGCGTGAGCGCCGTCCCTCCCTCGCACCACTTCGCCGGCCGCCGTGTGTCCGGTCGCCACTAGATCTCGCGCCCGCGCTCGCCCGGCCGCCCTATGCCGGTTTCAATCGCCTGCCGATCACTTTCTCCCGCGCTTCCTTGTTCTGTGCTCGCGCCAACAGCCGGCGGAGCGTGCGCGCCTCGCATCGCGCTGCTGGTCCGACGGGCTCCGTGCGCCACGACGGCGGGGCAGCGCGTTGCGGGGGAAAGGGGCGAAACAACGAAAACTGTCGCCTCGGAGGTCAGCCATCTTCAGCGGACTAGGCTGGGCTGTGCGATGGCTAAATCGGAGCGCAGTAACGCACGAGGACGCAAGTATGGCAGTAAACACGACGGTAATACAGCTTCGCACACCCGGCACCGCAGGAACGTCGGAACTGTCTTGTATATAACGAGCATTGAGTGTAAACGAGGAGAGGGGGTCAACCGAGGGTCCCGATTTTTAGTAGTCATATTATAAGAAGCCAACAAACACTGACAACAAGGAGAACAAAGGGGAAATTACTTGTGCTTAATAAATGAAATAAAGAAATTATAAATTAATGGAAATTAAAGTGGATGAAAAAACAACTTGCCGCAGGTGGGAACCGAACCCACAACCTTCGCATTTCGCGTGCATTTCAAGTGGATGGGGAAACAGCGCAGCGGTAGCTGAATTGGTAGAACATCGCACGCGAAATGCGAAGGTTGTGGGTTCGGTTCCCACCTGCGGCAGGTTGTTTTTCATCTACTTTAATTTCCATTAATTTATAATTTCTTTATTTCATTCATTAAGCACAAGTAATTTCCCCTATGTTGTCCTTGGTGTCAGTGTTTGTTGGCTTCTTATAATATGAGCATTGAGTGTGTCACACACACGCACAACCGGGCCATGCGCACCGACCTGCACAGCAGTCGCCCTTAGTGGTCCCGCGCGTTGTTTTGCCACTGCAAGTGCTCTTCGCCCTCGGAAAGTGCGCTGTCGCCAACGCGGGCAACCCGAATATGCGGCACGCGACGCAAGTCTGATTACCCCGACGGATCCCTCTTCTCGCAGAGCCAAGGAAGGAAGGAAGGCTGCGCAGAAGTGCTCGGCTGTCCGTTCCTCCCCGGTCAGCTGAGCCCCTGGAGAGTCGCAGTGCGGCGGCCAAGGCGAGGGAACCCAGGCGGTCCGCGCTAAGCCCGTCGCCGGGGCCTCCCGCGAAGACCAGCGCCGCTGATGAATGAGATGCAATCGGCTTCGCGGCGCTCCGGTGCTGCTGCTGCTGCTGCTCGTAGGCGCGTGGCAGCGGGGGGAGCGCGCCTCCCTCGCGGCCCCTGTTTATCTTGGGCGGCGGGGAACCGGAGGATTATCCCGGATGCGCGCACACCCGCTCTTCGCGTCCCTGCAAGCCGCGACTCGCGGACTGTGTGCAAGCCCAGCGCTAGAACCGTGCGCGCGCGCGCACTTCCCCCACCCCTCGCGCGGGAGCCGACCGTGTCGCGTGCCCTCTTCTTCCACGGCACCACGCGGGTGTGCGTAGGTGCGCGTGCTTGCTTGCTTGCTTTCTTGCGTGTAAGTGCCAGTCGCAGCGATCCTGCGTGCGTGCGGACGGGAAGCGAGCGCACGCACACCCTGCGGGGAGGCGACGCGTCGGTTCAGGATCGATTGCTCCTGCTGGCAAAGGTTGGCGCGTTCAACGTCCTCCGGAGATGAGCCGCGCGAGTGGCGAGCTTTCGCTGATGTCGCGATTCGCTGCGCTCGAGTCTGTTCGGGTACGCAGGTATTCATTGACAACGACGCGGAAAGTGACTCGCGGTGATGCAATTTACGGATTAACCCGCATATGGAGATAAAGCGGGTTAGGTGGAACGTGCGCATGGAGTACCGATCAACGAGACAGTGTTTGACGTCGGACGTACAAAGGAAATTACCGCACCGAGTGCAACCGAGAGTCTTACCAAGCGTATGTGTATAGGTGCCTTAGCCTAGAAGGAATAGTAAGAAGGTCATGTACGTACGATGCAAACCAGTAAATAAAACTTCCGAGAGATACGGGCACGTTTCCTTTTATCTTGCCACACAGCACAATTAAGTGGCGAGACATTTTCTCGCACTTCCTGGAAGCCGATCCCTTCCAGAAGTGTTTCTACTCTGTCTCGGCAAATCGCAAGCTGCTGACGTCCGCCACTCAAGAAAAAGAAGGCAAGAAATAATATTAGTACGTGATAGAAGCGACGTGCTTGAGCTGTCCTTGAGGCTTGGCCGAACAACACTTGCGAAGCAACTGTGACAACACTTCCTAGAAGGCCGCAAAACGGCCCAACGCGGGTGGGTAACGGCGTACCGGAATAAAGGCCAGCATTAAAACGTAAAAAGAATGAAGGAAGGAAATCATTATGATGCCCTTCAGCGGTAGGCATACCTGAGCATCCGTCATCGGCGAATTAAAGGATATTGTTGCATGCGAATAATCCGGCATATGCGGCCGTTCGGCATTGCGCGGGCTCCATGCTATCGCTGGATAATATCAGTGCGTCTGTCCGCGCGCTTATCTTGTGTGGGTGATGTGCACTTGTGTGCTGGTTGTAAACAAAGACGCAGTTTCGCCCGAAAGACGATGCATCGCAAGTTAGCAGACAGCCATACGAAATGAGGATAGTACTTTCATCGGCCGTATGAACTTGTAAATTCGCTTGCTAACTAATTATGACGTTAGCGGGCACTGCAAACTATCGCATCACACTCGATGACTGCGGGCGCTCGTTGTCAAAACGCTGGCGTGAACAAACGCGGCAGCAGCAGAGAGCGAAGGGACATTCGTGCTGTCTATTGCTTCAACGCAAAGCGAGCGCCAAGGACACACAGCACCTACAAAGCTGCGAGCCACCAACGTACCAAAGGCTCAAGATCTTGGGAAGTTTACCGCAAGAAAAACACGATACTTGAAGAAAGGGACAATCCGACGGGCGACTTGAGGAGGTAGCGCGACCATTTGCGACTGGCGACGGAAGTGCGACTGACCGCGACCAATGCTCACACCGGCAAGCCCGGGCGAGCGCGACCTGCAACTCGCAATCCCGGAGGTTATCGTTCTCAGCGAGAACTCTAGGGATCTACGCCGTTCGTGCGCACTTCGCTGGCTTCCGATACAGGCAAGAGCCATGGATTTTGATATGCGCTAAGAGAAAGACGTCGCCGCTGTGCTTACGTGCTCTGCCGAGCGTGGTGTCAGCGGTGGAAGCGCGGAAGCCTCCGAAGAAAATGCGACGCTAGCGGGTGCGCCCGTGCCGCCGTTCACGATAAGTGGGCGGCCACGTGAGCCACCTCCTACCCGAACTCCGCGCGCTTGATGAGGAGTAATATCGAGTATAAAAGTTGTAATTTCTAGTTGGCGTTGCGTGGGAATCGGTGCATAATTTTTGTGCTTTCTTTTGAAGATGTTTAGCTTCCTGCCAATGCTACCGCGTACATTCGACACGTTGCTGGAACTGCTGCGCCCTAGCATCACAAGGCAAGACACCAATTACATTCCTGTAGTCTACCATGGTGGCGCGGACTTTGTATTTAGTGCGACGCAGGAGGGCACCGGATGAAAACACATGCTAACGTAACTTTCGGCGCACCGTTGATTGTTTAGAAGTTTTGCGCTCTCTGTCAAACGGTGCAGCCGAACGTGCAGTTCAGACAGGGAAAAAGGCTCTTTTGAATTCACTACTTGCTGATCAAAAGACCGACCGCAGCAGAAGCATGCAGCCCAAAGTAGATAATTTCCTTTTTTCGTACAGAATGACTCCCCACTTTTTCACTGGTAAGACACTCAGTGAACTGTTTCTTAGTAGGAAATTGCGAACGCGCCTATATCTTTGTTGAAACCAGATATGACGCAAGTAATGAAAACTAAGATGAAGAGGACTGAGAGCACTGCTAACAAACATCGCGGTGCAGCTAGACTTCCTTCTTCGGGGGAGGCAGTCATGGCGAAATAGGTCCCAGGACAAACCATTAAATGGTTTCGTGGCAAGAGAGATAAAAGAGGTGAGGAAGGGAGGGAGGGGAGATGTCACATTTTTGGTTCGTGTGCAACAACGCATAAGGTTTGTGTACGCGTGATCATTTGAGGACTGCAAACGTCGTGTCTGAGTGTACCACCGCGCAAGATGTGCAACATGATTGGGCAGCTCTCCCTGAAAGCAAAACACCAGTGACACACGTGCAGAAACTATCAGTAGCCACCTGTCTACGCGCCTATTTGCGTGTCGGTGATGTACACTTGTACACTGGATATACAAGGCCGGCAGCCGCACCTGTGCGATCTTTTTAGGTTGTGCCTTGCACTGAAACGCCAGGTGATGCGCCGAATAAAGCAGTAAGCCCTGCTGTCCTCTGGCTTCCGTCCCTATTGTAGGACTTGTCGGACAATCTCGCCGCTGCCACCAGTTGAAGGGTTTGTAGGTCGTAGGGAGGAACTAGGCGTACAGGGTTTATTTACAGTATTTACATTTTAAACAAGAGATACATCGACAGTCTAGGGTGGCTCCCAAGTGGAGCACGCCAAACGAGCATACAGCACACAGCTCACGGGCACGATCACACCCTAGCAGTCGACAAACAGCTGCATATAAACACTCCATTCTCCCTAGATCCCTAGGTGAGGGAAAAACGGCAGTTCACCGCCGATTCGCAGCGTCAAACGTCAACGCAGTCAACCCGCCGGTTGTCCATTATCTTGAGTCTTGAAAGACGCGTCTTATTCCCCGAGCTGACCCCCCCAGCGTGGCCGCCGGTTGTTCATCGTCTTGCGTCCTGTAGTCGCCACGTGTGTCAGCAGACTGTGACGAATCCTGGGGCCCACGTACCGCAAAGCACCCCTTTGTTAGGGAAGCTCTTCTTGCTGCAGAGAGACCATATCGGCGGTGGCGGGTTCAGTAACAATAGTTGGTCCGCCGATCGCGTTTAGTCACAACGGCGCCGAGGGGATGTTGAAGCGGCACCTCGAGGTGCCTACGAAATGAGACATCGCAGCAATTGTGATAGGCTTCCATGGTTCTCTTCGGGGAAGCTCGCAACGCTCGCAGCTGCAGCTGGCTGAGAAAACTTGCATGTTGCCACCTCGGCAGGCCATTCCTAACACTATCAAGTTCAACACATATGCACACACACAACGAAAGTGCGGCGCAAGTGCGCGCTTTGAGTACACATTAAAGTAGCTACGCAAGTTGAATCAGACTTAACAAAGTACTGATAACCATGGTGTAAAGTACATATAGCCGTATTCGAAACATTTGAGCAGGGAGCCGCCGCAGCCACAGCCGCTGTTAACGTATCCAGCCAGCCATGGCCTCGACGGTGCTCCTGCGAGTGTGTAGATAGCCGCTCAGGCAAGGTGACGTGCGTGTTCGCCACGTGATATGTTTGGGGCGGCTCGCCTGCCGTGCTAACGCATCGTCGGAAATGTCAGCTCTGCAAGCAGCGGCGTTGCAGGCAACGGTCGCGCCGCCACGCACTCGCTTCTTAGGTCTACAGTATGGGACTGCGGTCGCCAAACTTCAGTGACGTATGTGAAACAGCGCCAGTTCGGGCGACTTATACATGGTGAAGCACGGGCTTCTGCGGTTTTCAGGTCACCAAGTGCTACGTATGAAGTAAATATACCATGCAACTGCGGGGAAGGGAATAAAAAATGATAGAAATATCTCAGTGTTCATTTAGCGGTAAATGCGAGAGACATACGTGTGTATTACGTCGCACCTCTTTGAGGTCCAGGATCCATGATTAAAACCACGTTCGCCACATTGCAAAGCGGCGAACTTCAAAAACCAATTTCATTGCTTACTCATCTCGTTAAAGTAATGTAACACGCAAGGCAGCCTCCAGTAATTCAAAGCACACGCATGGGTTCCCCGCTCGCGATACATTCGCGTATATAAGCAAAAAAAAGAAAAAGAAAGACTGGCCCATCACAGCAGCGGTTTACAGCGCGGAAAACAAGCAATGATACCAAGATCTAGCAAAGCCGGTATAACCGCGAAGATCTTTCCTCGAGCATTCCTTCGTCTACTTGCTTTTTTCCCTGCGGACCGGTGCTTGGTCTTCGGTTCTTCAACTTGGAGCAGCTACATGGCACGCGAGGCACACCAGTGGTGCTGTTTCACCGGCACCACCGTGCTTCGCAGGACGCCGCGGGTTGTATTTACACAGCAGCCGGGGCCGTTTGGCAGGCGGCGATTGCAGCCGTCAGACTGGAGCGGCATCGATGCTAATCACGCCTCCGCGGACACCTCCTTCCTCCAACCTTCGCGCAGTCTCTCCCTCGGCCACGAAGCTCGCGGGCATTACAGACAGAGCGTTGCGTGACCGGACTTCACACCGTGCCCCGCTGCAGTAATCAAGCGTAGGACGCCGTGCGTGCAGCGGTCTGGAGGGATCCCTCCTCTGCTTTCTCCTCGCCGTACATGTGCGTTAGCCACGCTGGGAACTCTTTAAGTGTACTCGTACGGCAGAATAACGCAAGCCCCATCGGGAACGCTCCTCGAGGGCCAGCACGCGGCTCTGCTCGTAATTCCGTCGCAATACTAAGAGCCGGGGAAAAAAAAAACGAGATGGACACGGCGCTGAATTCAAATGCGACGTAGACTCGCTCACAAAGAGAAACGATGCACAAAGCAGGGGAAGGAGACGGCTCTTGTAAAAAGAAAAGAAAAAAAACTATCCTCGACGTGGGAGGCATCCACGCATTTTAGCCCCGCCACTTGAAGCTTTACGCGTGCGCGTGAGTGCATGATGCGGCACGCAGCCCTTTACTCGTAGTACGCATTTAAAAAAGGGGCAATGACGAAAAAATAGCAGATTGCACAATAAATTCTAACATAAGCGCCTCATCAAATAGCAAAAATCAAGCAAAGCTGGAAATGTGGCCGCCGCATAAAGACCTTCGCGTGCTTGTGGTGAACCGTTGTAAACAAAGCAAGTCATTCTAGACCACTTCAATAAACGTGACATATGACAAGACAAATAAGCAAATCACAATTTTAAATACTTCTCGAAGCGTCAAGTAACACCTGCCGGCATACTGAAGAGCCCGCAATGACTACTCGATCAACACACTCTGTAACAAGAAAAGCGTTCGAGAAAAGCCGCGATATGACTTGGCGAGCAAGCCTGAGGTTGTGACAAAAGACGTCCGTGCTTGTCCCGCTGTCTACTAGAAGGCCCTGTTCCCTGGGGTTAGGCGGCCGCGGTAGCGACAACTCTGCCGGCCTCCTTATGCGCTCCCACTCGTTTCTAACGCGGGCGAGCAAGCGGAAGTAATTTCGCGCGCTGCGCATCAAGGCGCCCGCGCGAAGAATACAGCGCGAAGAGAAGGGGACTTGTCGCAGGGCAGAGAGGAGGAGGAGGGGAGATGCAGGGAAGAAGCTTGGACTTGGCGATCCCAGCGCGAGTTCGGCATGAGGAACCGCGCCGAAAGAAAGGAATGGGGCGAGGGTAGCAGAGTGACGAACAGCGAGCCCGGGCGTCGTTTCCGTGTAAAGAAGGTGAAAGGGCGGAGATGAGGCGAAGGGGGAGAACGAATCGAACAGCAACGCGAGCACGAAAAGCGCAAGAGGGCACACTGCATAGAAAGACTTTCAGCGGGCATGAGGAGCGGGGGCAGGCGGCGACGCCGTTGCCCAGGGAGACGGTCCCCAAACAAGCACGCTTCCCCACTGGTCTCTCGCGCGCTGCGGGCAAGTCAACACCCGGCGCCGCTTCTGCACTGGCCTCGCCGCCACCGCTGCTGATGCTGCTGCTGCTGCTGGCTATGGGCCGCAGTAGCAGGCGCCCATGGACCACAGCAATCAGGCAAATTGAGGACCCCGCCTGAGCGAAAATGCGACTGCGTGGGCGCGCTTACGCCACAGCTGAGAAGGCGACGATGGCACAGCGTGAGGTGCGAGGTGACGTTCGCTTCGGAGACGGCAGTCGCTCGCAAAAAGAAAAAAAGAAACTCGGTACGTCAATAGCAAACGCCACAGGCAGTGCTTACCAGCCGTCGCCGCGATTAAGTTTCGTGAGACCAACAAACGTTTATATCCGCTGTCGACTGTTCACAACACCTGTGTTGTGCGAAGGCGAGCACGTCGTCAAATGCAGGCTAGCACGCCTCATGAAAATCTAGCACTGCAATGAAATCAAACAAAATCAAACATAGTTTCGGTCAAGCGCGCTGTCGGGATAACAAGAAGTTATTCAATATGGGGGCCCCATCCGATAGTCCGAAACGGCCGAGTTTACACCTTTTTCCTTCGAAGGAAGGCTTCAGACAGCCAATGCCGAGTTTTCCCAACACAGCTTGTATTTATGAGGCACGACAGCTACAGATCCGAGCGACGCGGAGCACAGAAACGGGGGAGAAGTATGTGTCTGAGGCCTTGAGCCAGGTTTCAGATATACCACTTTTCCGCAGGCCTGCAAGAAGCGCGCCGTACAGGCGCGTCGAACTGCACCCGGGGCCGGACGCGCCCTTAAGTCATCGTGGCTGAACAAAGATCGACGCCTTCAGCGAGCATCCTTGCGCAGAAACAGCGTAGAGCGATGCCGGAGGAGCGGACGCCCGAATGGGCCCCAATGAAAACGCTCGGTGAGCGGCGCAAGAGCCAGACTGAAGTGCCACCGCAATACTGCTGCAGGCGCGAACGCGCAGAGGTCCG
Source organism: Dermacentor andersoni (assembly GCF_023375885.2). Lineage (NCBI taxonomy): Eukaryota > Metazoa > Arthropoda > Arachnida > Ixodida > Ixodidae > Dermacentor > Dermacentor andersoni. Next base: position 315,013,950 of record NC_092814.1, on the reverse strand, counting down.
GACAGCAAGCCCGGCCGTGAGGCATATTAGCACCAGCACAGCCAGCAGCAGCAAAAGCATGGCGGGCGTGTTTATTGGACTGTCGATGCTGGCGTTGTGTTCCTGTCAGTTAATTACGGCGTTTCCAAAACGAGGATTAGCGCGGAAGCAACGAGAACAGTGGGCGCAGAAAAGCGAAAACAGAGCGAGTGGGAAGTGGGGGGTCAGGAAGCTGCTCTGATGCACAGTGGAGCGGGCAACGAGGGCACGGAAACAACGTGCGTCCCGCAAAGAAGAAGAACAGCGACAGAAGCCAGCCCCGGCGCGAGCGAAACAGAGGAGGATAAATCGCTTTCAAGGGTTGTTAGTCTGTCCGATGGGCAGCGGGCCGTAAATTCTCTTTTCGGCCCCTCCGCTGCCTCGAATCCACGTGGGAGGCCCGACTCTCGGGTTCATTCTAAAAGTGGCGCGCTGCTGCCAGGCGGGAGTTTTGTATAGAGGCGTAATTGCCATTTCATCGCGCGTCGGTTCGCGGGTCCGGCCGCCGAGGTCTCGGGGGAGGAGGGCGTGCGCTAAACGGGGCTACAGGGAGGAGGGACGCGCATCGTGCGAGGCGCAAAAGAGGCGAGACGTAAACAAGCGGCAAGGTGCCTGCGGTATTTCGGACGGGCTCGCGTTACGCGCCGAGCCTGCGTCAGCGCAATCGCGCACAACAGAAACAAAGAACGCTTCCGCGGCACACTCGACATTCATCGCCACAGGCGATTCCTCCTTTTCCCGTGCTCGCTTGACTCAGTACTACAACCCAACTGCAAGCACAAACAAGAAATATCGAAACTCACACGCACAAGAGCAGGTGCTCGAACGCAAACGATAAGGCCTGAGGATGGTGAAGAATTACAACCTACTCTCGAGCATACAGCGTACTGCCATCGCGCGTCAACCGAACGACGCAAGAAAAAAAAAAAAAAAAAGAAGAAACCATCTGGACGTACTGTCATAGTCGCACGAGGTCACGTCTTCCCACATAAATGAAGAAACCCGTACGGCTCCCACAACACCGCAGGATAGAGAAGGCTGTGATGCCACGAAAGGTAATGAAACGATATACAGAGCTTTAGTCACGCCGTAACACGTCACATATGCGAAGAATTATATTTCCACTTTTTGTTTCTTGCTCACAAGATTATGTGCCATAGAAACGCAATTCTGATGGAGGTTTACTAAAAACTGGTGTCACCGAACGGATTTCTCAAAGCTGCACAGCGTGGCGGTAGACCACAAACCAATGCTTGCTAGCGATCCACTGCGTCAGGTACGAACTCTTCCGAAGTTCTAGAAGGCCCTCACATCAAGAACGAAGCTGTCGCCGAGAGCCGTACCGGCCACCGGGGGATACAGTAGCGAAAGTTCCAAGAATACAAAAAGCTGTTCTACCAGTGAAAGACTTGCTACACGAGCAGCGCGTTACACGGGCGCGTGCAAAGTTCCTGGCTCTCCAGCAGTACCTACCAGACACCACAAAAAAGAAAGGCAATAGTTACGGTTGCTTCTCGCAAATGTGCAGTGTGAAGTGAAGGCAGGCATGCGACCCACTCCTACCCAATCTACGCAAGAGCAGCCGTCGTGGGCTTTGCGTGTACAGATCGGACAGGGATAGGCGGGAAACATAAAGACAGTGGAAAGATAAAAAGCACAGGTTCCCGGAACAATGGGTCGCTCGAGAAAAGGACTCCCTTTCCAGCGCAGAGACAATGAGAACGGAGCGCCTCTCGAGACTGAAAAGGAACGGCGGGAAGCCAACGCGAAACGGCCAGGACGGAGCACAGCTGCCTCGGAAGCACGCGAATGAATCTGGAAAGGTGGACGACAAGTACGTAGGAAAGCAAAATGGAAAGGGGGCAAAAGAAAATGAAAAATACAAAAGAGGCTCAACGAAGTTGCAAAAGTATCCGCAAACATTCCGCACGGTGGCTCCGAGGCTTTTAAGCGAATTAAGGGGGCAGGAGGAACTGCGACAAAGGCCGCAAGTCCTCCTCTGTTTCATTTTTATGCAAGAGAAACAACAAAAACAAGAAAAAAAATAGAAGTTGGCGCCTCTCAGAGGAACAAAGGCACAATGAGAGAATATTTCTTTGTGTTCTCGTCGCGAATATGGGAAGCGGCGCCTGGCACATACACGGCTAGTCCCCCTGTGCTTTAACCTTTTTTGGATCCATTCGGTCACGCCGGGTGCTGGGAGAGGGGCACCCGCAGAGACGGCGAAGAGAGGGTGCGCGAGGTGAAATCCACTACGGACGTCGTCTCACGACAACTGAAGCGCGCCGAAATGGGACGGTTATGCTTCGTAGTCTTATATACCTCAAACACTCAAGCATCGCAGCAATAACGAATCTGTTCACTGTTGGATGTAGGTTTCCACCAGAGTCCTACAGTCAGCTACCATCAGCGACCCCATTGCTTATTCTACGACAAAGCGAGCGCCCCGAATTCGAACTAACGTCTCCCACTACAAGAGACAAACGTTTTTTAATGCTTTGTAATGCTTTTAGAAGCGAATATGGTCGAATATGGTTTAGGGGGAGTCACGGGCATCGCATTTTAAGAGAAACCGGCTATCTTATAGCACACAGGTAACATAACCAAGACAAACGTGCATGTATTTGCTGTGTCAGAAAAGTAGAAACGGCAAAAAATGTCATTGACCTTACACCCAGCACAGCCAAGCTACGGAGAGACTGTATGACGGGCAGCAAATACAAGAAGACTTTAACATTACCCGAAATTACAGGCAACCAGAAGGAAAAGAAACATTGCGTAGCGTCATGCTTGACGCAATGACTTCAGGAACGCATACAAGTCACTTCAGGGCACGCACACTCAGAAGTTTAATGAGAAAAATAAAGAATAATAACATCATTCATCCATTAAGCGATTTCCAGAACGTCGTTCCAGTTATCAGGGCCCCGCGCAAAACTGCAACGCCGAATTTTCGGAGGAACCATAGGATACAGGGATCAAGCGCCCAGCGCACCCAGCTGCCTATGTCAGTACAATCAATGCAGTATGGTCGGGCACAAAAAAAAAAAAAAATGTTGAGACGAAAATGGTGTTAGCAAAAAAGGCCATTGAAGTAGCGTAGCAAATAAGCAAGGCGACGCCGCAGCTACCACAGGGACGTTTTATGCAGTCACTGCCTGGGAGAAAATTAATCTCGCAATTCCCTGGTGTTGCATATTCTTGCGCCGGATAACACCGGCGAACAAAAGAAAGGTGTTGGGATCAACGTCCGAGGCGCAAAGTTTAAGCCCGCCTACGAGCGCAGCGCCTCCCTGCAAACTGTAGCAGCCCTTGTACCAGGGATTAGAAGGGCGCTTCTGCGGCGCGAACAAAAGGAGCCGACTCTACGTGCAAGGAGAGAAATAAAATTTGCAGCTCATTTCGCGCTTCCTCTTGACACAAGAGGGCTTTCGCGGGCTTTTGTCCATTGTGAACGCAAGCAGAACGACGACGTGCGCTCCAAACGCGAAAGGTGCCAAACGGCTAGTATGGCGCCGAGAAAGAGGCGGCTGGAACAGCCGGATAACCCAAACCACTGAATTCCGAGCAGGTGTTGGGACTATATGAAAGACGGATGATGACACCGAATGAGGAGCCTCGAAGTGCAGACCAAAGCGTCAAGGGGAGGAAACCGTAGTTCAACCGACGGACACGTGGAGGCGCAAAATGGCGAAGAACAGCGCTAGTGTGGTAACAATTAGTAAGCATAGACGGGGTGTGAGAGGCGGCGACACCAGGGAGGCTGAGCTGAGCTAGATGAAAGCTATACGAGCGCTCCACATATTCCACGTTCGGTACAAGGTACGCGCTCCGGCACCGCCTCAGTGATCAGAAGTACCACCTCTCATCGAGAAAACTCTGGGACTACGCTCCGTTACGCAACCCGTCCAACAGGCGAAAAAAAAAGTTACGCGATAACTGATTCATAACGACTCATAATCACGCCTGCTTGGGCACAACCCGCACTTTCCGGCCCCTTTGCCCTCCATCTTGCGCACCATATATATTTGAGGCTCTGTACTTTAATCTGGTGAGAGTCAGCACTGCCCATCTTTACGCGATATCCATCCAACGGTTCAAGACGACTGCTAACAGCCGCAGCCGTCACCTCCCCCCCCCCCCTCCCCTTCCTTTAAGCCAGAAGCGAGCAGCGGCGCCCGAGATGGCGACAAAAAGGGCGCCCCGTCGCGGCAGTCACCTCATTACCCATGCGCCACCGGTCGAGAGCCCGCGGCGTCATTAGAGGGGGGGGGGGGGGGGGGGTGCGAGGGTGGCGGCCGCCGGAGCAGCGAGGTCAGCCGTCCGCGCTTCTCCCGCCGCCACGCCCCGAGCAAATCGAAAGGCAATTAGCTTTTCCCGCCGATGCCACCGCAAAACGGCCGGCGCCCGGGCCCAGTTCAAACAATTTCTGGGTCCGGTTTGAACGCGCAGTCCGTCGCCAGGGGCGCCCGCCCACCTCTGACAGCTAGCCAGGAGAGGTCGGCACATCATCCCCCCCTCCCCCCAACCTGCTCGCTGGCAGCCAGCACTTCCGTCAGCATTATCTCCGCGCAGCGACACACGCTGGTGCGCTGTCGGAATGGTATATACGACGACAGTCCTCGCTGATCCGACCTGACTTGCCTGCTAATGCGTGAGCTGCACGCAAGTACGCGCAGACAAAAAAAGAAAAAAAGAAAAAAAAAGAAAAAGAAAAATCCAGGCACGCCCGCTAAAGAAAGTAAGTACAGGCGGGAGTGTTGAGTGCATTAAAACAGAGCCGTGTACAGTAAAAGGAAGAAAAAAAAAAAAAAAAAAACAACGAAAGCGTCCGGTAAGAACCGAGTGCATTGCACACGGCAGATTCGTAGCACACAAGCAGTCAAATCACGCTAAAATAGTGATGTGTCCTCTGCTGACTGAATACTAAACATACGGGATTGCCAGCCTTGTGCGGACTTTGAAACATATTGCTGAAAGGCTGGGTCGCTCTCTCCAGGCTGCGCCATAAACATCGCCATAAATAAAAAAAGTAGTTGGGAAAGATAGCTCGAACGGCAAATTTAGAAACAACCACTCCTTTCACTACTACTGCGTGGTGAACAGACAGCGTAATTACAGACCGTTCACCGCAGTACACGACGAAAGAAAAAAAAAAAAAGCTTTAGCTAATTCACCTACCAGGGCCGCTCATTTATTTCGGTAATGGACATTCAATCTGACGACAGCGCACAGCAAAGTTATTCACGAGCACACAAATTTGCTAATCAAAACACGAGAGTACATTTGTCAAGAACCATCGTATAGCCCAGGTATCAAAAGCATGAATGGCCGACGGTTAAGATGTTCAACCAATTTATTCACCGGATTTAGTAAATGGATGACAGTCTAATCACTCGCGTTCGACGTACACGTATGACATGCATAATAAGTAAAAAAAAAAAAAAAAAGGATCCTGCAGAATTCGCATGACACAGTAGTGTTCGACGCCGAGTCAGACACCGTGAAGTTGGAATCAACACTGGACAGAAGATGGCGCTTTGCAACAGAACTTCCAGCGCACGAGTGTAACCAAAATCGACACCTTGCAGAGTGACAGTTCGGTAAACTGGAACAAATATAATATCAAAATGCAGCTGCCTGTTGACTTCTGAGAGGCGACGCTTGGTAGACGTGGCCAACGTGACTTTCCACTGATTAACGCGTAAAAATGAATCACGATTAGAGTATATTACGCAGATAGTTAGTCGAGCAAATGCCCCAGCTCTGGCATCGGCGCTTCCAAAACGAAAACCCCCTATTGCGCACCCATGTGCTTCGTATAGGCTGTAAGAGCCTCCATACGAAGTGCTGGCAAATCGAGTTCGGTTAAAAAGCTCGGATAACTAGCTAGATCCGAATCGACACGCATAACACAAACATCGCCTTCCGCGAGTGGCGATCTTCAGGCGCGAAGCAACAAGGCAAAGCCGTCAACATGACTCGGCAAGGAGCCACCATCGACGCGGGGCCGAGAATAGCGCCCTGTATGAACAACGCCGACGACTCGAATTCGGGATATGTATACGACAACGCAAACACTGCTCCCGAAACCCCGGCGTGCACCAAGGATCCACAGACACAAGAGGCAAAGAAAAGAACAGAATCGACGGGCCGGACCTGAAGAAGCAGAAACTAAGCACAAAAGAAAGTGCTGCGGGAAACAAGGTAGAGAAGGCCGCAGCCACGCAAAGCACTCGCGCTGCGCTCATAACATGCACATTATATATATATATATATATATATATATATATATATATATATATATATATATATATATATATATATATGTAAAGAAAGAAGAGAGCGAAACGGCGAGAACGGGCAACCGAACAGAAAGCGGTCTGGTCCACGCGGGAATACATAAAAATTGAGACGGCAAAGAAGAGAAAGAATAAAGCAGCCATAACGTATGGGGGAGAAAAAACATCGACCAGGCGGCTCCTGGCTGCGGTCGAGCACGACATGTCGCGCGCGCGCGCTCGTCCGGCACAGCCCGGCCGCGCCAATCGATGCGCATTCGGGAGCCGCGCAACAACATGGCATGCGAAGCAGGCGCGCGCTCGAACCGACACGCGAGCAGGCACGCACGCATTACGTCGCGGCTTACAAGGAGAGCGCGCCCAGTATGGAACGCGTTGGGCACAGATACAGAGAGAGAGAGAGAGAGAGAGAGAGTTCTCTGAGCTGATGAGAACGAAAAAAAAAAAAAAGAAAGCCCGAATGAAACGCACTGAAACGACGTCGGTGACGCCAGGACGTACGCACCAGTTGAACGATGACATCAACACGTCAACTCGTTTAGCACTAGGCGCGTGCAAGAGAATGAAGCAATTCGACTCGCTTCCCTGCAGCTGTTGTTCGGAAGTGGAAACTCAACGGCCTGTCTCTGTTAAGACGACGCGGGTACGAAGTGCCGCAAGAACCTCGACGCGACCTAATAAAGAAATCACGGGAAGATCTATCGACACCGACAATCGTTATACCTATTCACGAAGTCTCACACTGCCAAAATTCGCTCGCCTGAACCGTCGTTTTCGAACTTTCGACCAACACGGAGGCGCATCATCGGCTGTGGAGTGGTGTAAGCGCGGAAAAGACGAGATTTGATCACGTCTGGCCCCTTTAAGGTCCATTCAGTTGAGGGGAAGGGGAAAGAGTGGTAGGATCTTCATCATTATTACTACCGTCACTGCACATTTTTTTGCGTTTTTTTTTCTCATAAACTCACGCAAAACGGATAAGCTTTACTTTGTAATATTCGTATACAATTTTCATATCGAATCAAATCCTGGATACGTTGTTAGGATTGGGGGCTCAATCCCATCGCTCGTAATCCGTTGTCAAGATTGGGGTCGGGCATGAATTAGAAGGTAGCTGGCCCATGCAGGCGTCCAACTTATCCACGCTGAGGACGTTGATGAAGGGAAAGACTGCTTCTCATCGAGAACGAGGAATATGGGTTTATTTACAGTATCTACATAAGGATGTTGCAGTTCATCAGTCTAGCATGACTGCGAGAGAAAGTGCACTGAGCCGCCGCACAACAGCGGTTTATAAACACTCGGTCCTCCCTCGATTCCAAGGTGAGGGAAACGGCCGACCAGTCATCGTAAACGAGTCGCCTCTCTGCGCGACGGCTTACGCACGCACACACACACACACACACACACACCTCCTTGCGAGAGGTTCACGGTCCCCAACCGAGGTCAAACGGACTTCGTAGAACTCGGGGCTTGTGTCAGGAAAGGTGCCTTTTATTCCCCGAGTTGACCCCCGCAGCGCGGCCGGGTGCCCATTGTCTTGGGTCTTGGACGGCGCGTGGGAAGGGGTCTCGAACTACGTTCCCTCGGGGACTCCCTCGTTCACAGCAGACCAGGTTGGCGGTGGCGGGTTCAGGCACAAGGCCTGCTTCGTCGCACTCATCTTGGCTCCAGCGACGGAGAGATGAGGACGCGCGTATTGTTCTTCACACACAGTCGACTTAGTGACGCCGTGGCTAGAGGTTTGCGGTGGCTTTCCAGGAAAGTTGCCGCCGCTGTCGCAACTGGCAGGCAAAACTTGCACTTCAGCTGGCCGTTCTTGACAACGTTAATGTCATATACCGAGAACATGTATTGGAAGAAGAAAAACAATTTTTCTTTCATCGATATTGTTCTAACATTAGCCTCGCAATACATTCGCCTATAGCAGAAGTACGTAATAGTAAAATGCTCTGAATTCTCGTGCAACAAAGTACGATATTGACAAAAACAGGTGAAATATGCTCAGGGTTGGACGAAATGTGATCGAGGAGAACAGCCACGTACTTAAAGATGCACCAGAAAGAGGTAAGAGAAAACGCGATTACCTATCGCGCATTGAAGATGCCTTTTTTTTTTTCTGTCAGGGGAAAGTGTCCGGTACCTCGAGGGAGATGAGGGTATATCGCGTCCCTTCGACTTTAAATCCGTCCCTTATTCTGTTTGGTGCCTTTAACGTAACAACTTCAAGCAACCACGCGTCACAAAAAAACTGAAGGAGCCTTCCACAGCCCTAGCTATTGCATGACCTGCCGATTTTCGCATGCCTCGGTGCCACACATCCAGCCGGCGGATGTACTCCAGGAATGCTCAATTACGTGTTTCGCTGAAGTGTCTCATGTCGCAACGCCCCGCTGAGAGCGCAGCGAGGCGTGCGATCCCAGCGTGGCTGAAGAGTCGATCCACAAACTCCTCCTTTCCTCGCTTTGCCCGGCGGAACAAGAAGCCATACGGCCGCGTTTACGAACCAACCGTGAAAAAGCGTACGCTGCTCCCGATGCCGATACGCTGAGCGTGGCGAAAGAACGTCGGCATTTCGCGTCGTGCACCCGCCAGAAGAGCGCGTGAGCACGGGACCATGCGCTCAGAGCCCACAAAATCCCACGCACGCGCAAGCAGGAAGCACCAAGAACCGATGTTAGACGGGGGGGGAGGCGCCTTCCTTCTCCGGAGGCGCCTGAGGTAACACAAATCGGGCACGCGTGGCATCAAGCGACCCGGCCGAAACCACGAGGATCGTCATCGCACACAGTTCACATTTGGGCACGGGCGAATGTATCCAGCCAGCGAAGAATCGATACGCGAGCTGCAGCAGCAGCAGCAGGGACGAGAGGCGGCGGCGGCGCCGGTGAAGCGCTGGCGCGGACCGACGACCGAGCTGCAGACGGGAAACGCCTGATGTGGAGAACGCCATCAGGAGACGCTCCAAACAACCGGAGGATCGGAAAGAGGAGACGGGGGTAGATCAAGCGTACCGCGCAACCACGCCACCCCGTGGTGCAGAAAGCGGGTCCGTGAGTCGGAAGGAAATAAAGCGTAAGCTATGGGGACGACGGCGCCAGCGTAGCGGAAGAAGTGGCAAACAAGGAACGGTGCTCCGGAATGTTGCGATATACAAAAAAAGAATGCTCAAGTCAAACAACAAGACGCCAGTATCCATCCCCGTACCAGCGCCACGGCTAAGCCAATCGGTGGATACACTAAAGTGCCGCCATGGTCTGTAATGCCCACACTGTAGGACTGAGGCGACAGAAGTAGACACTGAAGGCATGCATGATTCAAATTTCATAGTTCAAATTGAACTACCTTGCCTCAAATCAACCCTAGGCGCTGCTTGAAGCATACTATAGAGGTTCCACTATTTCTAGCCTCTGTTTTAAACGTTAAATTAAACTGATTCCGAAAGGGGGAGGGGAGTGCGAGCTGATAAAGGCTCCTTGTCAACGTCGTTGTTTTCAACGCAGTTCTCTGGAAATGTAAACGAAATGGGCGATAACGCGCGACGCACAGGGATGAAAAGCGACAATACGTACATACGGTAGCAAAGCTTAGCTGCTGTTTTAAATTCAGAATTTTTTTCTTTGTTTCAAGCCGATGGTCAGAAATCCTGAATCCATCTTCAAAGTGGGAAACAGGAAGCGAAGAGCGAACTAGATATTCAAATGGTGCCGACTGCCCCGTCACTTTTCGTGCAACTGCGCTGCGCTGCAAGGATAGCACTACGCGATGGTCCTGCAAGTGCCAAGGTGTACTTCTCGACGTTTCGTTGCATTGCCTGATGTGCCACACAGGACGAGCGAAGAAGGGCACAAACGGCGTTGCGCGTATTGCGCCAAGTCGCACCATGCAACCGCCACAACTCGCTCAGCGTTCGATTCCAGTACCGTCGCATACTCAGCATTGTTCCAAATGCTGAACGCGTGCTGGCACATCGGAACTCAATCTTAATTGAGGAGCTGCGCTGGGACAAAGTTAGAGAGGTCTGGCGAAAGCCGTACTGCTACGTTCTCGAGGCACTTCGAGAGGACATGCACGAGCACGCACCACTTTGCAGAGCCCTCGACGGGTGGACCCGGCCGCCGGCGTCAGCCGGGAGGTGCGCCAGTGAAAACCTCAAAGAGAACTTGCAGTGGGCGCTTCCCGGGCGAAGAAGAGAATGATGCCAGGTAGAACTGGCACCTGCCACTATCGCGGTGAGCGAAAGGAAACGGCAGCCGAGGCGAGAGAAGCCCACCGATGGGCGCGCGTCGGAGAAGGGACAAAGACGCGTCCTTGTTGGCCGCGCCAGTCGTTTGTCTCGAGCACCGGAGGGGAGAACGCGCGCTGTGCTGATGAAGATGGATTAAGCGGCGCGCCCGACACCGGGCGCCCTCCGCGTCGCCGCCCAGAGCGAGCGCATCCCGCGTCGCTCACGTGCACGAGGAGGTGCGCTACCCTGGTCGGAACGAGCGGCGAAACAGTGCCCGCAGCCCCAAGCCAACGCCGGAGCTAGGCCGCCGCCGACACACACACACACACACACACACACGCGCACGCGCACACACACGCGCACACACACACACACACGCGCACACACACGCACACGCGCACACACGCACACACACACACACACACACACACACACACACACACACACACACACACACACACACACACACACACACACACACACACACACACACACACACACACACACACATCACGCCGTCCTACATAGGACAGACTCTGCATGGCTGCAGCTGACAATGAGATGACGTGCGTTCATTGCGCCGCGTCTTTTGTCACGAGTGTAGACACGCGACTTAGCGGTTTTCAATGTAACCGACGCTGTTCTCGCATTTTACGGCGCTCTTCCGACACAGAATTGATGCACTAGATGGGTCAAAGCTATTCGAACAAGCGGAACAAACGAAACGCTCTCAAATGAGCATAACAAAAAATCAGATTAGAAAAAAATCAGCCGTAACTGTACGACGTGGTTGTCGTATAGGGCAACAAACACTGAGAAATAGAAAGAAAAAGAAAGACCAATCTACTGCCAACAAAGGACAAGAGGCAAGAACCATTATAACAGCCCCAAATTAAACGGAAATAGACCCTGTAGAGACGCTCGCTCGTCGTCAATCCAGCTACAGCTGTTCTCGCAGAGCGAGGCCGTGTGCAATTATCGCCCTTCCGAACCTAACTAGAAGAAGTGGGAAAGGGATGGGCGTAAAGGGAGCGAAGTGTGCTCCCTCGCGACCACAATATTTTTGCGAAGGCACGCTCACACACGGTCCAAAGGGTGACGAGGCGTTCGCGTTATTAAACATGCATTCGGCAGTTGGCACCCCGGGGGCGAGATCGACAGGAAACGCTTGGATACGGGCGTGGGCTATTGGCAGAGGCAGCTCCTCTCTCAGAATCCCCCTGCTCGCCTCTCCGCTCCGGAACGTGTTTCAAAGCTCTGTAATCAACAGCCTTTCCGCAAGTGAAGGGGAGCAACGCGTGTTCCAAGGTGCGCACGCAGCACCAGGTCCTTGGAAGACGTTGACACGCTGCATCGATTTGTGAGCGCACCGCACGGGAGCTGATAAAGCGCACGCATCGCATCAATTCAACATGCTACCGCCGCATTTCTCAGTAAAAAGGGCGAACTTGAAAGAATTCGATGCGTGGAGTGACTAGGCTTGGGAAGAAAGTGCGCACGTTTCGACTCGTGCAATCTTCGCTTTCACGGTTGGGTCATCATCGAAGCGCGCTGAAATGATTAAGTAAAGCAACAGAATGTCAATGCGAATACGTGATCGTACAGGGACAAACTATAGGAAACCAGTCATTGCCAAGCACGGACGGGTCTACTACCTCGAACACAAAAATCATTTCACCAACACACAAACCCCAAGCTGGCTTCTCCTCGCGCAGTGCTGCTATAAGCAGAAGCGCGCTTTGCGGCAAACAGCGGTCCGAGTGGACGCCCTGGGAAATTATGCGCATCGACTGGAAAGGAAATGTAACAGACGATTAACGAATAGTTAAATAATCAGTAGTCATAACGAAACTAACTACAATACACAACAGTCCTAACCAAAGATCTCCTTATAGCCACTTGATTGCTGATTGCTGTAAACAAATGTTCATTTAACAGACCAACTATTGGGCTAGTTGATGTTGCTAACTGTTGATGCGAATTAGCGCTAAAAAGCGACGCAGATGCAAAAAAGGGGAACGAACACTCGATTGCACTAGCCAGGGAAATATCTTGACGCTACAGACGAGGGAACCTTCGCCCGTAGTGCCCAGATCTCATTTCGCAGGCTGCAGAAAGGCCGAAGACTTTGGAAAAAAGCAAGGCAAACTTATGCAAACTAGTATTTGAAAATTTACAGAAAGGAGCAGTGACTGACTACCGAAAATGGACTCGTAGGGCCTCAGACATACTGCACTGGCCGTTCTTTGCTTATCTCTATCCCCGCACCCACAGCGCCCCTTAGCTAACGGGTAGTTAGCGTCTGGTGGCAGACCACGCTTCGCGTCCTGCAGAACAGGAAATTCTCTGGCGAAGTTTCGTTTCAAGGTATAGACGGGGAAGGGGGGATAATATCGCGGTCGACTTGAAAAGCCGAGGATCTGAAGAACACTGAGTACACATTCTTTATTCCTTGAGCACACACAACCACAAGTGCTTGTCACCGGGCATGTTCCAAACATTATTCACAGTGAGTGGAAATTTACGCCACGAGGCCAGCCGATACACTTTGCTTTCGGAACGCAGAAGCTGTTACTAAACTTTTTTTCGAGTCGGAAGGCACCTACAGATTATAGCTACGCAGCTACACACTCACGTACCCCACTTCGTGCGCAATACAATCCCCTCAGGCGAAGCCCAGAAACTAACACAGCAGACTGAGTAACAATAACAAATAAGAAAAGAAAACACAGAGGAAAACGCACGAAAGGACAGAAAGGAGAAAATAGCCGGAATGGCCACAGGAACCACGAAAAAGGGACAGTGTCCCCGAGGAACGGGTCGATAGAGCTAAAAGAAGGGAGCACTATCCCAGGCCGAAACAAGCTTGAAGTAGTAGTAGCAGTAGCAGCACCAGCAGCGAGCAGGAAACACGCAAGCAGGGGCATCCAGGGTTTCCGCCAACAGACCCGAGGCGATGCCGGCCGGGTGGCCTCGCCGTGATAAAACAGCCGAGCCGAGTACGAAACCAGAAGCTGGAGAGATGGGAGAACACTGACCACCACGGTTATGTACGGCAGATGCTGGGCGGAGCCTCTGGGAAGCCGTCGCGAAAGCCTCCCGGCATCCGTTCGCTACCGGCACTCATATTTCTCAGCAGTCGTGAGCTTCGAGGCCAGTTTCACAGGTGGCACAGCTATTTGGGTACGAGCCTGCGCTGTCGTCACTACCGTCACCTTACTACAACCGAGCTAACGGATCGCATCGATTACATAAAAAGGCTCTGAGGAAAGCACCGCTAGCTGTAGTGTTATAGCTACATACGGATGAAAGACTCCATCCCTATCACATCTTCTAGATAAACGGATGGGGTGAATGAAGATTCAAGACGCCCAACTATATAAGTTGAGTAAGTTGACCTACGTCATAAGGGTGTCACGACACTAAGAGTTCCAAGAGGTTAGTTGAAAGGAAAACAAGCGCCCTAGAAGACCCTCTTTTTGTTTGTTTGTTAGGTTGTTTCCCCCTGTGAGCAAACAACTAGCACGAGGGAACAATGAACCGAACTACGAGCATTACAACTTTGCACTCCACCGCATATATTCCCATCAAAAGAGTACGACGGCTGGCTTCAGCCGCTATTCTATTCACAGGAGCGCCGGCGATGCTACACAGAAAGAAAACGTTTGACCCAAGAAGGGAAAGGCTGGGGTGGACACAAATGATCAAAGGAAGAGTCACAAGGGACGCAGCTTGAAGAGCGCCAGCCATCAGCGATCGAAGCGGGAAAGCACTTTAATGGGCTCCACCAGAGTAACAAGACACGATGAATTCTTGGCCACTGGCCTGGCTGCAAGTCTCCTTTCACCACAAAGCAATCAAGCCCATCTCGTGACCAAATACTAAGAAAAATGAAAATAACCGCAAACTCAAATCCACTATGGAAGTTGAACTCGACAGGTTTGCTACACAACATACTTGCGACCAGTCATGCAACAAATAAAGCAAATCTGCCATTGTTCAGGAGCTTTAGAAAACGCGAAGGTAATGAACAGTACTCATGGAATTGCGAAACCTTATCACATAAATCATGATGCCCCCACAAGAACCCAGTGCGCTTGTACAAGAAAAAGTAACGATGACTTTTCTTCCCTGCTTGCTCTTTGTGTCAAAACGAACCATAAAGTCAAAACATCTCTTCATGACGGCCCGTCGGGTATCTCGCATGCATTGAACAAAACACAGCCGCTAAGCACCCAAATGGAAGACCGCCACCCCAGAAGACGTTGATATCCCCGCGGTGAAAGGAGAGCAAGGGGGTACTTTCGGAAGCTCCAGTAGGCGGAGGAACCGAGGATGAGAAGGCACGCACTTTGGTCATTTCCTCGCCGCGGGAGGCTCCCTTCTACGCTTGGAGCCAGCGGTCAGCCTTTATCTTTCGGCGACTTCTCCCACTCATAACCGTACCAACCTCCCCGCTGCAGTTCCTCCCAAAAGCTGCATAGCGCCGCGACTCAACCCGTTACCAAGTCTCTGCACTGTCCGTCCGTCCGTCCGTCCGTCCGTACGCACGCACGCACCGATGAAGACATAAGAGCCCCGTCAAATGCACCACCGATAATTCCACACAACACTGCGTGAGGTGTAGAAACAACGAATCGATTGCCACGCCACAAGTAGGATGATGCCTTTAGCCCGCTAGATACCCAACGCAGGTAAAGTGAGTCATGTTATGCAACTTTGCAGTCACACAAAACTAGCTTACGCCAGTTAGACCAGCGCCTGTACGTGAAAAACACAGAGAAAAAGAAAGAAAAGACGATCATGGCACAATCAGAAATAGCACCTCTAAATAAAGACAGTTCATGAGTCATTTGCCCGACACGCCACCCAGGGAAACAGACTGACTGGCCCCTCGCGAAACCGCACAGAAGTGCGGTGTCTTTCGTGCCGGGCACGAACAGTGCTGTACGGAACTGCGGAGAAAGAGCGAGAAGCTTTCGGTTTTGCAGGAGCGCAGGGCGAGTGCGGCCATCACCAGGCGCTGCGCCATCACTGGCGCAGCCACCGCACAACGGAGCGACAAAAATCGTCTCAAAGAGCAGCCACTGCACTGGCACCGCTACCATCGCGTCAATGAAGCGGAAATACGACCACACACTACGGGTAGCCGTAAATGGGGGCGCTGGAAGGGGCGCAGCCAATTACAATAGAGGTCTCCCAGGGGACGCCAGCACATTTGGCCATAGTAGCGGCCAAGCACCGACGCTGCGGCGACTACGCGCGCAGAGATAAGCGCTGCCCGCGAAAGACTCGGCGCGTTCTCTCGATAGCCAGGATGCTGTCGGTGCGCGCGGGATTAACAGAGGCGCACTTTTCGCCCACCGGAGAGAAGCGCAGATGACCCGGAAAAGCAGCGCGCGCTATCACAGCCGCCGCCCTCGCGGAGCTCGAACGCGGCTAAAAGGTTATCGACAGGGTCGCTTGAAAGGGTTCCGCTTTCGTCTATTCCATTACGGGCGAGGCTACTCTGAAACAGCCACCGAAGATGTGCGCCGCAAGGCGTCTCGAACAGTACTCTCGCTTCGAATGCACACTCAAGCGCATTACAGAAAGGAAGAGAGAGAGAGAGAGAGAGAGAGAGAGAGAGAGAGAGATGTACTCTCTCGTCGCTAACGCAACAGCGGTGGCCTGATTGCAAAGCAACGCACGGCAAACGCTCAGCAGAGGAAGCAATCTTCAGCTGTGGCCGACCCTGCAAAATGTTGTTGCAGGAAAAAGTGAGGCGACCGGGCCCTTTCACTCGGAAGCTCAAGTTCTGGGCACGATAAACACGGGGCCGCGCTCTTCGCGAAGACCAGTCGCGGGGCGCTGCTGTAGCCGCAGTTGGTGGTGGGCCGAGGCCTGGGAGCCGCGCAGCAGCTCCCAGGCTGAGCGGTTCGACTCGTCGCGCGCCGCGACAGCTGTAATTAGCGGCGGCCCCTTATGCCCACGCAGCTACGGTACATCCTGAAGGCGGCGGGTAGCAAAAGAGAGGGACGGTCATTAGGAGAGCGCGCTCGGCCGAGCATGCCGCCGCTCTGCCCCGAGACCAGTTAGCATCAGCCGAGATGGCCGCGAGGCGCGTCAGCGACTGCGGCCGACTCTTGATAAGTCGCGCGCGCGCACACAAACAGCGTAGGGGCGCGATGAAAAGGACGAGTTCACGCGCCAGCGACGCCGCGCAGACCGGGTGCGAAGCGGGGCGCGGCTAAATCTGCGCCCCGCTGCACGCGTGTCCTCCGGCCCGGCGCGCGCTCGGTCGCTCCACTGCACGCTGCAAATGAAGGCATCGCGCCTGGGGCTCAAAGCACCGAGCACTGCTCCGAGAAAGCCAGTGATTTTCCTCGGCGGCAAATGCGCGTGCCCCCGTCACGAGCCTGCACCAACCAACACTTCCGAGATGCGCGCGTGAGTAGGAATACAGAAGGCATTACAGCAAGACCTGCTTACGACCAGTAGGCAGGGTTACGAAATCGGAACGGGAGCGGTGCCTCGTCGTGCTCTGAAGAAAGGAGACCGACAACCAAATATATGTCTAGTCTGGGGCGGCTTGATTGCTCGATTAACAGCGAAACATAACTCGCTGTTGGCCATGTTCCCCGTGAGCGCCTGTTATGAAACGTAATTTGAATGACGGGAATAGCGCGATAAGCGACCAGGACATTATCCTTGCTCGAACAATAGCAATAAAGAAGTCTCCAAAGGTTGTGCAAAAAAAAAAAAAAAAACAAAGCCAGCGAACAACCTGTAATGCCAAAATACTTCAAGGTAATGATAGTTGTTACCACAAGATGAGAATTTGCCCGACTACTGCTTTGCCCGTACTCGCACCGCAGTAACAACGTTCAGAAAGGGCTGAAATGCCAAGCTGGATAACTTGACCACCGAGAGCTGACACAGCCGAACTTCTACGTCTTCCACCGTGAAGAGAAATGTAAGGGAAAAGAGAATTCGAAACACGGCAGGGAGTTAGAAGCGTGTGCCGGAACAATGAGGATAGAGCGCAGCAATCACTAAAATTAAATTATGGGGTTTTACGTGCCAAAACCACTTTCTGATTATGAGGCACGCCGTAGTGGAGGACTCCGGAAATTTCGACCACCTGCGGTTCTTTATTAAAACGTGCACCTAAATCTAAGTACACAGGTGTTTTCGCCCTTCGCCGCCATAGAAATCGGGCCGCCGTGGCCCGGATTCGATCCCGCGACCTCGTGCTAAGCAGCCCAACACCATAGCCACTGAGCAACCACGGCGGGTCGGAGCAACCATGCACAAGCTACGTTGCTATTCACAATCTTAACATGGCGGAATTTCCCAATCGCTAGCTAGCATCAGCGGACCTCGAAGGACTTGACTGAGCATACGGGGGAATTGTGGGTCTGCGTGACACCGGTCTCGGCAATTCTCTCTCCGACATCTACATGGGTTTCGTTAGCCGGCTCAAGAGGGCAATGTCACGTGCGCGACTACCATCGCACCAGAGATATGGATCGTGACGGTAACTATCCAAGAGAAAGGGCGACTAAGAAGCGTTTAAATAGGTAGGCAAGTGGGTGGGTGGGGGGACGACATCCACGCACTCACCGCGGCGACACATCGCGACCGAGTCGCACTCAACGCGGCGCCGCTGCGACAGGTCTACCGAGTGGCGCGCTGCACTGAAGAACGATGAAGCAAATATGACAAATGGAAACAAAAGTGCCAACGAGCTGCAAGAGAGACGCAGTGCCAAAGACGCGAAGGCGGCCACGAGAGGCAGACGCTTTCGCCGCGGGAAGCTCGAGCACAAAACGACAAACAACCCCAAGAGAGAGAACAGCGTGGGGGGGCGCGCACTTTCTAAACTGAGCCCGGCGGAGTGACGCCGCGGGGGCGGCACGCGGCGGCGACGTCGAAGAGAGCGCCCGGTCGAGCTGGGGATCGCGCAAGACGAACATGCCCGCGCGTGCGAAGCAGCAACAAGAACGGGGAGAGGGCACACAGGCCAAGCGCTAAGGGCGAAGAGATGTGTGGGGGAAGCAGCGAGCGAGACCGACGAAAGGGACAATCAGCGATGGAGGGGCACTCGGTCGCGGCGAAAGCGACTTGTGTCGTTTATGCGACGCAACAAGGCGCTTGCGCGCAAGCCTCGCACGCCTTCCGCACGGATCAGATCGGCGAGCCGCGTCGGCTGCCTATTGCCCATGGGCACCAAAAGGGGGGGGGGATGGCACAATGAAAATTTAGGCACATCTCGTACAGACTAGGAACGACAGGGCAAGCAAGCGTTTCTCGATCGGCGTTCCCTTCTTCGACGACACCGAATAGATATGATAAACAAACGAACAAATAAATAAAGTCCCACATTGCCCAAATGGTATCCCAGCGACGCGAGATAGACTCATTATGGGAACCCGTCGCTCTTTCCGCCAGCAATCCACTGAAACCACTGCAGCTGGTCGTCCGCGAAAATGTTCTATGGAGGGGTCCGCTGGCTGCGAAAGGTGACGAAAAATCGGCCCTCGCACTGCATTCGCGAAGGCGAGAGAGAGCACAGAATTACACCTAAAGCGAGACAAGGAGACCGCGCAATATTAAAATAACGATACAAGAGGAGCCAACCTTGCCGTGAAAGCTATACAGACTGCGGAAGGCCGCTCGGAAACTCGGAAGGCGCGCGCGAGCTTTCACGCTCACCGCGAAGGGTCCGAAAACCGCGGTGCCCGACCCGTCATAATAAAATAATCGCGCGGGGCGGACCAATAAAAGGGAATCCCGGCCGGCCATTAAAGTGTGAAGCACTTTTCTCGAATGGCCCATCGGTCCTCTTGCACGCCTCTCTAGTTATCCGATTTACTTTTTATCGCCGTCTCTGAATGCCCTCTCTGTAAGCGAAGCGCAGCTGGCGTACGCACGGCCGCCGGCACACGGAGTGGCATCCCGCCCTTCGTGCGGATCTAGGACTTCGCGCAGGATTTCGGATCCCGCTCAAAACACGGCCACAAGTAGCAAGTCTGGCATCATCAGCACCACCTGTTCCGAAGTAGAGGAGGCGATTTTCCTCAAACATTTAGGCTGAGAACCTCGAAGCGCACGCTGTCCAGATGTAAAAAAAAAAAAAAAATGCAAGAAACAACGTCTTTCTCGCGACTGAGCACATCGTCGCAGGCCGCCCTGACACAAGAAAGTCAGGTTGTAAATTAAAGCGCCGGTATTTGCCTATCTGCTACCTGTCTACAGTTATCAAAGAAGTCCTTTGTATCCGTCTACGAGCAGCACGGACACATGCTGAAACGCGTAGATGCGACCGACATTGCCCATACCTTGCTCAACGCAACGGGGGGGGGGGGGGGGGGGGGGGGGGGGGCATATAAGAACCCTTCGTGATGATCTGTATGGAGCACCAATGTCCAAAGGGCGAAGACAGCGGCTTTTCATTAGGTCAGTGAGAACACCAATACTTTGCTACTGCCTGGTTCGGCTTCTACTGGAGGGCGAAGGGTATCAGCTGCTGAAGAGAGGTGACAGCGGCGCGGAGACGACGAAGACACTGCGGCGGCGGCTGATGCTGGGCGGTCATTCTTACACCGTGTCGGCGGTCGACAGCAGCGCGGCTATACAAGATGACGACGGAATGCCGGCCAGTTAGAAAGGGCAGCACTGCCGCTCCAACTACAAGCGTAGAAGCGCACGCGTACACACAGAAACACAAACTGCTCACGATGCGACAGGCATGGAGCGCGCGGAGGTGCCGTTTTTAGCGCCTCTTAATGGCAAAAATGGGTCGAAGGAAGAGGAGCGCGCGGGCACGCAGACACACACATGCCGCCGGTGAGTGCGGAGGCGATGAAGAGACTGTGGAGAATGCGGCCTCAGCTATGAGAAGCGAGCAAACTGTGCATAACGGCTGCATTGGCAGAGCCCATGCGCACCATTCGCACGTGCATGCACGTACCATATGCACGTACATATGCACGTGCATATGCGACCCTTCGCACTACATTAGACAGCCATTTACTGAGCAAGTTGCTTGACACCTTCCCGTGCTACAAATCACTCGCTCGTTCCGCACAACGTAGGGTAAGCGACTGTTGCAGTGCCGCCAGGCAGCAAATACGAGAAAAGGGAAAACAATATAAATAAACTACAAGCTACGAAAGTAAGTAATCCATATATGCGGACTCACGTAAGCGCTAAAGCGAAAAGGCAAGCTGTGCTTGATATGTTTTCCTTTGCTACAATAGCTCGACCCTGACGTCACGATTGCATAGCTTATAATACGAGGGCGAATCAGGAAAGTCTTCGCCCCTATTTTTATTAGCCAAAATAAGGTATATACACACGCACTATGCTACGTACCTTACACAATTTTTCCACATAGTCTCCACACCCGTTCCGACATTTGTCCCATCGCAGCACTCAGCTTGAGATACCCCTGTGGTAGAATTCGTTCGGCTGACTCTGGAACCACTGTCATTGTCGTGCAAGTTTTAACGGCATTTTGCGAACTCGCAGCACCACCACCCCACACTTCTCAAAGTGAGACACCTTTCCTTATACGTGGGCTGCATTTCCCTGTGGATTTCCATGGGCGTTCGTCCCTTCGCGCCTAATTGAGCATAAGTGGGACAAAGGCACAATTTATTTGAGTGCACATCCATATTTCAGGCAGCAACTTGGTTGTGATGTCCGGCGAACGAATGAATATGCCACGCGGGAGAAGTTTCATTGACCTGGATACGTATGTAAGGACGCGTTGTGTGATAGCACTACGCAATAACATTCTAATGTTTGACTGTACCGACTCCGTGCAAGGGGAACTTGAATCGCTGCAGCTGCGATCCCCAAGCACCTGTGACTTGTAAGAGCGAGTACAGTATTTTAAGTACCTACAAAAGGGGTATAAATTTGTACCTCCAAAGAACGAAAAAGTGAGCCAGAAATGACGCGCCAGTTCTAATGCTCTAAGTGTCATAAGAGCTCCAGCACCGAAAGTACTGTGCACCTTAGACGCCAGTTCGGGATCGCAAATCGCCGGGACCAACGTCGCAAAACAGCAAGAATCGGCGAAGATGGCAAGGGATCCGGATGCACCCGTCGCTCGTGCGGCCAGATGTCGTGGCCACACGCTTGAGCCGCACTCCGCTTGCCACCAGCGCCTCCTTTCATGGGTGAGCGTCAGACGCGCTGTCTCTCAACGCGTCGACAGGCATGTCGCGGATCCGTGCACGCTCAAGTGTCCCGCGCCCAGCGAGCGAGCGGTGTCAGTTTGCATCCACCGAAGAGGAGGAGGAGGTGATGCATCACCCTTTCGCGCCTCCTGCAAAGCGACCCATTCGACCGGCACCGGGCCGTCTATACAAAGACAGCGGGCTGCATAGTGCTCGCTTGGGACGCGTGGCAAACAGTAACTGAAGGGCCGCTGCTGTCACTGCACTGTTTTTCGCTGCCATTTTGGTATCACGATAAGTTTCAAGTCCAGCCCACATATGCTGCTGAAAAGAACTGGAGGCACTTCTGCGAGAGATTTGCGTTAGACGATGCGATCCGAACAACTACGCAAGAAATTGGACACATTCTCTTATAGATTGGTAATTATATGGTCATACAACATTTCGCAAGCTTGTTACATTTGTTGAAGACTTCTCATGCATATATGCTAGGCCTACTTTTACTGCAGCTGCAGTTTCCTGCACTCTATTTGTATCCGCTGTATGCTGTGGTGCAAGTATGCCTTCGACAAAGGTCTTGCGCGCATAAACAGGACAGCCAGACGCAAAACTCATGCCTAAAGTTTTCTGCCACAAGCCGGTTTGCGCTCTTCGAAGGAAGAAAAAACAAAACTGCTCGCCTGTTGTGAGAGTTATGAAGTCTTCAATTATAACGCCTAGACACACGCAGGTAGCACCGCGCGGCTATGCCATGCTGTAGTGCCCATCGGTCAGTGGCTTTCTGTGCGACTATTCGCTCGTGCCGGAAGCTTCCTTCGCAGTGTATACGACCGACACTATCGTCACAAAGCATTAGCAACGCCTAGGAGCAGTTGAAAAGTCCAAACACACGAGGCACGCTCTAGATGGTCGCCTTCACGGCCTGCTCCACTACGCGACCAGAGGCAGGGCACAGTTCCTGTAGCGTGTACGAGACGAAGAGATGGCCGGCACCACGGTCTAAGCTAGACGAAACAATCTTAATCAGAGCGAACAAGAGGCCGGGCCTGTCTAAGCGCCCCAAGGGCTGGCGGAGCGCGACTGATACGGAATGAGTTGGGCGGAGGAGAAGCGGAGAGAAGAACGCTGAAGGGGAACGGGAAGCTTTCTGTTGAAGGCTGGAAACTTTTCACTGGCCGCGAGAAAGTGCGCGAATGAGGGGGTGTAACGCCTTTGGCAGCGACATTTTAATCCATCAAGGGGTAGCCGGGGATTCAGGGGTGTTGTCACGTGCTCTCTCGAGGAAGGAAGAGAGGGGCAGAAAACAGAGATGGGGGATCGAAAGAGTAGCCAGGAACGAGACACGGTTAAAACGTGGCGGAAACACTCACTGCTCATGTGTGACGCCGTTTTAATAAGTAATGACTCACTATAAAGTGGCTGCAACCGATCCAAGATAACGTATTACGCACGGCTCCCTCAGAACTTTACAACGGTCTCGTACGCTGTATACAACATCAGCTGGTTTTTGAAGTCGTGAGGATAGGTTTTGGGGTTCTTAGAAGTACTAAAGGGCGCCCACAAAGTATGCTTCAAGCTCCGCGGATTAAACAACGTTGTGAGCATCAACCATTAATATAGTAATAACGAAAAGAAGCTGCAGCAGTGAGAAACAGCGCAGGGAGAGCCAAAGTCAGCTGCCGATGTTCCTTCTAGCTTGTGTTTGGCTCATTCCAGGGAGTAGCAATCCAGTCGGACCGGCGCTCACAACGGCGCCGACACAACAGGGGAAGCAGTGGAAACTTAGGGAGTGCTAGGGCGATCAACGACAGAGGCCCGAACAGCGCCCGGCCGAGCCGGCGACCGCGAGCCGACCGCCTACGCGTGGGGCTACTAGACTAAACGAGTCGAACGCCAAGCGGGAAGTATCCGAGGAGGAAGCGAAAGAAGACGGGTTGCGGCGAAAGGCCGCGGAGTCTCCGCGCGCGGACGAGGTGGATGGAGGCGCGCCCGTGGTCTGGGCAGCCGCGGATGATTAATTACACCGAGGGGGGACCCAGCGCTTGCGTTTCCGCGGGCACAGGCAGTCCCGCCTGTTTCGATCCACTCGCCCTCCGTCTTCCTTCCCAACTGCAGCCGCGCCGCGCACGTGGAGGGGAAAAAGGCTTGGGGCAGCACGCGGCCGATGCCGGTGCGGTTTCCACTACGCCCCCCCGCGCGAGGACGAACACGTCGCCAGCAGCAGCTCACGTCGCGCTGGCTTGCCCGTCGGCCGAGGGCAAACCCTGCCAACCCCCCTCCGGCCTTATTCCTTGGCGTTCCGCTGGCAATTCCAAGCTCGGGATGCGCACCTTTTCTTTTTTTTTACGCCGAGTGAGCACGGCTGCTTTCGGTTGCGCAGTCCACTAACGCTGCAGGCTAACGAAGCGTCAGCCTTTGCAAGCCACATGGAACACGCATGCGGCTTACACATGAGAGTAGTCAAGGACAGCTGATCTCTTGCCGACTTCTAGTACGCCAAGACTGCGGACACGAAATCGTGTCGCTGGGAGCCGTGGGGGTGCCGAGGAAGCCGAATGCTCGGCTTCATTTGAACCCATGGTAAGAAATTTGCACTTTGGAGAATCACCATTGCCGAGAGCTATACGCGATCGCTTGACGTGCACCGAAATATGTGTACGTGGACGCACTTGCATTCCGTGCCTATCTAAACGAGGCCCGGAAACGAACCCGGGACCCCCGTGGTGCGCAGCATCATACAACAGCGTTTTAAGCCGTCGTCACAGGCACGTGGCTGCTCGAACGAACTAAAGGCGAGAACTGATGAAAAACTGTCGAGTCATTTGCGAAGAGCGAAAATTTCCGTGTAAATAAAAAAATAAGGAGGGGGGGGCGCCACAGCGCCCAGCGCATCACCAGGCGCGCGCGGCGGAAAGGAAAACAATTTTAACTACTGCAGGAGACAAAGGAAACGTTAAAACTGAAAGCGAGGGAAAGAAGGCACTGGGGTGACGTTCCCGCGGGGCAGCGACTGACTAGCAGGCGCAAAAGAATAAAAAAAAAAAGGTGGGGGGGGGTGGACAGCTGCGAAGAGGGAAGCCTTTGCGTGGAATCAGCAGCGGGCACGCACCAGCGAGCGCGCTCACGCGCGGCCGGATTCATTCAGACGGGCCACGGTCGAGTTAGTCGTCGGTCGATTAAGCGCGACCACGCGCCGCGCACAAATGTTTATCGCAGAAACACGCGTCTCTCTTTCTCTCTCTCTCATCGGAACCGCGTCCGTAGCGCCGTCGCCACTCTCTACCAATCAGATATAAAGAAAAACCGTACAGAACGGAGAGGAGGAGCGACAGAAAAGGAGAGCGCCCACTGTGACCACGCGTAGTGGAACTTTCTCGGACGCCAAAAGTAAACAGTGGAAGGGAAAAAAAACACGAAGAACAAAAGAAATCACGAAAGAAACAACGCCCCTAGCGTCAGACACGGGGAGAGCGGCGGCTGGGGACGGTGGTGCAGTCAGCGCTCGGCAGCTCGTCGTCCACGCGGGCAAGAGTTCTTTCTCCCCCGGCGGAGATAACGGTCCGAGAGACAGCCTGCGCGCGCAGAGCGCGGGGCGATAAGGGGCCGGCCCGCAGTCCGCGGACGACGCTGAAGGGTTCAACGGGCGGAAACAAAAGCGCGCGCGATAAAAACAGAGCGGAGCTGGGCAAGCGAACGACGACGACGGTACGTCTCTAGCCGAGTGACAGACAGGCGAGAGGAATCAAACATATGTCCGGGGGCAATCAGGCCAGGGACCTAGGAGCGGGAAAAGGACTGCCCCTGCCGTCGTATGGTGTTAATTAAATTATGAAGTTTTACGTGCCAAAACTGCTTTCTGATTAAGAGGCACGCCGCAGTGTGGGACTCCGGAAATGTGGACCACTTGGGGTCCTTTAACGTGTACCTAAATTTAAGTACAAGGGTGTTTTCGCCCCCATCGAAATGGGCCCGGCGTGGCCGGGATTCGATCCCGCGACCTCGTGCTTAGCAGCACAACACCTACCTAATATGCAAACACGGCGGGTTCCGTACAGTGTACAGCGATGCTATATTCTAGTGTTTCTTTCGGCTAGATCTTGCTGTCTGCTGGCTACAAACAGAGGAGTTTTCGTCATCCGCTTTATTTTTGACAACGATGAAATAGAACGTACGAAGTAGCCCGACCACAATTATGCTTGCCGTTGCGCTTCGGAGAGGAAGAGGATTTTTTTTTTTTTTTTTGCTGGTTTTAGCCAGCAACTTTTTTTTTTTTTTTCGTAGGATTCAACTCGCTTTCAGCTGCGCGCTCCAATTCCCGCGGCAGCAGCGGACACGATACTTCCACCGTCATTGGCACGAGCGAGATAACTGGGCGACAAGGCACGCGAAAACAAAGGGGGAAAACTTCACGCCGCTGCTTCGGCGCGCTGAGGAAAATGAATGCCTGGGCAAAGTGAAGCGGGTGGCCAGGCTCTACGTAATACGAACAAAATGCAGCGGCAAAAAAGTTTTCGCACTGCAAAAATTGTTCCATTTTTTTCATCGAGAGACCACGGCGACGCAGCGCGGGCGAAAGATCACGGGGAAGTGGAGGGAAGCAGAGCGGCCGCGCTTCAATCGCGCGTCGTGACACACCGTAAAAAACGGGAACGAGCCGACGACAGCCAGCGAGTCAAACTCCGGGCCTCGCCGCACTTCCCCTCCCTCCCTTTCCTTGTCTCGTCTCTCCGATGGAGCTGGGCCAAACAAAAATGACAGCTGCGACAAAGAAGATGAAACGAAGCGGCAGCGGCGACAAAAGGCATCGCGGGAGGCGCGACAACGAGGAGGGAGCAGCCGCCCTCGGAAAAAGTGGATCACGACCAAAGAGGCCGCGGTACGCTGCCGTCAATACCAAGAAGGGGGGGGGGGGGGGGGGGGGGGGACGTTCCAGGCCCCGGAGATAACATTGGCGACCAGCGGGGCAAGCCATCGCGGAGACAATGGGAGGGGCAAGACTGCTAAGATCATCGACAGAATCGTCACAACGGAACTTTCGGCTTTCGCCGCTTTTATGTTCTTTTCTTTTTCGGCAAACCAGACAGCCACTGGTAGGCAGGCGAAACTCATCGGAGCTTTGGGATGAAGCACAAGTGCGTCGCAAGCGGCGCACGAGTCAGGAACCTAGGCGCGACAGCTAGTGCTACTTCATCTGTGCCTATATACGGCTGCCGAATCCACGCGCTGCGAGGAAACAGGAAGGGGAGAATAGGGGGAGGGGTATACCTTGCGCAGTAAGCTACGAGGCAGGCACATAGCCACCACCACCAGCGCCAAAGGCCGGCCGCATCGCTGGCGGCAACGCAAGCATTGCGAGTTTGGAAGCGAGCGAGCGACCGAAGGGCCGAAGCGATCCACATTTCCATAAATCAATTCCGGCGGCGGCAGCAGAAGCGCGCGGCAGGACCAGCCACTGCCGCCTCTCGCGGTTCACATTCATCCCTAACCAGAAATGCGCACCCCCGGAATTCGAAATACGAGACTCGCTCGCCCGCCGTCCTACTTGCAGGCTCTTGCCGCAGCGCGGCGGCGGTAGTCCTCACGAGAGCCGCACTCGAACAATGCATGAAGGAAAAGAGAGGGGGTCGCGGACCAAGTGCAAAAGGGACTTCCTCCCACGAGATGTAGAGGAAACAAAGGAAAAATTTTCTCCAAAAAAGGTTCAACACAGGCGCGCAAAGGGAGAAGAACAAAATAGCAGTCGGCGAAACACTGGAGAGCGACGGGAAGGCAAAGGAAGACAAAGAAACGACGTCCCGAAGAAGAAAGCGCCTCAAGAAAAGGAAGTTTCGAGAAGAAAAAACTACATTTGAAAACTTTTCAAGCGAAACGGAGGAGGAGGTACGCGGCTGAAACCGACGCAAGGGCCAGGCGCACTAGACTCGCTAGCACACAAAGCACTGAGCACGGAAGAAAGAAAGATAAAAAAAAAAGAACAAGTAAAACTCGCTTCCTACAACAGAGAGAAGGCGAAAACTACGAGCATACACAAAATGAGCGAAGAAAACTCAGGGAGGAGCGCAAACAGCGCCGCAGCGACAGCAACACGCGCGCAGTGTGCGCAACGCGCGTACAAACAAAGCGGGACGCATGCAAAATCCTCTTCCAACTCGGTTCGGAGCGGGAAGAAAGAGGTCTGAGCAAGCGAGCTGTTCTGCGCCGACAACATGAACCTCGCGAGAGCGTGCCTCGGGGAACACTCGAGCAAACAGCCCCCCCCCCCCCCCCTTCCCCCCACCTCCTATGCAACCCAAGGCATGAGCTGCGCGGAAATGCAGCAGCCACGGCGGCGGTGCGCTGCTCGTCCATTTCCTTTTTTCGGACCCAAAGAAGCGGCGGCGGCGACAGGAAGGGGGGGGGGGGGGGGGGGGGGGCCACGGATGAAAAACTAAGAAGAACGCGCGAGAGGCACGCATATTCTCGCAGAGCTCGGAAAAACAACGGCCCGTTCGGAGAGCAAGCACGACTCCTCGAGCGAGTGCGCGCCAAGAACTAGCTCAACTTGCGCGCCGAGTGTCCTATCTTTAGCCTCGAACTCGCGCTTCGAAACTCGCTATCTGATCAGCTCGGCAGTTACCAGACCCTAAAGCTGCTGAGAGACTGGCTAGCTCGATATGCATCTATACCAAGCGAGCTGCCGCCGCCCGTCCAGGTGTCACACCGTGTTCAAGCTCTGTACTGATGGCACACGTCAACCCACGCGACAATATGGCTGGAGAACGCATATCACTAGCGATACTTACACTGGAACCTCTTTAGAATCCCTCAGATACAAACTACGCCCAACAATCAATGTATCGTGTTTTACCATAGGAACCAAAGCACCATGAGATAGATCAATCTGAGAAGCAGCACATCCGTGCAAGTATGCTACCCGAGGCACAATTTGATTGAGGGGAGGACCAACATGCACTTTCTCTCTTCGGCGGTGGAGTCGTGCCGGCAGACACCGAAGGACCGGCGCGGAAATATCGACGCTTTGCTGTTTCCTAACTAAAGCAGGCAGGATGATTGGGCCGGCGTGGACACAAGGACCCGGCAAAGGAAAAAAAGAAGCCACCAAAGCGGCGCACAGATTGCCTCCCTCTCCGCTGGGCTGCAAAAGAAGAGCCCAATCTTGAGAAAGGCTAAAGACAGAAGCAGCCCAAAGAAGCGGCGCCACAGAAGCCGCCAGCGCTGCCATAGCTTCGGGTCGAGCCAGGCGCACAGCGAGAAGCCAGGGCGCGCGCCCGGCTCAAATCGAATCCGGCGCCGTTTTATTGGAGGCTCCCCGCGGGCGGTGGCGGCAACTGCAAGCGGGTTCCTGATATTGACCAGCAGGCCTCTTCGCCGCTGTTTTTCTTTCTTTTTTCCTTCCACTCCGACCCTGTCTGTACACTTGGCTTCCCCTGCGCACCCCGGGGCCAAATCTACGAGGTTGCGCCGAGGCCAAAAGACACCACTAACACTTGCTAGGGCGCCGTTGGCCCTCCCGCCGCTCCTGATAGGCATGCTACAAAAGCCTCGGAGCAGCCAATCTGCACCCCACGCTAAGGTTTTATTATTATTATTATTATTATTATTATTATTATTATTATTGTTGCTATGGTTTACAGAATGTGGTTGTCGGAGGCCGTGTGGCCGCGGACAACAGGTTACAGGTTAGGCGAGAAAAGGTACCCAGACGAGCAATTGAATGAACACGAAGACAAAACATGAATACCGAAGCCTTCACATATATGACATCTGAGAAGCCCTTCGAATTCTCACCATTATATAGGAATCAAAAGATCTCTTTCTACAGTTCACCAATCCCTTCACTTACACTTTATAAGAGCGTTGAAGACATCAAGCGAGTGCCGTTTTTAGCGAGTACCGAGGCGTACACGTGCTAAGTGCACGCCTTGATCCCTGGCGGCGCGTTGAAGAGACGGCAAAGGTTGAAAACGTGTCATCATTCAGCGGCGGACATCACACAATAGCAATAACATGCCTCGCAGTGGCTACCTTCGCACAAGTGGAAGGCCGTGATGGTATCAAAAAAGGCAGTGTTCTCTTTAATGAAGCTGATTGCCTACTGGAAACGGGTGCTAGCACAGGCTCGACCTGTGACCGCAACTGAAAGCTCTCAGGATCCTTGAAAACAAATTTTCCGTTTCCTTTTCTTTTTCCCAGCCCCGCCCAGAAGCAAGAGCGATGAACTTGTACCGCACCCGGCGTTACACCTCCTCCAAACCGCAATATATGCATGGCGCTGCCGCCAGCTGCTCGGAAGCCGAAAGCGGCTACCGCGTGAACTCTACCGTAGGAGATAGCCGTGCAGACAAACGATATCCTCGGAAATCGCCGAGGCGGGAGCTCCCGCACCACTACTCACCGAATTACAAACAGGCCCCGGTCGGGCTCTTGTGGAACCGCAGTATTGGCCGTCTTTTATTTCAATAAATTACGACCGCCACGCAGGTGGGAAGAGCGCGGGGCACGGAAATCGCACAATGCGCCCCAACTCCCCCCGTCTCGTCCGAGAGCCCTTCCACGCGTGAGGCCATAACTGCGGGGCGTGGCTGGTCCCGGAAATGAAAGAGCCGTCAAAACAGGGTCTTTCGTTTCTGCGGCTCGTTAATCATAGGCGACGGCCGGATGGAGAGAGGGGAGTGGTGGTGGTGGGGGGAGGACTCAAACAAAAGAGACGCCACCCTCGTACACGTGGCCTCCTGCGTGCACGCGATGAAGCAGCATCACCTTGGCGCCGGTGTATCTTACTTCGCCGCAGCTGTCAATATGCAAAAGAGCATCTCACCGGCAGGAAATGCCAGACAAAATCAGAGGCTAGAAACAGGCATGAGGCAGGGAAACACTCATCGTTATCCTAGACATAAATCATTTCTTTCACATCTTCAATTTGGTTAGGAAACCTCTGCCGCGTGGGCGCGCGCGCGCGAGAGAGAGAGAAAGAGAGAGAGAGAGAGCTATCTTGGCACTGACAGGACGCAATACACAGGTCACTTGGTGGCTTTCCAGATACCACAAGGTGATGAGCTGATCTTAAGTACGATTTCTCAAACGGCTGTCTCGCACAAGAGCTGTCTCCAAGTTTATGTACGCACGGGTAACGGCTCCCGTGCGAGCCCGCGCTGGGAGACCCGAAGATTGACAGCGACAGCGGCGACGCGCGAGAGAAAAAGCCGTTTAGCGGCGGCCGCAAACGCGGTGGCCAGCAACCGGCAATTAGACCGGCCCATTCATCACACCGCTCGACCGAGATCCCCGCAAACGGCACGCCCGAAAACATCTCCCGTGCCCCCCTCCATTCCTCCGGACGGAGTCGCAATCGAGCTGTCATCGCGGCAGCCGCCAGCGGCGACCGCGGCAGCGCCGCTCGACTCTTTGCCCTCCGGGAGCGCGCCGGCCATTCATCACGGGCCCGGTCCGCAGCACGCGCGCCCCGACGCCCGCTGGCGGCGCCCGCAAAACACGTGCGCGCTCTCGGAGCCGGGAAGACCCCTCCGCGTGGGCGATCCTCGCGCCACGGCCAGGACCCCTTTCCCGGAGCTCCCGAACGGACACCTCGATGCAGGGCCTGCAACTCCCAGCTATCGGCGGACGTCTCGAGCCAACCGGTCAACATAAATAAGGACGCATGAAAACTCCTAGCAATGATTCTTGCACCGGGACGGTGCAAGCATCATCCACCGATCTCGGCGTAGCATAGCGCCGATATTGGTGGTGAAGAACGAAGGAGGACGTTAGTGTTAAGGTCAGCCGATCTGCGGCGGCCGAACGTGAGATGAGAAAACAGTAACGCTGACTGACGAGAAACACGTCAACCTGGAGCCGAGTGCATGCAAATTACTCGTTATTGGGCACCCACATTTACGCCCTGCGGTGAACCACGGCCCTATGTTGGTCTCGGAAACTTGGTTACTGGACACGCTAATGACCAACAGCTGCCGGGAAAGAGATCAGAGCGAGAATGTCGCACCCGCACCAGGCTCCGGAAAGGCGACACGTGTCGCTTGAGAAGAAGCTTCGTGGCGGCGTGCATGCGGGCTCGTGGAACAAGCAGCTGCGTCCCTAAAATAGCGGCTCCCTTGCACCCCGCGAGGCAGGGACGTTTTATTTTCTTTCTCCCTCCCCTCACACAGCAAGCCCAGAGAATCAAGTGCAGAGCGAGCGGAGGGAGCGCGTCATCGACGGCAGCAGCGCGCGCCGCACCAAACGACTTTCCCTAAAAAGACGACCGCCGCACTTTTCTCCCGTAACTCTCATCAGCGAACGCGAGACGCTCAGGAGCAGCGGTGACGGAGGAGAGGACCCAAAATAAGCGGAAACAAGCGCAGGGAAAGACACAAAAGCGAATCACGCAGAAGGCACGGCAGGAAAGGGAAAAGAAAGAGAGAGAACTGGGAAGATTAAAAAATGTTCGCCAGCAGCTGAGGAAAACGGGAAAACGCGGGACGAGCGCCGGATAATTGCGACCATGTAAACGAGGGGCCCTTAACAGAGTCACACGCGCCGACACAAGAGGAGGAGGGCGCCCAGAGAGAAGAGGCGCATGCATCATCGTATAATGGTACCTGCCCTGCCGGCGAAACGTGGTTCATCAGGCCGTTCGTCGCTGCCGCTGACAGCAGCCGGAGGAACGCGAGCGGGAGGGAGAGAGAGAGAGATAGAGAGAGAGAGAGAGAGAGAGAAGCCTCACGCGCAGGCACTGGGACGGCTCGGAGAAAGCCGGGCCTAATTGCCCGTCGCCGTAATGCGCACTGGGCCGAGATTAAAGCCGCCGGCGGCGGCTCGAGCCAAGCGAGCCGTGGAAGCTGCCAGACGCGCGCGCGAACACTAAGTACGGCCGCTGGCGCACGCGCGCTTGCTCCCCGGCACCAAGTGACAGCGTTGCTGCAGGGAGAGCCCCGGAAACTTTGCCTCGAACTCGTACGTCGGACGATCACCGCACGGTTCGGAGATCACGCCCAAGGACGGGCTTCCAACGGTGACCGGCCCAACGGCGCGAACACCGGCTACGAAACACGGGTGGCCACATGCACTCACTGTGAATACCATTCACGACGTTCAAACGTTCTCCCCTGAAGTTTGTAGTTATTTCCGCCATTAAATGCATGAATTCCGGGTGCGACCACTGACGTCTCGTTGTATGACAGACAGCCCAGGGCAGCCACGCGGTTGAGATATGAAAAGGGATAAATGAAAGGCAGGGAGGTTAACCAGGAAAGTCTAGTTGGCTACCCTGCACTGGGGGAAAGGGAAAAGCGGATGAAAATATTAAAATAAGAAGAAAACGTACACAGTTGATATCGACGACGTAGTGGCAGTTCTCTGCTCTAATTCACAGGCTGTGACTCCGTCCAGTAGCCTTCAAAAATAGCTGCAGCTCTTACGTGGCCTTCGGTAGCTGTCATATACGAGGCCATAGTGCCAAGATCTTGTTCAATGTGAAAGGTTTTCCCAAATGCTGATTTAGAGATAAATCCACGCTATACAGGCGGGAAGGCAGCAAATCAAACACTGAATGGACACATACCAAACGTACGTACGACGGACGTCCTCCAGGAAGAACGCCGTCGGCGGCGTTGATGACAGAGCAGTCAGATCCTTGTGGTTCATAATCAACACGCAGGCGACACATACAAAGCTTCCGAGAGAGACGCGAAGACATCCTTACACAAAACACGTAGGTCATACAAAACGTTTGGTTTAACTATAATCCCGAAACAAACGCGCGTTTCTCTTAACATCGCACAACATGTAAGGATTGGGGGCTCAATCCCATCGTTCGTAATCAGTTATCAAGATTGGAGTCGGGCAGGAATTAGATGGTAGCTGGCCCATGCCGTCGTCCAACTTATCCACGCGGAGGACGTTGTTGAAGGGAAGGACTGCTTCTCATCGAGAACGAGGAATATGGATTTATTTACAGTATCTACATCAGGACGTTGCAGTTCATCAGTCTAGCATGACTGCGAGAGAAAAGTGCACTGAGCAGCCGCACAACAGCGGTTTATAAACACTCGGTCCTCCCTCGGTCCCAAGGTGAGGGAAACGGCCGACCAGGCACCGTAGGCGAGACAACCAGGCACCGTAGGCGGGAGGGCTTACACACACACAGTTCCGCACAGGTTCACGGTCCCAAACCGAGGTCAGATGGCCTTCGCAGAACTCGGGGCTTACGTCAATAAAGGCGCATTTTATTCCTCGAGCTGACCCCCGCAGCGCGCCCGCCCGTTGCCCATTGTCTTGCGTCTTGAACGGCGCGTGGGAAGGGGCCTCGAACTACGTTCCCTTGGGGACTCCCTCGTTCACAACAGACCAGGTTGGCGGTGGCGGGTTCAGGCACAAAGCCTGCTTCGTCGCACTCATCTTGGCTACAGCGACGGAGAGTCGAGGACGCGCGTATTGTTCTCCACACACAGTCGACTTAGTGACGCCGTGGCTAGAGGTTTGCGGTGGCGTTCCAGGAAAAGTTGACGCCCGCTGTTGCAACTGGCTGGCAAAACTTGCACGTCAGCGGGCCGTTCTTAACAAAGAGAAAGCGAAATTTAGCAGAACAAAGCTTCGTTCTGCGAAGTTTTCGATGCGATGTACCGCGCGGGCTCGCGAGGAAAAAAGTAACGAAACTCCGCCTGGCGGCGAAAATCCGAGTTTAGGGCGGCCATGCAAAGTCGCAAGGCGAGAGTGGTGAAGATAAAAGAAACGCACGGCAGCTTGTACGCCGCAAGAAAGCATCGTGCAGCAATGGACGCGTAATAAATAGACGGCCAAGGCGTATACGGTGTTAGCGTGGCGCGCAAACCTACCAACCACACATAAAGAGCGCTAAACGAAAGAGTGAAAACAAGAAGGTGGGAGTGGACGGGTGGACGTAGGCGGGCAATAAAGGGCTGTGGCGCGTCTGTTTGGGCGTGGATTAAGCGAGGCACACGGAAGCCCATACGGGGTCTGCGTATCTGCAACTATGAGGGACCCACGCGAGCGTCGCACGTCATAACATCCCGGAGGGGATTAGCGGTCCCCCCTCGACCTGGCGGATGTGTATATGAAAGGCGCCGCTCGTGGAGCTCAGATGCGGGCTGCGTGTCGAGCACACCGAATCTGGGCCGAAGCAGTCGCGCACGGTTCGCAATATAAGTAATTCCAAGCGCCATCGTTTTCTTTGCATCGCAGCCTCTGCGGCTGCTGAAGGTGTTATATGATGCTAAAGAAAGGACAGCGGGCACCGACGAAAGATGGAAGGTATGGTGCTGACGCAAGGCAGCAACTACGGAAGTCGAAACGAATCCTACGCATGTACTAAAATTATGGCCAAATACAGTTCTTGCTATTGAACACACACACACACACACACACACACACACACACACACAAAAGACCCTGAACACAGGCTGTGCACATCCCAGAAAACGAAGGCGCGAAGTGTTTCAGGAAGCAATGTGAAGTTATCAGTCACTCCGGCATCCATTGCGAGGAAACAGACATTCACTTTCTGCTTAAGGTTACGCGAAAACAAAACGTATGGGCGATA
The DNA here is from genome assembly GCF_023375885.2 of Dermacentor andersoni. Taxonomy (NCBI): domain Eukaryota; kingdom Metazoa; phylum Arthropoda; class Arachnida; order Ixodida; family Ixodidae; genus Dermacentor; species Dermacentor andersoni. The sequence continues at coordinate 314,978,676 of NC_092814.1, read as the reverse complement.
ATTTCGAACGCGCTGACTTTAAACCAAGTGAACCTGCAACTACACACGAGCAAATGGTTGCAATCGCGAACATCGCGAAGCTGGCTAACAAAAATATGCTGAATAACACAATACGCGAATTCAGTTAAAGTGAAGGTTACATTAGCAGAACTGATGCAATGGGAGACCTGAACTCTTTGAAAATGCTCGGTTCGCCGTAGCAAAGCGGAGCAGTCGGTGAACGCCACCTACTTCTCAGTTGGCATGCTACTTTCACGACAACGAATATGACTGCACCTCCATGCACTCGCAACCTGGTAAAGCAATGCGGAAAACTCTATGGACTCGCATGCACAAGCTTGACCAGCGCTCACTATTTTCTGCCGGTAAACTCAATAGGACTCTAAAGGCCACTGATTATCTCCCCCCTTTCCTCCTTTCTGCCATGTAGCCGTAGGCGATGGGACGTGCATTTTCTTGGCGAGATACGTTGAAGGTCAACCACCTAATTCTAAACGTTCCCGTTTATTTTGCAGTGATCACTTCCTCCGCCATTGATATCTTACAGCGAAGCTGTATATGGCTAGGGTTCCATGTATTTTTCGTTTTTGCGGGTCAATAAAAAAAAAAAAAATTCACAGGCCTGCGCGGCACACGCAGCACAGTCACAGCGAAAGCTGGAGGAGCGGCTACACAGGAGCTCCATTTTCGGCACCACGCACTAAAGGGTCTTCGGGGCGAAGTCCCTTCGCGTCGTTTTCTCGAGAACGACCTGAACTGTCCGCCCGGCGTCGAAGGCGAGCTGCGGCTTGTCCTGATCTCTGCACAGCGGTCTGCTGAGCCCGATGTTACCTGGTTGCAGCCGCGCGCGCAGCTCTACGAATCGCTTCTTCAGGTTCATAGCGCATACCGGAAAGTAAACACAGGTTTCCAGACTATGTGGCGCACACGTCACATCCCTTGACACATGGCACGGCACGTTGCGGTTGATGATGTGATGATAATGATGGCATCCCATTCGAAACAGGATGGTGACAAATTGTCACCTAGTCTGCTACATCCAAGGTGAGCTACATGCAGCATGCAACTGCTATATGCAACTGCTACATGTCGGGACACCTTGTGGAATATAACATAACTGCAATGCAAAGTTTGTACGTATCGACGCTACGCGGATGTCAAACCGCACAATACGATGGTGATGATGATGATTTAATGGCATTCCCCTAGGAATGGGACGGTGAAAAACAGTCCAGCCTGCTTGAATTAATCAGGTATGTCATACATGTTTTTCATAAGATCAATATTTATACAACTCCATAATCTTCTTTGTCTTTCTCAGGACCTTCTCTATTTATCCTGCACCGCTACCTATGCAGCTGCTGCATGGCGTGCCACGTGGTGTAATAATATGCAGCTGCAATGCAAAGGGCGCACGTTGAGACGCTACGCGGCGCGAACCTCGCATTGCAAGGCAAATGGCACGATACGATGCTAATGATGATAATTTATTCGTGTCCACTTTCAAACGCGGCGCTAACATAGTCACCTAGCCAGATTGGTTTAATAAGTACACAGTGTGTATTTTTTTCTAGCATTCGTCTATACAACTTCTGAAACTTCTTTTTCGTCCTCAAACCTTCTTTAACTGTCTTGTACCGCTACATGTGCATCTGCTAGATGGCGTGCCACCTGGTGTAATAATATGCCAGTGCAATGCAAAAGGTGCGCGTATCGATGCTACGCAGCGCCCATGCCACATGGCGTGCCTCCTTGGGCGCTAGGACGCGTTTATAGGGCATTTTGCCGCCACATGCTAGTAAGCCCTGGCGTGGTTCAGTGGTAGAGTAGCTGGCTCCTACGCAGTTGACTCGGGTTAGAACCCGGCGGCAACTGTATCTTTTCTTTTTCTCTCTCTCTCGGTCCCGGCGATAGCTCCCATGGACAGAAGAAACCGGCGACGGACACCATGGCCACCCGAAACGGCTGTTGGAATGAGCCCGTAGCAACTTATGCTGTAAAAGGTGAGCGTGGGCCTATCCCGGACATAGTGCAATACCGGGCCGACCCGCGGCGGAGGTGAAGCAGGCTTGAAGCACTCCGTCCCTAATAATAAATAATATTAGCAATAAAATGAAATAAATAAATCAACATGCATCGTTTCAGGTCAATGGGTATACTTGAATCGTTTGAGAACAGCACGTGGACTGAAGAGCAGGAGGCGTTGGCATATACGCGAAGGACAAAATGTATGCATAACCATACACGCTCGACTCGCAAGAGGACAATGCCACCGACTGTGGGGATGTCTGTGCCGTACAAACGAAAGACGGAATTGTGATATCCACAGTTTATATATCTCCAGGCACACCCGGGTGTGACATCGAAAAGTTCAAGATCACGCACTTTGCATGGGTTAGCCGTGATGACACTTCCCTGTGATCGTCGTTGGGTACTTCAATCTGGGTATTTCAAAATCAGACAAGAAATGATTCACTCAGTTTGTGCTAGAAGGGTTTGGTTTGAAGTGTTACACCAATTCAAGTCACTCAGCTACTAAAAACGGTCGTGTATAGATTTAACTTTGGCCAAGAACCTAAGGTTGTAACCGAATCCATCAGTCTATATCACAGTAATCACGAAGCTATCGTCACTACCATGAGCGAATGTTGAAAATTAATAAATGTACCCTTGTCTAATCCTGTGTGAGGTGCTACAGCTTCGCTGGTCATCCACCTTCACAGAGTGGAATGGCGTCTCAATTTTTTTTTTTTTTTTCGTAATTGATGCGCCTTTTCTTTCTTCCCGAGCATGCCTCACTGGTGGATTTACATGCATTAAAAAAATTAATTTCATTAACGAGCACATTGCGACGGCTACTCACACATCAATCATTCGCCGAACTGAGGGCACAAGGGCGAGTAAAGACATATTCGTAGCGAAAAGCATGGCATAATTAAAACGAAAAAAAAAAGCATTCGGGACAGCTGGGTAGCATGAAGCAGAGCCGCAAAGCCAGCCTCCCAGAGATGCGACCCAATGTGGCTCAGTCGATATCTTCCATATATTATACACCGTCCAACTTGGCACGGATGTTGAATGAAGTACGAATCTTCGAACACTAATCACAAGGCTTGAACATTATGCCGCAATATCTGGATTGTGTAAATGTACCGTTTTTTTTTAAATTCTTTCGTGTATTTGGCATAAAACTTCAGTATTTGCAACCCGATGAGGGAAAAAAGGACAGAAAGGAAGAAAAAGAAAAACACGCACGCACGCACAAGAGAATAAACGGTCCCGAGTCAAAATGCCACGACCGCGTGTCATTTATCCTTTTCACCAGCGCATTCGTTCTGACATTCAAACGCCCACGTCGGGCGGTTACCGACTAAACTTGAGCACTCGTGATGGCGAATACGGATGAACAGCGAAGAGAGAAAGGAGGGGGTCGGGGCAGTTGCGCTTCCCACAGTAAGGCAGACATGCCAGTTCAGCGTTCCCGCTATACAGGCTGGCCGAAACACTAACGTATAGAAACTGGCGCTATTATATTTAATATAGGATTATGGCCATATGACATGAACAAAAATCCTTACGTGGGACTGGAGTTGAATCGCAGCAGAAGCAAAAAAAAAGGAAGCGATGAAATCAGCGGAGAACAATAACTGCAGCTCTAAAAACAGCACCATACATGCTAAAGAAAAAAAAAGAAAGCGGGGGGGGGGGGGGGGGGTGCGCTGGCGACGTCGCCCTTCGATCTCGCGCGGCAACTAATTTCGGGCTCAGTGCCAGTCCTCAACGCGCCAGCCAGCGCGACCCTTTCTGACACGTCCCCTCCTGACAACAGGCGCGGAATGGGAAATCTTAGGAGGGCCGTCATACAGGGCTACACGCAGCACGGGAGGCGAGCGAGCGCGCGTCACTTGGACAAGAGCTCGGATGACGTGCTCCATAAACGAAGGGGCGCGTAATCCTGTCGGTGGAAGACTGGATACGGCGACGACAGCGAGAGGCTTTGGAATATAATAGAGCCATCACCGAGACACGACAGAGCCGGAGGAGAGAAACGAAAAAAACAAAACAAAACAGAGTTACGATAACTGGACCTTGCCGTCCGGCGCCGAAAGAGCGCGAGGCTTAAGAAGTCATTTGCGAGATCGTACAGGTCGTCGGCACCTGCTCCGCTCGCGTTTCACCGACCGGCCGTCGACGATCCGAGCACGCGCACGAGGAAGTTTCTGCCTTTCGTATTTATTTATTTAATACCACACACGGTGCCCGGTAAGCTCGAACGTTCTCGCCACCTAGACAATTTTGAAAGGCGCGATAGCCAGGAGAAAGCTGTAAAATAATCCGATAATATCCGGGCCCCTCATCTGCAGGAAGAGGGATTATCGGGCCGACGCAAGGTTAAGCCTTCGGCGACAGACGGGCTGCGTCGAAGCCGCGCTTTTTTGACGGCTGGTCAGACGTGCTCCCGCAGTGCCACCCCTTGGATACAGCGGGCATACAGAGGACGGGCCCATTTCTGTCGCCGATGGCAGTGGACGTTTAATGGCACACGAGATTGGGCCGACATCACCTGCCAATTGTGCCGGTACGAGGAGTCTGCCTTTCATCTCTCTCGCTCTCCCTTCGATGGTAGGCACTCTAGACAGTTGTCCCGAACACAATCTCACCGAACGTTCAGAAAGAAAATAAATACCTAAGAACCATTGTGCTTTCCGATTTCAATACCATCGATCGTTATCATGCATAAAAATTATAACGAAAAAAAAAAAGGGGCAGCGAACGAGACATCTCAATCCAAGCCAGTGCACAATGGTAAAATTTAAAAAAAAAAAAGAAAGACAAACCAAGGAGGCATAAAAAAAAATACCTTTGTCAAGGTATCTGCTAGGCGTAGTCTCAAAGTTCAGAGCAGCATGCCTTATGTTTCCAATCCATAGTAAGTACATCAATCAATAAGCTTCCATGCAAACGAAGTCCAGCGAAACATTACCTATAGTAGGAATCGCTTCTCTCCGGAGGCCATACTATCGTTCGATTATAGTGGGCCGGTACTTTCGAGAAGCAACCAATGAGCGCAACGTCTTTGCAGCGCTTGCGCAGCGCGTCAACACTCAGTGAACGCGACAATCGAAGGTGGATTCAGACGGCGGATAAGAGTCGCCAAAGTCACTCCTGCGAGAGAGAGCACGCGGTGACTCAGTTGCCCTGAATGGCAACTGGTGATTCTCGATGGCGCTGAGCCATGCCAGTCTCATTCTGCGGACCGAGCCAACGATTCCGTCCGAAGTCTCGTTTTACCAGTCGCGAAAATCACGCAGACGGGAAGTGTGCCCTCCCAGTAATTTCGTCCGTCACACGAGCTTCTGATGGTCAATTAAGAATGAAAGTGACCAGTTAGATAAAAAAGAAAACGGACCGACTTTGCGCTCTTTCTCTGCACAAGCTAGTCTGTAACAAGCGTGAGTAGGCTAACCTCGGGCTTTTGTCGAAACTGATGTTACGTGCGGCTCCTACTCCGCAGGTCCACGAATGTAGCCACGCGCACAGAGACGCCGAGCAGAAGAAAAAAAAAATGTAATAGAAGAAGAAACAAAGCCGGCGTGGTAGTTTCGAATCAGTTTCGCACGTGCGACGAATTTTGTAACGACTTCTTTCGAGACAGGAGGGCAAGACCAAACTGTACCAAACAGTGTCGGTAAGCGCGCCCCTGTGAAGCAGCGGTGAGAAAAACAAAAAAGTGAGGAGCAGGCGCCGAGGCCCCAGCGGGAGGGACACTCCGGCGCGCGGGGGCCAGCAAGGCGGCGGGTGTGAGCACGCGCGTGTCTCTGCTAATCCAGGCGACACCGTTCCGAGCCGACGCTTCGCGCCTCCGGGGCTGCACCCGGGCAGATGCAATAGGCCTCCGCCGAGCAGGGGAGCTCAAAAGCCAACGCTGCCCTCCTTCCCTCGGAGAAGTCAACTCCTTTCCCGCCAGCAGCCTATTCCAAGCAGAGTGTATACATAGTAAGGGACCGCCTAAGCGTCTAACCCCCCCCCCCCCCCCTTTCGTAGCCTCGTCTCCAGGGGACGAACAGTGCGCGAGTGAGAAAAGAAGAGCCCTCTTTCACTTCCTCCGCTGCAAGGGAGCCAGCAGCGTACGGGGTCCGAGCCAGAGCGCAGGCGGCAGCAAATGAAAGATTCCCGGGCGCTGATAATCCGGGTCGCAGCGTCGGCGCCCGGGTCCACGCCGTTAATCCCTTAATCTGGGCGAGCGGGGCCGGCCGGCGCCCCATAATCCCCAGGCCGAAATCGCGTCCCAGAGCCGGTTACAAATTGGCCGCCCAGCCTTTCTTCGCCTCGGCTCCAGCCTTTGCTCACACCCCTCCTGCCGGCGGCACGTTTCACCCCCGCTCGGTCGTCCGGCACTGTTTTGCAGGCACGCGGGATTCTCGCCCTTCCTCTACGATGGAATTATAAGGACCCCGAGCACGCGACACAGCCTCGGTTCTTGCGCCAGCGCAGCACACGCTGTTACTCGATGCTTCCCCACAATGGCTGAGAACCCTTATCGCGAAAACAAAGGGGTACAAAATGAAGCGCGCACGCGAGACTACAGCAAGAATATGAAGCAGGAGAGTGCGACATTTTCCCTCGACCGCGGCGGGGATGCCCAAACACAACATCCGACATTGGAGAACAAGCTGAGCGCGACGCTTGGAAAGAAAACATGGAGCAGCCAGCTGCTTAATTTTTCGTATGACGGACCTTTATGACTTATCTTTTTTTCCTCACTAACCGAACTCTAACATTGACCTAACGCAGCCACGTGCCGTTGGTCGAAATCCTCTATATGACTATCCATTCGCCTGCTATTTAAGCGACGTCGGAATAGCACATAGAGTTCTCGACTGCAGTCGGTGCTCAGTTTAAATGAAAATAAGCATGCTACTTTTCGTTTGCAATATGATACCCCGATATTGCAATTACCCGCACGAAAGCAACCGAAGATGCGCTGAACTGGATGACATCGAAACACACGTTAATTTCTAAATTCTTGCGTTTTACGTGCCAAAACTACAATGATTATGAGGTACTCCGTACTGCGAAGGAGACTCCGGGCCAATTTCGATCGCCTGTAGTTCTTTAACGTGCACCCAACAATACACGGTACGCAGGAGTTTTTGCACTTCGCCCCCATTGACATGTAGCCGCCGAGGCTGGCACTTGTCGGTTCCGGCAAGGCCGCGCGCCCTCGGGCTTGATAACCACGCGCGACACGTACACAGCAGTTGAGACTGGCTTCGAGAACCCAGCACAGGTGGGCATGTATAAGCGCCTGCTTGCCTGTCGGCAGCGCCAGTGCGGGTGGGCGCCACCCGCCATTGCGTTTCATTGGAAGACCGGATAAGCAAAACTGCCATAGATCTACGGTCTACGAGCTCCAACAGGGAGCAATAAAGATTGATTGATTGATTGATTGATTGATTGATTGATTGATTGATTGATTGATTGATTGATTTTGACGCTGATAGACGCCGTGGTGGAGAACTCTGGTTAACTAGTGACCACCTCGGGTTCCTTAATACGCGCCTTACGCGCACGAGCGTTTCGCCCCCTTGGTAATGCGTACGACGCGGCCGGGAATGGAACCAGTTAGCTCGCTGGCCCAGCAGCAGAAAGGCATAGCCAATGAGCTACAGGGCGCGTAGTAAGAAAAGACCCCAGCCTGTACACTTTCGGAGTGTCCCCCCGTGCACACCAGCCGCGATGTGCCCCGACACAGAAGGCAACCCCGTCACGCGGATTACGCGACCTGCGTGAACGCACCTGCCATCGGCCCCAACGACGCCATCGGGGCGCCGCGAAAGAGACGCGGCGCGACGCCCATCGGCACCAAGCCAGCGTGCAACCCAATCTGTCTTGTTCCGGTCGCATCGACGTGGTGCGCCCGGCTCGCTGAACCTGCTTGCTACTTTAGGTGGTCGACAGCGGCGCTCAGCAAAGCAAGGAGGAGAGAGAGAGAAAAAAACGAAGAAGGAGAAGAAGCAAAGGCGCGAGGGCGAAGAAGAGCCCCGCGCACCAGCGCTATCCGAAATAGACAGCGCATCACTGCCAAGAAACATCACGTGACCGGGAATTTCGAGGAGCGCGCACACGCACGCACGCATACGCACACACCACGCCTATGAATACTTTTACGCGGGTTATTTTCTGTTTCGTTCCTTTTCGACAAATACACGCTTCCTCTCTGCCACCAACCTTCGAACATAGCAGACTACGACTGCGCAACGCTATAAGTGCCAACAAACGCATTCCTCAAAGAATGTTGAGCCATACGGAGCAGCACAAGTGAAAAAAAGTTATAGAACGAAAAGCGACTGCCTTCACTAAGCACTGCGGCCTTTTTTTTAACTCTGTAATAAGTATGTATCCCGTTAAGCGCGTTCTTCCTTTTCGACAATGTTTAGCAGGTCGGAATAGAAATGAGAATTTTCACGCATGAGCATGCATTGTTAAGAACGGCCCGCTGACGTGAAAGTTTTGCCAGCCGGTTGCGACAGCGGGCGTCAACTTTCATGGAACGCCACCGGTACGCTCTAGCCTCGTCGCCGTTGTGACTAAACGCGTTCGGCGGACCAACTATTGTTACCGAACCCACCAACGACGACCTGTTCTGCTATGAGCGGGGGAGTTGCCGCGGGATCGTCTACGAAGGCCCCTTCCCACGCGCCGTCCAAGACGCAAGACAATGGGCACCCGGCCGCGCTGCAGGGGCCAGCTCGGGGAATAAAAGGCACCTTTCCTGACACAAGGCCCGAGTTCTACGAAGTCCGTGTGACATAGGCTCCGGACCGTGAACCTCGCGCAAGGAAGTGTGTGTGTGAGTGTGTGTGTAAACCGTCCCGCAGAGAGGAGACTTGTTTACGATAACAGGACGAACGTTTCCGTCACCTTGGGATCGAGGGGGGGGGGGGGGGGGGGCGAGTGTTTATGAACCGCTATTGTGCGGTGGCTCAGTGTACTTTCTCTCGCAGTCATGCTAGACTGATGAACTGCATGTAGATACTGTAAATAAACCCATATTCCTCGTTCTCGATGAGAAGCAGTCCTTCCTTTTAACAACGTCCTCAGCGTGGATAAGTTGGACGACGGCATGGGCCAGCTACCTTCTAATTCATGCCCGACTCCAATCTTGACAACTGATTACGAGCGATGGGATTGAGCCCCCAATCCTAACAGCATGCAAGATGAAGAAGAAAAGACTCCGTTGCCTTGTGATGTAGAAAGCCCCAAAGTGACGCTGAAAAGCGCGACTTTATTATTATTCTTTGTTTTTTGCAACTTGATCGCGGATAATACCACAAGCAGCCCACGTGGTGGCGTTTGTAAATTTCGTCATGTAACAGCCAGAGGTGATCGGATGAACACAATGAACTTGTGTGGCTCACAAGCCGGAGCTTTAAGTGGGATACCTTAACGCCGCAATATCGGTATCAACTTATACGACACGCGTTATAAGACCCAGTCGCCCTTGATTTACATTCACTTAGTTTGGCAGAAGATCATTCCAATTCAGAGCACAAGCACAATCGGTTAAAAAAAAAAGGATGAAAAAAAAAACTTTCACGACGCGACCTTGGTACGGCAGTCAAGCTTTAGACAACGGGTTGGCAATTATTACTACGCCAGGTGGTTGCGTAAAAAAAAAAAGAGAAAAGAGAGAGAAAGAGAAACGTCGCAAAACGCAGTCAATAGCATTCATGCATTTCAGTCGTCACTGACATGAGGCAAAACTGTACAGCCCAGGGACCGGCATACTTCTGTGGCCGTCGTTATGCTTCCTAGGTCGCCTTTATCGCGCACATGGCGTCACCGGCGGAGGCGGCAAGAGACACTGTCTAAAAAGCTTAATGCAAAGGCGGAATAACAAACGGAATGGTTAATACTAGATAACAAGTGAGAAGCATAAGCAAAGCCCCAAGCAAAACGCAGCATACAAGAAACGGCTGGGCGAGGGAGAAATCGGGAAGACCTGCGTCGAAAACAAACTACTTGGGCGCGAGATACTTCGGAGCACACTGTGTGGCACGAAGGAAAGACAAGCGCGAAAGAAAGAAGAAAAAAATGTGTTCGGCAAGCTCGCTTACGCCCTCTTCCTCGCCTTTCCGACGAGCCTCTCAAGAAACAAAGACAGCCCGTGCTGGGGGGGAAGGGGCAACTTATCGTTTCCACACCTCAGGAACCGAAGAAAATAAAACGGCCTCGAGAGACACAGACACACACGGAGCCGGGGGGCGAAGACAAGCTGCGCGAAGGCTGTGACATGTATATTGAAAGCCGAAGAAATGAGTACGCCGCGAGAGCGTTCGTCACGTTAACTTGTCAAGACTAGCACAGCGCCGTCGGTAACGAAGGGAAAGAGGGACGAGCCTGCGTTTCGAAACTCCTTGGCTTGGTTTTGTTCGTTTTTTTTTTTTTTTCATTTTCTCCGAGAATGCCGACGACGACAGATGCGGATAATAACCGTCATAAGGTAAACGAGATGGCAACGTGCGGACAAAACGCAGAGCAGCAACGGCACAAAAAGAAAAGACAGAGAGAGAGAGAGAGAAAAGCTCCTTTTCCCTTACACTTCCCGGATTTTTTTTTTTTTTTACTTGTTAACAGAGAGCTCCTGCGTTGCACGTCTCCCCAAAAAATGCGTTTCACAAGGCGCTGCAAGACGGGCGCTGTCTCGCACCGCGCGCGCCGCGACACAACCGAGCCCTCCTCTTCCTCCGCTTCGCGCGACACGCGGCGAAAGCGCGCGCGCTGCCGTTCGTGACGACGACGACGTTCGCCTTATTAAACCGGGCAGGCGGCGGAGGCGGCAGCAGTCACTGCGCACGAGCGCGCGACGCGTTATTACGTGTCGTGCAAGGCGTCGCCGCGCCCTTCCTCACGCATCGGCTAGCCTGCGTTTCTTTTTTACCTTGCCGAAACGAAACAGCCGCGCGCGCTCGACGGGACAGTTTCGACAGTCCGCGGTCCGCGCGCTTACGAAGAAGCTGGGCGCGACACCGACGCGGGAGGGGGGGGGGGGGGGGGCTGCAGCAGCGGGGGTGAGCTGAAACTGTGCGCGCTGCCGTCAACGACATCGGTGGCTCGGCATGTTCCGAGGCCCCCCAGTCAAATTGGGCGCCCTCCGCCTCTCATCACCGTGCACCTTTCGCCCTTTAATTAAAAGGGGCCAGATCAGACGAGAGAGACAGTCTGTGCAAGGTGTCGCGGCCCAACTTTGCCAGCGCGCTCGTTGGGTTTTTTTTTTTTTTCTTCGAGCGACGACGGTACAACAGTTCACCAGAGTTCAACATACCGACGACGACGGCAGTGCTGGTGCTGGTTGCTTCGCAGCCAAACCACGCTGACTCGCGTGAAGAGTTATCGACTGCGAGTGGAGTTTTGCGCAGTATTGCGCGTAGCATAGTTGCAGCTGACAAACGTAAACAGTTTGTCCTACGCTCCTTGGCGTCCTTGGCTATTGGCACGGCATGAACGTACGCCAGCGCGTGGAGGATACTTGTATTTGTTTGATGGTACCGCCGACTTCATTGAGGGTGCTACTAGAATGTCATTTCTATGTGCTCGACTCAAGCGCTGCAAAATTTGCGGGCACCCGAGCGCTAAATTGGCACTGCGTGTTCCCTAGAAGGTGTAAAAGCTACGTTATTGTGTTACGTGTATTTCAGTTGAGAATAATAATTAAAAAGTATTTTTTTGCAAATCAGGATCCACAAGATTTTCATACAGACCGGCATTAAACTATTTTTACGGGCAATTACCGGGAAAAAAATAAAAGCTATTTTTCGAGTACTTTTTGTAATATTCATGCATCCTTACTAAGCAACGAACAAGAAACATGTTAAACGATGGAAGAAGTTTCGGTCATGTCACTGAGACGCCGATGCACCAGCGATAATTTCTTACATATTTAAATTCCGAAGTGCTAAACATCCAATACCGCGCTTGAAAGAAACGTTCTAACGATATGAAGGAACCCTCAGACTTCCAAACCGACAACAGGCTTTCCGAGATATCCTGCTCGTCAAATCCACTTCACTGCTGCGCTTCTGAGTCATGCGGCAAAGCCAACCCTACGCGTCCACAACAGTAGGCTGCTTACGCTCCACAAAATTACGTAGACGGAGCTTCACACAGCCACGAATTTAAAGCTTAGCGTAACGCAATATTTAACCGTTACCACTAGTTTAACCGTTACCACTTGGCGAGTCGCAGGATCGCGCTTGCCAGCATAAGCATCGATGGTCCGGAATCGTTCTCCTTTCACACGGGCTCCGCCACTAGACAGTACGAATGCATTATTGCAAACGGCAATAATACTTAGTAAACGCTCACAGGCGTTCAGAAAGCTTCATAGCTTGCGCATAAGATACAAAAGCGTTTGCCGCTATTAAAAAGACGTATCAAAGCGACACTGCACAGGCAACAATGTAAGGCTGTATCAGAAATTATGATTCAGCAATAGCAAATCTGCCTCCCTTGCCGAGGACAAGCTTGGCAAGTCGAAAACGACGCAAGAACCGAAAGACGGGTCGTGACGCCGCATTGAAGTTGACGCACTTGATCGCCGTAATGTCATGGATTTGGGGAACAGCGCTAAAATCGAGACAGATAACAGCGAGACACCAAGCGCCGCGCACGTCCCATTGTTTTGTGTACCGTGTTCATTGCCGTTCGCTCCTAAAATATATACTACAAACTAGCTAACCTACAGTCGCGTTATTTCTTGGATTTAGAAATCGTCTGCTTGGGTCTAGGTAGTTGTTAACCGTTAACGTCGGACTGCACTGCATTATGAGCTAGCAAAAAGACTCAACCTAGGAAGTTTCAAAAACTTTTTGAACGCAAAAGAAACCTGCCAAAATAGAAGAAAACTATTTTTAAATCTGTGAGGTCACATTGACGTACCAGCGCAGGGGATTTCTTCATAAAGGTCTCACTCACTATGCGAGTTCGCTGGATACACTTCAAGGGCGCCACAACAGCTACGACTTGGAGATAGGGAAAGGAATGCTTCGACAAACCTCTATAAAGGCTACCGGTCTGAGGGTTACTGTCTATAAGGGCTACCGAAATTCCCGATGAGGCTACTAGGGTACTCCCGTGCGGCTAGAAATGCCAGATGCGACGACAGCTCACCGCTGGAAGCAACGTCGTCCCTTCGGCGAGTGTAGATAAACCAAAGGAGAAAGCCGGAAGAAGTCATGACAGAAAACCGCTGGCTTACCTGCAAAGAGAAAACAAACAGTCACATTACACACTTGTAAATTCATTTTGTGATTATTTACGGTAGCTCAAATACGCCCAACAAGTGGGGTTTTTACATGGTGGGGTCACACACTGACCATTTAGATGTGCCGCACTCGAAAGGTTAACATTGAAAAGAAATAATGATAAAAAGAGACGATTAAACACAGTGACAGCAAGTAGTACGTTACTTCCCCTACTTACGCCTTTCAGTGAGTGTGCAAGCGCCTGCGACTGACAGAAATACACGAGAGGTTCGATCATTTCGATAGCCATTTTCTACGCAGTATAGCACCCGTCTAAACGCTACTATACGTAGCCGTGAATTATGCTCCTAACGACATCTAAAGTAATAACGCATGACCCCCGTAGAGCTTTTCTTACTCAACGAGTCGAACAGACAGTTGTCGCCCCTCCACAAGCATACGAACAGCACACAACCACGACACATTGTTAGCACGGCAGTAGATACTTCGTGGGGTACGCCGTTTAGACCTCATTTTAAGGATGCCACTCCATAAGCTGCCAACCCATTGATAGAAAAATCATGTTTGTACATCCCTTGAGCGGAACAGATACTCAAGCAGCGGACTGAAGAGAGGCTGCGCGTGCTGCCAACGGGTGTATACGCCGCTGTCAGGAAGGATGAATCTCGCCAAAGACGTCGTACGATGACTTAAGACTAACACTACCAGTAAGACACGAACGCAGACATACTTGGCATCACTGAACTGCTTCTGGTACAGCATACACGTTCAGATTTTTTTTTTCCTGGCCACAATCAGATCTACGAAAGTCGAGTGTACCAATCGAAAGTTTAACAATTCAACCTTCGCTGATAAACGCCTAGGAATTCGCCGAGCACTCCACAAGTAAGTCACGCGGCTCACGCGAGATACATGGCTGGAAACGAGGCATCCGTAGAGTAGAAGACGCGGTGTTCAGCCCCACGGACCTGGGCGAGATACCCCAGCCTCTTCCCTCCCACAAAAAAAAAAAAAAAGAAAGAAAAAAGAAAAAAAAAGTCGCCCGCACCACAGCAGCCGCGAAAACGAGCGCAGAATCGCGATGCTGCGATCCATCACGCAAACACGGACAGTGATCTGTGAGCAGCGCTGCACGGTCCCGCACGAAAAGTGCGTGCGCGGGCCGAGGACTAGCGAGGTAGGTGACAGGGAACGGGAGAAAACGCAAGAAGCGAGCAGTGAGAAGAGCACGGAGAGAAAGAGGAGGGAGATGGCGCGGCAAAACTCTCGCCGAAATCGGGAGACGGGTGCGCGTCCCGGCGGCCGAACACGTGCGCCGCGATGCGCCCCTCGCCCGCCAACGCCATGCGTTGCCGCGAATACGATGCCGGCACAATCCATCAAGAAACTCGGGGGAGAGGCGCTCATTTAACGAGAGAGGCGCGTTATGGGCAGGCGCGTTATTGGCGCGACAGACAGAGGTCTCAATCAATAGGCAGGCACGAACAGCGACGCTCAGCAGTGGCCATCGAGTACACACGTCCTCCGGGTACGAGGACGCCCTTGGAACAATGCGCGACAGTTTCGTAGCGCCGAAGCGAGTTGGCTGATGGCAATGCCCAGAAGAAAACTGCCACGCAAACAAGGTATACTCACTTCGAAAAATATATATATATATATATAGTGCACCGCGTAAATGTCGCGCGGTATTAACAGACACTATACCCGCGGTTAGTGCATCGAAACCATAAAATGCGGAATTTTTCTCAATTTTCTTTCGTTGCTATCGTAATGGGATGAGAGACCGAGACCTCGCCGAATTTAACTCGCGTCATCTATGACGCAAATGGAAGCTATTCTTTTTCTTGTTGCCACTTCAAGGAGGCACGCAGCAAGAAGTGCTCAGGAGTAAATGGACATGGATGGCGTTGGTACGGACCAGTAGAGCTACAAGATGCGTGCATCTGCATACAAACCGCACATAGAAATTAAAATGCACCGTTGGCAGGTCTTCCAATCAATAGCTGATTATATGCACCTTTCAGCAGCATGCTGCTAAAAACACCAATTCACCCTTCTGCCCCTACCCCCCCCCCCCCAAAAAAAAAAAAATAGAAACTTTTTTTTTTCCTAGGTTAGCTGTATTTTATGAAGAATGGGCAAAAGGGAGTAGCTGCAAGCAGCGGTCAGAGCGAGGAAGGGCCATTGGCGCGTATTAAAGACCACATTTTGTCAGGACTTCGCCGAATGTCGGCAATGTCCCACGCTACTAATAACACCAACAAATCCCGCCTAAAAATCTTGGATATGCGACACTTCGCGCGGAATAAAGAATAGGCCGAACAACAGATAATGCGCCTTCGCAAGGTAAACAAGGCTCGCAGAAACCCACACACGCCTACCTCGTGCGGTTCCTTTTAGAAAGGCTTGGGGGCAAGCTAAAAATGCAAAGCGCAGCCGCGAGAATGAGAGAGCTCGGAAGAAGCCAAGCGCTCTCGCGAAAGTCATCCGACGACGCGTGCTCACCTAACCGGATTGGCGAATAACGCCGATTTTCGCAATGTTAAAAAGGATCAGCCAGATTGAACACAACGGAGGCGGAAGCAACTCTCCCGACGCCTGCGGGGGGAGAGAAGGCGAGCGAGATTTCGCGACGGGAAGAAAGCGAGTCTGGCACACGACGCGCCGCGTTGCCGCGCCGCTCGAGCCTCGTTCGGGCGCAGGTTTAAAAGAGAGAGAGAAAGGGCGTCTGGAGGAGAAGCCGAGACACTCCCCCACCGCCGCTCTCTAGTGTCAGTGCCGAGTCGTCTTCGCGGCGGGGCTAGGGCCCTTATAAGCCGCTTACGGAGCACCGTGCGACGAATTTGCCGCTCCGCCGCAGACGACGGAGCCCCGAAGCGAGCCCCTCGAAGCGCGCGCGCCGTCCCGCCGCGAGTCTTTCCCGTTCGCCGCGCGTCGGCGGTGCCGCGGCCCCCGCCGGTTCGCTTTCCCGCACGCTCACTCACAATCGGCCAAAGGAGGAAGGAGGCGGCGGGGGAGGCGCTCTTCCACAACCAGGAGTCCAAATCGGTTCTCATCGCTGCGCGGCCCAATAGAGCTTTCTCTTCTGCGTGCACGCGAGCAGTGCTGGAAAGAGACCGCGTTGCCTCTTCCAAAACACTTCCATTCGTTCGGTCCTTCGTTGTCTTTTTTTTTTTTTGTTCGCTCTCGCTCTCTCTCTCTATACCTTCTATTTTACTCCTCGGCGCGTCTGCCGGTTGAGAGCGCACGAGAACAGGGAAACGGAGATGACGCGTGAAATGCAATAAATTCAAGTCTCGGTTCACGGACGACGAAGGAAGGCTCCAGGAACGGGGTGAACCAGAGGGAAAGTTCCAAACCAAGAACGGGGATGAAAGAAAAAAATAAGAAAGGCACCGGCTCGAGAGAACGTAATAACAGTGGAATACGCAGTCAAAAGCTCGTCTGCCGACACAAACTGACTCTCCTGCGTTTTTCGAACAGTGTAACGCTCGCGCGGCTTCACTGGAAAAGGGTGGAAGGCGAAATCAACCGACTAGCAGCAACGGACACGAAAAAAGAACGAAAACAGCTCCCCCCCCCCCACGCACACAGGTCCCAGACAAACACGCACAGTGAAGACGGGCCGGCACCGCGCAGAAGCCAGGCATCGTTCACGCCGACATAATGCGCGCACACTGTGTATCGCGAGGAAACCATTCTCCCCGTTCCGTACGAACAAGCCGTTAGGCGCATAGACAGCATCACCTGGTGAACTGGCCGAGAGTCAATTTGGCGACGAGCAGAACGGCAACGACGAGTGCACGGGAGACTGCTGTTTCGCCAGCTTGGGGTGACTCTTTGTCAAGCCGAATTCCCGTGGTGCTTTTTTTATCTAGTGCAATATCAACGAAAGAGAAATTTTGTCACTGTAGTGGTCTATTAAGTGAGCGGCACAGATTCTCTCAGCCCACGGCTAAAGCAGCGGCGAACGCGAGAAGGCTGCCCGTAACTTACTACTACTGACCAAAGTGGCAAAAGTGGGCCCGCACGATACGTGCAGCAAAAATTTGAAAGGACAAAAAAAAAAAAAAACTAAAAACAAAGTGCAAAGCACACACACACAAAAAGGAATTGCTTCATCAGGATTCGCAGCTACCTCGTCGATATAAGTGCCAAACTTTCCCGAGACCAGGTACGCGTCATAAAGAAGACGAAGAAATAAGAACGGCCTTGGCGAAACTTCCTTAGGCGCGCGGCAAAGCCGAGCGCCAGCGGATGGAAGGGATATGTATACACGTATAAAAAAAATGAAAACAACCCGAGCAGAGGGCGAGAAAGAGCAAAGCACATACAGAGCGAGAGACGGGAAGCGAGCGGCGCGGAAGCCCGCAGAATTATAAACACACTCCAGGAACGACGCCTTTGACAGCTGCGATAATATTGACTCGGACGACACTCGCGAGGAACGTAAACAGAGACACCACCGGTCGCCGCCGCCTCGCTGCGCTGCGGCGTCACTGCGGGCCAGGCGAGCGCCGGCGCGGCACACACGCCGTGGCCCGGCGAGGCTTGGCCACAAGTCGGGTGCTACGCGAGCGAGGGCGGCCGCCTTCCACGCAACCAGGTGCTACTGGTCATGGGAGACGAAACCGAGAATAGCTACCGAGAGGTGCGGCGAGACGAGCAAGGGAGCGAACAGTATTCGTCCGTGAGGGAAAAAAAAAAAAAAGGCACGCGCATATCTGCACGAGAGGGCGGTTCCCAACGAGACGGTGTTGCTAGCATCCGCCCTAGTGCGAATGTGTAAGCCCGGTCTCTCTCACTCTCTCGCAGGAGTGCCATCAAAGGAAGGACGGGCCGATGCGCTGCTACTACGCCGACAGTCGGCAACACTGATGGGCACAAATGGTAGAAAAGAGCGAAACATGTTGGCTGAAGCACACCCTTTTACAATTCGCTGGCGTGTATACAGCTCAAACGATGAGGCACTAACACTGAGACACTAAGGGGGGGATAAAATCGCGTGAGGACGCGGGAGCCGAACCTGCGCGGTTCCCTAACCTTTTGAAATTTACAGTCTTATTTCTTGAGGTATAAATGCACACTGTCGTTTTCGTTGTTGTTGTTATTATTATTATTATTATTATTATTATTATTATTATTATTATTATTATAAGTTTCTGACATAGCATCTTGATTTACACCAGAAAGTTAATGCGCCCCTAGATATTATTAAGCGATTCGTGGACGTCGCGAGGTCACATTACGGGATGCGCGACGATGACGTTGACTGCGAGGAGTTAACGATTTATTAAAATTACTAAATAGCAAGCGTCAGTAAGAGCGAGTGAGAATAAACATTTATTTGGCAAAACAAGTAGGAAATTTTCCTTGATGAGTGGGGCCCTCAGTCCAGGGCCAGTAAGAAAGATTTCTGAAGACTACGAGCAAAAATTCCAATCCTGTTTCATGTTTTCAATCCGCATCTCATTTGGCAGCTGTTGCTCCTGTAATCTTCCCGCTAAAGAACAACGCACGAACTTCACTCCGAAATGTTGCAGAAAGCTGCTTTTGTAAAAAAAAATTAAAAAAGAAGTCCTCCCTCAAATCACAGGCAAGTATGGCGCACAGATTGTCGGCGAAAAAGAAAAAAATTCACGAAAGGGATGCAAACCCCCACGAGAAAAGCGCCAAAATTCGCAGTGAAATGCGTTTGTAGCACGTGGCTCGCTTGCGACAACGAGAGCAAAATCAAACAGTCGCGAGATGAACGAGAGGCGCGTAAGGCTCCTATGGGCGACACTGCTCGGACGAGTACGACTCTCGAGCGTGGGAGAACTGCCAACGCGCACAGAACGCGAAACTGGTAATAGGAAAAACGTTGCCTCATGTTTCGCGCAACTTTCGCTAAAGCGTCACGCGTAATACGTAATCTGGCACAGGTGGGACACCTCCTTCATCCTGCCTATAGGGCGTCAACTATAGGGCGCCAGCACAGTGTTGCAGCAAGAGTGAGATCACCGCGGCACGCGTATATAAAAAACAGGCCGTGCACATTCCACTGACATGACTCAGGCGAACGTACATCTGGATGACTTCGTATGCATATATCTCCATATATCTGCACATCTCTGCGTCAAAGATACAGGTGAAGCAACAACAAAGAGTCGCTGAGTTCGCGATAGGTCGTGCAGCTCGTCTGTTCTGCAGCTGCTGCAGCAGCACAGCGCTATCGCATCAAGTGAGAAGTAGCGCATCAGGCGCCACATTGACCAAGCCTTTCCTTTGTAAACGCCGCTTCTCGGTGGACGGCCTCCTTGGCCAGTGCGAGGGCAAATCAGAAAGTCTCTCTTTTTTTTTTATTAGCCAAAAGAAGGTACACGCAGGTAATTACAAATATACGCACTATTCTACGTACCTTACACTGTTTTTCCACATAGTCCCTACACCGGTTCAGACGTCTGTTCCATCGCAGCACTAAATTTTAGACGTCCCTGTGGCGTACTGTCGTCAGTCAGCGACGCAAGCGGCCTCCCCGAAGGCTCATTGACATGCAAGTCTTCACGGCCTTTTGCGAACTTGCAACATTGCCACCTCGCACTTCTCAAAGCGAGATACCTTTCCCCATACGTGGGCTGCATTTCCCCGTGGATTTCGATGGGCGTTCGTCCCTTGCTGCATAGAAAACGAATCACCCTTCGTTGCTCGTACGCCGTGGACGTGTGGAACACAACCGCCATCTTCAACAACTGACAGCACCGCCGCGCCGCGGAGGTATACCGGCAGATAATGCCGGGCTGGTCCAAGAAAGGTCCACCGCTGGGAATGGATATGTTGACTTCGCATATACAGCCGTAATTTGGCTTTAAAAAAAATAGGGGCAATTACTTTACGATTCGCCCTCGTAGTATGTCTAACAGAGTAATAGGCTGGCACCTATACTTACTAACAGTTTTAGCGGAAGAAACTTTTTTTTTTTTTGTGACTATGGGCTCAGATTAGCAGAGACGCACTTCCTGAACTCGTACGTTTCTACACGGATAAATCTTACGGTCATTGGATGAGACTCGGCGCCCGTTATCAGGTGATCGGATTTGCTCAGATAATCAGTTCTACGTTGGCCTAGTTGCTGCGGCTCATGCTGCCAAAAAATGCTCGCCGAGCCAAAAGAAACCATGGATCTCATGTTAGTACGTTAGATTATACGGACTGAAAATAAAATAAAATGCAGGAGTCTCCCAGTATAACTCGTCAGAATTATACTGGGAGAAAGTAGTTTAGAGTGAAGGAGACTGCAAGGTAATCGTTCAGGTGTCTACGAAGGCCCGTAGCGAGCGAGAAAAGATACAAATAAGGCCGATTTCTACTGTTTCTACAAATCGGAATATATACGTTCTTCTGGTAAATCTCTAAATAGTAGTAATAAACGATTTGCAGTTTAGCAGAAGAAATGAGAGTGACAATGTGTAGTTATCTTTGGGAAGGATAATAAGAGCTAGAGCGAATACGGAGAATTGCTATAAGAGGTCAAGCTAGATAATATTTGCGTCACATTCTTCGACGCCTGTACAAATCTGGATAAAGAAAGATTACAAGGGGTGGAGGGAACAACTGCGCTTATGCAAAGAACGGAAATATTGTGCAACGACATCGCTATATAGACAACTACCAGTATTGTGAGGAAAACCGAGACGGAAGGCAGAGAGAAGGCAAAGAGAGTTCCGAAGAAACAAGGGCAATCGCAAGGAACAACAATACCGCTGCAATAATCCTAATCACAACCGCAAACGAAATCGGAATGTGAAAGAAACGACACCGACATGCGAATAGGGCAATGAAGAAATGATTTCTTTGTGCATTTCTTTCTTCTTTCAAAGGAGACACATCAGAGAATGCAACGTGAAATGACGAATATACTGAATGAATCAGCGCATAAAACCTTTACTGATCAGAGAAAAGAAAACCGACCGGAAGGCAGAATCGAAAAGCAGAAGGATTAAAAAAAAAAAGAAGAAGAGAGAAAAAGAAAAAAGGCACGCAGGAGGCGTTCGGAGGGGGGGGGGGGGGGGGTAACCGCGTAGTGAATAAGAGAAATGGAAATTCGCTCCGCGTCTCTGCTCAGAGGCGGCAGAAAGCGAGCAACGCGCGCTCCGCCAAGCGTCGAAATTGAAAGCGCCGCCAGCCACGCAAGGAAAAGCTTCTGTCGAAGAGCGCGGCGCATGAAAGGAAACATCAAACTTGCCGAGACTCGGTTTCGCCTCTCGCTTACGCGGTTGCGCAAGTTCGCAAAGTATAGATCGCTTCATTTCATTTTATTTGGGAGAAAAGAAGAGGCAAAATGAAAGTTCGTGCGCGGAAGGAACTAGACTTCTTGGGGATACCCGACGAAGAGGTGGGTGGCTTATGCAGGGGACTAGGACACGGTTCCCTGGACGAAATCCCGTTTCCAATGTCCTTCTTTTAGCCGCAGAGGGGGAAAAAATGTTGCAGGAGTAGTGTCGGACGTTCGAAGTAACCAGTTTATGAGCCCCGTGTGTCACTGCACTGCTTTATGAGAAAGCTCGCCTCGCTCAATGCGGCGCGCAGATAGGTTTTCCGAACTGAACTTGTTGCACAGAGCATCAACAGAGTATACAAGCAAACAATATATATATATATATATATATATATATTAAATGAAAGGTTGAGCGGACTGGAAAAAAAAACGTTTCTTGAAAGCAGACGGGAGAAGACGAGCTACGAAACGCGGGAAGGACGACGCGCTTTCCCGTTTCTGATGACGACCATCGCTTAGTAACTCAGCGACTGCGTGCGGGGAGCGCCACACCACGCTCCAGACCGGAGAGGCGACGCGTAATGCGGAAGCGAATCAAAAATGGCAGCAAACGAGCTCGATCTACTATGCCCGGCACGTCTGCAGCGCGATATGCGAAAAGCAGCAGCAGCAACAGCAGCTATATATATGTCTATATAGAGAGAGATATACAAAGAAGTAAACAACCAAAAATGCCAATCTACGTAACGTATACGTCCAGCTGCTCCACTCGGCCGCGTCTGTAGCACGATAGGAGTCCATTTTCACGCGCCCTTTATATTATTCAGCGACGCAAGCAGCTCGGTTAAAATCGAGCCACTGCGACTTTGCTTTCTGCAGCGTCCAGCCTCCTTCGTAATTCGTTTATTCTTTCTTCGGCACGACGTGGAAGGGTTTCACATTTATCGCGCGGACCCGCGAAGCCGAGACGGCGGGGCGCATGACGACCCAGTCGCGCGCACACGTACACACGCACCATGCGCGAGCAGACGCCAAGGAGGGAGCGCGCTTTGCACGCAGAGAGACGGCACCCCCATGCGCGCGCGTCTCCGTCCGCCGCGGATCGCGCGTCGCGGCGAAAACGCGGCCAAGTTCGTTACGAATGTGCGTCGCGTCGTCGGGACCGAAGCTTCTTCGGCGACGGCTCTGACGCAAGCGGCACCGGCAGCCTTTACGACGGCGGTGCGGAGAAGGAACGAAAATCCATCTCGTTTCAAGGAACAAGGGTGCTATAGGAACGGGGCGACGCAGACGAGATGCGCGCTCTGCATGCCGAACGCGCCGAGGACGGCCGCGGCGGCTTCTGCGGCTCGAGTTCCCATAATAACGTCAGGCACAACTCGCGCGTGAATTTTCTCGGCGCGTACGCGACAACGTTGCCGCCCGCAGCGAACCAGAGAAATGCGTGCTGAATGCTGAACACTGACGAACGACAACCGGCGGTGTCTCGCCTTTATTAAAAAAAAGGGGGGGGGCCATAATTTTAGTTCGGCTTTGTTCTCGTAGTGAGGCGCAAGGAGTCACCACACAAACAAATGCACAAATAATCAGGTAACGACGTCCGCCAGAGTACAATACTGAGCACAGACAAGGTACGAATCGTGCTCTTTCATGGACCCAGAGTTTTACTGCCACTGCACAAATAGCTGTGGGAGTCAGCGAAGCATTGCTTTCTGGGCGAGGGCTTGACAGTGAATACTTTACAAATGCAAAACACGACAAAAAGTTCCGTCAAGCTTGGCTGTCTGCCGAGGCTTCACTAGTGTAAATGTAAAATCGGCCTAAATTGAAATTCGAACAATGACAAAATGATCAGAACACATCTTACATAATATTACATGCGAGTACAACGCTTACTAGCTTCGCTGCCGGTTTCTAAGAATTATGTCAACCCAAATGTACGTTCTGAAGCCTAAATTAGGCCGCGGTTACGAACGCAGGCGAACCGGAATACGCGACAACACACACTAGTCGTGTTCGACTTGTTCGCATTTGAATTTAAGGGAGACAGTACAGCTGTCGAGACATAACATTAAGAGTATCAAATAAACACACGATCTATAATTTCAATGAAAACATACAATGTAGTATAGACACGTTAAGCACTCGTACATAGACAAAGACAGCGAGGATGAATCAATCACCGATAGAAACTACAAAGTTCATGTGTAACTTCTACAGCGAGATGAGGTCGCACAGTACAACAAAGCTGTTTAGTGCTCGAAGGACGTCACTTAACTAAGGTAAAACAGGACGTCCCCACTTACACTTCCGAATCGTTCGCGCGAACCATGACTAGGAACTTATCTTGCAGGCTGCCACACATTAATTGATCTCGTAGTGCCTTAACACTGACACGATCGCACTGGCGCCAACAGAAGTGCTCTTCGGCTCAGTGGGCGAAAGAAGAGGAATGAATGTAAATGAACGATCAATATCGCAGTCAGCAGCGCGCCCATGTAGTTCGCGCAAGTCGAGGCAAAAGAGCGAGCTCGCCCGCCACCGTCCGAGAGCACAAGCGAACCGGAGAAGGCGCGCGCGCACGCGCGACCGAGAACCCGGAGCAACACGGGCTCGTTACAAGGCCGGGGCGTCCCCGAGGGGGCGCCGGCAACGAACCGGCAGGGCGGTCGGCCGGGATGGAGCAAGGAATCAAGCAAGGCCCCGGCCAAGACGCAGCCCCCGCGCCACGGCCAGAACAGGAGCCGAGGAACGAAGAGAGAAAATGCAAAGGCCGCGAAGAAGAACAAGTGAAGCAAGCTCCATTCCCCAACAGCTTCTTCTTCGACACGGCCATCGGAACGCCACGGGGAGAGAGCAAGTGGGGACGAGGGGGAGGGGTGCGACACGCTTCCTCCATCCGGAGAGAGAAAGGGCGCGATGGAGAGTAGGGAAGTCTCCGAGCCAGAAAGGAAAACTGGGATCTTCATGCTTCGGGGGGCTCCGGGCGAGCGTGTCGCGGCGACGCTAAGAGCCATTCCGTGTTCTCCCGGAGGAAGCCCGGGCTGGGCCCACGTGTGCGCACACACAGTCGCCCCCCTCCCCATCCAAACCCCGTAACTTTGCCCGGCGGCAGCGCGATAGCAAGGTGCGGCCCCTGATGGCGAGTACATACGCGGCGGCATGCCAGCGCCACTGGCGCGCTGTTGCCCGGCGCACCGGAAGACACGCTCGCGTTGGAACCTGCTGCTGCAGAAGCGAAGCGCACAGCACACGCGGTAACGACACTTGGCAGAATAGCTTGTCAACGGTGCGCCTCCCTCCCTCCGAAACCAAGGCCATTTTGCCCTGTCAAGTCACTTTCGACACTTTTCCGAGCTAGAAGTTCGGCTTTCGAAATAGTCGCAACGTACCCCGTGGGAATGGGAAACTGTGGAGACGAACCTTTAAAGGCAGGCCATGTATCTCGAAGGTTCCTAGTAACTGGCGAAAAAGGTGTCGCTCATCCAGCGGCAAGCTTTGCCTCTCCGCTTGATTATTTTCCCCGGTCGGATTGCATCGATGCGTTTGCAGTTCACGTGAAAAGCCGAGTTAGCACCGTCAAACATGACACTGTTGAACTAGCCGCGCGTCACTTTTACACAATAAACCGTTATCACATGTTCGGGCCGTTGGTACATGACAAAGTACACGCGCAAACATGTCCATGTTAAGCAGAGGCTCTAGGAGAAACTTACCTGGGAAATGTCCCACTGCAGCGAATCATGCTCGGAAGCCGTATTCGTGGATCAGACAGAGTAGTAAATTTTGATGTCATTGACATATTTTTACCTCCTGACATTGCAGAGGAAGGCGAAGAAACGATAGACACATTCAGCGAGAAACGTGGTCAAGCAAAACAACCCCGTCGATGCGTATTGTTAAGAATGGCCGTACGGGGTGGCAACGTGCCAGCTTTCAGCCCGCTGCACGCGTTCCAAGCCCACCAGTCGAAGCGCCCTTCCGAGAGCTGCGGTCGGCAGGCAGCCACGTGGCGCACGATCAACTCCGGAAATTGGTACTTGGCCGCACCACCCGAGACGGAGCAGTTCTACGAAGCCCTCTGACGTCGGCACTGAAAGCTGGGCGGTACCGAGAACTGCGGATGACCGGCAGCCACGTGGCGCGCGATCAACTCAGGAAATTGGTACTTGGCCACACCACCCGAGACGGAGCACGGTTCTACGAAGCCCTCGGTCGTCGACTCCGGAGCCTTTGTGTGTATGGGTTCGCACCTGTGTGCCTTTGTGTGTGTGAGCCATAGTGCGAGGCGGCGAGTTTACAATGCTTGGACGAACCTTCCCGACCATTCCTGCTCCGACCCACCTCATCCTCCAAAAAGGCGGGTCATCTTGAATGACGTCGAACTATGACGTCGAGCAAGAGCTTATAAGCAGCGTTTGCCGGCTGCTAGAGCGTGCTCGTGTCGTGCTCGTTGTCGGGAGCTGAGTGCTCCTTGTCATGCTCGAAATGAACTAGTGAGCTGTGTGCTCGTAAACTGTTTGCTGTATGTTAGTTTTGCGGGCTCCATATGGGAGTCGCGCTAGTCTGCCAATGTATCCTGCTTAAACTGTTAATATGTAAATAAATCCTGTTCACCGAGTTCCTGTCTACGACCTTCATCTCCTTCAAATGGTGGCAGCGGCGAGATAGTCCGACGACTCCTACATCTGGTCGACAGCGGTAGGACCGTCCGACGAATCTAATAGTATTAAGCATTGCATACAACATTCTTAAGGCGCGAAATTCTGCACTGTTCTTTCCCGTTCTGACGGCTTGTAACAGGCATTGTTTAGAAGCTAGTGGAATTTGCTCGAAGATAAGCACACCCGTACCACAACTACACCTATGTAACCTAGTCGACAGGTTCAATAAAAGAGCCGCCCTACCGATATCTCGCCCGTCTCGATTGTGTACGTAACCATGCCGAAAGAAACAAATCATTTTACTTATAAGACGAATAATATTGCCAAGTTTTCACTACAACGGTATGTTGGCAGACAGCTGAAAAACGTCGACGGTTACAGAAGGAACTATGCTAGCTACAGACAGCTTCGTTCTGAATTAGCATCCGCACAGTCTCGAAAGAAGAGTCAAAGTCGGCGTGCTGGGAGAAAAATGCGCCACGGCAATCACGACTTCATAAAACGGTCGCCGGATTACCACCACCATCACCACCACCTCCTCTGCTACACATTCCGTGAACAACCACAACCCCAGAGAATCGCCACACGGGGCGGCTGCGGCGACCTGATGAAGACGTCGTGCGCAGAGCGGACAACAAAAGAAGCAGAGAGCAGGCACGCGCAGACAAAAGGCCCGCCGCTCGGCGAAACCATCCATCTTCATCGGCGCCGGCCTTGCCGCCATTTTCCTGATCAGCGCACCCGGCAGCCGCGACGGGCAGGAAACGCAACAGCACCGGCGAGTCGCGGCTAATCGCGCGCGCGCGCTCTCTCAAAATCGAAGGGCCGCAAAAGAAGCTGCCGCCAACGCAGACGACGCCAGGAACAGCTGGCTGCCGCAATAGCGAGGAGTCCTGCAAGAACGGACCGTCGCGACCGACGCGCTGGCCGGCAGGAGCACGTCAGCGGACGTTGTCGCAAAGGGCCACACTCGGGAACACTTGGAGAGCAGGTAACGAAAACACGGACTGCTGCCAGCTCACCTAAAGACAGGCGGCGATATGAGAAGGAGTAAAATGGTCTCTAGAGGTGGGTGTCGGTAGAGAGAGTTACACCGCAGTAATGTGGGCGCGGTACGGGCTAGATCCGCTCGAGAAGTAGTCTACGACTGGGCAGAGGGGCGAGCACGAAAAAAGTGTACTGGGTCCGACAGCGGCGGGCGCGCTTTGACGGGACAGGAATGAGACAAAGCAAGCATGCCGAGATTTTTGCAGCAGGTGCAGGGATCGCTTTGAATCTTACACTATATGACGCCGCACGTGGCCCAGATACGAGCATTTGGACGTATAGCACCGCAAGCTATTGAACAATGTGCAGGGAACGCGACGGCGGCTACCTAATGAGGATACGGCGATATCAGCGATCAATGGAATTTCCAAAGGAAGAAGTGCCGAGTACAGGTCGCGCAGTGTTGTGCTCGGACAAGCTCGGACAGTCGCTGTAAAGGCGCAGGTTTCTGTCCGCACGCGTTTGGGACTGCACACCTCTCGGAGACCAGCGACCGGCTGTATAGTTTGTAACTGAAGCAATATTCGCAAGGCTTCCATGAACATCACGTGTCGTGGAGGCACGGAGAAGCAGGAAGGGCAAGAAAAAGAAGAAAGTCTTCAAAAGAGAGCACCCGGCAACGCGCACGAAGCGGCAAATCAGAACCGCCCATTTAGCGAGTGACCAAGGGCCGAGCACCCGAGCATGGCCTTGACTCCATCCAGCGGCGGGGGAATTAGCGAGCGGACGCTCGCGCAGCGCGAGCCGAACGCGGAAGCGTTTCAAGGCTGCTGCCGCGCCGCCTGTCAGACGGACAGAGCTGTCCCATCGCGCCGACCCAACCGGATTTCTAGCCTGCCGCCTCGGGCGACAGCCGGCAGAGCGCTTTTTAAGCCCTGCGGGATATCGGAATAGCGCAGCCGTCCGCAGACACGCATTACGCCCCGTGCACGCCGCCAGAAAGGTATAGGCGTGCGCGCGCAGGCCTGGCGGCTCGATTATAGCTTGGACGAGTGAGGGGGGGGGGGTCTCTTCTTTGGGACGCCGTTCCACCTGATCGTTTGCTTTTATGATTTCTAGCGCGCTCCATCTCTGCCCACCTCGTGAATGCGGGTTGGTTTCGACACTCACGCGGCTTAGCTTTAGTGCGCATTTTTGCATTTGTTGATTTCCGCGCGTTCGAGGAAAAGCACCGTCGAATAGCAGCCCGTCAACCCGTACGTCCGTCACTCGGACAACACGCACGATAATTACTTTGAATGAGCACTTCCATCGGCCGGCCAGCTTGGCGAAAAGCTACGCGCGAGACTTCTTCCTGGCGCGAATGGCAGTGCGCTGGAAAGAACGCCAGCGCGCGCCACCACACTGCGTTCCGACATCGCGCCGAAAAAATAAATGCTAGAGTACGTAAGGAACACCACTGCATTTGCATCAGCACTAACACCTATCGCACCACACACACGCCGCCGGCTGTAAAGTAGTATTTATTTACTTATTTATCGCCATCGCGTGGAAGTCATTTTATTATCAGGGTGCTCCGATAAACAAGGAATGGGCATTTAGGTTTCTGCTACCAGCCACTTTAGTGATAAGTGCCAGGCACAAACAAAACGTTGATGGCAAGGGACGAAGAAAATACAACCGTGCTGAGGTCAACGCAATCGAACCTTCAAGCATTACGTGCAGTAGTGGCCGACTAAAAACTAATTATGCATTCGCCACCCCACGGCAACGATCGCCCCATCTGTTGCCCTGTGACAACGCTAAAGCGCCCTTTCCCGCAGCACACTGCCGCTAACGGTGAAGCCGACATACGTGTGCCTTTGTGCATTGAGAAATCTGCGCAAACTGGGTTCGGGCAACCACACACCTCTGGCGACGAGCTCTCGCATTGAGGCATTACTCGATTATTATGCACTGATGAAAAAGTAGTGCAGATTTAACGACACAGAAAAGAGGACACTGGATTTCGAATCGGATTTGCAAACCACTCTTCGGCCGACGAAAAGATAATACAATGTGGCAAATCGGGACGTATGGATGCGTATACATCGCAATACGTATCCTAAGGCACCGCCATCAGCCCAATCATGTATAGAGCTGATATGAGTGCACGTTGCATCCGCCAGGAAGGAACCAATGGCGGCGACAAGAAATGAAAAGCGAGGAACGCGCGGCGCAGTATAGGCGCGGCGTTACTGGTCAACGTGAAGAACTCCTAGTTCTGCTTCTTTAAGCTTTCAATTGTACTGTGCTTTTCACAAAATACTTTACTAAAAATTGAAACGTTGTGTGCCGTTTTCAGTTGCATTAAACATCACACAAATTTCACAAAGGAGACATGAGTCGAAGTGGCACGAACGACTAGGCCAGTGGATGAAAGGAGACTGCCTGGACTCGATGCACTGATGTGTCGAACAGGCCGCGACTGAAACAAAACTGCCAGCGAAAAAACTGCGGAAGGCAAACAAACATTGTCTGCACCAGTGCACCTTTCTGTGTACGGTGGCACTGAATAGGCCCGGCTACGGGAAGGCTGCTCTAGAGCTAGTCCTGCCGTTGATTCGCCACCTTAACGGAGAGGGCGAGGCAGAGCAAGCGAGCTGCTTAAACCCTTGACGGAGCACCCATTTGGGAGTCTCGCAAAGACGTTGTCGCAGCGCCCCGAATCACGCGACGAGACAATTTTCATGGCTAACATCTCCCTCCCCATCACACTGTCATCTTCAACTGCTATCACGCCCGGCGAGAGCAGACTCCGCCACGTAGCCTTCCTTCCCATGCGAGCCATGAAGAAGCCGGCGGCGGCGGGACCGAACCGTCGATCCGGACAAACGCCAGCCGTCCACCGATGCCGCCGCTTGCCGACATCACACCGGGCTCTCCCTCGCGGGTCCCCAATCTCCCTGGAACCCACGGGATGGAGGGAGCCCCGCCATGCCGCTTATCGGGCCAAACAAGGCGCTTGCTGCCGGCACGGCGACACCGGCCTCTCCCTCCTCGCGCCCGTGCGTGCGTGTGCGCGCGCGCGTAGATGAGCACATACGTCTGTGTACACCGCGCGAAGTATGTGCGCGCACGCCGTACGCACACAGGGCGTCCGCCGGCGCACAAGCGGGGAGCCAGCTGAGCGCAGTCCAAACAAGGGCGTCGCGCTCGCCGGGACAACGAGCGCAGGGAGGGTGGAAGAGACGGCGATGTTCCCTATCGCACGCTGCAGCCGGCGTCCAGCGCGCGCCTGGGCCCGCGATAAGCTTCCCGGGGAAACGGCGTCGTTCCCGAACGCGCGTGTATATCACACACACAACGGAGTCCTCTCCCCCCGCCCCCCTGCTCGAATCCCCCCTTTTTCTGTCTAGAAGGACCCATAGCCGCTGCGGCCGGCGACACGGGCCTCGTTCGGCCGCGCTGGCGGTGGGTTCCTGCGCGCGCGCGTGACCGCGCTCTTTCTCCAGCTCGGTCGCGAGGTGTGCGCACGGTTTTCACGGTAACGACGATGGCGCTTATGTAATTGCACCTGCCTTGTTAACAGGAGCGGAACACTGCTCACCAACCATCTCTCACTTGATCAGAGAAATATGAAAACGTGCGTGGATATGTTCAGCGAACTAATCCTTGCATTAAATGCCGGAATGTGTATTACTAGGCACTACGAAGGGTTGAATTCGCACGCAGCTGAGTGCGGAACGCATCCGCTCCCACAGCCCCGACCGCCGCAATGAAGATGCAAACTCGACAGCACTGTCGGCGCTTACAAGCGCCAGGCTGAGAGGATGATGAAATGTGGATGCGGAAATCATGAGCCCCCAGAGGCCGCCGCCGCCAGCAGTGCATCATCGGAAGTGGATGCAAGGAGCCAATACATCAGTGCCGCGAAGGCGGGAAAGCGCAGAAGGCAGCGCGAAAGGGGCGCTGATGGAGGGGACAGACAGAACGCGTCTTCGCGAGACTGTTGCGGGCGGGGGCCAAGCGAGGAGGCGCCCAAGAGCGCCAAGAGACGCGCTGTCAGGTTGACAAACAGCGCAGGGTCCCGGAACAGGCAGTCGGGAGAAGCCGACCAAGACAGATGGTGCACGCGCCGCGGTTCGCGCCGAGCTCTCCCTTCCCGACGACGGAACCGGTGCCACGGCGCCTCGCGCAGAAAACACGCGCCCGGGCGCCGAGTCGCTCTTGGCCGATCGAGCCCCCCTGAGAACGTGGCTTCAAGCACAACCAGGTGGCATCGGCAATTCGGGATAAAGAGCACGCACCAGCAGCGATTTTCGTTTGATAGGGCGCGCGGTGCGCTCTCCGCCCTCCGGGCATCGCAGCCGTCGCGAGAAACACCGCGTCATGTTTAAGCGTTATGCGTCGCTTTGATCTGCCTAAAATTCAGCGTCGCAAGCCCCGGCAACGTTCCAGCTACCTTTCCACTGTCGAGAGAGAGAGAGAGAAAAGGGAAGGAAGACAGGGTGGCCTACCATAAAATGTCGCCTCTATGGCTCTTGTCACGTCCTGGGCTGACCCGGGCAACAAAGCAGGCCACGAAGGAGAGGATGCCATTGACGTCACAAACCGACAAAAGGGTCAAACGTCTGCGGCTTACACTCGGGCATTGGCACCTGTATGGGCGCACCTACAGCCCCTTCCTTAGATGATTCCGACAACCTAAACCGCCTGGGACTCCGATCGAGTCACCACCTTGTACCAGTGATGAAAATACATTTCTTCACGATGCCCGCCTTTGTCGTCGTCTCCT
This sequence comes from Dermacentor andersoni, assembly GCF_023375885.2. Classification (NCBI taxonomy): domain Eukaryota; kingdom Metazoa; phylum Arthropoda; class Arachnida; order Ixodida; family Ixodidae; genus Dermacentor; species Dermacentor andersoni. Next base: position 314,946,723 of record NC_092814.1, on the reverse strand, counting down.
TATTCCTGCGGTAAAATCCACCTCGGCCCGACGAGGTCGTATCAACGTGCAAAAACAAGCCTTGGCTTGGCCTTCGAGATCAGGCACTCAGAATTAACGACCGAACGTCAGAGCACCACTCACTTTCTTGGATAAAACGCCGTGCCAGTTGAGCCCGACTCACAAATTAGAGGACAGACCTTCCTGAAGCTACTTCGGAGCGCGTACTGTTCGCACAAAAATGGAAGCAGGATCACATAAACTCTGGTAGTTCTCATTTTCGCAGATAGGTGCGTTTTTTTGGCCCCAACGATGGGCGCTGAAGCAGCGCTAAATAACCAGCCGGCGCCCAAAGCAAGTGCGGACGTTCAACCAGTTGCGGCGACACACACACACACAAATCAAGACTACTGGGTGCTTTACATTAAAGGGCCCCTGAAACGGTTCGGACAAATTTTGCTGACGCGTAGGGTATAGCAAAAGTTAAACATTCGCACCACAATTTGTGTGAAGCGTCTCATATTAAGAGAGCTACGGACAATTACAAGTTACCCTCCCCCATAGCATGCATTTTCTCCTCAACTCGTTCGCCGAATGGTCGGGGCTAGATTCCGACTTCACTGGCTCTGCGTCATGATGGCACGTCGTGTCGTCTACTTCCGGTTCTCTAGGAGCGAGCGCGCGAAGCCTCACCAATCTCTCTCCGCCAGTTGCTTGGCAGTCGACCTCAAGCGAGAGCTATCGAAGCAGCGTGCGTTGCGAGCATTCTGTCGCAGCGCCGAACGTGTCTGGTATTCCGGTAAGTACAGGCGGGCTGGGCCTTTCGACGGATAAGTGGAGGCATAAACTCAAGCTGGTGAAGCAACTTTAGCGTAAACGTACGTGAGCGGCCTGATCGGTCTGCACGGTCCCCATCCACCTACCTGTTCGCGCAGAGCTTAGCCAGCCAAACAAAGAGCTAATATTGCTCTAACCAAGTGTAAAACATTTTAAACATTTACAAAAACAGCACGTTAACGATTACGCTCCTGCGAAAAATTTACACCAGCAGCAAAGAAGAATACACTTCGTTACTGCTACTGTGTTTGGTTGAGCTCTGTGCCACCAGGTGGCTGCACCGTGCAGATCATTCACGTTTGCGCTTCTGCTCATCCGGTGAAACGGCAAAGTCAAGCGGCCAGGCCCTGTCCCCTCGCTTGCGTTTACCCGAATACTAGACTCGCGAAACGCTATTGTGTTAGTAATCCTCTGGTGTGTAGGGACGGCCGCAAAAGCGCAAATTCTGGTGCCGATCAGACAGCGACAGTCCGATACGCTGCAGCCACTCCGCTTGTCCGCTGCCTTGCAGAGGGACACGATGTCGCAGCTTGCCATATTGCCAGTGGCTACGCTTGTAGCCCACAACGCAACAAAGGCGATTCATGGTGCTCACGAAAAGACAGACCGACATTGACCGCGGAGCTCTCGTCAAGACGGAGCGCGTTGTAACACAAGCAGACGACGCTTGCTGTGTGCCGGAAGTGCTTAAGTGTAGTTAGAAATTGTCATTGTGCATTCTCTTTCTGTTACTTTCGTATTATAGAAACAAATGAACTAACATTCGAACTATTACAAACATCATTTGTTCACTATAAAGATGGAAAAATTATCGATGACGCGCCTTGGGAAGCCAATCGGATAGCTCGCCCTACTGACGTCAATTGGGTGATTTACGTCATATGGGTAGGGGCGGCTGAAAATTCCGCCGAGCAGTGTGCTGCGATCGGCAGCGATGTACATTTTTAAAACCTTATGATAAATTACATGCTTTACACGCAGCACTTAGATGCGTCAATTAATGATCAGAAGGACCTACTCTAACGACTCGGTACGTTTGTACAAAAGCGTCAAAATCGTGTCAGGGTCCCTTTAAGGTCAGCCACAGGGCTGTCCTGACTATTCTTGATTTCAAGGAATTATTTTATATATATATATATATAAAACACAGGCGCCATATAAAAAGAAAGCAGTAAAGAGGAAGGAAAGCCGAATGTATTTTGCTGCGCGCTCAGAAAGCAGTAAAATATGCACAAGAAGAATCCCAAACAAAAATATTTGTTCTGCGGCACATTAAAGAACTGTTTAAAGAGGCTCAATTTAGGGCCTTCCGTTTAAGAGCCGACTTTGTCATTCTATTTCTATTCACCCTCTATACTATCAATGGCAATGATTTTTTTTAATACCGTCTACGTACGGTATAAGTAGTAGGATTCAAAACCCGAGACGTCGTTCAATTGCAGAAGCTAAGCTAAGAACTGTTTCCGCTAAGATTTTATATATATATATATATATACATATATATAATGTGTGCGCGTGTGTGTGCTTAAACAAAGGCGCACTCCGGAAGATCAAACTCCGCTCTAACGTATGGAATGATACTGTTATTTTCAGCCTAATTTCGTTGATAGCAATCAAATAGTCGGAAAACAATGCAACTGTCCTTATCTGACAAAGCCTAATAAGACACCCGGCTCGCCGCCGCCGCTGCTCGGAGCGCAACGTGACCTGCTGCACCAGCTCATCAATTTCGCGCAGCTAATAATGACAGTTACGACGGGAGCAAAAGGAACGCGAAGAGATGCGTGCCGCGGGATGCAGACGCACGCCGGTCGCTACCAGTCGACAGTGAGAAGCGGCGGAAAGAAAGAAAGAAAGACAGACAGACAGAAAGAAAGAAAGAAAGAAAGAAAGAAAGAAAGAAAGAAAGGAAGAAAGAAAGAAAGAAAGAAAGAAAGGAAGAAAGGAAAGCCATCGTCTCTCGCCCGCGCTGCGAACAGTGGAGGATATTCGACGACTCATCGCCGCCGCTTCTTCCGTTAACGAGCATCCAGCAGAGGCTCGGCCGAGGAACGGAAACAAATAACGCGGCGTGGCAGACAGGGCGCGTGAGACGGTTCGCCTCGCATGGCAGCCGCACAAGGCTCGCTGGCTGCCAGAGCCTGGCGCCCGGCGAAATGAGCCGCGGTCGCTTGTGGAGGGGGGAGGAGGGACGGCAAGAAAGTATGCGTGGAAAGCGACGAGGAGAGCTCGCCTGCGCAGCAGCACGACAAGCAGAGCCGCCGCCCGCGAAAGGAAAATAAACAACCAAGGCCGTCACGATGCCTCGGAAGCTCGACAGGGAGGGGACATTGCGGATGAGTACGGGCTGGCTTTCCTAGGCTGCGGGGTGGACGAAGAAGAGTCGCGGGCTTCCCGACAGAGGAATCCCGGTCCCGCAGCGCCCAGCGGGATGCCCCAAAACCGGGGCCTCCCCCTCCGCATATACACATCGGCTGCAGGAAGGAGGGCAGCCGCCGCGCTGCGTCCCCTCACGTTGCTACTCTCGAACCAAAGACAGAGAGAGAAACGGACGACGCTGCAGACGAGCGGCGAAATGGAGGCCCGCAAGTCGCCACCGAAGACTTCCCGTGCGAAACAGTACGCATGCCCCATTCTGTGCTTGACGCAGTTACGTTCCTTGAGACAGGGCCAAAAAGCAGGGTTCCTGCGGCGCACCATCGGAAAGCTGACGGATTCAATACACGGCACAGGACACAAAGTGCAGAATTCGCTGTGTCATCTTCATTCGGGCAAGGAAGACGCCGTGTGTTCGACTTCTGTGGTTTCATAACAACGACAGAGGTTTAGGGAGAAAACTGACTTCGTCCTATTATGGGAGAACTAAACCTTCAGAATCAAGTCGACGATAGAGCTCTGAACAAGAAATCCACGTACAGATAAAGTGGACACAGTGCCTCGAAAATGAATACCATTTGTACCGCGCCATACGAATAAGAGGCGTTGGAGCGACTCGCCCACACCAAAACTCGAAGGTTAAAAGCGATTTGGGAGTAGAGTTATACCGCACTTATTATGACACAGATGCCACAGCGTACGAACTGAAGACATTCGCCTACGTTCCCCAGGTTGTGAATCGGCTGGCTTCAACTTGCGCTCATACGACTGTGCCTGCCGTGAAATTTTGTACAAGCTTGATGACGCTCGTCCGCTGATTCGTCGACACCTACTCGAGCAGCATCCAGACCAACGCATCGTAAATGGAACGCTCCCGCTGCGCGTTGCCGGTCGAGGCTTGCCTCGTCGCGCTAGAGCACAACTACTCACAAGCTAAGGGTTGGCTTTGTGAACGTGTGCGAACGTCTATACCAGCAAGGACGTGCGGCCAGTGCATCGTGCACGTGTTGTGGTTGCTGCAGGACATTTCAGCACCTGATACTAGAGTGTCCTGCTTTCATTGCACAGCGCACGTTGCTAGTGGAGACTATCACGTCCTTCGCCTGCGGTGTACGACACTCGACGTATGTCTGTACCCCAGTGGTTGTGCGTCTCGATGCGATCAGGCGCATCGCGATCATCTTATTTTTTTTCTTAAAAGTACCCAACTTAGGTTCACGTTTGTAGCCTATTTCTGTTTTCGGGTGACGGGAGCTCCAACACTTATTTCTTCTATTTCGACATTCCTTAGTGGCGTGCCCTGCAAGTGACCGGCCCTACAGTGCGTGACCCGTATTGTGCGTGTTCTGCTTAATTCCTTGATATTTGTCATCTTGCTCTTTCTTTCCTGGTTGGTGAAAGTGGAAACGGCAGAGATAGGTTCGCGTCGATTCTGACTTCTATGCTAATGGTGCATGTTGTATTCCTGCGAAGACATGGAATGAAGCAATATTTGCACATGCCAGCGCAGCGAGCTATCACCTTGCTGCATAAGTTCGTCAGCACAGGGACAAAAAAAGAAAGGAGGAGGAGGATTCGAAAAAGTAGAAAGCTGGTGGAAGAACAGCCAAGCGTTGTGGCACGCTCCTCGAGCGGCGAGAGAGGAGCTCTCGGGTCGGACGGCCGCCACAAGTGGCCACGCCATAACGAGTCATGGTGGGCGACTGCCACAAGCCTTAACGATGAAACGCATTAACGGGAGTCCGAACTCCGATGGGACGCACTGGCGGAAGAAAGAAAAGATAGGAGAGTCACGTAAGCGGCCCCTTCTCCTCGGTCGTATAGGAGCGGCGGAAACTTCGGCAGGAGAACCTAACGCACGAAAAGGATGGCTGAAGAGAAGCAGGATCAAGCAAAACGAAAAATGAGAAGAAAAAGTACGAGGGGGAGTTCTGCGAAGGAGGAAAGAAAGAGAGGGAGGGGGTGGAACGGATGTCTCGCGGCGGCGAAGAGACGGTCTCCCCTCGTTAGCGCCGACCGAAACCCCGGATTCCTCCCACGACCCAGCAGAGCGAAGCCCAGAACCACTCGCAAAGCTCGACCCCGGAGAGAGGAACAGCAAGAGGAGGGAAGCTTCAACAGAGCGGGAAAAGCAGCAGCAGCGGCAGAAGAGCCATGAGAGGCGAGGGGGGGGGGGGGGGGGGGGGGGGTGTATGGCAGGACCAGCAGGACGGAATGAGGAGGCCCGCGAAACTTGTGGAATCTAATTTTGGCCAGGCAGGAACGCCGCCGCTTTGCTCTTCTCCTTCGACCGAGTCCCATCGCCGCCTCTTCCGAATGCCAACTCCGCTAGCTGCCAACGGCTCGGCCACCATTCTCCCTCGCTTTTTCTCTTTTGGGATTTCGCAGTTTGCTCCCTTTCCTCACGAGGCACGGCGAACGCCCTTGCGCATGTCACACTAGTCGCGCGCGATGGCATCGCATATTTTCTTTCGTATGTGATTTGACTTTTCTTTTTATTATTATTATTATTATTATTATTATTATTATTATTATTATTATTATTATTATTATTATTATTATTATTATTTCGCTCATCGTTCTTCCGTGTGGCGCGTTGAAGGTGAACTGGCGGACCCCGACCTTTGAGCTGCAGCGCACGCAGATTGCTACACGGGGACGAAGAATGTGTCGGTTCGGGACTGCGCCTCGATAGCTCGAGGAGGCATAGAGGAAAGGGAACGTTGGGGGACCACTAAAAGTATACGACTTCAAAGAAAACTGACCGTTGGCGCAATTTACTGAGAAACTGAAGGGACAAAGAGATAAAAAGAAACCGAGCAGCCAGTGCTCGGCCGCAGACGGGTCGAATTGAGCACACGGGCCCCACAACCATTGTCACTGTACTACACGAAGCAGTCAGCGCTTCGTGACGCGCACTATATGCTGGATGCAGTATGCACGCTCTCGAAAGAAGGGGTTAGGAGTAGATCGGGTACACAGCATAGAGAGGACGGTCGGCTAAGAAGCGATTCATGCGGCACTTGTACTCATAATACCTAGAACGAAAAGCGCGAGGAGGACAAAGACAGAGAGCGCTATTTGGTGGGTGGGTGTGAATCCGAGTGAGAAGCTAACCGTGACGAAACAAGAGGTGGAGGGACAGGAAAAATCATCATCATCATCAGCCTGGTTGCACCCACTGCAGGGCAAAGGCCTCTCCCATACTTCTCCAACTACCCCGGTCATGTACTAATTGTGGCCATGTCGTCCCTGCAAACTTCTTAATCTCATCCGCCCACCTAACTTTCTGCCGCCCCCTACTACGCTTCCCTTCCCTTGGAATCCAGTCCGTAACCTTTAATGACCATCGGTTATCTTCCCTCCTCATTACATGTCCGGCCCATGCCCATTTCTTTTTCTTGACTTCAACTAAGATGTCATTTACCCGCGTTTGTTCCCTCACCCAATCTGCTCTTCTCTTATCCCTTAACGTTACACCCATCATTATTCTTTCCATAGCTCGTTGCGTCGTCCTCAATTTAAGCAGAACCCTTTTCCTAAGCCTCCAGGTTTCTGCCCCATACGCGAGTACTGGTAAGACACAGCTGTTACACACTTTTCTCTTGAGGGATAGTGGCAACCTGCTGTTCATGATTTGAGAATGCCTGCCAAACGCACCCCAGCCCATTCTTATTCTTGTGGTTATTTCAGTCTCATGATCCGGATCCGTGGTCACTACCTGCCCTAAGTGTATGTATTCCCTTACCACTTCCAGTGCCTCGCTACCTGCTGTTCTCTTCCCACTCCAGGTCACTGAATACCTCATCGTTCCACGTTCCTCATCGTTCCATCGTTCCACGTAAACTACCTGCCCCGGAAACAGAAGAAGTGGGTGGAAAGGGGGGGTGAGGTCAACGGACATCGCCATTCTCAGCCTGAGTGTCCCTCCACAACTTCGTTGGATCCGTGCTATGTGACCAAGCAGTCTACGTAAATTCACCATAACGTCCACAGGCAGCATGGGAGAAGAATGCAAGGTAGCGCGTGGCAAGTCGTGGCAAGCTGCGGAGTCCTATACCTCTTGGTCAACCCTCAAAGCCGGTAACCCCCACCACGTCGCCAAGCGTACAAAGGGCGGCTGCACTGCCACGACTCTGCTCGTTGAGAAAAACTCCTAGAGCATGCCGTCGCGAGGTTACTGCCCACGTAATAACAACCCGAAAATTCGCCGCCATAGAACCTGCGCTCTCGTTGAAGACTTGCGCTTGCGGAAGGCAACTTCCCCTGTCGTATAAGATTCAAGAATGAACGAGGACAGCGACAGCAAGCGCTAGAGAGAAGAGAGGGTGACGCGCGGTAAGGTGCATATGTACAAGTTGAAAACCGGAAACGGCGGGTTGACTTCCCTCGTACTCCATCTCTGGTACTCCCACACTCCGCGGTCGCTTCCGAGTGAGCATCCGTCTTCATTCAAAGGCTCGCGTTCAGTCAGCGTCGCGCAACAAACAGCAGCCTTCTGCGAACACAACGCGCGGCTCAATTTGGAGCTTCAAGTCCTGCTCTAGTGCGTGCATATATATATATATATATATAATACTCGTTTGCCGGCCGGTGCGCGTCTCCAGGGTACGCCTATTAAATTGCCCGAGCGCACGACCGAGCACTACGCCACTATACACACTCCTTGCATGCCGGTCCGCGCGCGCATCGCACGCTTCCGCCACGCCTCCGCGTACACAGCCAACGCCAACAACGCAACGTCTTGACGCCACCCTGAGTAAATACCGGCACCAATATACTAGCTTATTATTCTGCCTCGACCGCCAGCGGAGGGCAACAAGAAACAGAAAACAAGCGACGCAACAACGAAGAGGCTGACAGCAAAGCACGAAAATATGGTACAACGACTATATTTAAAGACACACGCACACACAAACGGCTCCTTGTTTTCAAGCTAGGTAGCCTGCAAACAAGCCAAACAAAGGGGTTTCCTGTAGAAGACGTTTCAGCAGCGGGCGCAGAACTCAGACACACATGAAGAAGAAACAAAAATTGTTGTAAGTCCCGCTCGGGGAGCCACGAGGGGGCAAGCGGTACATGGAGGACGAAACTGCACTACCCTTCCACTACGAACAGCGACCGCTGAAAGAAAGGTCCGCGCGCGCGCACACGCACACGCACACGCACACACACACACACACACACACACACACACACACACACACACACACACACACACACACACACACACACAAAGGCCACAGCGCTCGCAAGTCGGAGTTCCCATCGTCAGAAAAACGACAACAGAGTCGTTTACGTTTACGGCCGGGAAAAATGCGTTACGCTGCCATTCGTACCCTCGGACCTAGACAATTCTTACGTCAGTTTCTACCGGCGAAACATTCCCGTTATTGTGGAACTGTAAGAGGAAATGCGGTTTATGGTGCAAGACGGCAGGCACACTTAGCGTGAATGAAGAACGTGCTACACGAAATTCAAAATCTTTGAAACTAAAATGACACTCTTGTATTTCGAAGAAACTGAGCCGCGAGGCAAGTTCGCAATTCATTAACGTTGCAGTAGCTACTATACCTGCAAGGGTCGCAGTGCCAGCGTGACAAATATATTTGAATTCAATTGTTTGTATGCCCTAAGACAACATATAAGCATTCTAAGGTGGTGCAGAACGAAGAAACAAAGACAAAAGAAATCATGAACAAGATACATACGACTTGCAATAATTCTATTAGTATTTTTTTAATATACATGTATCATTTATGAGAACGAACACAGATTGTTACTCGCGCTGTGAACATTGCAAACTAATTATGAGACTATTTAACTTTAAACACGTGATTCCGCCGAAATCGCCTTTCCGAGACATTTAAAGCAAGATGTAGTCCAATCCAGTAAGAGACATGCTCGAAGTGACGGTTACCTCATACCTCGAAGCTCAAGGGCTGCTACCACGGAAATAACGTCAAGGTGTGTGTGTGTGGGGGGGGGGGGGTGCGATGGCTTTTGAAAGTACACTACGACAGCGGGGCCTTCGGGCCACGCTCAGTCAGCGCAAACGAGAAACCACGCTGGGTGCACAGGGGCCGCGGCGTCAAGAGCGAGAGAAAGCTACGCGCATCCTGGTTCAAGAAACCGGCACGCGCGCACAGGCAGACGAGAGACAGAGGAGCTTGGCGGGCGCGCACGAACGAACGATTGCGGACACACAGCCGGCGCGCGTCCGACACAACCTCGCCAACTTGAGGCCAAAACTTAACGGAAGCCGCAGACCAACGCAGCAACGCTCCCCGTCTTCGTCTGCCCGGGTGGTCGCGCACTCTCTACAGCTGAAAAGCGAAGGGTGTGTGTGTGGTGGTGGTGGTGGTGGGGGGGGGGGGGGGGGGGAGGAGTTAAGATCAGAGTCGCTCTCACAGGGAGTGCCACCGCCACGACCGAGGCTGTGCGCAGGACAAATGTACGGCCGACGCGACCTGCAAGACGACGACGCGTTGGCATGCAAACGGCCGGCGTTGCCCGCCGCGAGCCACGTCGGGCAGCCGCGCCTTGACCGGCTGGGCGTCCACGGAGAGCGGAGCGCTCGCATCATGCCCCCCTCCCCCGTACTCCCCCCACCGTCGTGCTTCGATGCCATACGAAGGGCGGAGACGCCCTAGCGAGGAAACACACACCTAGGTGTTTGGCAGTACGCCACCGGGCGCACAGTGCCACCCAATGGTAGCGCGGAAGTGTCACGCTCTGTGCGCACTATTGAGGCCGCCGCGGGTGCTGCTGCATCGTGAAGGCCCCACGCTGCTGCGCTCTTGTAGGGTCTCTAACTTGCAACGCTGGAGGTAAATGACAAGCGCGCAAAGCAGCTGCAGCAGCGCTCTCTACGAGGTTCCGAGAATCTTCGTGAAAGTCGACGCGACTTGTGACGTGACAAGTCAACGTGTGCAACGTGACAAGGCAACAGTGAACGTTGGCAGGAACAGCGCATACTACGTACTTCGTCGCTCGGCGATCTATTAAAGCGAGAATTTTCTTTCCAGCATTCCCATCGCACTGGTTAGCTGCACGTGAGAAACGTTGAATGAGTCCCAACAGCAGACCGTCGCTACCAAGTGGCTCTGTCTGAACGATCACGGTGGAGGAGCATATTAAGTGCGCTGATATACGTAATCGTGATATTCGTCATGCTCATTACGACGCAGTTGTAATTGCCCCTGTTTCCATGTTTGTAACTGCAACGAAAAATTAAATTAATGAACTTGGAGCCCCCAAAATGTGTCTGCACAGGCCTCGTCCCGCACACTAACGTCGAACGAGCCGCAAGGAAGTGACGGCGGAAACCGGCCACCGCACAAAGTTCCAGCGGAAGCAAACTCCGGGGACCGTCGTCTTCCGCCCAGAGCGAAGCCTCCAAAGCGCGGAAGCGACAAGAAGGCGAAGAAGGGCGCCGACGTGCGAGGAGAACCTCTGGACAGCGTCAGGGTGGGCGAGGCGGCGCACGAGTATGCGCGCGTCACCGGGCCCGTCTTTCGGGGAAACGACGGCAGAAGATGCGGCGGGGCGCCGGGTGGCCGCCCCTCGCAGATACGAACTGCGGCAGTTCCCACGCCAAGGGCGCGCACGGGCGTCCCATTTGTCACAGTGGCACCTGCTGCGGCTGCTCGGCACGGCACTTGGCGCGCTAAGATGCCGAAAGGCCCAACCCCAAGGAAGAAATCTTCGTCGGATTTTCGACGTCAGCGCCAACCAGCGTTACACGGCGGCGGCCGGCGGTATTAAGAACAATGCGACGCCGGTTCATGCTTGCTCGGCCCCCCAAAACCTAGCATGCCAGAGTTACTGCATATGTCCCGTATGGAGCATATACAGTAACTCTAGAGGATACCAGATTTCAGCGCCGACGGCGGAAGTGGCGGTAGGCACAAGAAACAAACTGTGGCCTCCGAGACGGCGCGACGCGCCATGTTAGCGAGCTCGGAGACCATTTACAGAGAGAGCTTCCGGCGCTGCCGTCCGCGAGTGCCTCGTCCGCGTCCGACGCAGCCGATCAGTTAGAGGCGATTGGAGGTTTGGTCCCGAAAGATTGATACTGGGAGTTTGTGCGTGTGCCTGTGTGTGCGTGTGAAGGGGCGTGCGGGCGTGTAAGTCCACCTCTTCTCTGTCCATCGAGACACGTCGGTCGTAACTAGAGCGTAGGAAAAGAAAACGTTGCGTACCAGCACTCGCAGAATGGGAGGTGCAACGGAACGCCGGATTGCACACTAGCGGGCACGGCTGCTGGTGGTGATGTTATGTCACTGGTGTTACGTGTTTCAGTAAATACGTTACGTTTCAGTACAACAAGCAAAATACTGTACATATTTGTGCTAAAGCTAAAGACAATTCTTATGAGGTTCTAAATCTACAAGAAGTCTTTATGAAGGTAAAAGAAGTGTTCTGCGAACGCAACATTTTGCAAAACTGGCCGGCTAAATTCAAGGCCTTCAGAAGGGAAGATCTGGCCACATTGCGCCACGCTTTAAATGCGTCGAAACCGGCAGTATCTTGTGGTTGATAGCCGTCAACAAGCCTCGTTGGGCGTTGCCGCCACGTGCCGCCGGAACGTGGCGCCAACGCCGAAAATTGGTTGAAAATCGGTTCTTTGTGGTTCGACCTCAAGTGGACCGTCCCGGTAGCGTGCCCCGCGATGAAGCACGAGGCGCCGGCTGCACGCAGAGCAGTCTAATGACCGAAAAGGCAGAAGCAGCCCCGTCTGACTCAGCCCAGCATTTCTTCGGAGCTGGAACGAGTCAGACCACACCCCAGCGCGGCAACGCAATCTCCTTCGAAAGGTGAGTGCTTCCGCGCGCAAGTTATCACGGCTGGCAGAAACGGAGATCGGCGAGCCTTAGGACGCAGCTTGATCAAGTTTCCATGGGCGTCCAGCATAAGCGTGGAACCACCGCCTCTTCACGTATGCATTCGGAAAGCAGACACCTACATTTGTGAAGTCAGAAAAAGAACGAGAATTTAACAAACCCAATTCGTTGGTGAATATTCAAGCCTTTCGTTTAAGCGCTATGGCAAGACTGCTTGTTCACGGTAAAAAAATAACGCTCGTATGCGTCTCTGTTTGCCCCGAGCAAAAGCACTGTTCATCCGAGTGGGCACCAATCGGGTCAAGGTGCCGCTCCGTAGGATTACGATTGTTCAGCTATGAAGTGTTCAGCAACAACTTCAATGACCGTCGTCGGCGAGGGAACGCTGCAATTAATGCACCTCGCGGGAGGGTCGACCTTCTATACAATAAATACGATTGAGCGTGAGGGATATGCTATAACGATGGGCCAGGCGCACTCGTTTTTCCGCACGGGGAGCTTCCAAATAAAGCGATTGATTGATAGGGTTTAATGCACCAAGCAACGTATACGGTATACGACAAATGTAACGGAGAGCTACCGATTAATTTTGACGAAGTGGGGTAGTTTAACGTGCACAGAAAGCTCGGTGCCACCTACATAGGAGCGTGGCCGTCGAAGACGGGATTCGAACACGCGACATCGAGCTCTGCAGCAGAACGCCACAGCCAATCCTCAATACTTAGCAGATTATGTTGCTCCCGGGGAAAAAAAGAGTAAGTGCAACTCGCGGCCCGCCCACTGCGACTGCCGTGAACTGTTCATACCGCCTAACCAATTCAGAGCACCTCACCAAGAATAACAGTGCTTAAGTCCCAACGTTTTTCTTAGTAAACCTATGAAGCCCAAACCACAGTGCGCTGAAAAGGGCGGCCCGTTCGACGCTTTCCCAAGCTGTCTGCAGAGAGACGAGGTGCGCTCCGGCACCTAGCCCAAGCTGCGGCCGGACGGCTCTGGAACTACCCTGGCCGGAGGAGGGGGGGGGGGGGGGGGGCAGTAGCCGCGGCCCCCGGTCGGGGGAAACCCCGAACACTGCCAAAGCAAACACTCGGCACCAGCGGCAAAGCGCGCGAAAAGGAGCAGCACACGGCCTTCGCAAGACGCGGTATCAGGGAGGTGCGGTTCCTGCAAGGCCCGGAGTGAGAGCGAGAAAGAAGTGAGCGAGCGAGCACCTCGATAGCGGCGGCCTGTCGGAACAGCCTACATTTCCATCAGCGCGGGACAGCGGACGGCGAAGACTCTGGCCGATCTATCATGCGCGCCTCTCGCGTGAGCCACGCCGCTGCACAGCTCAGCGGCCGCTTACGCGCGCGAGCTTCCCGGAACGCGGGAGAGGGGAGCGTGCGCGTCCCTGCCTGCACAGCCCGCGCCAGGGGGGCTCACCTGCCCGTTCGGTTTCGTCATTTTGAGAGCAGTGACGGAGACGGCCGCCCCCCAAAGGTGCCCCTGTCGCGCGGACAAGGTGGTCCCCCGCTCGGTTACCGCAAGTACGGCGGATTTCAGATCGGCGCACCGAGGCATCCTCGGGAAGCTGAGCTATCACGAGTCGTTCCAGGGCGTTTTTAGCCCGAGTGGCACGGCCCGAGTACGACAAAACTCTCGCTCGGTTTCGTCTCAAAATTTCTACATGGAAGACGGTGCCCCGCAGCAAATGCTCACTCCTGATGCAAACGATTCTCGTTCCTTAAAAAGGTGCACACCGCGGTCGAGTGGGACATTTGGGAACGGCAACACCGCAAGCAATGCGCAGAAAACTCGGGCAGGACATTGCAAAGCGCGATAAATTGTGTTCTCTTTTAGGTATACACCCTCCTTCGATAACCAAACTCCATAAGACTGTCAGGTGCACAAAAGAAGAAAAAGCCGGAGTTTCCCTTCCGCTCTTCCAAGTTCGGGCGGAGCACGGGGGCACAAACATGCAGTATAGATAGCAAGGCGGGCAACGCCGACGAGACCCGCGGCGAGTAATCTCGCCCGGGTCGCGAGATGGGACGGGCGATAATTGCGCCAAGACCGACGACGTCGAGCGACGCGCCCACCTTGGCTCCCTCTCCTCGCACGCCGCCGCCGCGTGACTCAGTGGACAGCGCACGCCGATTGCGTTTGGCCCCCTCCGCGGTGCTGGAAGAAATCGCCGCAGTCTGCTGGGCGGCTGCCAGGTCACACGGCGGCGAAGCACTCGCCATTAAAGAAGACCGCGCTTTCGGACTAGCGCGAATTTCTTCTTTCTTCGCCCTCCTTTCATACGGCGGCGAAATAGCTCGACGCGTCAGTCCGGTGAGCTCGCTACGAGCGCGCGAGACGCGTGCACGCTCAGAACGACGCAGCCAGAATGTTAGATGCTGCAGAGCGCTGACACGCGCTTCCTCGCTATGCCGCAAGCTCAACGGCGTTCCCCAGAATCGCGAATCCTTTTTTCATACCACGGCCACGAGTGCGCTTATTTGTTTTATCTTCCTAGCGCAAGTTGCGCTGCCAACGCGAAATGTGTCGACACAGCTCGAGCGGCGCGGACTACGCGTGCCATCTCGTTTGGGCGCGGTGAACCAAGTCGCGCTCATTCCCCCCAGTAACGAACGGTAAGCCACGCTGTGTCGACGGTTAATTTTTCTCACAGCCAAACGAACAGACAGGACAGAGGCGGCTGAGGAGACAGCTCGAGTCAACGCGCACTGGTCGGCACACCCGGGGGTGCCGAGAGGCAAGCGCGCGAAAGTGGCTCGAGAGAGAAGCGCAGGGACAGCTGCCAAGGGAGGGCGCACGTCGACATTCGCCCCCGGCCAGGTTGGAGGAGCCACCCCAATGTGTATTCGCGGCGAAACGGGCGCCCTTTGATTACACGCCTAGGGGTCGGCCTCCTCCTCTCGCTCGCATTCCGCGCAGCAAGGAGCCTGGCCCGCGACAGGGAGAGCCGCGTGCCAGCAGTCGTCTTCGGCAGTCTATTTCGCGCGCACATGCGCGGCAAGAACCGGAGTCATTCGTTGAGGCGTGATAAAAAGCGCGCGAAGCGGGCGTCGCTGCCTGCTTGCCAGGTAAGTACAAAGGCGCCGGCGAGTATAGACACTCGTCGTACCAGCAGGTGAGTCGTCGAGATGGCCGCGCCGGTTCTGCCTCGCACTCTGCCTTCCGCGTTCCCTCTGCGCCATCTTTTTTTCCCCCCCTTCTTTCCCCGCAGTCCGTCCACATCATATATCACTTGCGACAGCGCTCGCATCTCGCATCTCTGCTTTTCCAGGCGCGGCTCAAGTATGCACAACAGCGCAGCTCGTTTGCACTTGTAAGTTAGAGCAAAAAAAAAGAAAGTGCTTCAGCCGCTTGGAAGCTGTTTCAGATTGCGCCGCGAAAGCGAAAGAAATCCGGCACTGTCGCACATGTCACCTCCGTCCAAACACTTTCACGTGTCATCCGGCTACTACGAAGCGATTTCAGTCGTAAAGGCACCCTAGCGCGATTACTCCCTGCTCGCAGCAGACTGGTGCATTTTACCAACCCGTATCACAATCACTGTATGTATGCATGTATGCATGTATGTATGCATGTATGTGTGTGTGTGTGTATATGTATAAATATGTGTGTGTGTGTGTGTGTGTATATGTATAAATATATGTGTGTGTGTGTGTATATGTATAAATATATGTGTGTGTGTGTATATGTATAAATATATGTGTGTGTGTATATATATATATATATATATATATATATATATATATATATATATGTGTGTGTGTGTGTGTGTGTGTGTGTGTGTGTGTGTGTGTGTGTGTGTGTGTTTTCGACCGAAGGAGAAAAAGCGCAGCTTACTCTTGAGTAAGCTGCAATGAGCAGTGCAGCGGTGGATGATCTTACTCCAGCGCTTGCAAGTTTCGGGTAAGCCTTCTGGCTCACCCGCAGCCTTAATTCGCACTGAAGTAAAAAAGGCCACGATTTACTGCTAACGACGCACCACAACGCATTGCGACATGCTGCCAACTGCCCACTTGGCCAGCGTGCCACACATAGTTCACTTTCTCCTTCTCTCTATTTCCCCTTTCTTTTACCCCTAATGCAGGACAGCAAACCGGACGCTGGATTGGTTGATATACCTGCCTTTCTTCTTGCTTTGTCTCTCTAGTCCACCTACATCGAATAATTTGTGCGGTAAATCAACAGACGGCTTAGGGTTAAGTTCTGTGGTGGTTTTACGTGCCAAAACTATGATGTGATTATGAGGCAATCCGTACTGAAGGACTCCGGAATAAGTTAGATCAGCTGGGGTCCTTTAACGTGCCCCCAATGCATGCCACACAGGCTTTCTCGCATTTCGCCCCTATCGAAATGAGGCCGCCGCGGCCGGGATTGAAACCCGCGCCCTCGGGTTTAGCAGCACGATGTCAAAGCCAATACGCCACCACGGCTTAGAGGCAGGCGGAAATTGACAATAATATGGCTAAAGAGCACAACTAAGAAATCGAGAAAAACAGTGCACATTTCCTTGTCTCCTTTTCCTCCACATCAAAAAAAGAATAAGCGGTAAACAAGCGCCTCCAGCTACGCCCACTGTAACACAGTACTTAAGGTTTTTAGAGTAGGAATTGCGACGAATTTACACCCCGGCTCAAAGCGAAGCAGAGATCAGGGCTACTAGCGCACCATTTCACGACGACTAAATGATGTTACCGTCAACCGTAACCTTCGCGTCAAAGTAAGGGAACAGGGGTTTCGGCACACATGTCCACTAATGATGTCACCAAGCACGTTCGACAACCTCTCGGTCCCAGGCCGGTCGCCCACATCTCATATCACTACCCGGCCGCAGAAAGAAAAAAAAGAGAGAGAGCGGGCCACAGCAGCGCCAGGCAACGCACTGAATATGCGCGGCGCTCCAGTTGACGGTGTCCGCTTGCGATAAGCGATTTGCATCTCTGGCTGCTATTCTCGCACGAACCGGGCAAACGCAGAGCGTTTATGGTCGCCAGCCTGACCCCGTTTCACCTCCCCACAATCCGTCCACCAGGTCGAGACTTGTGTCACCGGTTCATTAAAAAATTCCGCGCAGAAAATGAGACCCCCCCCCCGTCCCCCCTCCCCTCACTCTTGCAAAGTTGACCAGACTGAAGAAGTCGGGGCGCGCGCGCTCCCTCCTCCGCTGGGCGAGCCCACCCTACCGCCGCCGCCGAACCGCGACCGCTTGTGTACGCGGCGCGCAACCCGAGCAAAAGAGGCGCAATCAGCGCGCGCCATCAGCTGCGCCACGGCGGTCACCCAGAAGGGAACAGAGGCCGCCGCCGCCGCCGGGCAGCCGTGCCAACGGACGGAGACCGGACGCTCCTTGCTTGGACGAGGGGGGGGGGGGGGGCAGCACGGCAGCGACCGGCCCAAACGCAGCCCAGGAGCCAGCACGTGCGCAAACTAACGCGCACGACGGCAGTATGTACACGGAAAGTCGGAGTAAGCAGGGGGAGAAAAATCAAGAGCGAGCAGGCGGGGATGAAGAAGAAGTAAAGCCATCGTGGCGTGTCATGCACTAACGCACAGACAACGCGCAGAGAGGAGAGGCGTCTTGGTCCTCGTTAATGCAAGTTTCATGGGGCGTTTATTAACGAGACCCATTACCGCCATTACCGCGCGCGCGCGAGCTTTTACTTACACCCCCCCCCCCCCCCTCCTTCTCGCTCCGCGCCAGCAGCAGAAGCAACGAGCAATAAACTTGTTCGCAGCCTCGACGCCGGGCCCACTCGCCTCCGGCCCCGTGCTGCGCTCTCGTCTTGCTCGCAGCGCGAGAAAGAACCCGGAAAACGAGCGCAGAGTTTTGCGCGACAGCCGCGCGCCGACAACGAACGCTGGAGCCCGCGATAAGTGGAACCCACTCACCACGCGCTGCCGAAGTCCGAGCGCTCCTGCGGCACTATATTAGCTTTCGCCACCCGTACGGTGAACTACTATAGTCACAAACCAGCCTGCATAACCGGAGGATTTGTTGCAGTTTACATCAATACCGATAGTCAGCTTCGTGATAAACACAGCGATGTGACGGCTGCGTAAGAATTTCCACGAGCAACGCACCCAACGAAATAAAATAAAAGATCGCCGCTCATCTTTCGCCATGTCGTCGTCGCCATGTCATCTGTCGAATGACATGGCGACGACGAAAGCAAGTTCGCAAAGCAAATTTCATTTCAGCAGTAACACGATCGTTGACACACGGCAACCCCAACAGCTACGAGGAAGAAAAAAAAATGTTATTGTGAAATCAACCAGCTAAGTGCAAAGAGCAGCACAACTACGGAACCCAACCCACCGCCAAGGGAAGGCCGCTGCAGCAGTATACGCAAGATATTTGTGCCTTTGTGACTGTGCCTTCGCGCTATAATATGTCGTTTTAAGCAAACACCAACTAGCACAAGTCCTCTCGCAGTATACGTAAGGAATAACACCACGCTAACGGACCCGAAACGAATGTAGCACAATCAAAACGAAGGTTACGTTAGTACTCACTACCGAATATGGTAAAGAACAGCCTTCATGCGTAAACTCCTGCCTCTATATATAATACGGGCACTCGTACACATTCGATATATTACATGCAAGAGTTCCGGAACAGATATACCAAGTGTTTATAGCGTCTTCACTGAATGCTGTGACAAAGAGGAAGTCAACGAAATGCATGCACACACGGCACGACACTAAACCAGTCAGCCATGCTGATGCATTTACTCAAAACAAGGTTGCCCTTCCTTCTCTGGGAAACACACAGCCGGTAAACGAAAAATGTATTCCTTCTGAACTTATTCTCCGAGAGCGAACAAACGATGCATTTAGAGAACGAACATGAAGCACAGATCCCCACTGCGATATTAATCAGCCGGTCTCTACAAAGCGCGCACCCTTCGACGCTCTCTCCGCTTCCACCCAGCGGAGGTCATAAAATGCCGGCTGCCGGCACAACGACCACATCGCGAGATATCGCCGCCAACCATGAAGGGACAGCGCAATCTGTTGAACCAATGTCGACAAGTCTGCTAATCTCCGCGCGGAGACAGTGACGGTGGTCAGACTAGAATTTACGACAGCTATAAACGCACCCGCGGACACGGTAGTTACCTAGAGAGTCAACAGTAGATCAAGGACCCCCCCCCCCCCCCCCAAAAAAAAAAAAAACAAAGAAAAAAAATGATTTAGAATGCCGCTTCTCCGCCATACTTCGACGACACCCGGAAGCATCAGCGGTTCGTCGCCGACCTTGCGCTGCTCTCGACAATGCATTCCCCCGTTTGCTTTCTTGCCTCAAAGCAGCAGCAGCCGCGACATCGAGACGACCCGCGAACACGTCTACAAAGCTGTATCTGATAGGTTCACGAACGACTTAAAAACCGGCTAAAGAGGGGCAGGGCCGGCAGCCAAGACTGGCCACAGTCGTGACCTCAACATTGAAGCACTCAAACAGAATATGCTACAACGCATCATACGCAGTGTTAAACAGGAGAGTCTAAAGAAGGCGAGAATGGTTGATGCTCCATAAATGGTATCTATCCCTCTTTCCTCGTAGCGACGGGGGCAGTCTCGTAACTCTCAGAAAACAACGTGCGCGAGAAATAATAATTATATATATATATATATATATATATATATATATATATATATATATATATATATATATATATATATATATATATATATATATATAAGGAAGAGCAATGTAAGAAGGAGTAGATGCAACGCATGTCGACTGTCCGGAGGCTCTTGCCTTCACAGATCAGAGACGAGCAGAGCGAGACAGGTCAAAGAAATGCTTCGCACGTGCTCATGGCGCCAACGTCTACCGCTCCGCTAACAGAAAACCGGAGAGGGCCGCTGCTCCCTCAGGTCGTCGACAAAACGAGGTACTGATTGAATCTCTTGATTGTAATAAGGATGGCTCGACGGCCTGGCTATCTGAACGAAAGAGGAGAAGGAATAAAAAAAAAAAAGACCGAGGAATCCCATTCGGCGGTCGACGCCGGTGATGCGTGCGAAGGCCTATAGCGATAGCGGTGTCCTTCGCGCGAGCGGCATTTCGAGGTAAAATATATGCGCGGACTCAGCGAACCGAACCATCTCTTTGTTCATTATTGGCACTCCTTCGAGCGAACGATATTATTTAGTTTAAAAAAAGAACACGCCACTTCTGGCGAAATGACATAAAATAAGTTGGGATGCGAGTTAGAAGGGTGCGCAATGAACTGTCGCGCATAGTGGAGTTCAGCACGGGGCCCCAGCAAAAAGGTTCTTAAAAAATACATTTAAAAAAGTGGCAACGGGGCAGTTCAAGTACACGGAGCACCACTTCCGCGACGAACTTGAAAGCGGCTTCTTTTCGAAACAACGGCAGCAATTCTGTAGGTGCACATCGCCTAGAAAAAAAAAGAAAACAAGAAGCCAATCGCGTAAGAAAGCGAAACGCAAATAATGCACGACGGTGTGTGCACAGAGCGAGGCCCGATGTCACGGCGGCCGAGCCCACGACCAGAGAAAAAATGCGCGGAGGAGAGCAGCAAAAGACAAAACCGTTTCGACGCACATAATAAAACGACGCAGCCGATAGAGGCACAAGTATGGAGGGATGAAAGAGAGACGATGGTGTGAGCGAGGGAACCTACAATTGGCTCTTCCCCCTCGCGCCGGGCCCAGCAAAACGGTGCATTCCAGAGGGGAACCACCCTGCGTCGCCGCCGAAGCAGGCAAGTAGTATAGCGGCGGCAGCACGCATGGATCGCCCCCATCACACAGAGCCAACGCGAAACAGGCTCCACTTGGTTCAGCTCGTCAAAGCGCGCACGCGGAGACTCACCGGTAGTTGTCTATGCCTGGCATTTTTTTTTTTTTGTTCCTTCAGTTTCTGCTTTCCGCTGCGCGAACTATCTCCTCACAAGCAGCGGCGGTGTTCGGTAGGTGGAGCAGCGATCTTCTCCCCGACGGGGTGTACACACCCGTAGGCTGCACTTTGGCCGCGGTCGCCACACTCCCCAGGCCGCGCCGAGAAGAGGCGACGACCACGAGCTTCGCCGTGACCAATCGCAGCATGAAGAAAGCGCGGCGCTAAAGAAAACGACAATCTTCAGCAGGAATGTTCTTGCGCGCTGCACCGGCGGTCGACTCGTCGTGCTGCAATACTACGAACACACACGTAACAGGTCATTCTTAGTTGTGTGTATGTTAGGTCTTTCAGGCTGTCGAAGCTAAGAGCCCCGAAGCCTTGGCCGCTTGAAGCAAATTAGTATAGGCGTGGCAATGCTCCTGCAGGGTGGTGAGAAATCATCGCAAAGCCCTCCAGGTGGCGATTCTGTCACCTGTAAGCCACCTATTTTAATGAACGATGAAAACGAAAAAAAAAAAAGGGGGGGGGGAGAAAACTACTTGACAACATTGTATGGCTCTTGTACCGCAGCAAGAGCGCGACGTCAGCGTTCTATTATGGTGCTAAAGCACCAAGTCCCCCTTCAGTACATCCTGACCAGATGTACTGACCATCTGGGATTCCCTCACGTGCACCCAAAGTTAGGTATACGAGCACTTCTGCATTCCACGCCGGTCAGAACACTGCAACGGGCACCGAACCCTCGCCCTGGTGCGCAGCAGCAGCAGCAGAACGTCATAGCCACTGAAGCAACGAAACAGGCGCACACACCCGGGCAGAGCACAAAACGCACCACCAGCAAATATGCGTATGTCACCATACGTGCATATAAGTTGGTAGGAGGCGAGCACGTCATTTCACCGCCACTCGAGGTGCTAACAGCGGCCCGTAAGTGGCGCAGTAATTCTAAACGGGTCCGCCAACAGGCGAAAGCAGACGGGGGAGGGCGCAGCATCGGTCTCGTGAGAAAACAATTGTAGCCGTCTCTCTCTAGCGCGCACGGAACAGTTACCCAGCAGCGGGCCGCGCCATTCGTCACCAGTTACATTGTAAGCCGTGGCTGGCGCTAGAGAAAGTGCACGCACATGCATTTAGGCTGTCATCGTGGCAGGTGTGCCCGGCCTGGTAATCTGTGTGTACGTGCCGCGCACGCACGCGCGGGGGTAAAAAAGGCGGCGCGTTCCGGTAGCCGCCGGCAGGCGTCCGGGAGACGAGCGAGGGAGTCATCCGTCACGAAGACAGTCGGACGGCGCGCCGCTGCACACGCGCCGCGAGCAGAGACAGAGAGCCCTGCTGCGCTTCCTCTCCCGCCGCTGCCAGCGATCATTTCGGGGCTAGCCGGATTACGCCAAGTCGGCGCACAGCCCTGACGCCTTGCCCACGGAAGAGCGCGCGGCGATCCGTCTCCGTGCGTTAACTGCTCTGCCCGAGAGCTCGGGCGCGACATTACGGCGATGACGCGCCGCGGTCACGAAAGCGCAGGCTCTGCCGGGCGTTGCTACGAACCGAAGAAAGGCACCGCGATGAAACACCTGTTCGGACAGGAGACTGCAGCAGACGCAACGGGAACTAGGGCAGAACGTTAGCGGCGAAGACCGGCGGCGCCGTCACGCGCTAACAGCGCATGTCGGCCTACAGCAGGACCCATGCATCATGCGCTCCTCGTGCAGCAAGCACACGGTGGACCCCTTTTCGACATCGACAACGCGCACATGTATCAAACTGTTGCATGCTACAACTCATTTTCGTTCATTCCTTTTTCGCAGCTTTTCGCTCATGGCAGTGTGAAGTGGCAAGCCCCGGTTAATGTTACGCGCCGACTTGTCACATTAAACAGGCCCTTGCGCCTGCTTGAAACGACTAGAGTTATACCATTCAACGTAGCATACGCAACACACGAAACGTCCGCGTGGAATGGACAGGCAACCCTTCCGAACTACGTAGGTCGGATCAAATCACTATCGATACCTCGGCACCGGTGCTTGCGCCCAAAACGGCCATGCGAAGAGTAATCCTACGAGCAGCATCGTAGCTGGAATCTCACGTAAGATTTCACCGAGCGCTTCAGAGAGCAACGAAAGCTCCTCTTTAAAAAAGGCGGAAATATACGCAAGGGTGCGCAGCGAAATCTCGGGTGTAACAGTCATTCACCAAGCGCACGCTAGATGGCGCCACAAACTGCGCCGCGGAGTCGGATCGGATTCGCCTCGGCAAACGCGTACTATCTGCGCCTCTCTAGCTCGGGTTCGTTAACGTGAACCTGAAGCGGCGGCTGATGAGAAAGGGCAAAGCTCGTCAGCAGCACCGAGTGCAAAAAATGAACCGAACTTGTTGTGGCAAGACCTTTCTGTCGCAGTATTATGTTTTTAGTATTCTAGATTCAGAGAGGCAATTAAGCTTGCGGCATTGCAGCGTTCACAGGCGACATTAGCGGGCTCGAACGAGGCAAATAAACTAAAGCATGGAGGCAAGCGCGCACGCTAAGAACGAGCAAGAAGAGCGGCTAAGGGGAGCAGAGCTAGCAGAATGCAGGGTGTGCCCGCGATCACGCCAAGAAGTCATTTATGCAAACGTGAGCGGCCGCCATGACGCTGTCATCGCTCGGCGACTTGCGCCGAGCCTGGGGTCCGGGACGCAGCTGAGAATTCCTTAGTTCCGCAAGGGTCGCCTGCTACGGTGCGCACGACGCACAGCAGCAGACCTGACCCCGTTGGAAGTAAGAATGAAGAGCTAGCTCTAAACAGAGGCGGACAATGCGAGCAAAGCGGGGAGCAAGTTCCAGACATGGCATGGAGCACAGTGCACAAGTCTGGAAACACAAGGTTCTACGCATACATGTCGGATTTCATACGTGTTATCGATATCGCATCTCCACTAAAACCTGGACGAAGACTATTTGAGGCGTTCACCCAGACACTTGCAATCAGAAGAAACGATCAATGTGACAGAAATAAAGAAGGAAGAAAACTGCCTAAAAACGCGTCTATACTCGCGGACAACTTTCTGTGGCAATGAAGGGAAAGCTACGGAGGCAAAGCGCGCACAAGTGAGAGCGCTCCTGAAAAGAGTCCCGTGTTTTCAACCACGTTAGCTTGCGCTGGGCAAGAGAAAGCATAAACACCTTATTAGCAACAGGTAAATATGATAAAACACACAACTGAATGTGAAAGTTTACTTTTGCGGCTTTTCCCTTCCGCGTCTGGGCAAACGCGAAACCGTCGCCCGTGAAGCTGCGTAGATTCAGCGTTTGTTCCGAGCAAGCAAAAGCACTGTCAAACGCTGGCGGACTACTTGGAGCCGTAACACATGTGCAGCAGCCACGCGCCCGTAGCTTTCCCTTCATTGCCACAGAAAGTTGTCCGCGGGTATAGCTATAGCCACTTCGCAGGAGACAATTTATAATGTGAAATTGTTCTGTAGTTCCCCATTCTTAAAAATTAAAAAAAAAGAAAAAGAAAGGAGAAAAATATGCAAATCACACGCACTGTGGGAATCGATGTTAGCGAAGCTTTATGTGCTGTTTGCGTTCATCTACGATATTTGGCGGCGAAGTTGACGGCCTACGACAGTCGTGGTGGGATGTTAAATGTTACCCTACGTGCACCATTTGTGTTTGTCCACGCAGTACACAGAACACACAGCGAGACGTGTTTGCTCGAGGCGCTGTTGTGCGCCATAGTTTGCAGCCTGCGAGAAAAGGCTCGCACACGGCGGTTGTGTTTCCTCTGAAGAAGCCCCAGTAGTAGCAAACATTATGAAGGAACTTCAAGCAACGAAGGGGACAGCGCGCCGACAACAGTTACGCAAGCTGTCCAGCGAACACGGAGCGACTCGCTCGAGCGGAATGTGCGCAGCCAGCGAAGGAGTAGCCTTTGTACTGCGTACCATACGACAATGACACAAGGCGCAACGAGCGAGCATCGGTTCTCTTCGGTTCGGTACACACCCACGCATATTTGTCAGGCGAAAAGAGCGCGGCTACATGCCGCACGTAATCGAGCAAGCGGGAAGAGATAGCGGCGCGGGTTCCCACAACAAAACGGCAACTGCACTGGACCACGCTTTTGGTCGCCACGAAACCGCCAGAGGACGGGAGAACTAGAAACAAGTATTGAGCACGGGGAAATAAAGACAAAAAAAGAAGACAAAAACGAAGCACAGGCGAAGATAGAGAGCGCAAGCACCTAACCGCAGACGGGCTGTGAACGCGCGCGCGGAGAAAGGGGGCGCCGAGAAAAGCATTGTTTTGCGAGTTCGCGCCGGCTGCACCAGAGCTGTCCATTAATTAAACCATTAGCGCGGCAGCGGCGACGACGACGAAGCCACAGCAAGGAAGTGCGCGCAGGCGAGCCCGTATGCGCGCGGGCGGTGTGGACTGGCGCGAAAACGCGCATCGCCGCAAACGCGCCCAGGCAGGCGCGAAACGGCATCGCCGCGCCGCTGCCGCGCGACGCAGCGGCCCGGAAGACATGCTGCCGCCGGCCTGCAATGAGACGCGCTGCAGGCCGAGGCCCACCCTTGCCCTGGACCGGAGTCGCACGCATTCGCACAATGGTGCGAACACTGACTGCCGCGCTCGCGCATTGGGATGTATACGTGTGCGGCTGTCCGCTTCGAATTCTGGAAGGCGTGTGACCTACCGTTCCAAATTACGATTCCCAGTCGCCGAAGAGAAACATTCAGAACGACTTGAGAAATGCTCACCTGAAGGCGTCGCACACTTCTGCGCGCAGCAGCACCTAGACGTTTAGAACATTTCCGAGCGCACCTAAACACCACGCCCACAGGAGAGCGACGTTAAGAAGTCCTTACACGGAATCAACATTGACAGAATACCACATAAGTTGCTTTAAATTAGACCATGAATCGCTGCCACAATTGAATTGCGGGAAGCACTGTTTATAGCTACGACCTCCGAAAGCAGCAGCCGCCGCTCTGCGCGAGCGCTTTTTTTTAACAGTCGGAAGCGCCCCTTACCCCCTCCCCCAATAAAAAAAAAAAAACGTGGCAGCTCCTGTCCGTGTAGATCAGTGAATAATTCGACGTTGGTAGACGCCTCTTCTTTTTTCTTTCGCTACGCAGTGGAGTGCACGAAACATAGCCGTAGGCATCGCTGGCGCTCACTAATCGAGTGCACCCAGTCGGAGGCAGGCAGGCGCGCCAACAAGAGGCAGCCAAGGTGGTCGCAGAGCCATGCATTGATGACGGCGATGACACAACATTGCTCAGCTCGCCTGCTGAAACAAGCTCGGCGGGACCTATAAGCCGCCAAAACGGCCTGCGAACAGCCTTAGGCATTTAATTACTTCCCAAGAGCCGAGCGGAAGACGAAGGAGCAAATAATAATAATTAGAAAAATACTAGCGATCAGGTTTTGCAAGCCGAAAAAGAAAAGAAAGGAAAGGCACGCAACGCGAGCTGGCAACGGTTGCAACGCATCTCCCACAGCGGTAATTGAATAGCTCTTCACGCTGTAACTTGTTATTAGCACGCACGGCGAATAAACACCGCGACACGCCGCACGCTCCATTTCATTTTTCGTTCCGCCAAAGGTCGCTGACTCTCAACTACAAAACGAATAAGCATTCCACAACGGACTAAATGCACAATGCGAGACGCCGTTTACACGGCGCTCTATCCCCAACCCGACGAGTGGGCCTTTCCAAAACGGCAACAAATAACGGTCTCTCATCTGACGTGACACCCCAGGGCCGCAAACGATACAGTGCGTCATATGAAACGCAAGATCAGCGACTACGCAACGTTCCGAGAATTCGTGAAATTGCATGTGTATTAAGTAAGCACGAAACGCTCTATTGTGAACGGTTTCAGAGGAGGCATTCGAAAGACAGTGAACGCCATTGTGAATGTAGCGAAAGTCAGCGCAACCCCAATGATAGGGAACAAGTCGTGAGTTCAACATACGGTTTGCGTCACCCAGCACTCTGCACCAGAATGAAAGCCGAAGGCGCTACCGACGAGATAGATACGTTGGCGCAGCTGTGAAATTGCAGTGTGTGCGGGGTCTGTGTCGCCTCCACGTAATTCACGACGACGATAAAATGATTACGCTAATGCGTGGCACAGTCACTGAAGTAAGTGTCCCATTTATGCCGGTGAGGCTGCAGTGACGTGCCATTCACACTTGCGTGTATCCGAATGAGCAGCATGACTTGTTCGATCAGGTTAACCGTCGCACCGCCCGAACATAAATAGGACTTGGGGCGAGACAAACACTGCCACTAACCTAAAAAAAAAAAAAAAAAACCTGTGTGCAGAGATTAATGACTAGTGCTATGACAGACACCGTAGTGGATAGCTCTAGAACAACCTTTGCCAAGCTTGGGGGTCTCTCAACGTCTGTCCAGTGCCTTTCCTGCTTTTCGTCTTAGTCGTCTTGCGCTGCTGCCCCTTGAAGATGTTCAACCAATAACAACTTGCCCAAATGTCGATTTTTCACTCAACGCGAGCCTAAATACAAGACGATCGTTTCATCATTTTGCCTCCATCAAAATGCGGCCGCCACTGAGTCACCACCCTTCGTAGAAAACTTGAACGTTCACGCGAAACCACGCACCGACCCTTCCAACGGGGAAAAACCAAGACGTGCCCCTCAGGCCTTGTAAAACTCGAACAGCGCTCATTCTGCGCACACCATCCGCCCACGGCTGGCGGTGTGTACGTCATCCAAAGGAGGTGCGTTTCGGTCTACGTCCCCTCCAGCCTGGCAGTCCCGTCAAATGACACCAGCACCGCGGAGGCATCACGCACAGTCGAATGGAAACTGTCCAACAAACAGAAGAGGCTATAACACCCAGCGAGGGAACCGGAGAAGGGAAAGCTTCCTGCCAACCGGACGCTTCCGCGCCCCGGAACGACGGAGTCCGGGCACAGTGAATATAATGGGTCCGATAACGAGGATCGCCCCTCCTCGCCCCCTCCCCCGCCATGACGACCCCAAACATCGGGACACTGCGGGACCAGCAGTGAAGGCTTTCGATCACGCTACGACGACTCGGCAACGCCCAGCCCATGCCGATAAACGGCAATTCTGTTTATACATCGCAACCTCCTAGTAAAATAAATGCGACGGAGAAACGAAGAACAAGAAGCGACTAAAAAAATTCCCTGCTTCGTCACAATCAAGGTACAGGGCAATCCTGTCTTCTCAAAGTGCGCACAAAGGCACCGAGCCGCTTCAAATCACTATCGAGTGAGAATTAGAATGTGTGTGTGCCGAAAGCAGTAGTTACTATGTTCCCACTGCCCCAAATGACACTGCTACATAAATTTCTATCCGAGCCCTAACAAAGCTTCTGCAGACCATGCTCTTTTTCAGATTACCGCTGAAGTTCATACGACGTGACCACAATAAGACAAATGCCGCACGAATCGATCAATAACGTATGGTCACGCAGGCGCAACCGAGAGCGCGAAGTCGAGACCTGCGCGACGAATAATTTGGAGTCGTGGAACGAAAAGTGCGATGCAGAAAAGGGCAGGACCCGCAATGACCAATGGGGAAAGTTTAATCCAACGGTTACCGACGCGCACTTGCATCACGAAGAACTTCAATGTTTCTTTCTCTTATCTTTTTTTTTTTTAGCGCCACAATTTTATATTTCGTCCCTTCTCTCATTTTTATTGCAACTGTGGCGCTAAAAATAATGCCTCGACCTAGAAACCAACCAGCCCAACAAGAAGCTCTTCTACCACGAAAAACGACGACACTGAAAAACCCCCAAAAAACAAGCTATGAAATTGATACCGGTCGAGAGCCATCGCGGAATCATTAATGGCCTGATGCATATTTAGCCAAGCACTCCACAAGTACATTTCACGCGCAGAAACGAGAGCGCGCTTGAATTTGGCCAGGTATGCGGTGTACCGCCATTTCGCCGTCAAAAAGCAATGCAAATTCAAGTGATCTCCCTCAAAGCGGAGCCCTCTCCCCCTGCCATCCAGCTTGTATAATACGACGAAACAAACATCAAAAACAGACCGCGCGGCGGCGGGACAAATCGCTCGGTGAATGGAGGAAACCAAGCGGGCAAACAAATCAGGCGCGAGCCGATCTTCCACACCGTAGAACTCGCGCGCTTATGTGTACAGTGCGTGAGAAAGGAATGAAAGAAAAACGTACACAAAACGGAACGGAAGCGTAGAGGGGTGCCTGGAATCACAAAGGGACGGTTCAAAGGCGCCATTCCTGCACCTTCATTTCGCGTAGCTTTGTACGGGCCGCCTCCCCCCCTCCCCACCAATACGTCAATGGCACATATGCGTCGGATCAGTCAAGCACATTTGCTGCAAATCATGCATTTCCCGATTCATTTCATTTACTGATTTACTTTTGCTTTAAAGCCCTACCCTAAGGACGGCAAGTGCGAAAGCGCACGTTAACAGGCGAATTTGTACCCAAGAAGCACGACTAAAGCACGCACCCATGCGGGCGCGCGTCGGTAAAATGAACAAAGAAAAGAGGGGGGGGGAAGCTGTTAATCTGATGAGGGGTGTAATAAAAAAGCAGAGTCAACGAAAAGAAGAAAACGATGTCAGGGCGCTGAAACATCGTGCAAGGAAGCTGCAGCTAGAATGCCAAGGAGTTGACTTTCTAAATGTATGTATTCGGGAGGCGCTAGAGAAAAAAACAGCAGATATATGACGGTAGGTATTTCCTGTGACGATCCCAAATCGTGTCTCGTTTTTCCAGGACCATCCATGCTGCATTTAACGTGCCATCCCCAGTTCCACGCACGATCACGTATGTGTAAGAACAGACATAACTTGTCCGTTTTCGGCTGCGTACATGGCCTAAATCACCAAGTTTGGTCTATTCATGCGCGGTCGCCAGTGCAACATAATGCACAGCGACGGCCAGGTAGTTACGCTTGATAGGATGAACGCTGGCTGCTTTCTCCTCCAGGCGGTAAAGAACGGGAAGAGGGAGCCGTTGGTGCCTATCAATTTCGGCAGAATGCAGTTTTCGCAAGGTCTTTCCTGAACACTTCTACTTCTGCATAGTTCAGCAGAGGTAGTCAGAGCTATGGAAACACTGCTCTCATTCCGAGTCGGATACCCACCCACCCACCCACACCCCCACACACACCGGATTCGAGAGAAGCAACGACTGGAGTTTACAGTGACGCGCATGAGAATTCAGCCTGCAGTGTACGTGTAGAACTGATAACGTAACTGCACCACTGGAGCGTCGCATCGTAAAAGCGCACAGTCTTCAGCAGCTAGCTCCTTTCGAGAGCCAGATCAAGCGCGAAGACTGCTAAATTCGCGGCACTGGGCAAACGCTGAAAAACAAAGAAGCGACCGTCGAGGCACTTCGCACCACGAATTGGCCAAAGGATCAGAGAAATAAGGAGCGGAGGCAGCGACGAAAAGCGAAAGCAAGCAAGCGCGCACACACGCACGGAACGAATCCAAAACACAAAACGGTCAGCGTGTGGCAGTCAAGCGGGACATTGCGAATGATAGCAGCGCGGTCCGAAATCCCGCGACCGCAGGGTCCACTTTAAAAACACTCTCCTCGTCGCGCCAAATAACAGTAAACGCCAAACGAGCGCCTCCTGCAAGCGCCACGGCAGTAAGGGAACCATAAAGGCAGAGAGAGATAAAAGAGAAGGAACGGGGGGAGAGCGGGGACGCGAAAATGACCGGCCCATAGATGTATCCAACGGCCGCGGCGAGAAAGAGGGGGCGCAACGAAACAGAGAGCAGCAAATCTGGCCACCGTGCAGCGGCGGAAAAGACGACGGGGCCAGGAAACAAATGGGCAGCGAAGCGGCGAAAAAGAGCGCGCGCGCGCGGCGGCAGCCAAGCCAGCCACCGAGCGCGCCCTTCGCCGGAGCCCCGTAATCAAATCGAGCGAGCCATCGGCGGGATTCCCTCATCCATAAAACACAAAAGGCACTTCCTTTCCCTCCCCTCCGGACCCCGTTCCCTCCTTACGTCGCCACTGCGCGAAAGACTGCTGCGAACGCAGTGGCGGTGCCGCCGGCGAGCTCGCACCAGCGCCGAAGAAAGCGAGCCAAAAAAGCGCCCAACAGCGGGAACGAAACAGACCGACGGCGACGCCGGAGTCGCGCACAAGAGCGCGCGGCGGGAACAAGAAACAAATTCCCCAGCAGCCAGAGCGCTGGCCAGAGAGAAAAAGGCTCCGGGGAGGAGAGATAAAACGAGAAGAAAAAGAAATAGAAGGGACAACGAGACACAGAGCCGGCGCCGCGTAGAAAGAGCTCCATAACGACGCCCACTCAAGTGCCTTTTTATTACCGGGCCAAAACCACCGCCGGGCCCACATCATAATCATAAAAACGGGATGGGGGACGCCAGCGAGGATAAAAGGAAAAAAAGGGAACGGCGAAACAGGCCTTCTGGGTGGAGGGGGGCAGAGGGACGGAGCATCGCACAGATTCTCAACGGGAAAAACTAACAGCGTTTTAATTCGCGCCGAGCTCTTTTCCCTCGCACGTTCGCGAGAACCTTTACTCCTTCGCAATCCCCCGTCTTCTTTTCTTTTTTTGCTTCCTCTCTTGTTCGGCAATCGTTTTCCTCTTTTTGTCTCCTCTCGGCCGCGCATTCTTCCCCGGCGGCGTCTTTTGTTTTCTTCAACGTTTTCCTTTTCGACGTTCCGCTCTCCCTTTCTTCTATCTGGTAGCGCTAGGCACCGCTGACGAGGATGTATCTCTAGAGTCGTTTCTTTCTTTCTTTTTTCCTGGCCGCAGAAAAGGAAAAGCTGCGCGCACCTCTAGCGCCGTGGCCCCGGGGAAAGGGCTCTCACGGTCGTTGTCGGAGCTCGCATGAACGCCGCTCATTTGTCGTAATCGCGCCCTTGGCCTTGCTCAGCTTTGTAGAGGGAGCGCGGTGCGAAATCAACTAAAGCCACGATTCCCGGAGCTCTTGCCGTCAAAACATTACCATGGCCCCCCTCTCTCTTTCTTCCACTTTACGGCGATGACTGAGGCTGTTGCGGTTTCCCATTTACTTCTCAGCAGCTACATTAAAAAAAAAAACGAACACCAGTTTACGCAGCACTTTCGTAAAATCTACATCGCGTTATTATAAATCAGATTACGACTATGTAGAATTAGCTTCGCTCGACAGGGCGCAACTAAAGTGCGCGTATCGAGCGAAATTGTTTTATAGATGCATGAGTAGAAAATTCTGACGACACTGAATAAGCAAAACAGCAGTGTGGTTGACACTAGTGCTGATTACCGCGCGAGGTTGTAAACAACGATACGTTGCGTGAGGTTGTCTCTGATAAACGCAAACCGATGCCCTTCGCCGACAACAGCCGTTAAGTACATGGGCACTACATACCAACAGTACTTGCGAAACCAATCGTGTTGGGTCTCGGTTACGGGTCATGTCAAGGCTGTGCGCTAAAGCAATGTCCGCTATTCCGAAAGGAGGCATAGCAGACAGACTTCAGTCTGCTATACCTCCTCGGGGCAAGGTACAGAATAAGGCCACACGCGCGTCGAACCTCGAAACGCATAGGTGGCAACGTAGGCCCGTCAGCATCGCTCGCCTCAGGCGAGACCGGGATATGAGCCACGCTGGCGCGCGAAGAAAGGCGCAGGATGCGAGACGGAGATGCCATATGTCGCCTCCTCCCCAGTGGTCCCTGTCCCCCCGGATGCTCTCACGCTCAGCGATGCCGCAAGGCGCACCGAGAAGGCTCGGGAGGCGACCGACCGCAGGCGGCCGTCTTGTATTTCTTTTTTCTTTCTTCCGGTAAGCGATACGGAACCCGGGAGAAGGTGGGGGGGAGGAAGCAAAAGTAGGAAAGTGAAAATAAACAGCGTCGCTATGGGACATATCTTATGCGGGGGAAACCCGCAGCCAGCGCTGAATGACGAAGATTAAAAAACGAAAAAAAAAATAAGAACGGCAGGCGACGAAGGAGAGAGCAGGAGCGAACGGAAGAGAAGCCAATCGACAAGACAGAAGGCAGTCGAGAAAGCAAGGGCGGAGACCTTAGCCGGGACGGAGAGGAGGACTCGCCCTTTTGTGACGCCTGACAAAGTCGCGTCACAAAGTCAGCCTGTCAAAACAGCGCCGCGCCGCAGCTCTGGAGGAAGAGAACCTGGCGAGCGCCGAAAGCAGCCCGGGGACGGCAAGCGTTGCAGAAGGCATCGGCAGCAGCCGCCACCGCTCGACGGACCAAAGGACAGCGGCGGGCACCCACAGCTACGGCGGACACCGCTACAGACTCGCAACATCGCGCCGCGTGAAAGGCAGCGTGCGCGCGCGCGCGCATTCACGTACTCGCCGAGACGCGAAGCACACGCGCGCACAATGAGCGAATAAGCCGTGCAAGCTCAACCCCGACAAGGGGTGCCGGGGTAGGCCACTTTCAAAGAAACAGCCAAGGGCTGCGGCCAACAAAGGGCCACAGAAACGCGGGAGGGGCAAAAGACTAGTACCACCGCGGCGGCATATGCCTATCTCTCTCTTTTACCTTCCCGGTTCGCGCACCTCCCCGCCGATACCCTCGTTGGCTTCCTGCCCGGCCATAGTTGGGCGGCCACAAAGGCGACAGCGTGTTGACCTGTCGCAGCCATTTGCCACGCACGCAAAAAGGCACGCACCGCGCCTAGAAAAGCCAGAAATGAGAGGGGAAGAAGAGCCGAGATCCAGCCGTCTGCGGGCTGACGAAAAGCCGTCAACGCGCCGGTGCGAAAAAAGCGGGCTTCACAACGCATTTCACGCCGGTCTCAACGTCACCGCCCCAACAGAGTAGTTTTGTTTCCCAGCGGCGTTCATTCAGACGCCGATCCATGACCGGTTCCACCCAAGCGGATGGAACCGCAACAGACTGCACTGAACTTCTTCCTAGATCCGCAGCATGTCACACTGTGCAGTAAACTTAAGGAGGAACACTGAGTTCATCTAGATTCGCAAATTACGCTCTTGAAACGCCGAAAACGTTAGTATTACCAAGTCCGCAGCTTTTGCGCCGAAAAATGTGCAAGGACGAATGGCGACGCCATCTTAAATGTTCTTGCAATAGCTGCCTGTCCGCGACATCATGGGGTTCGACAGCGTCTGCTTCAGTTTACTGGCAAAGAAGTCCAAAATTACAGTCCCAAGGCAACCACGGGCTCAACCTAGCAACTCCCAGAATATCACCTGAGCCAGAAGGGCTCAAGTACGAGAACACATTTAGAAAATTCGTTACGCCGCACTCACGTACCAGCGTTGCGATCTCGGCGCCGCGTGGAATTCGAAAAAAATGGGCGTTTAACCTACAGTTTCGTCAAATATGGCGCTCAGAAAAAATTTCAAAAATGCTTGACCGTTATGTAATGCTGATGTTAAACCACCCTTAATTTGAAGCGGATATATTTTGTTCTTTTCTTTGACGATGTTTTATTCTAGCGAATTTTTTTTTCTGCAAGAACATTAACGGATGACCGGAGTTAACGAAAAGAAATGACAAAACAGAAGCAGGAGGCATTGTACAATGCTGCTGTTGAAATCAATCAACACCTCACAGGAAATCTATCAGAATCGGAAAGTATAGCGGCGGACTCGGTAGTACACGTGTCACGCGAAGCACGCACGAAGCGTTCTCTACAACACTGCAGCGGACGTTATGCGCGTAGTAAAAGTTACGAAATGGAACAATCCCTAGTCCGCCACAGACGGTCACTAGCTGGCGCTAGCCGCACGCAGTTCTATAGCGTCGTCAAGGGGGACCACTACGAATCTCCTGCAGCAGTTGCACATGGGCCACACGAGCACGCGTACACCACGTGACTCCGATGATTCAGCTAGGCGCACCTGTTCACTCTTCCCTCCACCTCTTTCCCGAACCCCCCCCCCTGATACGCCACTCAATTACGTGCTATGAGAAAATCGGAAAACAATTCGGACGAAAACTTATTAAGGAACGGCGTCCAACATCTGTGGCGGACGCAAAAGGAACGCAACTGAAGCGAAATTTCAAAATATAAATAAATAATCCTGCGGCGCGAATGGCCAGTGTGCGATAGCGTTCTCGTGTTTTGCTTTTAATTCTCGTCGCGTTCACTTCTGTCCTTGCCATGATGCGCCTATCTTTATAGCGGCAATATTGCCGGAGCAATATTCCCTGTAGTGCGCGCTCATTTCTTTTTTTTTTTCTGCGGTTCGTTCGTGCGTACGTGCGTACGTGCGCGCAGGATAACGTTAGTACACAACCCGCCTCGCTAATGGACATGTCACATCGCTCACGTCAACTTTTGATTGGACGTTCCCCATCTGCTTCAGAGCCGCAAAGAAATGTGCAAAGAACAAAACTGCGATGGTAGAATATTCTTTTTTTCCTTTTTTTTTACAATTGCTTGGGTGCGTGTTCACCCGCGCTTTCTAAATTAATACTAGGCGGAACGAGTTGGGTAAATTTTCTTTGTTGACTGCTTTCCGTTGTGCGCTCTTTAGAATGCAGAACTCGCGTAGCCATACCGACCCTTTTAAACCGCATATGAGCTGCATGCCGTAAGAAAAGAAAAGAAAAATAAACTTAAAGGACGAAACCAGACGCAATATAGGTAAAAGAACCACAAGCACCGCATTCGGAAATTGGAATTGCCTACTGGCGGCAAGCAAACTTAATTACGAACAGAGATCCAATGATAAAAACAATAATTGAACGATATGCAGCTGCGCGGTCAACACAACACGTTCGTTCTCGACGCCACCTGCAAGTCTCACAACCCGTTCAGACCTGCGCACTAAGCGACCGCTTTTGAGACCAAATGAAACGAAGTATCACTTCGACTGAATTGGTTTAAAAAAAAATATGAGTGGCATATACTATTGAACGAATTGAGGCAGGGCCGCAGGGCCCATATTATTACTCACATTTACACAGCGACTAAGCAGACGATGCGAGCACCTTTCCAGACCATGGCCTCTTAAATTTTCAGCGCACCGCAGGCGCCGCCCGATTTCGGAGGTCATGCCCTGACACCCCCCGCTTGTTCTCAACGTTCCTGGTTCTGCGCCATTATAGGCTAGCTGCAATGGCTGTTTTTTTTTCTCCTTTCTCTCTCTCTCTCTCTTTTTGTAGTTTCGAAATCAAAACCATCTATTTTTCTGCGGGGCTTTCGTGACGTACCGATTATCTAAAACGAAAACAAAATTCTGCACAGAGGCTGCTCTATGTATACACTAGTACCCGAAACTAGGCCTTCTCATGCGCAGTCCAAATTTTCATTGCGGTTGGCCTCTAACTTCCTACGCGCCGAAGGAAGAACCCCATCGCAAAGAAAAAAAAAAAAAGGAATAAACCCACCACCGCTGCCTGGTTCTTTTCGACGGGGTCACTGCCACGCGACTCGCATGGGACAAAGTTGTGCATGGTTTACTGAATAATTATATTGTGAGGAAACAGGCCGCCGGAGGCGCGAGTGTGACTGCCACACACACACACACGCACAGGCAAACACACACACACACAAAACGCAGCTGTCCCAACAAGCAACACCAGAGTAAAGGCAAGAGCGAAACATTAACCGTGGGAGCCGAAATATCAGCATATATCGCTGAATTACCAGAAAAGCATTTATCCTAATCCGAACGGCCTTCCCAACCTACTTCGGATTGCACTGCTCCTCGACGGATCTACCTCAGTCGGCCACAAAAGTTTGCGAGCCATGAAATTTCTGAAAAAGCTGAATTCCCCCGAAGCCTGGGGCAACAGCCTTGGATTAAACATTTAAATTTTTAAGCATTTAAAAACCGTGTCCCGCAAACTTTTGTGGGCGTATACGTGGCAAATTGACCGGGATGATGATGAATATATAGTGTTTTGTGGCGCAAGGCCAAGTATGACCAAAGAACGCCAGGCCAATGGTAATGAGTTCAATGTGAAGCGATAAATTGGAAGCAATGGTTGTGACAGGGCTGTAAAGGGGCATAAAAGACGGCCGCTGCAAAGTGCGTAAGAGCTACATGTAATAAAGCTATGGTAATGACTATGAAGCGTGCCAAGGACACGAAAGATACATTGTGAAAGAATTACAACGTGCTAGAAATGGTCACAGGCTAAAAATTCCGGAAAGCACTGCTGACGTAACAGAGCCCTTGAAGCGCAAGGACCTGTAGGCGTGTGCTATAAAATGACTAGTATCACAGCAGCATCCTCTGGAGAGAGGATGCGCTACGAAACAAATGGGCTATTAACATGCAAGACCACATCGTTCAAGAAACCCAGGACAGCTCTGGTGGTAAAAAGGGGTTCTTTACCAAGAAACATAGCGGGATGGAGAAGGAGACAATAGCGGTATGCTAGAGGAAAATGTTTCCTTTTTTCTCTTTCGGCTTCCCGACACTCCACGAGGACGTAGAGGACGGTGAGCCTCTCGCCGCATCTACCGCAGGTTGGAGGTTCTTTGCCAGTCAATAGAAAATTGTGAGTACCATATGTGTGTCCTATTCTGAGTCTACAAAATAGGACACCAGTTCGTGTTTTTGTAACGAAGGGCCAAAAACCTAACTTTGGCTTAATCAAGTGGAGCTTATTATTTGTTTCAATGTCCCACAAGCGTTGCCTGTGGTTTCGCAGTTTCGTTCGCAAAAAAACGCGTGAGATCTGTGGTAGGAACAGCAGTGGTAGGATTTATAGCTTGCAATGCAATATTGAACCGGACAAAAAGAGTTCAGTAAAGACATGGGCGCCTGCACTGCGTCCGAAAATTTTGTACTGGTCACTGTGCGCAGCAAGCTTACCATGTATATTACCATTCACAACCTAGCCCGATCCCTCTGCCCCCACCCCCCTTGTTGTTTCCTTGCCCCCGCAAAAATTTTTACGCAGACAAGAGTACTGTTCTGTCCAGGGTGTGTGCCACGTTTAGTGGGAGAGATAGCGCAAATAATGCGCCAATCA
Source organism: Dermacentor andersoni (assembly GCF_023375885.2). Lineage (NCBI taxonomy): Eukaryota > Metazoa > Arthropoda > Arachnida > Ixodida > Ixodidae > Dermacentor > Dermacentor andersoni. Next base: position 314,908,877 of record NC_092814.1, on the reverse strand, counting down.
AGCACACAGCGTCTTGTTCGAAACAACTTCGAATAGCTGCGGGAAATGATGTCCTCGAAGGAATGAATGAATTCTGCGGTTTTACGAGGCAAACTACGATTTGATTTTGAGGCACGCCGTATAGTGGGGACTCCGGCTCAATTTTGACCACCTGGGGTTCTCTAACGTGCCCCCAATGCACGGGACACGGGCGTTCTTGCATTTCGCCCCGATCAAAATGCGCCCGCCGCGGCCGGGATTTAACCCCGCGAGCTCTAGCAGCAGCGCAACGCCATGGCCTTAGCTATACCACTGTGGCAGGTACCCACGAAGGAAGCGAGCGTGAATCGCATTACGCGGATTGCCATTTTTCCTGGTACCCCCACTCATCCACCGCCGATTGAAATTTCGTTCTGCAAGAATTATCCGAATTTTATCGTGTATACAAATCGTCGAAACATCCCAGCATACTCGGCAATATATCGGCGCCTACCCCTAACTTGCGTGGAAGACTTCGTGGACTCACCAATGTCATGACCGCAGTTATCCAAAGCGCGCAGATAATTTTTTTTTTTAATCCACAGTGACTTGCTTACCTGCAAAAGAAAACGAAGCACATGTTTAATTAAGCAAACGTTACGTGAACGAGCATGCACAGCAGACTGGGAGTTTTATCGATTGATTGGGTCTAACGTCTCAAAGCAATACTGGGGCTACGACAGACGACGCAGTGAAAGGCTACACTTTCAATTTCGACCTCCCGGAGTTTCACCCCCACCAAAAATGCGGCCGCCACGGCATGTAACCGAACTGGCGACTTTGTTATCAGCAGAACGTCAGGGAACCACCGTCACAGCAACCTGGCTTGCTGCGGCCCTGACGGTATCGCTGTAAATTGTCGCTAGACGGCTTTTGAACTCTTCGGGAGTTCTGCGTTTTCCCGACCTGAACACATTTTTAAATTATTGCAAATTTCGTGATGAAGGAAGGCCTCAGTCCTGCGGCCCTCACGATGCGCCGTCAGACCATCGAACCAAGCGCTATATACTACAGTGACTATACATTACCGAGTAGGCTTAGCTTACAAAGTACACCCGACTAGCCTGGCAAACTTCGTGGCAACAACTGTCAACTACGCGACAAATGAGAAGACGGCGCTTCGTGGCAAAACGAACACTTCACTAGTACAAAAAAATACGTGTGAAACTAGCCACGGTGACCTTTCCTGAGACACTACAGAACGTTTGAACCACCTAAAAAAAACTTCATTGCTAAGCTAGTTGGTGCTTCACGGAGGGGAAACAAAATACAAATAGCAACACAAACGGCACGAGTATACTCGTACTCGTCTTGTTCATGTAGTTCTCTCCATGCTCCCACCTGCTAGGTGCCCGCGTATGCTAACTGTGCGACAGGTTAATAAACATTTTTGCGGGTGAGTCAGGAAGACGACTGCAGCGAATGAAGACGTTAAGAAATGAAACTTCGTTGAAATAACTTGCAGCCGGCAGTGTACTACGAAAACCCTTCAGACGCCAATCTCGGCATCGTTAGGACGCACACGTGTTAGTTGAGAAATCAGGGCCACGAAACCATGTCTGATGCCTAATTGCCCGGACAAATCAAACAGATTCGGAAGCGCTGTACGGTGTGGGTGTAGTGGTCTCGGAGTCTGAAGTCACGCTGAGGGTCGCTCTCTAGCCTACGTCAGCGGTGCGTCTCGAAAGGGGTAAGCTGGCCTACGCTACCGGGACGTCACACGGAGGCTAAGCTGGCCCACGTCGTCGTCCGCACCCTTCTGACGAGCGCTGCTTCCTTTCTCATGCGGCGTACGAAGTAGGAAGGTTGAAGGAATAGAACGGAAGTTTATTTACATGGGAAGGCAAACGTATTTAAAATACAAAGGCATACTCGTGCTCGCCGAATTACAGAGCGCGGGACATGTTAACCCGTAGCATGCAGCTACAGCGTTCTGGGAAATCATTCTGGGAGAGCACACACGCTAGCTTGCGCACTCGCTAGATGACTTGCTAGGTGAACAGTTCATGTCCTAATCGGCCAAGTCGCTTGGGTAGAACAGAAACGCACCCTCTTGTAGGAATGTCCAAGTTGACAGCATCTCAGTACGCAGTAGAATGTCGTTTGACGTCGATAATCACGGCCTCTGCTATTAGGCTAATGTGCCTGGATGCCACGCTTATCCGTAGGCCGGGAGCTGGCGTTCTTATCGAAGCACAACCTACCACCCCATTTTAAAGGGGGCGCTCATAGCATCCACCAATCCGCCCATCCAGCCATCCATGCAAAGCAACATGGCAACAAAGAACGTCAAACGGAAAGTCAGAGAGGCTGAGGCAATAGAGCGTTTCAGTTTGTCCAATATTCCGGTAAACGCAGGTGGACTGGGCGTTTTACCGTAGGAGCGGAAGTGTAAGCGTGAGCCGCCTGCATGGTGCAGCCACCTGGTGGCGCAGAGCTCAACCAAGCAAGCACAGCTAATGTTGCTGTAACCAAGTGTACCCTATTTTTCTGCTGGTGTGAACTTTCGGTAGCAACAAGATTACGCCGCTGCTGAAAATTTACACCAGCAACGAAGTAGAATACACTGGTTTACTGCATTAGCTATGTGTTTGATTGAGCTCTGCGCCCTCAGGTGGCTGCACCGTGCAAGGGGGTTCACGTTTTCGCCTCCTATCATCCGGTAAGACGCCCAGTCCTCTTGCGCTTACCCGAATACCGCACACGCTAAAAATCTAATCACCTCAGTGGCGGCAATGGAAAATAAACCTGCTATGAGTAACTACCCAAGAGGAAAAAACGAAATCAGGAAAGAAGCGACTTATGTTAACTCAAAAGGAAGCTCTTGACTTTGCGAAGCGAGATCAGGACGCCTTAAAATGCGTAGTTTTAAATCGAGATACAACAAGGAATAAGAAGCATGTTCTTGCTGCGGCGAAGCTAGAGAAACGATGGAGCATATTTTATTAGAATGTGAAGCTATCTACCCAGCTGTCGGTTTCGGTGCCCCTGGGCTCCTTGTAGCCCATGGAAACTCAGGGATAGCAGGGGGGAAAGTAGGGAGACCACAAATAACTCAGGCGTACAAAAAGTTCCCAATAGTGGTTCAGAAAGTTTGATGGCTGGTAATTCTTTGTGTGTGTGCGTGTGCGTGCGTGTGCGCGTGTGTGTGTGCGCGTGTGTGCGCGTGGCGTGTAGGCAAAATAAGAAAAAGAGCTTGCTGGCGCAACTCACCACCCAGTTTCGAACGCTATGTTATGAGCGTCCCCTTTAGAACGCGGCAGTGGTTTGCTCCACCAAGCTCTTGCTATTTTATTGCCTAATGTCCTACTTATGCTAAAAAAGAAAAAAAGAAATCCCACGATTAATTCCCACAACTAAATTTTCTGAACCCCTACTGCGAACTTTGATATTGGTCGCCTCCGTTGTTTGTCGCTTCCCTAACGCCACCTAGATGAGCGGCGCGCCGAGTGCCATCTGTCCCCGCGACTCGTTCTCACTTCGCACAAGGGGGAGCCTTTCTTCGCTGTCACCACGGGAGACGCAAAGTGAGGCAGAGGTGGCGTGGGGGACTCCTTGCCAGCAACCAACCGCGCGGCAGAGCGGGTACATACACGCGGGAACGTCAGGTGCGACAGCCCATAAATCTCGCCAGCCAGTGTCCAAGATAGCAGCGGCAAGCGGACCAGCGACGAGCGCCCAGGTCGAGGGCCAGCTTCGCTACCACCGCCGGCGTTCGCGTAAGCACATACTGCACGCAAGCAGGTCGGGGACGTAGGCGGCGGCGTCGCTCCAATAAAGAGCGATGGACAGGTCAAGATTGCGAGAGAACGTGCGGAGGTGTGCCGCGTTGCGTCCCGCTGCGGAAGAGAACCGAGACTTTCCTGCGCGATTAAACGCATCATGCGCGCGGAAAGAGACGAAGCGCGAGAGAGAGGTGTACAGTCAAAAGCCACGATAAAGGGATTCAAGTCTTCAGCTGTGCGCGAATAAAATGAGGACATAGTTAAAAGAGGCGGGGAATGCGTGTTGAACCCTTCGCCCCCCCCCCCCAAATAATGATAATGTATAAACAAAAGAACGATGAAAGAACAATGAACCAACGCTAAGCGCACAAGCAGCAGCTGGCGTCAGATGGCCAAATCAGCGATGGGCTTCGACCCAGAGGGTAAATCACCGAATATTTAGACGCACGTGCAACACGTGGGATCGCGGGTACTATCGCAGCAAGCACATCTCCCCGCTTCGTTGGCGATTCGCATCTGAACCATACGGGTCATAACCAGACATTTTGTTTGTCACGGGCTCTTGACAAAGTCGCAACGAATAGAGAGAGAGTGAGCGTTACATCGTGGGCCAAGCGTGAACCTTACAGCATCGCGGAAAATGTCGTCCCCATACAGTCTTAAAACAGTTGCACCCGTTGGAGTGTATATTTGTTCCACAACGATAATCGTCATCTACCTTGCCTGAGTTTCCTTTCTTGAGAACGCTGCGCTCGCTACTTTCCTGACGAGAATGCTATGTCACGCTGATAACGCGCATGCCGTTCGCGACTTGGAAGTACGGGGCTCGCGGCGTTAAAGAAAGGAAGGAAACGCAGGCAAGACAGATGATTATTGTTTCGTCGCAAATATACACCCCAAATGGGGCAACCATTTTTAGAGTGCAGATGCTTCAGCGCTTGGCACACAGCAAAAACAAGGGAAGCTGTTGTTCAAAAACACGAGGAACAGTCGAAGCGAAGCTGTGATGACGATGTACGGATATTTATCGCTCAAGATATGGCCAAAGAGCGCCAGAACAATGTGCTTCGAAGCGCGCGCATGCCAAATAATGATGAGTACACGCCAGAAGCACGGGAAAAAACACTAAGGTAAGGTACCGAAGATTCGCTTGAAGCGCTCCAACTTAAATTGCACCTAAGCGCCCTGGATGTCGCTCGCTGCCACTTGAGTTACGACCTTTTAGTTTTTTTTCTTCAAACGGCGGCCAATCCAAGGAGGAGCGACAGACACAGCAAAACAAAACGATGTATAACCCAAACTTGGTTAAGGCGGTAGGGCCTTTCTTCCCGTGCCAGCCGGACGCCGAGTAGACGAAAATTAGAAAGGGTGAAGGAAGAGCGCGCGCCATCGGAGGCCTGCGGAAGGACCCCGCGTGGTCAGCGAACCCGAGCGCGCCCCGCCGGACCGGACTTCACGCGGCTCGGTCCACCTGGGAGAGGACAGAACAAACCGAGGCTCCTCGAGCTTGCGCCTAAATGCCGCAAAGGAGAGAGAGAGAGCGTGGCAATTTTGGCCGGGACGGCACGGGTGGGAGAGGAACGTCAGAAGAGCTGACGCTCCACACGCTTTGGAAGAAAACAGGAGCGCGCCTGTCCAGACGAGCGCGCCAAAATGCGCACTTCGCGACGGCAGGAGCAGCAGCGCTCAGGAAATAAGCGAGGGCAAAGAAACGACGGAGCTGCAGAGGTGGACGGGCAGCGAACGAGACAACGCAAGAAGATATCGAAGCTCAGCAACGAAGCAGCGACAAGAAGGAACACAACGAAAGCAAAACTAAAGGTAGGCCCGGGCAACTGGCTCCGGAAGCACGAGTGCGGGAAGCCAAGGCAGAAGATGTGCGCGCATCGCTGCGGCGTAGATGAAGGGAGGGGAAGGGGCCGAGGCAGGAGGAGGGGTGCGACAGTGTGCAGGGGCGATTCTGTCGGCCAATAGCGGAGGGTAACCGGTAAACAAAAACCAAGTCTGAAAGCGGGTGGTGTAACGCTGTTACCCAGGACGTTGTCGTCGTCGGCGCCGCTGTTGGCGAAGCAAGAGCTGGCACGAGAACATCAGGTACAGAACGGAAAGGATGCGCAGATAATAAAAAACCTGGCAGGCGCTAGCAGCGACCGGGCCGCACCCGAATACCCTCTCCTCGCCGGTGGTTCCGCCGCTGCGGGAGGCGAATCAATGTCGGCTCGCGCGCGGTGATTACGCGGGAACGTAACGAGAAAGAAGAACCGGCGGAGACGAGCTAGGGGGGCACACCTATGCACGGCCGGAGAAGAAACTCCTGCGCTGCCGCTCCTCTGCGCGGCATCCCATCATTCGAGAGGCGGCATGCCTCGGGGCAACATGGGTATGTATACCAGAGGGCCGCACGATCCCGAGTGCCAGAAACGAACGCGCGCCTCTGTGCAACCTTGCAGTTACAAGTACGTGAGCCATTTACGGGTCGAGCGCGCCTGGTCAAGTGCGAGCCATTTTACACCCCAGTGGAATGCCAGTAGCCCCGGTAGCGAGCACCCCTTCCTCCCATTGCCCGGCGCGTTTTAGAGACACGGCAAAAGAAAATTACTCGAGAGGACTCGGGACACACCCGAGATGGTTCCTTTATCGAGTGATGCATCTAACACTCAAGTGCGAGACTTGGCAATCGACTATATGATCACCGAGGACACAGAGATCAAACGCCGTCGTTCGTATGCCCACGCCGACTCGGGCACGCCCAGCGCGCACTCACGTAGCGTAGAAAGCTGAATCGCAGATCTACCACTCCTCAATAGCTGGGGACAGCACGTAAGGGAACTGCACCCGCGCCGTAAGTTTGCGGTGCGCAGGATCTGCAATAGTGTGTGTGCGTGTGTGCGTGTGCGCGCGCGCGTGTGTGTGTGTGTGTGTGTGTGTGTGTGTGCGTGTGTGTGTGCGTGTGTGTGAATAGCAACACCGCGTTGCTTTACTGTTTTGCTCGCTGCCGGCAAGAAATTGCGCGCGAACAGATCTTTTTCACGAAAGCAGCGTTCCGCAATGTTTCCACGCCATCAGTAAAACGCCCGTTACAGCGACGAGAAACATACGTGCTTTATAAATACTTCACGATGGTTCGCGTATGCAGCATGCGAATCGCAATGCGCGGCTATAAAGATGCAGGAAGCACGAGACACGTCCGCACGGGAGAATCTTCGCACCTGTCGAACTGTAAAACGAACTTCCTCGCAGACGAGAACCGACCCGCCTAAGACGTATAAAAGCGTAAGTCTCGCGGAGCTGTTTTATTTGCAGCAATAAAGACAACGCCCGCACGCACGTCCTCGAGGAACACGGTGGGAACGAATCACACGAAAGGCAAATCCACTACGCCGAGATCGCTGGAATTTTTTTTTTCTTTAAATAAAGACGGCGGAGCCAAACCGCGCGAACAAATGCGCACAATCTTTTGCCTGCACACGCAAGTACTACGCGGCAAGACAATGAACGCGTCTCGAGCGGCACCAGAGAACAAAAGGAGTGCATGAGCAGGCAGCATGAGGCAGCCGTGGCAGGAGAAACTAATAAAAAAAAAAAGATAATAAACACGGCAGGGCGGGGGGGGGGGGGGAAGCGGAACATCAGCAATGGAGCAGCCCCACTGGTACTACCACCGCACGAACGACGACGTCTAAAGACGAACAAGGAGCCTTTCCCTCCTCCTACCAGCGCAGCAAGGATTCCGGAAAGCGGCAGAAGGAGCAGAGCGCCGGATCTCGGCGGAAAGGGGGCAAAGGGAGAGACAGAGATAAAGAGCACGTAGAGTCAAGTCATACGCGCAGAAACAAAAAAAAGGGGGGGGATGAAAAAAGAAATAGAAAGCAGAGCGACGATCGCGAACGACTCGCGAGGAGGCCTCTGCCGCCGCCAACGACGACGACGAACACAGTTCGCGCGGTGGTGAAAATGCAAACGAGTCTCGGGAGTCTTGTCTTTGGCCCCGTACGCCGCTTCGGAGTACCGTTTCCTTTCCGGCCCTCGTTTTGTTTCCATCTCGCTGTAATAAAAGAGAAGCTAGAGGATCCGAGAGCGGAGCCGCGCGATATCTCGGCGACACTAAGGGAGGAGTCCCCCAGAGGGCGCGCACAACGCAGTGGAAGACGTTGCAAAACTTCCACGAAGCGCGTGTATATATTCCTTTCTTCGCCTTCGCTCACATAGCCGCCGCTTTCGACAGAGGTAATTTCCTTCAGCTGGAAGCAGAGGCATCTGGGCTTCCTGAAATGCTCTGTAAGCAGCTATTTACCCAGAACTCCACCCTGACTTATGCCTAACTACATGGTACGACATTGACTAGGACATTACGATTCGGTATAAGACCGCCAGAAAAAAGTAGAAAGAAAAGGGGTGGGGGGAATGCTCCGCTTCGGCGCAAACCGCTTCACAAGGTGACGCCACACGAATAAAGCGAGGGAATCTGCTGCCACGTATGCGGAATGCAGAACAGCTTCTGCAATGTCGCCGATAATATCGCCGTGCGGTTGGGAAGAAAGGACAATTAAAGAAGAACGAAAGAAATGGGAAAATAATTGGAGTCGGGTAGTCAGACGTCAAAGATCACCTCCTCAGACACGAGAAGAAAAAATAAAAAGGAAAAATGAGTAAACAGTAGCACTGCCAACCCAAGCGAGCATACAGAAACCTGGTTTGCCGACGACAAAAGACGGATGCTGGAACTAATCGACAGTGTCGACATCAGACAACGCAGCCGGCGATGACACTGCCGCATCGCGTTACGAGCTTTCGCTTCCCTCGGTAATCTACAAACTCCGCGCGCCTCCTAGAGCGTGGCCTCGCACCGTCTAACCAAGTGGCGCACAACACGGATTGCACTGAGCTCTTCTACTGCCACGAGTGTCCGCACAAGAGCACGCACGGCGCCGGTCAAAGTGCGTATTCAGAAGCTTCCAGTCAGGCGCACCCGCCGCTGCGATGCCCTCCCTCCCATGCCTCACCATAAGCTGCCCCTACCCGCCTTCCTGCGCACCCTCTTGTTCCGGCAGTTATCATTACAGCCTCGTTTTCACATAAGAGACGACGCCAAAAGAAAGCCCTCCCGGCGCCAGCTTGAAGGCGCGGCGCACGTTCAACATCCCCCCCCCCCCCCGGCCCACCTCGCTTTCCTTAACCCCAACCCCTTTTTCTGTCCTTCACAGCGCCGCTTAGATGCAATTCGTTTTTATGACCCCAGTCACTATTCCCTACGCCCTCGCACCTCCTTGACTCTCTCTCTATCACACGCACGGGCTCGGCTTCTCTCGGTTCCAGCCGGACCGCTGCACGGTTCGCCTGTTGCGTCGCGTAGGGAGAACAATATTGCTAAATAAGGGCCCCTTATTAGCCTGCGCGTAAATAGCCGCCAGCAACATACAGGGCGAATGAGAAAGGTTTTGTCCCTATTATTTTATTAGCGAGAATAAGGTACACACAGGTAGTCACAAGTATATGTACTATATTTTAAGTACCTTGCACTATTTTTCAACATAGTCTTCACACGGGTTCAGACATTTGTTTCATCGCAGCACTAAACTTAAGATGACCCTGTGGTAGAATTCGTCAGGCGGACTGTGGAACAACCGTCGGACTGCTGTCTTGGCTTCATCGTTGCACGTGAATCGCTGTCCTGCCAAAAATTTGTTCAGTGGATCGAAAACGTGGTAATCACTAGGCACTGTATGGCGGATGGTCCATGACTCTCCCAGTTGTCAGTCAGCGACACAGGCGGCCTCCTCGAACGCTGATTGTCGTGCAAGTCTTCACAGCCGTTTGCAAACTCAACACTACCACATCACACTTCTTAAAGCGAGACATTTCCCCATACGTGGGCTGCATTTCCCTGTGAATTTCGATGGAAGTTCCTCCCTTGCTCCATACAAAACGAAATCGCGCTTCGTTGCTCGTACGCCGTGGACGTGTGAAGTACCACCGCCATCTTCAACAACTGACAGCAGCGCCATGCCGCGGAGCTACCGGCAGATAAGGCCAGGCCGGTCCAAGAAAGGTCCACCGCTGGGATTGGATATGTTGACTTCGCATTTACAGCCGTAATTTGGCGTAAAAAAAAAGGGGGGGGGGCAAAGATTTCTCTGATTCGCCCTCGTACAAGCAATAGCTAACCATAACGTTTAGCGGGCGATACCTACGATACCTGACTGCTGCTTCACAGCCCTGAACCAGCGCAGAGAGTAGACGAGACAATGAAAAAGTCAACACTGCTCCAACTGCCACTATCGCTAACCTAAGTTAATTCTTCAGTGCATTCGCATGCTTACATTGATGGGCGAGAGGCCTGGACGGGAACAAGAAAATGTAACGCTACGTCTGACCACCGCGAGAGAAACAAGGTAGAAATAAGCTGGTGAGGCTGGATAACATGCTACTTTCGAGAAGGGGATAAAATACATAAGTTTGCTACCACCGCGTAAAGCTCAGGGCAAGCTTCAAAGGAATAAAAACAGGGAGATAGAGAAGAGAAAAACGAACAACGCATAGCGACGGCACGACGAAGATTGGAGCAAAAGTACCTTGAAGCTATCTGGCCTAGGAGATTAGAAGTGCTTGTTTTCAAAGGTTAACTTGAATAACTTCAACACTGTCCTCCCGCTTGCACGTCAAACGCAAAACGGTGACCATCGAAATGCCACTGGGAATCCGGTGTAACGAATACGAACCCGGGACTATTGCAGGTCTGTCACTGAAACGATAACACTGCAAACACGTAAAAAAAAAGAAAGAAAGAAAAGAAAAACGGTGTCAAGAGCATTTTTTTTTTTCGGCAAGCTAAATAAAAGTAAAGAAGAGAGAAAGAAAACCACATGCAAAAAAGCGAGGCAGCACTAAAACTGATGTCCGCGCGAAGCGAAATAGGGCAGACCAGCAACACAAAACGAGCAAAAGCGGGCCAAGAGCAGAGAGGGCACAATCGTCGTCGCGGATGCGTGCTGACGGAAGAGAACAGTGTGCGTCGAGTTCGTCAAGTATGAGGAGGGGACGAGTACGCGGCGATCGAAGGCTGCAGGAAGGAAGGACGACTGAGGCCTAATTCGAAGGTGGAGGGCACGGGGGGAAGGAGGCTCACGGCGGCTCCGGAATTCAACCCCCCACCCCGCGTGCCCCGGCCGCCACGAACACAACAGTAAAGAACAGCCGCAGCAACCGCATGCACCACCGGAAGGACGGCCTGCCGAAAGAACTGGCCCTCCGTGGCGAGCCTCGGAACCCGGTGGGTGGATGGAGCTCGGCGGCCGAGTAGCAAGCTGACGGTTCCCTCGGGGCCGTCTTGGGTTACGTGAGGAGAGAAGGGCGGCCCAGAGGGGGAAGCGGTGCTGCGTATCCCCTTGACCTTGGGTGTCGGATCGGCGAGCAGAAACGCGCTTCCCGCCGACGACGCGTCTCGGAAAGGAAACCCGAGGCGCCTGTGCCGTCACGGCGGACGTGATGGGAGGGGAGAAGACCCGACGAGAACCGAGACTCCAAGCCGCGCTGCCCCCTGAACCCCGACGCAAGGGACGCGGGTGTTTCTCTTCAACGCCTCTCGTTGCCGAAATGCTACACCCGGGACGACGCCACAAACGCGCCTCTCTCCACCGGCGTATTTCACGCCTGCCCTCCCCTCCCTCCCCGAATCCAGCCCATGTGCCTCGGAGGAACGACGCCGTGACCGAATGCGCGGCGTGCAAGGAACGACGCGAAAAGGGCCTTCGCCCACGCGCACTGACGGGACATCCGAGAACCGACGGCGTTGCCCGACCAGCGAGGAGAAATAAACGAGCGAACGCGGCGAGCCGCGGTCCGGCGCAGCGGGGCTCAATGCTGCGCCGCGCCCTCGAAAAGCGAAAACACGCCACACTCGGTGAAAGCGTGCGTATGCAGCGTTACAACGCACGGTTTCGCTGAGGGTCGATGTACAAGATTCTATTAAATTCTTATTGCCACCAATTGCCCAGCACATGCAGGCTCTAGTGGTAACAGAGCAGGTAGGTTGGCCACAAGGGCTGGGGTGTAAGTTGGCGTAGCAGTAGCAACAGACAGACTAGGTCTCGTCGCTATATTAAACGAAAGGCAGTTAACAAGACTGACTGGTGGCACCAAGGCTCCCCGTTGTTTTCGTACTCATCCTGATGTCTGCCTTTTTGACATGCACGACGCTTGCGAAAAAAAAAAAAAAAGAACACCAGTGAAAATCCACGAAAATAATTATCACCGCAATATAACCGTTACGTTATGTCGGGACGGCACTGACGTTCAATGGGTACAACGTGAGATTAGGTTAATTCGGAGGCGAATCCTGCGAATAGGAAAAGGTGGTCAAGCGCACCGAGACCACCATGGTGAAGTGAAGCCGATTCACCAACGTACAGCAAAAACATATCAATCGTGGGGTGTCAAATACGATCAATTTGCAAACGAAGATGCTTGCCTATAAACAATGCGAATTAAATCGAACAAATGCCCGGGAGAAAGTTACCACGGCTATGAATAAACGCACTGCAGGAACGTTATTGCATATGGGCTATCTGTCATTATTTACTCCCGCTTATCACATTCTCAGGGAGGGAAATGAGATGAGTGGGGGGCAAGGGTAACCGTTTCACGTACATAAGCTGAGCGCCGTGCAGCGGATGTCCAAATGGCCAGTATAACTAAGGCTCATAAACAGGCAGAACAAAGATCCTATTGCGAGCTTTTTCTATCTTCCGTGAAGGACGCTGTTCGCACGTTCGACAAGCCTCCGTACTTTTTCTATGGCTATGTCACGCAAGGATAATTACTGTACCAGCTCTTGGCCATTACACGCAAGCTGAAGAACTGAGTACGCGACGCTTTCGCATTCGAGACAACGAAAATAAAGGCAACAATAAGTGGAACAGACTACGTGCAAGTATAGTCGCACTGGACGCTTTACCCGAGCGCGACTACTCCCGCCAGCACACATCTGCGGAAGAGCCCGCACTGCACGCGACAACGAAATATGAGGAAACCCGGCGGAAGAAAACAAAACGCGGGGCGCATCACGAACCGGCAGCCAACCGCGAGAAAGAGGGGGGGGGGGAGGGGGGGCCCTTGGGCGCATTGTCCTGTCAGCCAAAGAAGGGATTTCACGACCGCCACATCGATCACTGCCGCCCCGCCGGCGGCAGGCGGCCAAATAAGACGCAACCCATGGGCAACCTCCGCGAGCTGAGCGTGGCCACAAGGCTGCGTACGCGCGCGCACGACGGCTCAATGTGCGAGAACGGGCGCCTTGCCATTTACCAAAAACGACGGACCCTGGGGGGGAGGGGGGGATAGCAGGGGGAGGCACCGACGCCCGGAAATCGGCGACGCGAGCCACGCGTTACGGCGAACACGACGCTGGACAGCGGGACCCAACAAAGTAATACGAAATTTAATAGAAGCGGTCTTCGTCCGCCAGGAGTGTTACCCATAAGAAGCTGGCAACCGTTACCCAGACTCCATGGCTGGCTTTCGACGGGACAGCTCATTCGATCAACAATGTTGTAGATCTCGTCACCGATGTCGAGCGTCAAAAATCACGTAGAAGCGACTACCTTCGACTGTGTTCCTCATATGAGAACGCATTTCACGAGGCCATTGTCGGTGCTGTCGCGATGGCTGGCCTTGGTGGCCGAGTTTTTCAATGGATCTCTAGGTTTTTTTTGTTTTTTGTTTTCCTGTCAGGTCCATGGTGCATTATGAATACACCTACCATGGCGTCCTTTAATACGGACTACCCTCTTCAACTTCACAATAATCGGCCACCTTGAACACTCAATGTACAGAGGTAGCTCCTCCCAGTGCCGGGATGGCACCTCATAAGCGTGCAAGACTTGAAAAAAGCTGTTACTCTGACAACGGTGTGCCGTCGCAATCAAGGCCTCGGAGCACAATCAGAAAAATTTGTACTAGAGGCATTTACTCGCAAACTAATGATATCCTACGTAATTTCCAGCAATGGTCAGATCATTTAGCATCCTATGACTCGCGTATTTCTTGGCATTATCAATGATAAGAGACCTATACTGGGGCCCTCGTGCAACCTAATCGAACAGCGCCTGGCCTATTTCCCAGCTCTTCTTCACTGCAGGCAAGTGAATTCAGGGCTCACGTAGAATTTTTTTTTTTTTTGTCGAGAAGGGCATCAACAACAGCAACTAATGCTATCGCACGGGATCATCCAAAAGAAACGCACATTGCCGTGTAAGTGCCAAGAGTGCATATCATGCACCTTACACGAGTCCTTCCTCACCTTCTTGTCATGCTACCATCAGAAAGGCCGCGGACACATTTTCGTGCTACGATCTCTGCTTATTGTACTACCCTGTCATCAAGTTCCACACCCGCACACGATCGCTTCTTGCTTGTTTCGGCAGTAAGTGCACCTCACCATAACAAAAAGAAAGAAAGAAAGGATATGAGGTGTCATCTATCCCTATTTGTAAGAGGGATACACCGGTCCCGTCCATATTTATACTGGCGGCTCAGAATAGGCAGGCGCCGTCGTCGTCTCAGCCAGAGCAATTACAGTCAGTTTCAATATATGTCACGCGACTACATCGACGGCTCCAGAACTTTACATTCCTTGTACAGCACTTCTAATCAGCCAAGAACAAGCTCGAAGATGGTCCTAGTCTACGACTCGAAGGCAACGCCACAGTCTTTACTACCGGCCCTACGACACGGTCCACACGAACATACGGTATTACACATAAGAGATCGTATATTACAACTCTGCCCGAGAAAAGGCATGTCATTTTTGGCGGCTTCAGGGACACTGCGGCAGCCATCCACGGTCAGCCAATGAAGAAATGGATCCCCTACTCGAGGACGAATGTTTGCAGCTATAAAACTTCGCGTGTTGTCGTAGTCCAAACTGTTCATGCGAAAAAAAAAGAAAAAATAGAAGAAGACTACATCACATGGTATCTTCGCTACATCTTCGAATCCCACGTGGGCACTGCCGAAGCGAGACAACCATGTTTTGATGACTGGCCCGCAGTAACCGTTACAAAAGTTACTTATTTGCTTTTCCATATATGAATGACTGACAACGCTGCTTGTGATGACCGTGGGCCGAAAGGAGATCTTCGAGCATATTATTTGTTATCGTACATGATACAATGCAAAGACACGATGGCTTAATCGCAACTGTGCTAGCTGGTGTTCATGACAAAGCGCTTTCAGGACGGACCATTCCGGAATGCTGACCTCACCAGCCGTGTGAACAAACGGAGACAAAGGCACTGTCACGTCTTAAGAGCAGCGGACTCGTCCAAACGACTTTAGTGCTGACTAGTGTTAACTTGTGTCGGCGCCTGTGAACATGCGCGTGTCCGCAATGCGTCTATTGTTACTTCCTTCTTGTCATTCTAGCATTCCGCCGTACTCGCAGCATAGAGTAAGGATACCAACGTACCCTAACTTTGTCATTTTGTTGACGTTACTGCACTAACACCATTTTAAATAAACAATCTACGGCGAAAGCGTTATGGTGTTCCTCACACAATACTTCTCATGGAAAGAATAGTGAAATATCCCAAATAATGGGAAGACATAGCAAGCAGGCTCCACCTAATGAAATGAAGACAGCACTATGGTAGCAAAGCGCACATTGATAACTGCAACATGTTTTTTAAACGCGAAAGCACTAAAAATATATTACAGGAAGGGGATGCGAGGGAACGAGTTTCACAGCGTGGACAAACTGCACCGCCTTCGGAACCACAGCCAGCTTGGAAAACCGACGCGGGTCATGTCATTCACCTAAACTTCATTACGCTAGGCTTGCGGTGTCCACTCCTCCTAGTGGGTCGCTCCTAACGAGACGGCCGTTCAGTGCCCCGAGCGTCCTCACCTCCGGTGCCAGTCCCCGCAGCAGCAAGCGAGACCGTTCCTCCTCGCCCCATTCCCATCAGCGCACCCCTCACGCGCCCGCCACTCCTACTGCGCGCACTAGTAGCTCACGAACGCCGCGTTGCCCCGGCGAGCCCTCCTCGCGGCCAAAGACGGCGGAAACCGCGTTTTCTGAAGCACGCCGCATAACAAGCAGGCCGGCGAGAACAGGCAGGCGGCGGAGGGGAAGTTGCCGCTCAGCTCGTCGGGCGGCCGCCCATCAGACCGCGATCAACGGCAAGCCACGGACGGACCCCGCCGACGGCACCTCGCTCCGGGCTATACACCCGCCGAAGATGAGAAGAAAAAGCAGAGTGCCGCGTGGAACAAAGTCGGCAGTTGGGTGAAGAAGTTACACGAAAGGCCCCCGCCCGGATCATGCGCTCCTCGCCGGCGTTACACGGCGAATTCATTATGGCCGCCCTCCAGCGCGCTCATACACTCCGGCGTCCCTCATTTTGGGGCCGCACCTATGGCGTCTCGCAGTCTCTCTTCACAGTGCCAGGCAAGGGCTGAACGCACCCAACAAGGGGGCCCCCGACGAGCGCGTTCCGGAACTGCGCGCTCGCAAGTCTCTCTTTCCCCATCTCTCTCTCTCTCTCGCGCGCGTCGTCTTGGTCGCGGCTGATGCGCGCGCGCTCGCGATCCATCACTCTTAGCGGCACAGCCAGCCCGCAGGTGCCAGCATCGGGCAAAGCACGAACGCCGTCGAGGAGGAGGCCAGGCACGCTATCCATCCACGCGGAGGTGAGACGAAGGGGGGGGGGTCGTGTTTACAAACAACCGCGGCCGGCTAAAACCGCTTGCCAAGAGGTGGAGTGGGGAAAAGGGGCCGAACGAGGGGTCAAGTAGGTGCGGGCTCGCAAAAGAGCCCCGTCACTGTCCACCCCTCCTCTGCCACCACATGGCGAACGGCCTCGCGTCCTAAGCTCTTGTCACTCTGCCCGCGAGTGAAGCTCCGAACACGGGCCGAGATTTCGCGCACGTTGCCTAGACAGCCCCGGGTGTCGTTCCGTTGCAGAGGTTTTACAACCGGCGCACCCTCCACTACACAAGCCACGGTAAATACTCAGCTAGTTCGGGATCACACGAAACGGCTGGACGACGACGAGTGCTGATCGCCGCCCGCGATAAAAACGCGGATCAGCCATGCGTGGCTTCGCTGCACGGTGCCCTACCGTGCATGGTCGAAGCGGACTTATCTCGCACCTCTTTCCTTCGTCATTAAGTCAGACACGCCTCTTCAGGTTTCTGTTCTCATATTCTCTCCGTCCGTTACTAATGTCAACGAGCGGTGGCTCTCAGCCTTTCGCAGACGCCTAAAGGCGAAACTATCCCCCTGCAAAAGAGGCCATCCGTAACCACTTTCCGAGACAAAAAACACCAGCCGGCAAAACAACTTTACGCACACTCGGCCTTGATTAGCAGCCAACCCACTCTTTACATATACATAACAAAATATGTTACATGTGTGGATTGACATTACCTCTATGTGTGGAAGACACCCGATTTTTGTATAAGAGCGCATAGAAGCACAACCTTTTCATAAGAGTAGAACCGGCGACGCTACGTGCGCCAACATCTTTTCATAATGTCAATAAAAAAGAAGTAACGGAGGAGGAGCACCTTGCTTGCGCCAGACGTCGCGGTTTTACACAGGATCACACTGGCACTCCGTAAATCGCCACAAAGTAAAACTAAAAGTGAAGTGCGCCGCATCAGTGTCGGCTCTAAACCACACATACTTAGCGGAATAGCGCATGATATCAAACAGCTTATTTGAGTGCCTTATATTTCTTTGGTTCAGTACCTCATTATTTGACCACATAGTAAATATTCTGACACTCACAGGGGTGAAGTGAATCAGTTTGTCGCCAGACGAGCACATCTGCACTTTGATACAAGCACCCTTACGAGGTTAACAGCTTTAAGGAAGGGTGTTTCGAACTAGGAAGAGCGGAATGAAAGAAAAGTATCTTCATATAAGCTCGTCCTATTTCGTACTGCTTATTATTTAACATTACTATGCATACTTAATCACAGAGCAAATTACTCATCCATCACTTGGTTGCGAAAGAAACCCACCGAGGTGGATTCTAACCTAGGAACTTCACGTGGAGGCCACACACACTATCCGCTGCGAAACAGAGTTGCCACGTGTAGCCCTTCAAGTATTGGCATCTGAACATATAATTTGCCCAGCAACTTGCGTGGCATCTTCTTGAAACTCCTGCCCTTTTCCAAGCCCAGCAAACCTTTTGATGATACTAAGTTGGTCGTAAATGACCAGAAACGCAACTTATATCCACCGTGGGCGACGACACTGAATTAACTCACAGGTGCCAGATGCATTTCATCATCAATTATAATTCGTTGATATACTATAGCAGTAAAGGAGCGTTGATAATGTGGTGTGGGTATTCTGAAATGCGACTGTTATACTAGAAACGAGTTATCCTTAAAAGAAAAGTTCTATCACGAATCTGCTCCAGTTCACAAAATATATTGCATGTAATCGAATCTTGCATGGCACAAAACACGCTGTTATGCTTGGAACCTCTCTTTAATACACTCACAGCTATAAGGACACGTATCAAAGGTCGCGAACACGCTAACTGGTGCAAGAACACGCTTCTTATAGGATGCCCATAAACACCTTGGACTCGGCGCGAGCCGCTAAGAACGCGCTGCTGCGTTACTTGGGATACTGGACTGTGTGACTGCAATGTGTGACGATGAAAGTATTAGTGGGACGTTGACACTGTATGTGCATGGCGCCTTGGAAATCCACAGAGACAGTTATATATTTCTTTATTTTTCGTACCTCTTTTCCCAGGGTAGCCAATCGGAGGTATTCTCAGGTTAACCTCCCCGTCCTTGCTGTTATCTCTCTCCAGCAGAATGCCGATGTGCCATTGTCACGGTATAGACGCCTTAAATGTATTTAGATGTGTTTCGTACTGCCCTGTGCATACACCTCTGATCAACATTCTTTGCTCGACAAGCATCATACATGACCTTCGTCCCTCGTGACAATAATAACCAAGAGGCGACGGAGCCGTGCCATCCGCTACTGCTGCTACCTCGCTAATACAAACAAGCATCGCGTCTTTAGATTCCAACGTTGCGTTGCACCGGCGTGTGTGCTTAGATGTCTTGTTAGTGCGCGATTAACCGCGCTGCCAGCAAGTACGCTGTCCACAGCAGTAGGTTGTGCGAGTGAAACAAAAATCGTCCGGCCCATGACCGACGCTATCACAGATACTCCTAGCCAGCCCACATTTTTGGCAAAGGCGCGCACCAATCGGCCCAAAACGCGTTTAAAAACCACCTCAATCACGTGGAAGCGAAGTTACGGTCTGCCAAGGTATCGACAGCGTGAATTCCCATGCAGAGCCCACGCGGCACTTTTGCGAGAACGCGCGCACACAGGCTGCCGATGAACCCAGAGTATGCGAGTGCATAGGTGCGCGTGCTCAGACGACGGGAGGCCCGCCGCCAGCACAGAGTCGGGAATCTCTCGCAGCGGCGAAGTCCCGAAGAACAAGATAAAGATCGCCGTGCCTCGCGCGCGCGCGCAATCGTCATAACAAGGAACGTGCTGCCCGATCGACCGACCGGTCAGTCCGCCAGCCGGACAAAATAAAACGAGCAACAGAGTGACCGAATGAAACGCTCAAGTCCGGTCGTCGCGCGGTGCCGCCCAGCGGAACGAGAATGAGTGAGGGGGAGCGTAAAGAAAAGAAACAACGACAGGAGGATGCGCTCGACCCAGCGGGAGACCCTCGGAGACCTGGGAGTGCGCGCACGCTGAGAGAGAGAGCGCAATGGTGGGGAGACTGCTTCCGAGAAACAGCAATCGTGAGTGCGGGCCGGTTGTGCTGCCGCGCGGGCCATGCTCATAAACCCTCGATCGGTTCCGCCCCCTTCGTCGGATTGTCGGCGAGAGATGGTCGGAAGCCAACGCGTGGTTTACACTTTTCTTTCTTCAGTCGACGCAATAATCGAGCGAGGAAAGCACTACGCTTGAGGAGATCGGACAGAGGAGACCGACACGTTATCGTCGTAAGTTGACAATTTCGTACAATCAAAACCCGGTACGTGTTAACGGGCTTCTCTGCAACTGCCGGCCGAACAAGCAAAGTAATGACAGCGGCCTCCAAGACGGAACGGGGACGTCAGCGAGTACACATCGTGAGCGCAAAGCGTCGCGGTTTCTGCTGTGCTACGTCCCGACACACGCAACGATTGGCGCTACCGCCGCAGAGGAGTAATCGTAACGGCGGCAGCGCCGAAAAACGCGATACGGAAAGTCGCTCAGAAGCGATGTGGAATGGATGGACTCGGTCGAACGAAGCAGCGGCGCAGTCCGCCTCGTTTCAGTCAACCCACCGAAAGGCCATCGCGGAAATGAGCCGCAATGCGAGACGTTACCCGAAGATTCTTTCCGCTTAATCTTGGCCCGGCCGCCTCCCGCTGCTGGCTGGCTACTACCGGCGCGCACTCTTCGATACATCTCGGCGGGGAGCGCTCGCACAGAGGAGGAGAGCCTCAAGCGCGCATGTGCTCGCTCACAACAAGCAAGGGAGAGCGGGCGACAGATAGAGCGAACCACGGGCAGCAGCGGCGGCCTGCCTTTGTGGCCATTATCGGAGACAAGTTGTCAGTCGGCGGCTTCCTCCCCGCTGGGGATTAGCCGCATTCCCGCCGAGCTGGCCTTCCCCCCCGACGACGAGCTAGCTAGCTCCGCGACGGCGTTCCGGAGAAACCTGTTCGCGGCGGACGCCGGTCAGTCGCCGCCGTTGCACGACGAAGACCTCCTCCCACTCCCTCCGCCGCCCCGACCCAACAGGACCAGCGTGCATGCTGCCTTCCTCGAAAAAAAGAGACAGGCCGCCGGCCTGGCGCTCGCTGCCGGTATCGAAAAACGAAAGACGGCCCGCTGCGAGACGCGGCTCGATCGGTCGGCCAAGGTTCGCCAGTCCTCCCGATATATACCCCCTGCAGAGCGACCACGGCGGAGAGGAAAGTCAGCCTCGGCCAGGACCAGTTCGCGAGGAGGGATCGCGGCACTCCTTGCAGGAAGCACATGCCGCCTTGGCAATCCGCGCAACTCGGCTATTCACAACCGCGTCCTACTCAAGACATAAAAAAGAAACGGTTCAACAGACATACAAACTGAATTGCAAAAATGGAAGACAGCACGGGAAGTGTAGTCCGCAGTACGAATTTAAAAAAATAATACTATTCATGGATTCAAGGAGGAAAGTGGAAGCAGCCATTTCGAACGACGGATATGAACACTGACTCCCGTTTCCAAACAAACTGGATTCCAATGTCACTCAGTCCTCTGCCTGAGCGCCTAACTCATCCCGTGGCTGTAGCACGGAGAAGTTCCGCCGTCAAGAAAATGAAATGCGGTCCTGTCACACCATGTTGGCGGACTGTTATTTCTTACAAACATCAGTTTTGTGTTAAAACTTGATGCTCCAAGGGTATGTACGAAGCAATAAACGAATTCTATTTGCCCTAGACTGAAGGGAACTGTAAATCGTTTGCACAATATTTTGATCGAAGGGGTGATGCTCATCGCCGAATAAGCGTTTGGCCGCCACAGCCATTACGAAACTTTGGTCACAGTGCATGGAAGGCGATGCTCTTTAAGTACTACTTCTTTACGAGTCAGAAAGTAGAGTACATGCAGGGTGCAGCCAAAAAAAGACCTCTCAACACTGCGGTGCAGAACGGCATAAGAAACAGCCATTTCATTACGCAAACTTTACCAGCGGTCTGGATGACAAGCGTCAGTACCCTTGACCGAACCTGTAGCGGCGTCCAATGCCCAGCGTGGACAAAGTGTCATTAGGCACGATTTCGGTTCGATGTTAGCAAGAAAAGGGCACAGCGCTATTCCGCATAACTGTGATCATGCAGAAGGCCAACCATGCTCGTGAAAAGGCCCAAAGCGGTGGGCCCCAATTCGCGCTTGTGCCTACGGGGAAGGAAGAAAAAGAAACGGTGACTTTACACGCACACGGTGCGTGACGACCGAGCGCCACGCGCGCGCGCTTTAGCGAGGGACCCGGATACAAATAAATGCCAGTCAGGCTTGCCAGCCGAAAAAGCTAAACGCGCGAGGACTGCAGGGAGACGGTGGGTGGCCACCGGCTAGGCATCACGTCAAACGAGCGTCATTAGCCAATCGGCTGCCACTGGCGCGGACTACTACGCTACGAGGACATGGAGCAAACTTGTCATTATACCGGGGGCAAGCGTGGCCAGCAGCAACGCGCGCTCACGTGCGCGCAGCGGGCTCGGGGGCACGGGACGGCCGAAACACGACGCCGCTGCGCCCATGTGCCGTTGTTCTTGCGAAACCCTGCAATCTGGCACGAGCCTCTCGCGCCCGTGTACCTCCTCGCTGCTAGCCTGTGAAAGGGGGGGGGGGGGGGGACCGGACAAAAACACAGAGCGAACGACCAGAAGGGAAACACGGGTCGCATTTCTGGGGCGTTGTATGCAAGTTCCGAAGCGCGGGGCGTATAATTAGGATTAGCACGCCGCCCGTGTACTGCGTTTCGGGACAGGCGGGGGAAGCGGTCTTGCGTGCTCGCGCCACGGTTGGTTTGGCTGACGCGTCGCAGTTGCGCCCATCGACGCGCAGGGGACAGCTTCATGCGGACGGTTTTTCTGTAAAAGCCATCTCTTACTCCACCCCCCCCCCCACCCTTTCCTTTTTCTGGCCTTCAACGTACGTCAAAATGAAACGGAAAGTGCGACGAGGCTGTGGGAACGAGTCACAACTTTGGAAACCGTTGCATTTCCCTCTACACAACATAGAATTTAAATAATATCCGCGCTTCCAGGACTCCTATATGAGGCACCAGTATGAGAGACGCTTTGCCCATCTATGTTAGTTTCACCCGAAAAAGCATATTATGGCATCAGCGGCAGGTTTTGGACGCTTGTTAAGGGAACAACACTTTCCGCACCCCCACAAATGAATAGCCTAACTACTTAACGTAAGAAAACACGTTTGAACCATCTGCCCGTTACTAGAGAGAGAGAGAGAGAGGGAAGGCAGGAGATCCGGTTTGCTACCCTATGCTGGAGAGAGAGACAATAGGACTATCGTTCACATTGCGACCTGCCAAAAGGGCAAGAGGCCACGCGCGAATGTCACGCAACCCAACCACCGCACGTCAGGTCCCCCAACGACTCTGTGCGCACGCGGGACATCCGTGACGTCACGAAGAACACCGACGTCCTGCTAACGACACGTCTCTCTCTGCACGCAGAAATTCGCCCAGGTAACGCCCACGCCTCGGGCACCCCCACCTCGAGAGAACCAAAGGAACATAGCGGAGAGGTTAACACGGGACGATAATGGCGAACGCCGTATAACTAACTCCCTTGGAGCCCAACACTCGCGTTCGCCGCATTAGCGGCAACGGTGTGTCGCGGGTGCAACCGCACTCCTCCTCCGCGCACCCTCTAGCAGAAAGAAGGCACGGCTCTCGCTGGCGCAGCCGTGGACAACAGGGAGAAGGGCAGCACTTCCGCAGCCAACCACGGCAGGGTGGTGGTGGGCGCCGGATGGCGGCGAGGCGCGCACGTATGGACGCTGCTGAAAGGAGTGTGGTCGCGCGCACACGGGACCAGAGGGAGACGATGAACGCCTATGTTATGGGGGCGACACACGCGCGCGCGCGACGGCGGCGGTCAAGCGCGTCGCGACACACACACACACGGGAGTGCTCCCCCTTTCATACCCGACCCTTCCCCACAGTCGCGTCATCCGCATAACGGCAACCAACGAAAAAAACACTGCGGCCGACGACGCGCTTTGCATGTAAGTCTGGCATAGCGGCTCGAAGGGTATGGCTGTCTCGTTTCCTATTGTTTCCGAGTTTTCTATCGCGCGTGCGAATGCCGGCCCGGAGGCAAGCCAGTGCGCCCCCGATGCCTCAAGCAGTTCTGAAGCCCGCGGACTATATACAGGGTGTTCCAGCTGACTTTATCCGGAGTTTTAAAGAAATATGCAAATGCCAGGTAGCTGGACAGAACAAAGGCAATGTTGTTTGCAGTCGCTTGGAGATACTCAAACTATTCTTTTTTCATCCTGCCTAATTAATTAGTTTTAATTATCCACCTTCTCAAATATAATTCGAATAAAAGTGTGAAGGAGAGTATTGTAGAGCAACAGTAAAAGCTCCCGATACAGTTTTCTGTTGCTCAATACGTGCTGCACAAGAGTTTTTTCGAGCGTCAAAGAAGCCCGCGAATACACTCGAAATTGACGCGCCAGTGGCCGCTCGAGGCACTTTGCGTGTCTTCCCGGGCTTCTTTCACGCTCGGAAAAACACTTATGTAGCACGTATTGAGCAACAGAAAACTGTATCGGGAGTTTTTACAGTTGCTCTACAATTTTATCCTTGACACTCTTAATCTAACTATAATATTTCAAAAGTTAATCAATTAATTCAGACTAATTATCTAATTATGCGGAATTAAAAAAAAAGAACATACTTTGAGTATTATCCAAGCGACGGCAAACAACATTACCTTTGTTCTGTCCAACTACGTGGCATGTGCATATTTTTAATGGCGAAAGTTAGTTGGGATACCCTTTATACATATTGAACAAGAAAAAAAGGAAACCAAGGGGCCGATTTTATTAGTCATAAGATGCCAACAAACAAAGACACCAAGGACAGCATAGGGGAACTTGTACTTAATAACTAAATTAAAGAAATGGTAAATTAATGGAAATGGAAGTCGAAGAATGCGAAGACGAGGGTTCGTCTCCCAGCTGCGGGCAGTTGTTTTTTCACCCACTTTTCATTTGTTTAATTCACTTCAGAACAAATAATTTTGCCCATGCTGTGGTTGGTCTTTGTTGGAGCACGCGTAATGCGGAGGTTGTGAGTTCCGTCTCCCACTGGCGACAAGTTGCCTTTTCGTCCACTTTCATTTCCCACTTTCCTCATTGCCTGTTGGCTTGTATGGTCTGACATATACATATAGCAGAGGCGTATCGCGAAATAACGTATACGTGTGTGTGTGTATATATATATATATATATATATATATATATATATATATATATATATATATATATCTGTTGTTTCACGACACACCTGTGCTCCATTCGGTAGCGGGCAATCTAAACCAGAAAAGCCAAAACAGAGTGCGGTATTATGCTACCGTAGCCCAGGGGCATGAATGGGACACCAAATGGTAACGCAAAGTTCAGACTGGTTCCGTCTTCCCATTTCCAGCGGGGATATATGCCCAGATTGCTAGCATACGTTTTTGTCGCGAGCGCCTTATTAACGTTGACTTTATCTGTAAACAGACCTAGCTATACGCGCATGGAAGTTTCCCCCTTTCACCTACCGTGCGACCTACAGCGTGCTATGGGAGCCTTTTAGATGGCCCACACGAAAGTAACCGCTATAGAAATGCTTACATGATATCATTTGAACTGTAACTGACTCCGCCCAAAAGAATAAAGTGAGATTTAATTTGACGTGGTAATGAGCTATGCTAGTGGGTTTCCATTAAAAATCGACCACTGTCGTTTACTTCTCTGCCATGTATGAAATTGATCTGTATCGAGTTCTCAACGAGTTTCTATGGCGAAAAAGTAATTGCAGGCGCATTATAATGCCACCTTCAGTGAGTAAGCGCTACGCTGACATCCTCCAACTCATTAATGCAAGCACTGTACAAATAATATTCGATGAAGAATTCACCCTCTTCGCCTACCTATTTTGCGCATTAAAGGGATCGTAAAGAGATATACAAATTCAGCTACCCTTCTACAATACCGAAGTAATACACTCTCAGCATGACAGGAAGCTTGGCAAGCCAGAAGAAACGCAGTAACGATGAACGGGTGGCGACGCCGCCTTAATTTTCCCGCACTAGCCTGCTGTGACGTCATGGTCATTGACGGCGTGACCAAGTGAAACTTTTAGCGGCAAAGATGAACTACATTGTATTTTAAAGCTCTCAACGACTGAACATATGCATCTACAGATACTGTCAGCCCTTAAACAGGGCTATTACAGGAGTGGAATAGGAATGTATAACAGTTAGCATTCTAAAAAAAAAAAAAAAATTATTGGGTTTTACGTGCCAAAACCACTTTCTGATTATGAGGCACGCCGTAGTGGAGGACTCCGGAAATTTCGACCACCTGGGGTTCTTTAACGTGCACCTAAATCTAAGTACACGGGTGTTTTCGCATTTCGCCCCCATCGAAATGTGGCCGCCGTGGCCGGGATTCGATCCCGCGACCTCGTGCTCAGCAGCCCAACACCATAGCCACTGAGCAACCACGGCGGGTTAACAGTTAGCATTCTAGAAAACAACCATATCACATACTTTTTTGCATTCAAATCTAACAGATCAAGGCATAAATAGCACAAAATTATTAGCAAAGAACAGCACCTCGTCACGTAGAGGCAAGAAAATATTTTATTAGCATTTACAAATCAGTGTGTCAGCTATGTGTTTTATGAATGACTCAGCTGATAAGGATGAGACGGCTTCTTCGGACAAAGAGTCCCATTGATAGCTCTTGGAAAAAAGCTTTACTTTCAAAAACAGCCAGTATAAACAGCAGGAGTACAAATAAACATTGAATGGCGGTGCCGAGAAGTCGCACTGCTAAGACTCAAAATAGTCAGCGTACTTTATGAACACGACGATTAATAATAAGATGATATTTCAGCCTTTCGTATCTAGTCCTAGTCTGTAATGTGGGTAGGTCTACAAGTACACACAGTTGAGAAGGGGAGTCCGACCACCGGTACTTATTTTATATAAACATGACTGCTAGACCTGGATTTTTTCGATTTTTGATATGTTTGTAGCAGAGAAAGGATCCCAGACAACCTTTGTATATTCATTTATTGACCTAATTAGTGTGTTACATGCTAAACATTTTGTTTCTTGTGTCGCTAACGGCAAATTACGTCTGAGACACCAGGCCCACTTGCTGGCCTTAGAGCAAACATAATCTATGTGATCGTTCCAGCGAAGATCATTTGTGAAAAATCAAGCCAAAGTACTAATGCTGCCCAACTCTTAAGTTCATAATTACCAATGTAGCAAGAGTAGTTTAAACGATTGTTCTTTCTAGAGACTGTCATAACTATGGTTTTTAGTGAATTTAACTCTATTTGCCCTTCATCACACCATTTCCTCATCTTCTCTAAGTTGGCGTGTAATTTTTCCTGGTCAGCTGCTGTTTCTACTTTATTGTATATAATGCAGTCATCTGCAAAGAAAGAGCCTGATGGAAACGTCTGTCATTCGGGAGGCCGTTAATAAATAAAAGCAATAAAAGGGGGTCCAGAACGCTACTCTGGGGTACTCCCGACTTCACAGATGAAACTCCACAAGATTTCGTGTCTCTAATAGTCTCGACGTATTGCTCGTGAGAATGAAAATAAAATGACAACCAATATGTAATGGAAGCATTTTTAAACAGTACCTCAATTTTTCGCAACATTTGTCGAACGCCTTTGTGAAGTCTATGATCATCATACCTATCTGTACGCGAAAGTTTACATCAAGGCTGGAAAGATTTTGCTGCGCCAAAATACGAGAAAGTACTTTGAAAACCATAACGTCGCACTGACGTGCAGAGTAACGAATTTGTAAACATCTTGCTTAGTCTTTTTTTTTAACTTGCCAATTTTTGAGAAATTGTTAAAAATTTGGAGCCCTGAGTAAACATTCTGCTACCTATACTACTTACTAGAATAACTTTGTCAAACTAAACAAATTTTCTTCAAAACAGTCCAAGGGTTGTCTCAGAAGCATTTCTGTGTTTTAGATGTATCTGAATAGGCGACATCGGAGTTTGGCCCGAGCTAACAATCCTCTTAAGAACTAAACCGGTTTTCTCCTGTTATCAATCAACGAATTTGACAAACATTACACAAACCTACTTGACAAAGAGGAACTTAATCGCCCTTTTGTCGAGTTTACACAGGTTAAGTTACGCGCAGAAAAGAGCCCACTTGAGATGCTCTCAAGTGACCTGACGTATGGCAAGACTAATTGAACTAGCTGACTGTGTAACGCCAACTGGCCATGAAGACATTCTTACAATGCTTGAGACAATTCTAGCACCGGCAGCTCTTCTATGGCTCAAATGATTGGTCGGCGTCGAACGTAACAAGCGTCGGTCACTAAATAGAGAGAAAAAAAGTGAAAATAGAAGCACAGCCAGAGGATGGGTAGAGCCAAGCGCTCTAACCATTAGAACAGGCCACCGAGGGAACTCGAGTTCCACATAACAGGTATTTTTTTTAGATGGCATAACTAAAGTGGTGGCAGCGCCTCGTCTAACGATTGTTGCAACCTAGTACTTTTACCTGCAAATATACCATGCGTCTCGCCTAAGTTGTGCCATATATATATATATATATATACACACACACACACACACACACACACACACACACACACACACACACACACACACACACACACACACACACACAAGTGCGACGTAGCAGGACAAAACCAAGGTAATGTTTGGCATTGCTTGGAGCAAATCAGACAATTTGTTTTTAAGCGCAGGCGTCAAATGGCTTAATGACCGGGGCAAAAAAAAAAAAAAAAAAAAGCCGGCACCCGGCCTCTGTAGCCGCGAAACGGAACCTAAATTCCCATTGGCTGCAACGCCACAGCACGGAGCAGAGGGGGCGAAAGGGAACAGCTGCTACCGCACGAGCGCGCCAGGCTGATGTGGCTACAGCTGACATGGCTTCACCGAAAGACGATTAAACTGTAGCACTCTGTGGTCTCGATGTCTTTCTTGGGGGCCACGGCTGAGACCGGGCGCCCACAAACCTACATTGGCGCTCAACGTGGGGCTGGTTCAACCTTTCACCGTGCACAATGACAGACGGATCCGAGTTCCGTCTAGGTCGCGCCTGCAAGCACCTTGTAGATTCCACCACTGCACTCAAGATGGATTTTTTTTTTTTTGCATGGCTTCATTCACTGCTGCACCTGGCGTGCCGACAGTTGTGCCTGGTGGAATGTGTACCCTTCCAACTTGCCATGTACACCTTACCTTAACGAAAAAGGAGTAGAAGCCAACTGGCAATCAATGAACAGTTACCGATTGGCCCTTTCTGATTGCTGAAGATTCTTTCAAGCTGTGATAAGCAAAGTTGCTTTTCTCCGTGCCCAATGGTAGCTTTCTTCCTATCAGTGTTTTGCAACCTTACTCATCTCGTAATTTCAGACAGTCTCACACACTGTAGCTAACCGCTGAGGCCTTTCAACATGTGTTGGATCTGCATATTACATAGTTTCAAGGGTGCATTCATGGTAACCACCTGAGCGTGGTGTTCAGTTGAGCTCATCCGTCAAATCTCGCTAGTACGCATCAGTCTTAATCGTACTATATATATATATATATATATATATATATATGACGCACGTACGAAAAACAATGTTTTTATTTCCAACGTTTCGGCCGGTTTCCGGCCTTCGTCAGGGAAACTATATACATACATCCTCATAGAAGCAAAATTTCTGTACATTACAGAAGTAATGCAAGTGCGCGCTACTGCATGTCGTTCTTGAGCGGACAGCTAAAATTGAAGAGCCTCAAGTGCACTCCGCCACCCAACTGACTCGATCACAACGCAGCTGCGCCACTGCAGAGTCACGGCGCACGAGAAACGCCGCCGGCATCGCATGAGGCTACGCGGCGAAAGGTACTTTTGGCACCTCTCTTTCTCGCCGGCAACCAGGCAGGCGAAACCGCGACCAGCGTTCCCAAGCGTCGGCGACCGAACGAGGCCCCATAAAGAGGCGATAAATCTCCGCCCGCCCGGACCCGAGACGTCCGCCGCCAGCCAGCCAGCCAGCCAGCGGACGCGCCACGCTGCACACAGATGGCGACACGCTACGGGGAACGCCTCGCGCGCTCTTCTCGCCGCGTGTACATGCCGGCGCGGTCTCTCGGGTGTCTCGCGCACGTGTTCGTTCGGCAGTGGATTGCACCTCCAGGATGGGGCAGTACGTGACCGACAGAGACGACGACCTCGCGCACGAGCAGGTTATAGGAAGCGAACTCGACCCCCCGGCTATCTGTAACTCCTTGTTACACAGGAGGCAAGAACATGGCCCGCTTGTTGCGGCACCTACCCCCACCCCCGCTCCGTAAATCATTTCGGCTAACTTGGCTTCCTGCGCAAAAAAAAGAAAAAAAAAGGGTGGGGGAGGCACTGTTGTTTCGGAGCTAAGGGAGGAGGGAGGGGGTGTTAACGGCTGCATGCCAACTCGGGATCAGAGCCAACAAACGCGACAGGCTGTGCAAATCACTGCCTGCAGAGAGGAGACCGCACACACATTTGGAACGCATAGCCTGGGTCATACTATAACGATTCTATTTCAGTGGTATTCAGTTTCGCGCTGGAAATCGGGAAGCCGTAAACGGTGGATAGTAAGGAATACAATCGAGCGAAAGAAATCCTTAATATTATACCAACCCATAAATCAGTGTCGGATGCCGGGAACGAGATTCGCTAAACGAGTTGTCAAGTCTTCCCCATAGATTGAACCGGGTGGTAAGGAACACCCAGATTTTCTCAAAGGCAAATCTGACTATTCACGCATTGAAATGAACTATGTGCGGGGGGGAAAAAAAACTGGTTTTACGTGCCAAAGCCAAACCAAGATATGATTATGAGGCACGCCGCAGATGCCATCTGGGGTTCTTTAACATGCCCCCTATGCACGAGCGTTCTTGCATTCCGGTCCCTTCGGATAGCGGCACTCGCGGCCGGGATCGCACCCGCGACCTTGTGTTCAGAAGCGCAACGCAATAACCACTGAGCCACCGCGGCGGCTAGCAAAGTACGGAATTCGCTACGCAAATACAAC
Organism: Dermacentor andersoni; assembly: GCF_023375885.2. NCBI lineage: Eukaryota > Metazoa > Arthropoda > Arachnida > Ixodida > Ixodidae > Dermacentor > Dermacentor andersoni. The sequence goes on along the minus strand of NC_092814.1, from coordinate 314,878,269 downwards.
TGTGAAGACCGCATGCTACGCCTTGAAAGTGTTATGGACCTCGCAAAAACGTGAGGAAATGAAATGATTTATTCAATGGCTTGACTACTAGTATCACGCTCCCATGGTCACACCGTAAGAGCTGTCTACAAAAATCACCACACAGAACTCTGGCGCTAGTGCCTACGGGAGTGGCAAGTTCGGCGGTTCAACCAGCATGGAGAATGACGGGCAGTACGCGGTTTCGCCTGAACTTGTCTTTCTGGCTTCAAACGACTTCGGGACTTTTCAACTTGATAATTTTCGACAACATACTTCGTTGCAAATAAAATAATTCGTAATGATTACGCAGGGACTAACTGCCATGCTCAGTTTATGAAGCTGCGAGCGTTTGGAAACTCTTACGGGGGTTCAGACAGACGCCAACTCACGCGCCACAGACGCACTCTCTCGCGAGAGGGAGGAGGGGGAGAGGGCGCGCACGCGAAGACTGCAGCAGTCGCCGCCGGGCGCCGCCACCTGACGGTCGTCGCTCGCCTGTCCACAGATGTGAAGCCAAGCCAACTCGCGGCGGTGGCGGCCAGTTGCGGCGTAGGCACGATCGCACAACGGCAGCAGTAGTACACGTGGCCGTTGCATTCTGCTACATACTACTGTTGCCTCGCTACTTGTAAGCCAAACAATCGCACAGACTGCTTACATTGAAGATTGCGTTCACTGCCAACCCATTCACCCTACATATTGGCACGCGCGCATCATGTTGCCGACACATGGAGCCCAATTATGTTTTTTTTTTTACCCAATGTACCTAGACACCCGATGTAAAAACAAAACAATCTAAATCGCGTTTGTGGCGTTACGTGATACAAACGTGTGGCAAACGTGGTGGTACTGATAAAAAATTTAAAAAAAGGCGGAAGGGGGGGGGGGGGAAAGGGATCAAAGACCGCCAGTTACCGGCGCCCCTACATGCTCGAAGCACTTCTCAAAAGACCGATATTGCTCCTTGAAGTGAAAGAAAAGGTAAATTTCAAATACCACACAAGGCGAAGTAAAATTTGGCGCTTTGAAAGATGCTGGACAATACAATGAACAACCGCGGCGGGTATCACAGAAATGACAACAATCCACAAAAGCTACTTTAAAGCAGCGAAACAATCTTCCGCCTCTTTTATTTTGCTCTTCAAAGCCTACTTTATGGGCAAGACCATACTGTCTACAAAAATACAAAACATGGTCGCTCGCTGCCTGCACATCATCACTTCGAAGGCACACATTTTTAAATAAATTGCTAAGTCGTTTAAGCATCAACATTAAGACGCTACCTGCCCACTCAAATAGTAGCTCAAAAAAGCTCAGAAGAGCTGCCCTGAGAGAAAAAAAAAAACGAGTTCAAGAAAAGCTCAAATAAAAAACGTGAAGATAAATACAGACAGAACGACACGAATGATACCGCAGCAGCACTGAACCCGAACGATTTTATTCACAACCAGTAGCAGTAACAAAGCTCCCAAATAGCAACGCACCTCGACACTGAACCGCCGAACTCGGAAGCGTGGAAGTTTCGTCGAAAGCACAGCGCCAATAACTCGAAAATGCGATATGTTGAGATACGCAAGAAACACGCTAACCACATTAAACAACATAAAACGTGCCCAATTACTCAAACGTTCATGGTGCTATGTCATACAGGGAAGCGACAAGCACCCACTTAAGGCTTAAGTCTAGCCTTCATGCAACTGTTTCGATCGTATGCAAGAAACAAACGCGCTCGAATAGAGCCGCAATCAACTATGCGACGAATGGAGTGATCCTGAAGCACAAGTCTCAACAGCTGCAAGTGTGACCCAGTGATTTTCCAACGCACGTTGGTGACGTCAGCAACTACGGCACCATCACGCGAATGCTCCAAAGACCATGTGGACAAGCGCTGTTTTTCGAATAGAACTTCTTAGACAGCTGTGGCGTCGAAAACGCGAGAAGAAACAGACTACAACGCAAGAGTTTCCCACCGCAGAACGCACAAGGCCTGGGAGGTTGCACGGAAAGTAAGGAAGGCTAACGTAGGGAGTAATATCCACTGGGCCCAATACCGGGCACGGAACAGCGAACCTTTGGACCGCGAGTCTTTACAGGTAGCGACCACGGAGGACCCGGGGTACGACGAGCACCCCGGCGCACGCGTTGCACCGCGTCGGGACGGCAAACTCGCGGCGGCTGCACGCGTCGGCGACTACGTGGAGAGAAGCGAACCGGGCGGGCGGGAGTGGGGGAGGCACGTGGGGGAGGAAAAAAAACGCAGCCGGCCGAAACGCGCGCTCGCCATTGGCCGACCGCAAAACGAAGTAGGCGGGGTCCACCTCCGTCGACCACGCCCATTTGGTCGGCGAGAGGGTTACCACGTCACGGCAGGGTAAAACAAAACCCAAGTGTGCAAGTAAGGGAGTGGGGGGGGGGGAAGGAAGCAACCGAAACGACGGCAGGCAGGCAGCGCCAGCAGCCACTGACGACAACGCTACAGACGTCGCCGTGCCACAGCACGCAGTCGCGCCGCGGCACGCAACGACGACTTCGCTGCCCGTGTAGACTCCCTCGCCCTTTTACAGCGGGACTTCCTCACAGGACCGAACACCCACGGCGCTACGCCGGACATGCGATGCGCTAACCAGCCGACCTCTGGGTATCGAGCTTTGCGGCATTCCGACATTTTTTCATTTTTTTTTTTTCAAAGCGACAGGGCACAAGAGCGCGAGAGTCGAGTGCTGACAGCGCCAAGGCTGAGAGAAGTGGACGTTGCGTTTGTGCTTTACTCGAGGTTAGCTTTTGTACGCTGTAGGGTGAATAAAGTGCGTATAGTCACTACACCGACACAGACCTAAATTACGCATAACACACATCAAACAACAGTGGGGTGCATTTGTGCACCGGTCATACGTGAACGACCACTGCAGCAAAGAGTGCAGGCGCACAAACCAACCAGGGGAAACGTACAGTTTTTGGCAGATGAGGACACGGTCGGCGTAAACATCAGCGTGAAGGAATGCATAAAAATTAAAATGACGGAAGCCTTCCTTTCTTATCGATTTTCATTTGAATTTAAGCAAATTGGCCTCTGGCGAGTAAAAATGGCAAGACCACTGAATGGACGGGCAGTATGCCGTTGAGATGTGGCGCCTTGGACGCTTACAAGCCTCGCAATAACAGGAGCGACGGTTGTTCCATTATTCGCTTCCGGAATATAAAAAAGAACAAGAAATTAAATAAAAACGACCAAAGCGGAGGCTAGACGAACACCCCGCGCTAGATCAATCAATGCCTGTCACGTTAAGCGCCTCTCACCATGCATCCACGAAGGGAAATAGCACACTGACATAACGACGCTGCTCCATTCCACTATGCACAAGGCGACGGGCAGAACGAATCATCGAAACCCGTTGCTCAACGTGACCTAAAGCAGCGCGTAGGACTCTGAGCGTGACGGATTCAGGACCGTACGCCGCGCCTGCTCATTTCGGCAGCGTTTCGAGAGTTACTGCGGCGTGTGGTATAAAAGAACCTCTCCTTCAGCAGTAGGTCATTCAAAGCGAGCAGCAGCGCTGGAGACGGGCGGTACCACGGAAAGGGTTCACTCGCTGCACCGAGATAGCCTGGAACGGCGTCCAAGAAGCCCAGGGTCTCATATTCACGAAAAAAAATCCTTACGCTGGAGTTCTTAATATCTTATTCCAGCCAACCCTGACGCTGGAAATATTCGCGAGGGCGGCCACGCAACGGTAAATAACGCTCACCCACGAGAAGCTTCGTGCAATCGGCCTCAGGTTCGCTCTTTTTTTTTTTTCGCGAAGTTCCCACCGGTGGCACTTTTGTTGCCGGCTAACACGCAGCCCAAGTGAAGTGCACAATGCGGCGGCGACCTTCAGCTGTCGCGAAATTAGCGCTTTTCGACAGCAGCCGCCGGTTCGGGTGGAACTTCACACTCGCGCGCCGCTAGGGAGTCTTGGGTAGGCTAACGAGTTTCCGGCACGGTTGATGTGCGCAGTCGAGTTACTGGCAACTTGGAAAACAGCACATATGTGAGACGGAATGGCTTAACTCTACGAAATGTTCCCGAGGCAGCATACCGACAAAGGCAGTGTCACCCATAGCGCGACAGACCCGTGTTAGGTGGCACATGCAGTGCTGCAGCTCAACGAGTCGGAATCGAAAGAACCGGCGAAGGGCTTTGTGCTCGAACACTTGGCCCTGTCTTGGCGCGACACCACACAAGTATGGGCAGCCACCACGAGACAGAGCGCAAAAAGCCCGACACGCACCTTCAACACAAGCGACCGTTGCCAAGCTACCGGCTAACCCTACGAAACAGTTAACCGCTATGCGACCAACTAACCGGCCTTCCGAATTAAACAGCAGCAGCGCGCTCATTCCCTTGTCTTCGCTTCGCGTCTGGCTGATATTACCAGCTCTAATAATAGGCGCAGAAGGGCTGACGCGGTTTGACATACCAGAGACACTACGGGCTACGAGGGACGCCGCAACGGTACAAGGTTCCAACGTTTTACCAGCTCGAGTGCAGTGACGCGCACTGGGACATCACTGCCTAGCCGTCTTTGCTATCCGCCCCCATGGAAGTATCACCGGGATTCGTGTGTATACGATCTACATTACAAGATGCTTTTTTTTTTTTCTTTTACACCCGCAGTCTATCGACATTGCCATCTGGAAAAAAGGCTCGTCTTATAGCGGCATCTCGAAAGACGCGAACAAGCCTTGGAGACTATGTACCTACTGTATATTAGGCCGTCACAGCGCGCGTACAGTTGGCAAACTCACGTAATAACGTTCTGAGGGACATTTCAAAGCGTGAGGTGGAGGGGGTGGGGGGGGGGGGGGGGGGGGAGAGACGTCGCTATTACGGTTAAACGGGCGTTGCGAGCCGAACGCGGATTCCCGGTTCGGCTCGCCAACTCCGTGCGATCTGGGGGAGGGCGAAATCACGGGCCGGCAACGCCACAAGCATGGCCGGCCGAGACCGCGTGCGCGAACAGCCGCCTTGCCAACGTGGCCCGCCGCAGAGGATGGCACAGCAGGGGCAGCAAGGCGCGCGCGCCTCGCAGCAGCAGGCTCGTGCAACCGGGTCGAACAATAAAAAGCGTGCCCGTGTCGCCGCTGCTCCGGGCAGAGGCGCGCGCACGAGCGGCCGCCACGGAGGCAGGCCGCGCGAGGTTTGGCTCGGCTCTTCGCGCGCAGCAGCAGCAGCTGTTAGACCCCGCAGGGCGAGCACGCGCCTGCCGGCTCCCTCCCACGTTCGCAACTTTTGCATGGCGCCAGCCATGAGTGTCCATCATTGCACTCCCGCAGAAGGGGAAAACAATGGGCCTCCCCGCTTAACGTCCGTGGCCAACGCGCGCCGGCGAGCATCGCGCCATGATACGCGCTCTCCGGCGGAGAAGCGCGTGAGATACGCACGCAAGTCCGGCCATCGAGAAGGGTAACGAATTCTTATCGCGTCACTCTTATCCCGTAGATTTCAACGGTGAACTAACGCGTTTATACGTCTCCCTTCCCGTAACAAATTTTAATCCATCATCGAAAAAAAAATTGGGAAAGGGGAGTGGGGTAGGAAGTGTTGTAGGAGGTAATTCCACCGCTTCCGCCACATAACTACTGGGGACGAAACCCAAAATCCCTCACTGTTCCCATATTTAAGACAGACACAAAGGTGGAGACACGCGGTATTCATTCATGCTTCTGCCTACATAGGACGCGGCGGAGACGCGCTCTTTGATTGATTATCGCCATCATCAATTGCGGCCTGACAAGAGAAGCGACCGGGGCGCGTCCATGGGAGGAGAGTACACGAAAAGAAGAGGGCGAACGGAGAACATCGCGTGCCTCCAGCCCGCTTCCGACATCGCCCTCTCACTGCAGATGCACTATCAGTCCAGCTCCGCATCAGGTGCTTGACATTCCCTCTCTTACATGACGTATCCCTAGTACGCAAAAGTTACGGAACGCCAAAAAGCTTACACGCCGCCAGCTATACAAAACGGGCAAGCCACGTGCTTTCGTGACGTTTGTCGGCACGCAGTGGATCTTCAAGGGAGAGGTGCCGATTTCACCGGTATGTTCAGTAAACACATCGTAGGGAGACGACTCGCAGACGCTACAAGTGCACGCAAAAGGCCATGTCGTGGTCACCGAACGGACACAACGCTTACAGACGACGTGGTAAAGACCACTTCACGAGCCGATGGTAGGGTACATTAATATTAGAAACGGAACTAATCCCCAGATGCTTCAACGTGAACAACATGGACCAGCGTTGCCAAGTCTGAATTCCATCCGCCACGCAGGGCTTCCTTTACTTCAATCGCAGCAGGTACAGATGTCTATTACGGACAGGCTGTTGCTGTTCTGCTTCGTGGTGTTCCAACAGCAGCGAGCGCACTGGGCTTCCATAGTTCCGGCAGCAACAGTAGCAAAAAAGAGGGAGGCAGAGAGAGAATGCTCCCAGTGTTAGAATCAAACAATTAGAGGTGAACCTGATGCTCAAGTAGAACGGCGAAAGAAGGCTTTCCAGCGGCAGGAAGGGAAGACGCAGTTTCAAGTAATCGTGCCGCATAACTAGCTCATTAATTAACCCAGTTAAGGACCGAAGAGTGCGACCACGCTTAGGAACAGAATGGTACAGGACAAAAGAAACTATACGAACGACAGCATATAAGAATTAAGCGGCACTTCTTGAAATGACAAATGCGTACAAATTATCGGCGGCACTACAGAATGAACCTACCTTTGTCAGAAAAAAAAGAAACGTGGAGGGAATCCTGAACAAGTTAGCGCGTACGTCGCAATAATCTATGCACGTTACGGGTGCTGAACAACGTTTACGGCCGATAATGCGCTCTTACAGAGCGCGTTAAAGGTCACTGTTAGCGCGAAAAGGGAGCAAACTTAAGTAACCCGTCGAGAACGAATAAACCATCGGCGAAACACAGATACGATGGCCCTAGAAATTCCCAGCAATGCCACAATGCCGCTATGTTTGTTCTCACCTTTTCGCACCCTGAGCGTGCGATTCCTCCCGCCCATGCAAATTGGTTGCGCGAACGACGAGCACCAGTTCGTTCACCGGCGGCAACGTAGCAGGCTAGTCGAGCCCCCCGCTCAAACGCAGATACGCTAAAATTAGGAGAAAGCGTCGAACGGGCACGCGTGCTTGTACTATTCCGCGTGTACACAATAATGTGCACATGTAGTACTTGCTCAACTCCTTCGTGACAGTGGTTAAGCACATACAGAGTAGCAGAAAAAAAAAACATACCCTGAAACACTGCCACAAAGAATGGATCACCAACTAGCCCACCGGAAAACATTAAGTATGACTGAACTATGACGCGACGGGAAACACTGCGTTCGGCCTGTATTGTATTTACACACGTGGCTTCTGCGACATTTTGTTTTCTTTTTCGCGCTGTTAGCCCACCAACACACAATAAAAAGATTGTTAGCAAGTAACATTAAAAATTAAATTCTGGGGCTTTAACGAGCCAAAATAACGACCTGATAATGGGGCACGTCGCAGTGGTGAACTCCGGATTATTTTTGACCCCATGGGGTGCTTTAAGGTGCAACCAATGCACGGTAACACGGGCGTTTTTGCATTTCGGCATTTCGTCTCCATCGAAATGCTGCCGCCGAGGCCGGGATTCGACCCAGCGACCTCGCGCTTAGCAGGGGTAACGCCAAAGCCACTAGGCAACCGCGGCGGGTTTGCTAGCAGATACTCACTGATGCATGCCGAGAACGAAAAGCGGGGCACGGTTTAAGTAATCAAAGGAAACTTGTCAGCTATACGTTCAGAAGACTTCGACTGGGGCCAGTTCGTATGGCACGACTGTACGGTGCAATGTTGCGCTGCAAAGGTACCACACAAACACACGGACAGCCGAAGAGAACAAACGAAGACGGAGCCTGCGTTAGATCCGTGTTTGTTTCTTGTTGGTTAGGGACAGTACGTGTCCGTGTGCGCCAGAATGGCAACCCAACATTGCACCACCGAGTCTGCTATAGCCGCGCAACGTTAAAGAAATGGTGCTTGTCGTGAACGATGACCGTCTTCGCACGCGCCGTGGCATTGACAAGTTGAGATATGTCTTCTTAATTATGGGGTTTTACGTGCCAAAACCACTTTGATTATGAGGCACGCCGTAGTGGAGGACTCCGGAAATTTCGACCACCTGGGGTTCTTTAACGTGCACCTAAATCTAAGTACACGGGTGTTTTTCGCATTTCGCCCCCATCGAAATGCGGCCGCCGTGGCCGGGATTCGATCCCGCGACCTCGTGCTCAGCAGCCTAACACCGAGATATGTCTTCTGATGTGCCCAAATACTTCGCGCCGCAATGATTAGGCCGTGTATGTGCCATTTAAAATGTATTCCACGGCAAAATCGATCTATATAACGGATTCACTACGAACCAAACGTTCCCAAACGTCCCAACATATGAGGAGTCCAATATTTGCGTTGGTGCATTGACTCCCGACGGCGCTGCCTAGATTTCGTTCAGGATGAATGGTTTGTAGATACGAACCATGGGTCCTAAAGAACGAAAGCAGGCCTGCGCAGATGGAAGGTAAAACTGACGAGCTTGGTGGCATCCGCCACCACCCCATTTCAAAGGGGGCGCTCATAATACCCACCATAATAACCACTCCTATAGGGCTTTATCTAGTACACACGCAGAAATACCCGAGCAAGCGTATAGGAGACGACGACCGCTGCGGTAGCTCAGTGGTACAGCATCGCACTCGTAATGCAGGAGGTGTGGGTTCGGCTCCCGCCTGTGGCAAGTTGTCTAGTCGTCCGCGGTCATTCCCACTTTCCGTAATGAGTTCTGCCTTTCAATTCAGGTACCTTAATTTCCCCTATGTTTTTCTGGCTTCATTGATGTCTTCCTATGGTTGTAACTCGGCAAAGAAATCGAGCCTCGGCGGTCCCCATGCGCCGTCACAGATCGAAAGCACTTCATCGACAGACAGCAAACTTCAGGCAGTGCAATGACACCTTCGTCACCGTTGTCTTTTTTCACTCTCTGCTGAAGGTCGAATCGAAGTCCCAAGATCCCACCACATCAAAAGGGAGAATAAAATCGTTACATTATCCCGATCCAGAGCACACAACAGGGCACTTTGCGAGATCACGACCGAGAAACGCTGTTTGTACCGAAACATCGCGTTTGCCGACCGACCGCTGCGTGTTGTGGCGCAACTGGAACAGCTCAGTACGATAAGAAAGGGCTTGTGGTGAGGATAAGCGGAAGTGTGTGTGTTTCGGAGGGGGGGGGGGGGTGAAAGCGGTGCACTGGAATCAATAGTACTCGTGCGCCCGCGATTGCGCAGCATCGGGGTAAAAACCACGACGCCACAGGGCGTCCAAGCCCCATGCCCAGTCGCGGCCGGCGCCGCGCGCGTGCAGCGCTCGCTACGAGGAGGTCACCTCGGACGCGACACAGCGCTCGAGCCCGCATAGCGTCGCACGGCTGCGCTACGCAGCGACAACAACGGCAGCAGCCGGTAAACGCAGGCAGGCAAGCAGCGGTGCGAGCAGAAGAAGAAAAAAAAAGAGACAGCGGCGCTGTCACCCAGAGCCACATGTGCCCGTGAGCGATGGGCAGCCGCGGCCGCTGCCGCGCAACACTTTGTTTTTCCCAGAATCACACGTGCAGGCGCCGCAGCACACACGAAGGCGCACGCTGCTGCACCGGCAGGCACACAATGACAAGGCAGCAGGAACGGCAAGAAAGGGCGCTTAAAGATCAAACCTGCACGGGGACGGCGGCGAAAGAACACCGGGGGGATCAACGGGGGATCATCGAGGTGCGTCGCGAGATAACGTCGTCCAAGGAGGACCGCATGGAAACGCTTCTCCTAAGCCCCCGCGGGCGAACTTCAGGAAGGGGGCAAGAAAGAGAGAAAAAGTAAAAAGGAAGACATAAAACGTGCGAAACTGAAACGAGCCGCTGTTTGCTTTGTTTCGCTCCAAAGTCGTCGTTTTCTCTGCAGATGGATAATGCACGACACCCGGAGCATGACTGACTTAGTGAGGCACTGTATGCTGACGCGTACGCCGCGCAATCACCGTATACGTTCCAGAAGTAATTAACGAGCGCAGAAGCGAACGCACAATCGAGGCAGGCGGAGAACGGTCCACCTGTGACCACTTTCCACGATTTTTTTTTTTTTTTTTGCTTTCGATTTTTCTTCGTTAAAACTTGCGTGCGGTCGAAAACTCCGCAATTTTATTTTTCGGCTGTTCAACGGGCAATGTCCTTGGCGTTTTCCTGAATCTTAGACGCTGTTTCTTCTTAAGGATGTCCTCGCATTGTAGTATCGTTTCGCAGCAACAAACAAGCGCCAATTAGCCAAAAAAGAAAGGCGGGAGAACAAGTCCCGGCGCACAGAACGAGACAGGACAAAAGGTGTTGACGAAAAAGCATTGTCGCTGTCGAGCCGGCGCCCGGCGACCATTTATACCGCATGGTGCCGTCCTCCGTGTTCCGCGGGACGTAAAGCACCGACCACTAAGCGGTAACGATAGGGGTGGACACGGGGAATACCGCGAGCGAAGCAGGGACCAGCTCAGAGTGGGCGCAGGACCGTCATCGCGTGGGCCGGAAACTTCATCGTGCGGCAAATAATAGTATTAATAATCTCCGCTACTAAGGATTTCGCACTACGGCCTCGACGTCGAGTGACATCTCCACCCACATCCCCGAGAAAGAAAAGAAAAATGACCTGTGAATTTGGCCCCGGCAGAACAGCTAGGCTCGATTTTAGTCAAACAACCATTAGACTATATCTCGACGCATCCAAGCCAAGGGGACGGAGCAAGGGAAAAACTAGCAGAGAGAGGAAGTGATAAACGAAAAGCAGGGAGGTTAACCGGGACTGAGCCCGATTGGCTACTCTGCACTGGGGGTAGGGGAACGGGAAATATCAAGAGAAGAAAGAAAACTAGCAGAAGTTCGCACAGCGTTACGCGGATACCGCAGCCCCTACACAAACCTTAGCCGCAATGCATACAGGCACTGCAGCAGGAAGGCGCCGAGCAACGCCACGACTTGTAATGTGTGGCATCGCGGCCGGGGGACCATGATGAGAAAGACATGCTCGCGCTGTGTGTCTCGTATAGCCAAAGCCACGCAACACACACGGACGCCTGGAGGAACAAGACTCCTGCGGGCAGCGGGCGGGGAGGTCGCCCAAGGCGTCTGGCAAGTTCCCTCCCTTTCCCCCTCCTCCTGGGAGGACAGCCAGGCGCCCAAACGAACCCGAGCGCCCGGCCGAACCGAGGTGTCCGATTTCACCCCGAAAGAGAGCCTCGCACTCTCTTCTTATCTTTCGTCCTTTCCTTGCGCGCATGGAGATCCCCGGACGAAGGAACATTCCGAAGACGGCGCAGATGACGACTTTCACCCCTCAGGGTCAAGCCGAAAGGGAAGCAAGCCAGGGCGACAACTCCTGCACGAAGAGCGCCACACAAAGCAGACCGGGGCGGCGAACATTACAGCACCTTCGACGGGAACCGCAAAGGCGACTCTGCTGTGCAGCCTCTCTGGCCTCGCCCAGGAGCGCCAGAACACCCACGCTGGTGCAAAATGGTGTGGTCGACTTTGACTGTGGCCAACGCAGTGGTTCTGTCGAGAACCTTCCACACATTTGGTGGATGAGCGTCCCACAGTGACAGACCACACACGCAGGCTAAGCGGATAACTTAGGCAGGCTGGGGCTGCTAGCTAGTTGAAATATAGGTCTCAGCTGATGCCTCGGTTATGGAAGGCCAAGTGGAGCTGATAAGTCGATCAGGTTAGCCACTGAACAGTGCAATCCAATCCAATGGCTTGTGGATCCAATTATTGCGTTTGTGCGTTTCAGAGACCGAATACGTAGAGATACATCTGACATATATCGGACACCAGTGGCATGTGTTCCTAGCTCGCGCTAGGAACACACGAAACTTTAGTAGTCACGCGAAAAACTCCCGACGCCATGGGCTAAACTGCGAGGACAATAACAACACGCCCCGGAGTTTCTTTTAGAGAAGCAAACGCATCTTAAAGCCACGTGCACACACACAGATTGCTGACCATGCAGCACAACAGTGGTTCAGAGCTATGGACGCCAACAGAGCGCCGACGACAAGCAGGGAGGAGTCCCGTATGACGCCGAGAGGGGGGTGCGCGCACGCGACAGCGGCCACGGCACGCTCCGACACCCGCACGGCGTCGAAACAGACGCCACATCATGATGTGCGCGCGCAGGGGGAGAGGGGGGCATCAACGAGCCAGCCTTGTATACACACCGAGCCCCGCTACGAGCATCGGACGATGAGAGTCTACACAGCTGCCAACGTCACACACACACGGCGCCCATTGTACACAGAGCCGAATGGTGTCCGCAGTTGGACCCCCTCCCCATCACATGTCGCAACGCAAATCGAGAGTGGGCTTCGTCGTCATACGCGCTGCCTGGGTTCGCCAAGTTCGGGAAATTCTTCCTTCCTCCGACGGTTTATTAATGCGCAGGTCACAAATATCGCCATGCGTTGGCGTTATCCGACGCCGGCAGGTTAGGTCAGGCTTTGGAGCAGGTCATTAATACCTGCTCCAAAGAGTCGCATCTCACTGTTCGAGACTCGATGTTGCGCACAGTTGTCACGTTTCCACTATTTTCTTTTTTTTTTCTTCTAACGTTTTGTGCCTGTCCATCCTTAGTAAGCCCCGGAGAAATAGTAATTCGCAATAAACCGCAGTGTCTGAGCGCTTCGCACCATAGTAACACCGCGACAGCCCTACATTGTACAACTCGCCGCTTCCATTTTTATTTTATTTTCTTCCGTTACTCATTCACTGTTCAAGCATGATCGGGGGGAATCGACCTGTGCGCGAGAGTTTGAGTCCCAGACAAAAATGAAAGTGCGTTTTCGTGACGCCGCGGAGCGTGCAATCGCGGCGCGCGTGAAAGCCGGGTACGAATGCGCTACGTGTGTGCGCAGGCGCTCGAGAGCCGCGCTGCTGTTCAAAGGAGCCGGCCCTAGACGTGAGTGCGTGCCATCAAAGGCGAATCAATTAGGGGCGGCGGCCGCCCTCGGACCGATCTCGTCCAGATCCCTATCGGTTAATGAAGCCATTAGGCCGAGCACCCGCCCGCCCCGTGTGCACATCACGGCAGGATTGTGGCTGCGAGCACGCTCTCTGCAGACCGAACAGCCGAGCGCAGGTGTAATGCACTTCGCCAGGCCGCACAAGCTCCGGGGTAGTAGTAGAAGACTGCACGAGGGTTTATACTCTGCAGTCGCCGGCTGCCACAAGCCCATCGGGTTCGGGAGAACGGGCACCGCTTCGCTTTGACCAAATCTATACGCGAGGCATTCGGGCTCAAGACCGATCGCGACAACAGGCCGATGGAACAGGAAGCCGGCTGAACATCCCGGGTGCGGATGACAGGAGTCACGTGGGCGGCGAGGAACCATCTTGTCTACACGAGCGCCAAGACCGCGGGAGGCACGCAGCCGCTGTGGCTCCCACCAACAAAGTGGCTCGCACTGCAGCAGCATCGGATGCGAGCTTGTTTCCATGGCGGCGCCTTTCCAGGCCGGCGTGCATGAAGAACGAGGGGAGCCTTCTGGCCAGGGGTTGTACTCGAACAATGGCCATTTTCGCCCTCCCAGCCGAGCCCGCGAGGCAGGCGAGACCCGCGAGGGGCCCGGCAACAAAGGCGTCCCAAACTAGGCCTATCCGGCCCGGCGCCCCCAACACACGCAGCAGGGGTCCCCAGCGGCACTACGGGGTGTACCGCAGGCCGCGGCAAGCCCTACGACGACGACGACGCGCCATGAGGGGAGCCAGACTCGGGCCGTTTTCCAAGCGCGCTCTCGGCGTGCCACAACGCTCCTTGGCCGACTCAGCCGTGGATGCAACACAGGCCGTCTAACCGGCAAAAACACGTCAGGCAAAGGTGTGGGACGAAGCCGCGTTCTAAAGCTAAGAACGCAGCCTGCGTACATGACTTTGGACTATCACATGTTATTGCCTTGCCCTGCAAGAACATCGGCGTTGTTCCAGCAAAGCTCAGGAATTCGTTAACTGTAGACTGAACGGCACATAGAGCTAACAACCATCGAAGAAAACGACGGACGAGGCACAAACGGCCGCTTGCACCACACGCGCCGTGACCCACAGAACCTGGGCAAGGGGCCCCGACCCTCTTGGTACACAATAGAAAGCAGTACGTGCTACACGAGGACGAACACAAATCTTATTTCGCTTTCTCTCAATGGAAGTCGCGCGGAATTCGAGACTTGTGTATTTTACGGCGAGTTCATACCTGCAATACGCCGAAAAACGATGCACTGTTTGTTTTTCCCACGCCTTAAAATACGTCCGTCACCTCAAGTGCGTATCGCGCTATTAACGCCGGCGTCATCACCCGGACATCTGCAGTCGGCCCGTACAATCTTGCCTCGTAAAATGCCAGCGCGCATACTGCCCAAACCTGGATGTGAATTCTTGACCACTGAGGGAGGAGTAATCGACCGAATTTTACGTCTTGAAGCAGTGTGCTGTTGCATATGCTGGATGTAGCATTTTGCCGACCGTATGGATTTGAACACACATGTAGGGTGTTGTCCAGCCGTTCTGATGATACCATGAGAATGCCTCCTATTTATGCAGTCCAAGACACGTTTTTTCGTGGCACTAGCACACCTTGTGCCTCTTCACAACTCGACAAGCGTCGCAATTGTTTCTAGCTTTCCTCCTCTTTCTCTCGTTCGTCACTTCGTCGTTCGGCGTTTATGGGCTGCACGCGCTTGAGTAGTAAAGGGTAACTAGAAGCGCGTACGAGTGTAGAAAATAAAACGAAAAGGTCCAACTGGCCCGAAACGGAATACCTATACAGTATTGCGGTGATGCCCGATTGCACTATGTATTAGCAACGGTAAACTGGGTAAAGACGAACGCTTACGACGAAAACGTCTGAAGCTGCATTCTAATCATGTGTAGCCAAAGTATCAAGATCCTTGAATGTGCCTCTGTTTGCCTTAACATTACACACCGTTTCTAAATATAGACGCTGGCCTAAAACATACGAAATTTAGTTGCCCAAGAGGAACCGTAACTTCGCAGCGCAAATAAATCGTAACACAGATGCACATCTTCGCATGAGCTCTGCTAAATGCGCTACTAGAAGCGTATTTCTACGCCTTTTGGCGGGCAATATTAAACGCTCTAACCTACTTACTCAGCCGCTTCTGCTGCAGACATGCCTAAACTCCTCAGATGCGATTGGGCTGGAATATAAAGTTTCGCACTAGTCTAGCTAAAATAGGCTTCTACGCGAAGACAAACGTATGAGCTCCAGACGCACACGCACGAGGGTTCTTTCAACTTCTCGCAGCAAGTTCTCAAATAATAATGATGTATAAAATGTTAGCTACAATGTACCGTAGTGAAGGGCTCTAGATTGATTTCGATCACAAAGGGTTTTTATGGGCACATAAATCTAAGCGCACGACCTTTGGACAACTGAGGTACAGCAGTACTCGCATATCCGTCGAGCTTTCGGCAACAACTTTTTTTTTTAACCTTACGCATCCTGTCTGATAGAAATGTAAAGTCGCTGGACCACGAATGGCTGATGACTTCATCAGCTAATGCCTAAACATCCCAGGCCAGTTGCGCTACATCCAACGACAGAGGAAATACTACGAAATTATTAAAAAGAAAAGAAAAATAAGTCTCTTCTGCCTTACACCATCCGAATACAGCGGGAGTTTCGCGCCCAAACAGTGCACAAGCAGAACGCCTGCCTGTCGCTGCAAGGCAAACCAACGGGATACAATGTGTGCGCGTTTTCCCAGTGCGCGCCGGAAACCGAGACGGCGCCCTAACTGAGAACCTGCCACAGGCAATGCCTCAAAAACCGGCGCGCTTCTTCTTCGGCGTCACGGCTGACAAACCACCCAGAACGACAACACGGGCAGGCGGTGAAAGCCGCGCAAACACAAACGCGTACATGGAAATAATAATAACAATAAAAAAAAAAATAACAGATGACAGGCGCGTTGCGCCACGCACCATTCATCAAGGACGCGTCGACCGCGCGAAAGCCACCGAGGAGGAATCGATGCCTCGCCGGCTCCACCTTTGTCGAAAAGAAGGGGGGGCATCAAGAAGAAAGTATCACCCGACACGACTCACGTCGCCTCGGACGTCGTGATTCAGCTCTTCACTTCATTCATGCTCCGGGCACTGCAATATACGCGCTTTATGAGCCGACAGCGATTCTGTCACGCCGCAGGTACACTTCGGCACGTAGGTGAAAAGCGAAGAAAGTCGATCTGAACTAATACTCTGCTTGAAAACGACGCGCCACTGCAGTGAAGGGGTGCTCCGGCTCGAGACTTAGAACACAGCCGACTATGCTACTGACGGGACACGAGGTGTATGGTCACGAGCATCATTTTTGCATCATCACGCATCTGAGTGGCGCTCACACGACCTATGGGCTTCCGCTAATGTTCCACAATATTTTGAAGCGACACGTAGAGCGCGACTGCTTTCCCACGTTCGCAAGTTTGCGAGCGATTCGCGCGGTTAATTCACGGACACGAATTTTTTGAGGTAGCGGCGCATTCGGCGACCGGTTAAAGCAGCGACATCGCATCGCAAGTACTCACGCTAAAATACACGCTCTAGATTCACTCTGGTCCGGCAAGTTTCACGTTACTACTTATGACACCGGTACCAACACCGCGTTGAGCCGAGAGTGGCAACAGCCTTCGACTGACATCGGAGAAGAGCGTCCGAGAAGTCCCGACTTAGCGCCTACCGAGAGCTTTCCGCAAACAAAATAAAGCCCTTAGCGCCAATTCGTATTCGCTATCGCATAGCCTCCGCGACTAGAGTCACCGGAGAAACGTAACGTTTCCGGTGATTCTAGCCTGGAGGCGGGCTCGCGCAGTATGCAAAATACACAGACTGATGCAGGTCGTCGGAGCTGCAGGCTTTCTCCGATCGCTCGAGGAGATTTTTCGATTCGGGTTGGGCTGAACGACGTCTTTAATAAACCGCCTCTAATGTGCCACCCTTTGCCAGTGGTGGGCACGTGCGGCGACGGGTGAGGACTAGAGAAACGGAAGCACAATTTTGGTGGCCAGTTCTGGCGAGGCACACGAAAGAGGAGGTGGACGAACGTAGCACAAGCGACGGCGCTCTTCGCGTTTCTCATGTTCACAGAAACACCCGTGACGACGTCGTGAGGGCCATTACGACCAGAGCAAATTCAGCCTCGGCCAACGCGCTCCCCGCTGCAGTGTCGAGAAGCTGTCTGGGACGGGGCCCGGGCCTCCTTCGTATGCGCAGAATTTCTGGGAGCATAAGAAAAGGACAGAATTTAGGTGACGCCCGCGTCCGAAGAACATTGCCGCGACACCACCCAACCTCCGTGGCATGTCGTACAACTTGAGCTGCTCACAGTTTAAAGCGTAAAAGGGTTAGCCCTCTAGCAGACCCCCGCGCGAGAACCCGCGAACAAGCGTGCGGGCGGTACGATCTTGCTTCCGGTGTACGTGTTTTGCTGAATCAACATTTTTGTTGTTCCTTGCTCCCGGAACAGCTGATGTGCGCCAGTGACTACGTATATCTGCTAGCTTTCGCGAAAGAGAGAGAACGCGCGTGAGGCTAATGTACCCCACTTCTGGCCTTTGCGAGTCATTTATCTACTAGGATTAATTAATACAAAGGAAATAAATACACATCCAAGAACCGTGGCCCTACTGATGCGGTATTAAGGCGGATCTTTAGCAGCTTCGGTGCCTTACGTAGACAGGACCAATACACGATTTGCATAACAACATTTAGCAGTTAATCCTAACTTCCTCGCGCAACGCCAGCAACTGTATATTGGCGCATAACAGCCTGACGTTCTTGCATCGTGCTGTGAAGAGGAAAGCGCGATCAGCAACGCCACTTTTACTCCCTTAAAAAATAATACGTTTATTCTCTCTCGAACTTCGCAAACGCTAAGACAACTGCCACGGAAGCAGCAATGGATAGAGGTCGTACCATTGCTAATCCCGATGGTCATCGTATCGGCTGCTGACAATGCAAGCCCCCTTTTAGCTTAAGATACAAGGGCTAGTGTCTGCATTAGAAGCATGGATTGCTGGGCCAGTAGGTTCATGTTTAAAGCGAAAGAAACCAGCGAAAACCAAGACGCAGGACCAGGAGACGCACACACACAAACACTCTCGCCGACGACGGCGTGTGTGCCGCCTGGTCCTCCGTCTTGGTTCTCGCTGGTTTCTTTCGCTTTATAAATGCCTGCATTGCGCGAATCCTAAGTGCGCCCAGCAATAATTCGTTTGTTTACCAACGACCGAGGGCGTAATATTAAAGCTGTGCCATACACCACGCGTTGTTGTTAGGTGGCGAAAAAGGCTGGTACTTCGTGCAAAGTTTTTGTTTATATCCATGAAAACAGCTAGGTAGCAATTAGCAATGTATATATACACCGTGAGCATTCAGCGCCGGTGCCGATACCCAAAAACCACGGAACGGGTACTTGAATGCTTTGAGAGTGCTGCCTTAGAGTGTGTCAAGGGCAACCTCATTGGTATCACACCACGTTTCACAATTTCGGACGAGCCGGCACAGATTCGCACTGTCCCCATTCAGTTTCACACAGGTTCAGTCAATAGGACAAGATGCTACACCCCCTCACCAAGCTGCCGTCTGCAACGCGGTGTACCGCGAAGCAGCGGAAACTTGGCGGCCCGCAGTCTGCGCGCGCACTACGGGCACAGCGGCCTACCTACAACGAACGAGCCTGCAAGCCAGCGACTTTGCAGGCGCTGCGCGTTCGACAGCCACGCGCGTACAACCTTTCGCCCGCTCGCGGAAACAGCCGCTAGCGACGGCGGCCTTGCTCGAAAACGAAGCCGGCACGGACGGCATGCGCGGGGGCAGCAGCAACAACGCCGCGAGCGAGTGTGTCGAAACGCGCGCCGGTGTAGTACGCATACACGCAATGCGCTTGCAATGTGCGCGTCACCTGCGGGCTGATGGTACCGGTGGTGGTAGTGAGCGTGGCGCGACTTCCACGTGCCAGGAAGTACACAGTCCAGGAAGAGAGTGGTAAAAAAAAGAGAAAAAAAAAACGTAATAGTGCGTACGAAATCCCGTGTCCCAGAGCGCGCTGTACAGATATGCCAATATCCTACGCGCGCGCACGCACATTTGCGAGCGACGCGTAAGCCGACTTGCTCCGCAAAACGCGCGCTGATGGCAAAGGATTACAGAGAGGAGCGGCATGCATGCTGTTCCGAGTGATAAGGGTACTCTAGCACGGACGCCGTTCGGAAGGTCGGAGACCGAGATAAACGCGGCATTTCGAGAAAGACGAATTCCCTGCGATGGGAAACAGCTCGTGCATTCACAACTTCTGACGACGGGTGCGGAGGGCTAGCTAAACGTGTAAATTTAAAATGCTAAAAGTTAACTTCTCGTCACCAGGGGGTTATTAAAGATACCACAAAAGCCACCCCAACATCTGACGAATAGAGTTCAGCACCCGTGCGATTTAGTTTTCGATATTTCACGCATGTTTTATACGCCAGAGTTACAAACTAGTCTCGGTGACGCGATAAAAGACCGAAACCAACGAAAGCGGACAGCAACACACGAGGAGCGGACACTGTCAGAGCTATGTTGCCGCTCCTTGTGTATTGTGCGCTGTCAGGCGTTCCAGTAGTTCCACAAAGCACACGGATCAACATGATACTATGTACCGTCACACCTTGCTTGAAATCTGAGCTCACGCCACGCTTTTCTATAGCCACCATACGATGCTACTGCTACTGAATAATGCTGGTGGTGTCAGGCGGGGCACTTTCGATCGTGATCGAGTCTGACCTGGATCGAATTTCGCTATCGTAATAGTCTCTCTTCCTGAAACAGCGCAAGGGAATCAATCGCGATAGGAAAATTCAATCCTGACCGGGATCGACAGTGCCCCGTGTGGCACCGGTATCAGACATGATCGCCGGCCAAGTCATCTCAACGGTTTCGCTCTACAATGGGCGCAACGTGTCACACGTTGCATGCATGACGAGACGTGCGATTCACTTCTTTCCACAGTTATTTTTTTTTTTTCTTTCGCTGCCCACGCACCTCAGCGGCCCTGGAGGTTGTGTTTCGTGCGCACCTTTATCTCTCTTTTTTTCTTTTGCAGTACCCGGCACGGCTACATCACGATTTGTGCGTGAAAATCTTTCGTACTCGAGGGGCTTGCATTCACCCCTGGCTATTTGAAAATGTCGACAAGCGCACAAACAGACGAGAGCTCAAATTACTCATGCGACATTGTTTCCACTGAACTCAGGCTGGTGTTGGGAAATTGCGAGCGAGCGTTAACATTGGCTCAACAAAGAGGAACTGGAGCTCGAA
Organism: Dermacentor andersoni; assembly: GCF_023375885.2. NCBI lineage: Eukaryota > Metazoa > Arthropoda > Arachnida > Ixodida > Ixodidae > Dermacentor > Dermacentor andersoni. Next base: position 314,857,780 of record NC_092814.1, on the reverse strand, counting down.
GCCATATTAACTGCAGACATACCTGAAGCTGAAACAAAATAAGGCCTTTAACCAAACGCGACGTCGCGTCATTTCTCTAAATGTGACGCTAGGTGCCTTGAACATGACTCATCGGACGGCGGGTTGTTGAATGGAAGAAAGAAAAAGCATATGTACCCTCACAGCACTGTCTAAAGGGTATTTCAAAGGTTGCAAAATGTGTCTCGTCATTTTTAATAACATGGCAACGGGAGCTGCTCGCAAGGGATCTCTTCAAGCGCGCGCTTGTGTCGCACGGCCATCAAGTGACGCCAGCGAATGCAGGTAATTTTCTCGTCGCCAGAGCAGCAAGAGAAGAAAGGGAGCCGTCTAAATTGGCCAACAGACGTCCAAGAAGAGCGTCAACATAAAAGAAAAGGCACCGATGGGAAACATCGCGACGTGCTTGTAACCCATCGCGGTGCGCTCGGTGGAGCACCTCACCGGTGGTGCGCGCAGACGTCCGCTTCGAGTTCGTAATTACGGTCCCAGAGAGAGCAGAAGAAGAAAAAAGGAAACGCAAACAAATAAGCGGCGTAATAAGGCGTCGTGGCTCTTTAGCTTAATCGACGCGAGCGCCGGAGAGGGCAGTCAGGGGAAAAGTGGGCAGACGAGCCGGCCGAGCAGACGACCGGACACGAAGCGGCCGGCGGTGAGCACTGCACCGAGAAATTGAGCCGCCGCGTAGACTTTATAACCGGCAGAAAACACCGTCACGAACTGTTCATCTGTGAGGCGGCGATCGAGGCACGGCTGCTAACCCAGAGCTGGCTCGACTGCTTTCATATTTAAACAGTCGCGGGAGGGTGTTACGAGCAGAAAGAATCTCACGAAGCAACTAGTGGCACCGGATCGCCGTGCAAATGCACGCCGCTAGTTGTTGATACGTTTCCCGCCACGAACGGAATTCACGTGCGCGCGGAACGACGCCGTGCGTGTGCGCGCGTCCCGCGAGGGGTCAGAGCACCCGAAGCCGACGCGCGGAGCTTCTCGGAGCCGGTTACTGACACAAACCGATAAGCGGTTGTCTCGGGCTGCCCGAGAGCTACAACAAGTCGGTGGCGGTTCGCCGAGGCCGCTGACAGCGCTTATCACTGTTGACAAACGCAGTGAACAGCCGGTGGAAACGCGTGCGTTTGTTGCCGCGAGCGCACGCACAGCGCTTATGGGACTCAGCGGAGGCAGACGACGCGGGCCTTGGGCGCGCGCAGGGAAGGCCGTGCTCGCTACTAGGCCTCGCCTCCCGTGCGGTAGCCTGCGGCAGTGTCTTCCGCTGTCGTCGCCGCTAACCCGAGCCGCGATCCGTCACTGATAGCGTCCAAAACAAACTCGAAAGGCGACTCTACACACCAACATGGCGGCCCCCAGGTACAGAACAAGCCTAAAAAAAAGTTTTGGGCAACTCACCTGTTTTCTCTTTGATTTCGCAGAGGACGCTGAAGAGAGCGGGCTTCATTCGGTGGCAGTTGAGCGTGTGTTTCCTGGCAAAAGAAAAGGGCAGAAAGACAGCCCGTAAGCCGGACGCAGGCTTACGCTACATCGCCGATGTCGTCGGCCGGAGAGGTACTAAGCCTTTCCGAGCCGACGATTCCGGCGTTAGGGTTAGGGGGTACGGGGGCAGTCCGACGCGGACCGCGCGCGCGGCACAACACGCGTTGCACGGATGTCCGCGCCATTGCCGGGCTGCCGCCGGCGCTCGTGGGCCAATGCCCGCGGCGTGATCACGAATTCCGTTGTTCTCCGAGCCACATAGGAGCAGGGAAAAATCGTAGACCCCGGAGGCAGGCTACGTACCTAGCTTGCGCTTCGTCCAAGCTCTGGTCGGTGATGTTCATGATCTGTTGGAGAATTTCCGAAATGTCGTGCTTCCTCGGCTCCTGGTCGGGTGCGGCCTGTTGGCCCGTCGGGTCGACACCGTGCGATTGCGGAGGCATTCCGTAACCATGCTGGGGCACGACATGGCCCGCCATGCTCACGATGGGATGTTGTGATACTGGGTGCATCATTCTTTGTTGCTCGTCCATCGCTCGGAAGCACCTTTTTCACGGGCGGCCCGGCTACAAACACCAGCGGTAGGCCTCACACGGCGTCAGCCACGGCTCCCGGAGCACCACCATCCATAAGTCCGCACTCACGCTACGCTAAACCAACTGTAATTGAGTGTTTTGATTGGAATACTTTTGACGGACAGCGAGCGGCTTCAGGGTGGGTTGAACGATAATGCCAGTCAAGCCACTTCGCCATAAAAGATGAGCGTATGCTGTGACGACAGCTACGTCATAAAAGGGAGTAACCAATGCGCGCGCGCGGCACTGGTCACGTGGGCGTCCGGGATGGGTGTCAATCACTTTCGAACCTTCCAACGAAGCTCCGCCCACTGCGTGATAAACGACAAGCGGAACTTCCGGTTTCTTCGCTTCTGCGCATGCGCCTTGCTCGTTTGAGCTCGCCACGACATGCTCGGTTTTGTTCAAAACTAAAAGCAAGCTTATTTATAACTTATAACAATATACTAAAATAACTCTATAAGAATAATTGTTTTGCAATACTTTTATAAATAAATATGTGCCGCATTTTATTTTTTTTTGCTTGTTAGCTAGACAAAATATCTGCTGCGTTGTTTATGACATGTTTTGCCGTTTATGTTAGTGAAGTTAGTTGTAGCCAGAATTTCAGTATCTTATTATAGTTTAGTTTTAATTTTTGCATATTATTTCTCCGTTCATCAGAATTTCTGCACACAACTACTGAACTGGCAGATGGCAGCACTTGTAGGCCACAGTTTTCCGAAAAGTTGGAAAGGTTTGTTTTGAGCTTCGAATATCGGGTTTCTGCGAATTTTACTACTGCCTGGTGGTTGTTGACGCCAGTGTATGGAGCCAAATACTCAGTTCTTCGCCTTCTTCTCATATAGCAAATGTAAAACGCCCCATCTGTACAGTATCGGGAAGTCGCAATGTCCGGTCTCATTTATGTGATGGACTTGTCAGAGCAGCAATATTTTAACGCAGAATATCGGCTACTACCTGTTGTCTAGATCGTGTTCGGCTACGTTTATCCGACCCGAGCGTCCCTCGTCACTGCCTGTTTGGCTTGGTCAATTACTGTTTTCGTCAAGGTACGCAAATCTCATACGTTTTTCCCGTGAGTGCCAGCGCTCTTCGCGTGATTGCCTTGGCGCTTGCTATAGTGTTTCGCGTTTCGTTTCTTGCCTCTAATGCGGCGCATAAATGTTCGCTAACGCTGTTGTCTGCAACGGCTGCGACGCGGGAGGAGTTTTCGACCCGTTTTGTCTTATTTATATTGTGAATTTCAGGTTGGATCAATATGCCGGGGGCCGACCTCGTCCACCTACGTGTGAGTACTGCAGCCTGATCTCGGTACATTGTTCCGGGCGATCGCATACGGGTTTATCTTGACAAGAGGCGTTCTGAACGAGTGCACGCTGTCTGTTTCAAGCAATCGATACGAGCGTGTGAGCAGATAGAGCGCAGTTATTGCTTTGTCCGCGTGCTTTCTTTCTTGCAGCAATGGCAAGTTCTTGTCATTTACATGGCAAAAGCTTGCCTGCTTCAGACTATTGCTAAATCTGCTGAACATGACGCTAAACGCTCCGATAGATAACCCTTCCTGACGTTATTGGCGAACGTTATAAAATATTGTGATGCAGTTTGATGAACTTGTTGCTGCACTAAGAATCCGCACGCTGTCAGCATCGTACGTATTGGGACTGACTGTTAAAGTCGCATAGCATGGTATGAGCTGTGACTACTGTGAGTATCTTGGAAGCAGGTTGTCTTTTGATGGAAAAAGGCTGACTTGTTGTGGTGGTGAAATTTTTTTTTTTCAGTACACACGGAAGCGTCTGAATACTGCAGTTATGGATTATCATAAGTCATACATTGTTTACATTTGACATCCTCACGCACACGAAAGTTCCACAGCAAGCCGAGCACATCGGGCCTCAGAGGCAGTACTTATAGTGCTTTGTGGGTTCTACTGACACATTTTGTTCCATGCTATTGCTGAGCAGGCCAGATATGTTCTCTTGTAAGTTTATTATGCAAACTTCGTTATATAACTGCCAGAACAGGTTCTAAGATTTCTGTGCACTGCACATTCTGATCTAAATTGATCCATAAGCTAACTTTGTATTTCATAAAAGTCCAACATATAAAGTCTTTAAATTGTCCCATGTTTCGGCTACTGAAGTCACTGAAATCACCTCTGAGCATTGATGCTGGTAGAAAAGTGCTTTACGTTGCCTGCCTAGTTGATATAGTAGGTGTGCAATAGCTGCATCTTTCACAGATTCCCTGCAATGAATTTGATGTGCTACCATTACACAGTTAAAAATGCAGTGTGTGCAATTCATTTTATTTGTGTTTGTTGTGTCGTGGCAAGGGCCTAATGGCTGCTCAGCCGCAACAGCGGCAAAGCACTGAATGCGAAGGCACAAGTGATGAATGGAGCACAACTGTCCTTTATTCCAATGCACAAGTTTTACATGGCCGCTGTTAGCGAGAACTGAATCGAAGCAGCCAACAGCGGTGGCGCTGGCGACCACTCAATCGCAAAGGGATGATCATGATCATCATCATCTCACCCAGCCCACCTTTTTATTTTATTATCCTTTTTTTCTTTCCATGATGTAAAACTGCACCATGCCCAAGGTAGGTTGCTCTGGCAAGTATGGAACAGGTGAACATGCAATTGTGGCTGTGGCTCGGTATTGTCGAGACGGGTTTGTTGTTTTCCTCCTGTGAGAATGACACTTTTCACATGCTAAAGGCATTTGATTTACACACTAGTAAAATGTAGACATCTTTAAAGATTGAAGTTTTGAAAATTTAAGCTGTCAACCCAAAAATTACACTGGGTGATGCCACTGTTTGGATTTTTGTTTCCCTTCGGGAGTGAAATGAAACACCCACGTTTCGTCTCCTGTAACAATTTCGATTTCAATTTTATTTTCCCATCTTACAATATAGATGGAGGGGTTGGAGTCCAACAATCCCCACTTATCTTCTTGACACTTTTAAAGAAACTGGCAAGCACAGTAAAGGCGTTTCTCCTTGTGGTCTGATGTCAATAGCCGCGCTACCCATCGAGCACAACACTTGTGAAACCCCAATTTTTCAGTCAAAGCTCTTTCCACTGTACCATGAGAACTCCCAGAAATCTGAGCAAGTTTAGGATGGTGATCCTCCTGTTTTGAAGCACTTCGCGTTGGACCATCTTGATAACCGCCTCCGAAACTGACGGTCTTCCACTCCGTTCTTCATCATGGACTTCCTTCCGACTGGCACTAAACTTCCTGCACCACTTTCAGACGTGTTGAGCAGACATAGGCTTGTTGCCATACGCCTCTGTCAGCTGACGATGAATATCCATGGGTGAAGTCCCTTTGTCGTGCAAAAAGCTAATTATGGAATGAATCTCGCTTTTGGTGGGATCAGGAATGGGAACCTGTATGTCAGATGGCTGTTGAGCCAAGAATGAGCAGCGAAGCGTGGCCGGGGGCAATCGAGAGTGGGGGAACAGCCCCACGGAGCAGTGCTGCCAGATTTCGCCTCGCACCTTCCCGCGTGGCTGGAGCTCTTTGGGAACCTTATTTCTGGATCAACCCTCGTATCATGATGTTTTTTTTCACTCAACTGCTGCCTAAAAATTGGTGCACAATATATTTGTGCAAGTATTCCTTCAATTCTGTATTAGCTGTTGTTTGGAGGACTTAGCTTGTTTATGAAAAAGGTACTTGCAGCACTGAAGCTTGAGAGCTGGGCTCAGACATTTCTTTGTCCATTCTTTTTGCCTTGCCAGAATCGACCACTGGGTTCAATGTATGTCAACCGAATAGAATCAGAAGAAAAGAAATAGGTACTAGCTTCCTTCCCAGGCATCTAATCATATCCTAATCATTACAGTAGCCACACATGGTAGACTTCGTTAGTTTGTTTAGTGTTTGATAAATGCAACATTTGATTCTGTAGAGGTCCAGTGAGAAGGTATGCCAATACACCACTCACAAGGGCAAACCTGGTGTCACTTCAGCATTGCAGCGCGCTATGGCAGACCAGACTGTCATTATGAATTCATTCCAATGGCAATTCGTGGGGCAATAAGCACCTGAAGTGTTTGTCAGAATTTAAAAACATTTTTGCTAATGTTGCTGTTTTGTAATGAAGAAAACATCTTACTTGGGCTTGTGAAGCAGGAAGTTGGATTCGATGTAATCAAGTTATCATGCTTATCAATTGAAACAAGCAAGCAGCATCTGGGATGTAATCTATGCAGCTGCATGCAAACAGGGTGCTCCCAAATGAAGGAAGGCACTATTCACCATTGCAAAGAACACTACTGCTCTCCTTTAGAGCACAGCATCGTTCACCTCCTGCATGTGTGGCTGGCATTGGCAATGCAATGAACACAGTTTGCAGCTGCTTCTGGCCACATTACTGCAAGGAATGACACTGCACGGCCACAAACGGGATACCTAACCTTCAGCTCGGTACCCATAGGATTGCACTCATATGATCCTTAAATGGGGAAGCAACATTCGAGCAAATGCTGCTAGTAAACATTGATATGTACTAGCTCTGTAACAGGAGCAGCTTGGTGCCACACTTACCCTGAAGTATCATCATCCATTCTTAAAGGGACACTAAAGCAAAACACTAAATCAGTGGAGACAAATAATAATGTGTTCTTTAAAAACACTGTTGTCTATAATTTCGAAATAGCGTGATTATGAGAAAATGAAGGTCAAAGTTTCAGTTTTTGAATTTTGTGTTGAATCCCCAATGCTGGTACATCACTGTGCCGTCATGGATTTCAAAGTATTTTTTCATATTAGGCCGTGTTGGCTAGGCAGAAGTTTCAGAAACTCACCATGTTCAATTTTTAGCTCCTTTAGAGTGCAATGTAGTCAATCTTTACCACAAAATAATTAACTAGGCTGTACAAGGCGCTGCAAAATGCATGGCGTCACAGCGAGCTGGTGCAGGAACTTAAAGGAAACGTTGTCATGCGTCTTTTATTACACTTCCTCTGGCTTACTAAGCATATTTTCATGGTAAGAGTGATATTTTTGATATTGTAGAAGAGTAGTTTGCTGATACAGAAGAAGTAATTTTTCTCATTAGTGTCCTTTTAAAGCGTCACAGTACTATGGGAACTGTATGTACAGCAGAGAATCGCACGATTTGGCCATTTATCAGCCCACTGTATTCCATGGTGCAAAATCACGCGAGAATGTCGTATACAGGCGAGCCAGTCATGGGTGTGCAAAGTGAATGTTAGTTGGAAATGCAAATTGCTTTTAAAACAAAGCATTCTTTGCCTGCCTTTCCAGTGTTTGGCAAGTCATCGTCTGGCTGTCTCGCCAGGTAAACTTGAGAGGGGGTTTAACACGAGCTGCCACTTAGTAAAAAAAAATTTCGTCACATTTTGGGATTTAAAGCAGGGTCCCCAGGCTAATTATACCGATGCTCTACCCACTAGGCCACAGGTGTATTCATGGCATGAGCGAACAACCTTAACAGTGTCCTTTCGTGCATGCAAGCTAGCTGTTTGGCACGCTAGGCGTGTGTGTCACGTTGCATAGCGACTGTTTCTAACAATGAGAGTTTGCTTATTTCGCCTGTCTTTCAGTTGTGGTGGCTAGCTCTGAGACAGTGTGACATTTCATTGCCTTCTGAACTGCGATGTGAAGCAATGTTGATAGGCAGTGAAGGATGACTTGTCAGGGAAGTGCACACTTGTTCGTAAACACGAAGCCGAGCAGCATCGATACGCAGTAATGACGCAGCAGCAGAATCGGACTGTGTTGTTCATGGTTGCAGACAGGTACTCTGAGAAGCATCTTGTGTAGTGTGAGTTCGGTTTAGTGTATAGATTTCCGTTGACCATGGGCGAGGAGTTTTTCTTACTCAGTGTAAAGAGTTCGTGGGATCTGATCTGCCTCTCACTTTTTATGTATAGAACAGAGTTCATAATTGGCAAGAACGTCAAGGCAACATTTGTAGTTGTGTTCTTGCTTATTTTTGCAACAGTTACATCATGGCTGTGTGTTTTAGTGCCTATCTGTAGAGTTTTTCTTAGCACCATTTTCATAAATTGAACTGGGCAATTGATTTACTTCTACCTTCAGATTGTTGTCAACTGCTGCAGCGTCTCAGTAACCATGGCATGTATCTGCTAAGGACAAGGCTGCTGGTTCAATTTTTGGCTGCTGCGGCTGCATTCTGATGGAGGCAGCCTGCAAAAGTACTTGTGTACCTAGATTTATGTGCACCATCAAATCAAACTTAATCCAGGGCCCTCCACTACAGTGTCTCTGCAGCTTGCATGATGCTTTGGGATGTTGCATCTCATTAATCAGATCACTACAGGTGTAAATTCTAAACTCATGCATATGAAGAGGGCTTGCGATGTTGTCGGAGATGAGCCAACATAGCTAGAAGTTTGTAGACGGTCGTGAAGGTTGGGTAGAAGTGGCAGGGTTTACGAAATTTTGAAACGTTATGGGCTATCGCTTGTCCATTCTGTGGTAAGTATTGTGGACAGGTGACGAATACATTTTTTTTTACATGCGTGTGGCATACACAGACAGTTGATTGCCACAACCTTCCCATTGCATACTTGCATAATTTTCCTTATGCCTTTCTGTTTCTCATTCATAACTTGACGTCATAAGTTGTCTGTCGGGTGGCAGGCAGGTGTGCTGAGAGATGTCACAGTGTGTGCCATGCTTGGTGCCCTGCCCAAAGCACCAAGTGCGCACCCAGCATCCGGTTGCAGTTATTGCTTAACTGGGAAGTTGGGCTGTTTGGTTACTATCTGCTTTGCTGACTAGCACAAGGCGGAGGAGTTACATGTACACACTTGCAGGTGCCTTTGTGTGTCTGTGCTTCTTTGTCCTGCTCTGTGAAATAAAGCTACAGTAGTGAAGACCAAAGTTGGACTTGGTAAGCATTGCAAATGTTGCTATTGCCTTTTGGTGTATTCCACTCCCCAGCATTGACAGCTACTTTACTGTCTCATCTGCAGTTTTATTTGGGCAGCAAGTAAGACAGCTGTAGAGGAAGCAAGGTGATATTCGAGTTGTAGACATGCCTATGGCATTTGATTGACTGCTGACACGAAATTGTCTCAGTTTGTTCTCACCTTAATGGATAGCAGTAAAACCATTAAATAAGGTATGAAGCTGTAGCGCCCACCAAACGCCGCTACGCGCAGATGCTAAAGGTCGGCGCTCTGAGTCGACAATGCAAAAAGATTACAAGAATAAAGTTGGGCAGCGCGTGCTTGCGGCACAAGCATGGCACGCGCTAGTCCGTTCTAAGAGCCTGCTACGCGGGTCCTCTGATTCTGGCGCTCCGTTGCAAACCCCTCGGTTTCTGACACAGCTTCAATTCCTCAAGAGTGCATCAAATATACGGCTGCTTCGTATTATAATGTAACCAATTCGAAATGCGCTCCCAGTGCAACACGGCTTTCAACTTGAAGTAGGACTCCTCATTCCATCACAGAAATTGTAGGTGATGGTCACATGTTATCACAAACTGCTGACACGAGGGTCAGTCATTCTGGTATGGTGGTGGCAAGTCACAGCAGGACCTTGCGGCCGCTGAAAGCTGGGCATGCTGCCACACCGGCCATTCTTCTCTCTTTTACTCTGCACCTTACATTTGATATGGGATAAGCTTAGTTCTCTGCTGTCACCTTACTGAATCGATGTTACTGTGCTGTCACACAGTAATGCCCCCTCTCACCTCCTTCCCTCTGCTATCCCGTCCAATGCTTAGTGCACTTGGCTTTCAGGGATGCAGTCATGGTGCAGCCCGAGACCGCTGCATGGGCTGTTCAACATGCATAACAGTGTCTTGTTGCACCACACAACTACCATTTTTGGTTTCCATGGCGGGAAGAGTCTTGCTTCAAGCCCAAAACTACCCTGCACTTGGCACACGTTGCAAATTGGACACATTATGAAGTGTGATGTAATTGATATTTGTTGTTTGGGCATGCTCGGGTAATGGATTGATTTCACTGAGTGCTTGTGCAGCGGCTCTACGACACCATGATGCCAGTAGTCATTGCCATTTTACTGCCGCATTGAGTTCACTGCAGCATTGAGGGAAATGCCAAGGAGAATGTCATTGGGGATTTTGACAGTGAATTTTAGTGGGAAGTTGCAGGGTGCATTTCCTCTACGCCACTTTTGTTGTAAAATCTTTTTATTCACACCTCCTTAACTTTTGATCTTGAAGGCTAAGAGGTTTTGTCATGGTACAAAACTACACGTTTCTTAAAATAGTTGCCCTTCAGCCTGCTGACTACTACTACAGGCATCCTTGGCAGCAGCTTGGCAGAAACTTTTTTGTTTGTGGAATTTAGCAAAGTCTGTGCGCTTTGTGTGGTAGCTGCTAATAATTCTGTCCTACAGGTTAATGATCCCGGCCATGGCAGCCGCATTTTGATGGGGACGAAGTGAGAAATTGCTCTGTGTACTTAGTAGATTTTGGCACATGTTAAAGAATCCCAGGTGCTCAACATTAATCCAGAGCCCTCCACTACGATGTTCCTCATAGTTGCAGTGTTGCTTTGGTATGTTAACCTTTGTGAATCTGTCAATCAATCACTTGGCCTAACATTACTGCCAATGGGAGTGGTAGGTGTAAGCCCACATGAGTTTTTGCACTCTGGCCATACATAATCAAGCCCTCATGGCTTGTTATGGTGCTGTGCAATGTCTATTTTCTGCCTTTTACTTGTGTTTCCCCTCTGCCTTTCTTTTTTGTTGAATACTGAAAGCCCTCCTCACTTTCAATTGCAACAAATTCTTGTGATTGACATTTTGTCTTCTCTCTTCCCACATCCAGACCTGACATTGCACTAAAGGACGCTCGCTTCCTGAAAAGATGCAAACACATCCACCCAACATGCAGAAATCACATTTATATCAAAGGTGAAAGAATGCACTACAAGCATAGGTCAACAGAATAAGTGGATACTTACCCTCACTCATAAGTCTTTCTTCTGGCCATGTACTCACTCGCACTCGTGTCTACTCATACTCATTGGCACTCATGCACGTTCTTGTAATGCCCACTCATACTCATCAACACTCACTTTCATGCTCTTCTTCACTCGGACTTACTGGCACCCACCCATGCTCATACTTGCCAACAATCACTAACATTCATGCTCATGTCCACTCAAGCTTACCGACACTCATACAGAAGCGTTAATGCATTATACAGTTTAGAAAATGCGGAAACAACTGACACACATAGCAAAAGCATGACTCAATAACATCGTTATACTTTTTTATGAAAGCGTGTATATGCAACTTTTCACCACTGGATTGGGTACTGAATTTATTTCATTAGGAAGGCTGTTCCAATTCATCTGCACAAGGCGGTGCAGATGAATTTAAAGATAGTGTGCAACCCAAGGTGCGACTACAACTTAGGTGATTGTGAAGCCAGGTAGACATGCATGGTGGGTTTTGAAGCAGGGGACAAAATGATCGTAAGTTATAGATATACTTCCAAAAAAAAAATACGAAATGGAAAATGCAGAAAAGACACATTAAAAAAAATGACACTTGTTTTATGTCAGTGTCAAGCCTCGCCATGAGCTGCTATTATCACTGATCAAGTTCTTCATGCTTGACGCTGTGCCAGCCATTCAGCAGTGGCTATAGTCTGACCAAGCACAGCTGACGGCACCCTGTAAGGTATACTATATTGGGATAATATTGGGAAAGATGCTAACAATTCATTTAGAAAATGTGACACATTGAAGAGAGGTAAGCACTGCTGATGAGGAGTGCTGAGTTTTACGTGGTTATTCATAAATATGGACCATCTATAGATATTTCTATAAGAAATTCTCGAGAGTCGCCGGTGAACTCGTGTAGGTGCCTCCCCGCAGGGGCGTCTGCGTCAGCAGGCGTTTGGTGTGTTGCGACACCACAGACCCGAGCACACGAGGGTTGGACCCTCCCGCGTGTAGCCGTGCGCGGCTTAGCCGTGTCCGGGGAAAAGGGGATCCTGGGGGTTGAGCCAATGCCGGGTGTTTGGACCTTTATGGCCCCCCGGCGGCGGCAACACACCTCTTTGGCCTCGGCTTCATGTAGACGGCACCCCCGGACTGACCCACCCGGGGGAAATCGGCAGTCGCCTTTTCCTGTCTCTCTCTACTCAAATCTTTGTCTTTCTCTTTCACTTTTGACCTTTCCTGTCTCCTATTTACTTCATTTCATTTCCAAGTTTCCGGGCGGCTAGGGTTAACCATGTGGGCGTGGCCTTCCTTGGTCATGGTTATATGGTTATAGCAGTTATGTATGGCTAGTGGTTTTAAAACACTCCCGTGTTGGGCTCCATGGTGGGCGGCCAGCTTAGCTGCCGAACTTATATGTAATTTCATGGACAGAACCCCCTCTTCAACAAAACCTGATCGGAGGCCGAAAAGGCACCGGACCGAGGTAATGAATTTCAATAAACCTAGTGATTGCTTCACAAAATTTTTTGTCATCACGTCTGAAACTGAACAAAAAATTCAAGACATGTCCCCCTTCCTCATCGCCAAAGCACTTAACGAGTGTATTGGTGAGACCTACAAAGCCAAGAAAATGAATTCTGGAGACCTCTTGCTCGAAGTTATGACGGCTGAGCATAGCAGGCAGATTAAGAAACTTGAGAAGATCGGTGAGAACAGTGTGTCTGTCTCACCACATCGGACACTGAACTACGCGAAGGGTGTGATTTCAGATACAGAACTCCTTAAGTGCACAGACGAGGAAATCGAAGAAGCCTTGAGAGATCAGGGTGTTCTATGTGCAAGACAAATTAAATTTAGAAAAAATAACATTGAAACTCCGACCAAACACATTGTGCTGACCTTCAACTCCTTAACACTTCCAAGTGCCGTTAAGGCTGCTTACCTGTACCTTAGAGTAAGACCATATTTGCCCAATCCCCGCCGGTGCTTTCGGTGTCAGAAATATGGGCACGGCTCCCAGTCATGTCGCGGAAGAGCAACCTGTGCTAAATGCGGTCAACCAGACCACGGTGATGAAACGTGCACAAACGAGCTGTGCTGCGCAAATTGCGCGGGTCAGCACGCGGCATTTTCCAGATCTTGTCCTCAGTGGAAAAAAGAAAAAGAAGTGATTGCATTGAAGGTACGGGAGAACATATCATACATTGAAGCCAAAAAGAGAGTCGCTTTTGCCGATAGAGGTACTTACGCACAGGCTGTGCACAGAGGGCGTGCGCCGCCGATGGTGTCAATTGGAACCCAGGTGGAGCTGCTGGACAAGGTTTCAGCTCTCCGGCCCTCCTCACCCAGTGAAATAACAGACGCTCGTCGCAACCCTCTCCCAAGAGGCCCAGAGGCTTCTGCTGAGGCTGACGGCAGTCAGCACGTGGTAGAGGCCACGAAGGTCTCAACGCCGGTGCTGAAGGACCGCTTTCTTTCCAAGAAGACGGCACCTTCTCCAAGCACCATCAACGATGAACGCCCAAAGGGCGATGATATGATGGAAGTGTGTCCGCCGGACACGAATCAAACAAAAGAGCCTACATCTGGTAGGCAAACCAAAAAGTCGGGTATTCCCCTTGGAAAACACAAAGGGGGTAGACTTCCGGTCATTCCTCCTGCTAAGGAGAAGTGACCTACAAAACATTTTAGCAAGTTTCTTGCTCATTCACATAAGTCATCTTTGTGACCTCTTACATAGAATCTCTTCGTGAAGTACTTGATAATCCACATCATCAAATATGGCTACTATTGTGCAGTGGAACTGCCGTGGTCTAAGAACCAATATTGATGACATTTACGATCTTTTCGAGGATGCTGAGGCTTCTGTTATGTGTTTGCAAGAAACTCATTTGAAAGGTTGCCATAAACAACCTCTGCGTCGATATAGCATCTTTCGCAAAGATAGGGAAGAGGCGTCAGTCGCATCTGGAGGAGTCGCTATAGTGGTTGCTCAAGGAGTCCCAGTACGCGAAGTGAAGCTTAACACCAACTTAGAAGCTGTTGCAGTTAAGGTTCAGATAGGGAAAACAATAACAGTATGCTCCCTGTACTTACCACCAGGTAAGAATATCACAATAAAAGAATTAGAAAATCTCGTGAAAGAACTTCCAGAACCTTTCCTTTTATTGGGTGATTTTAATGCTCATAATAACATCTGGGGCAGTAACCACACTGACGCAAGGGGGAAAATGGTAGAAGAATTTTTAGACAACTGCAATCTGTACCTTTTTAATGATGGAAAGCCAACATATTTTATTGCTAAATCACAATCTACTTCAAGCATTGACCTCTCCTGTGGCACGCTGTCACTTGCTGGATTTTTTATTTGGGACGTGAGGGAAAACCCACGTGGCAGCGACCACTACCCTATAATACTCAAGCCGATCGACGCGCCTCCAACAACGCCAGTACGAAGACAGAGATGGAAGCTGGGTAAAGCAGACTGGTCAGTTTTTTTGGAAAGCTCCGAAATAAGGATTGATGATGTCATCGCACTCAATATTGACGACTTATGTGATGCGATAACGAAACAAATTTTAGATGCAGCTGAAAACTCCATACCACTTTCACAAGGAAAACTTCCACGTAGACCAAAACCGTGGTGGAATGAAGCATGTGATAAAGCTCGTAGGAAACAAAACTGTGCATGGTCTCGACTTAACAGGTACCCAAATTTCGAAAATTTATTGCTTTTTAAACAAAAGCGCAGTGAGGCTAGAAGAGAAAGACGGATAGCAAAAAGAACATCATAGGTAAAATATGTGAGCTCTATAAACAGCCAAACAACAAGTAAATTAGTCTGGGAGAAAGTGAGAAAAATAGACGGTGTTCATACAGAATATACACTCCCTATATTCGACGAGGAAACGGATCTTAAAGGGCAAGCAAATATACTTGGCGAGCACTTTGCTGGAATTTCGAGTGACGCTCACTACACGCCCGAGTTTCTTAAGATAAAGGCCACGGCAGAAAAGAAAGATCTTTGGATATCTCTGAATAGTACTGAGCCATATAACTGTCCTTTTACAAAAACTGAACTCTTCGATGCAATATATTTAGGGAAGAGCCATTCAGCAGGCCCGGACAACATACACTACGAAATGCTGCGACACCTACACATGAACACGTATGACACAATCCTTCACCTCTTCAACAGGTTGTGGGCAGAAGGCTATTTTCCAAAAGCATGGAAGAAGGCGATAGTTCTACCACTTCTAAAACCTGGAAAGGCACGCTCTGATCCTAACAGTTATCGCCCCATTGCCTTAACCAGTTGTTTAGGAAAAACATTCGAAAGAATGGTTAACAAACGGCTTGTACACCTTTTGGAAAGTAACGGGTTACTTGATCACTACCAGTGTGGCTTTAGAGCCAATCGCAGCACAATCGACCAATTAGTTCGGTTAGAAACAAAAATCCGTGAATCTTTCGTCCAAAGGCAGCATTGCGTCTCCGTTTTCTTTGACCTATCAAAAGCGTATGATACGACGTGGAGACATGGCATTTTAATGGACTTGCACAGACACGGAATAAAAGGGCACATGCTTTGTATAATCAAAAGCTATCTGGAGGACCGAACTTTTCAGGTAATGTTTGGACCAACTTTCTCCAACTGTTTTATACAGAAGAATGGAGTGCCGCAAGGTGGAGTATTGAGCGTTACACTATTTTTAGTGAAGCTGAATTCGATAACTACAGTTATTCCTTCTTCCTTAATGTATTCTTTATATGTCGATGACATTCAACTTTGTTTCTCCTCTTGTAATATGGCTACTTGCGAACGCCAACTCCAGTTGGGTGTAAACTCTATAGTGCGATGGGCAAACGAAAATGGTTTTAAATTTTGCGCAGAAAAAACAATATACGTACCTTTCAGTCAATACCGAAGGCTCACACCGGACCCAACATTACATATTCAAGGACAGCAAATCACAGTAAAGAACGAATACAAATTTCTTGGTATGATCTTTGACAAAAAACTCAACTTCAAAGCGCACATCGCTTATGTAAAACAGAAATCTCTGAAATCCATAAATTTAATAAAGCTCCTATCCCACCGATCATGGGGTTCAGATAGAACATGTCTGCTTCGCATATACAATGCAGTTGTCCGATCACAATTAGACTACGGATGTTTTGTGTACGGCTCAGCTCGAAAGTCAGCATTAGAGGTTCTTGATCCGGTGCATCACCTCGGACTACGTCTGTGCTCCGGCGCGTTTCGTACGTCTCCTGTACAAAGCTTGTATGCAGAAACCAACCAGCTGTCTTTGGAACACAGAAGACTATTTCTTGGAAACATGTACATAATGAGAGTACTGTCCTGTTCAACGCATCCTTGTAGACGACTATTTACAAGGCCGCGCTTTGAAACACATTTTAGCAACAAACCGGCAATCATTCCTTCCTTTTTCATCAGGTACCAAAAGCTGAATGCGGACCTATGTTTCGACGTAAGAAAAAAATTCTTGCAAGATGAACCTTCTTTTGCTCCTTGGGAGATGAAACATGCGCAATGCGACTTTAGGTTAACAAAAAACAGAAAACAATTTTCACCAAGAGAGGCGTTACTAAGCGAATATTTAGAAATAGAATCAGAATATAATTTTTGCGTGAAATATTTTACAGATGGATCAAAAAGCAATGGCAATGTAGGCGCTGCAGTGACATCAAATCAATTTGAAAAACAAATGAGACTTCCAAGTCAGGCTACTGTCTTTAGTGCAGAACTTCATGCCATTTCGTTAGCTCTTGAAGACATCCTGAAAAGAGGAAATAACCAATCTGTTATATTTAGCGACTCCTTGAGCTCTCTTCAAGCTCTCGCATCTAGGTTACCATCCAGAAATAATCTATTGAAGAAAATAAAAAAACAATACACAACATGTCACAAGAGAGCGTTAAATGTCACTTTCTGCTGGATTCCTAGTCATGTAGGAATTCCCGGTAATGAAAGAGTAGATTTTATGGCATTCAGTACCAAAGATTTGGAGCTACATGATGTTGGCCTACCTTGGCAAGATTATAAAGCCACTTTAAAAATAGCAGTTAAGAAACACCGGCAGAAAGTGTGGGATCAAGAAAAACTTAACAAGCTTCATTGCATAAAACCTATTCTACGAGAATGGCAGAGTTGTCGCCACAGACAAAGATTTTACGAGGTTATTTTATGTCGCTTAAGAATTGGTCACACAAGGCTGACACATAGTTACTTAATTAATAACAAACCACAACCAACATGCCAACACTGCGGTGAAATTTTAACCGTGCTACATATTTTAATAACATGTCCGGGTTTAGAAAAATGGAGGCAAAGATATTTTAAGATTTTTTACGAAAAAAGAATCCCTATCCATCCTATGTTGTTATTGAGCGATGAACCACTGGTCCCATATGAAGATACTTTTAACTTTTTAAAAGCCACAGGAATCCTACAAGAACTGTAGCACATTTCATGTTTTATATGTTTACTTGGCCATTTACACCATTTTACAGCATTTAAACAAATAAGCTAATACGAAAATCATGTTCTTGGCGCATTATAGTCTGCACGGCTGCTGCGCCATAAAAATTCCAAATCATCATCATCATCGTGTAGGTGCCTACTCAATATCACTAGGAACAGTGGCAACTTTATACGTAACCACACGCAACAGTCCAGAGATGGACGCAGGGATGGAAAAAAGATAATTGTCTTCCATCATTTTGTTTTAAACTGTTGGTTGTTGTCATATCTTCTAGTGGAGTTTGATATTTAAGAAATAAGGTAGAGTATTCCTTTTCAAGTTTTAAATGACCAGTCAAAGCAAAGCCTTAAAGTGCCACCTTAACCAGTGGTAGCCAGCCAAGTAAAAAGAATGCCGACGTTGATGGCATGGCAGCTCACATGTCACTGACTCAAATCCTGGCTAGGGATGAGTAGTTTTATTTTACTGTGACAGCAGTTCAAATCTTGTAACTGGGTTTGCTTTGTCCATCCTTTCTGTTGTCGTCGTCTTCGTTTCATCGCCAGGCCAGCGCCTCATCCTTAGCTACAGGTTGTCACAACCATCATGCATGAAGCTTTTAAAAAAGGAAGGGAGAATTCTACATGAATAAAGCATGTGCGGGTTCAAAGTCCAGTTAGAAGTAATTATCAAACTTCTTAAGTGTTCTCCTGCTTGTTAAGATGTCAATTAGGGTTTTGTCGAGAATTATAAGAGAATCATAATGTATGGCTCTCAGGGATTCAAATGCAATACTCAGTCCGTGTGGCGGCTGGTGCTTTTTGTACCACTGGCGGGCGGTGGGTGATTGCTGGGGTGCCAGATGCATTCACAATGCATCACAAAGGCTCTTGCTTTCATCGTATGCTACAATGCATTAGCTGAGTGTCCCCAGCACTCAGCGGTGACGCAGAAGGTGCCAGCAGCCATGCACTCTGAGCATCGCATTTTACTTGCAGGAAGTGTATCATTTTGATGTCTCTTACGATTCTGTACAACTCCCTAATGGGCATTCGGATAATTGCAACTATCAAAAAGTAATCTAATTACTTTAACCGGTTGGATGTCGGGGACTAACCCTTATGCCACGGACAAGTCTGTCTAATCCAAGCATTTTCTCCAATATATGCTAGTGACGTGGCTCACACGTCCAGGGATTTCCTTTTTTCCACCAAGTGCCGCTGACGAATGGCAGTTTTTATCATTTTGATGTGACTATTGCTACTAGACATTGTGAGCTTCCCAGGAAACAGATTTTGTGTGTGCACGGTTGGTGGAAACGCAACTTAATTCTAGCTCAACTGCATGCTAAAAATGGTGGCACGAAGTTAAGCAGCTACAGTAATAACAGCCAGATTTTTCAGTGCCGGAAATTTTTTCCCTTTCTTTTTCTTTATTTCCTTCTCCCCCCACTTTTTTTTTTTCATCTCTTCACTTCAAGTAAGCAAGCTTGGAAGCTCTGGTGAGCCACCTTCACAGCTTCAGCTTAGTTCTGATGATTGCAAGGAAGAATTTGAGGCTCTTGAGGCTACTCTTGCAAGGATGCGTCTCAATAGAAACACTTTGCCACCTGTGCCTCGGCGATTTCTTTTCCTCACAGCGCAAAAATAGCACAATGCATGAAGAACAAAAAAAAAAGTTATCCAGATCCAACACACATGTTGGAATCTATGTGGAGTGAAGCTTCGTGAAGCAGTTATTGAAATGCTATAAATTTGGCCAGTTCATTAATATGTCTTAGGTGCAAAGAAAACTGGCACGCGCATGTGCTCTCGCATACCTGAGCTACGCAGTGCGACAAATCTTATATAGGTTTGTGTTTTTTCATTTCTCCTTTTTAAATTTTAAATGTACTGGCAATAGCTGGTACTGACAACAGAATAGAAAATGGGACACACACGCAGCGCCGTGGGTGTCCCATCCTCTATTGTGTCGTCCGGTGTACGTTTTTAGCGCTGTTTTTTAAACATTATGGAAAACCACCAACTCGCGCGATCTGCCGTTCTTCAAAGAGCTAGTTGGCATTGGCACTATATGTACCTCCAGCATCTTGGCCAATCCCCCGTTGTGGGCATACGCCATTGCACTACCCGCTTCTTGGCCAACCCTTCGTTGTGTGTTTGTGCCATAGTGTAGAATTCATCATCATATCAACACATGGACATGCTTCTCGACCGATCATCCATTCTAGGTATGTACCATAGTATGGGAATCATAATCATTTAACAGTACGAGCAGTGGTGTCCTAATGGTTAGAGTATCGAGTTTAGGCGCTGGGGGGCCAAACTTCGAATCCCGCTGTCAAGCATCGATTGACAAAACAGCAATCGACTGACCACTGACCCAGGTAAAACCATGGAATGGTAGGCAAAGAAAGCTTCTTTTTAAAACATGGCTGTCTTCTGTTCCAAGAAATGTCAAGCCTCATATGGGCTTTTTCTTTGGCCATGCTTCCCTGACCTGGAAACGCTTAAATAATTGCTGGCAATTTCTCAACAAGGCTCCAAACAGCATGCACTTTGACTTATTTGCGCAGAATGACCTATCTACGTCTTCTTTCTTCTTTTGCATGTTCATGGTCGCTATAACTCCCTGTATATATAGTCAACTCATAGGTATCTCTAAAGTACACAGACATGCTAATGGAAAAGCTTGTGATATTTAATGGTTCCATTATGGAAGATTGTCACAAAGTGCTGTGAAGTTTGTGCATACATTCCTCCTCAAATGGAAATCAATGAAGAACTTGTAGGAAAGATGAGGTCATTTTTACATGAAGAAGCTCATATGTATTTAGAGAAATTAAGAAAAAGGCAGGGCATGAACAAGAACAACTTCCACATTCACAGCAGAATCCACTCAAGCTGTAAGGCCTATGTTGTGCAGCAGCATTGCTTTAGAAGAACAAAAGTTTCACCAGGTCATGGAAGAAGAGGCTAAAACACTGGGGCTGGTGTCAATGTGCACAGCAATGGTCGATGCTGGTGTAGAGTCGAGCAGGTGGCAGTGGTCGGTGCCAGTGTAGCGTCTAGCTCAATGGACAGGCAACGGCGCCTTCTCTCGGTGTTTGCGAGCCAAAGTTTGGGCGCAACGCTGGAGATGCTGGGTCAGCCCATGTTGGATGCCCGAATGGCATGCGCCAACAGTAGGCAAGGGGATGGGCTAGGTGAGCAGCTTGTGTCCACATGGAGGGCTGCAGTGAGCTTGGGGCTCCCATGCCCTGGACACCATCTTTTCCATCCACGTCTGCTACGCTGGTCGTCGTCTTCCATATGCTCCATACGAACTTGCCCCACCTCCTTGCCTTCATATATGACATAGCCTTGATGCCTGGTAGACGAACATATTGCGACTTTATTGAAATGGTCTCCTTGTACGTTTTCGAAACACCCCTAGTGCACACCAGAATCCTGTGCAAATCATACAAAGGGTAACAATTAAGTTTTTGCAGCACATTATGAGCGAGAAGAATGGGGGAAATCTAGGGGCTCGGTTTCTGTTAGTCATAATCATATGCAACTACAGGTAATGGTCTCTGTACATCTTGAGGCACTGCTGGGTAATTTGTAATTGACAGTATTACAAGCACCATTTAGCTGATTATTCAGCACTGCATAATCGACTGCTATGGAAAAGTGGACTGGCATACGCATGTGAGCACAAAGTATACACTCGTACCAGTGTTGTAAGCTGGACCGATCTCTTGAACAAGGTGCAGTCTTCACTATTGGCTTGCCATGCTATCCGCAGCCAAGCCGAGACTCGCAAGGGCAGTGCATGCTGTTGCTTATAGCTATCATAAACAATGCCATTACAGTGTTCATTAGAATTTACAGTTGCTTGCACGTCTGCTTGGCATTTGATAGATATAACAATCAACTGTTAGATCAACACTAAAGCGAATTTTCGTTTTTTAAACTTCATATTAAGTTATCCTTGTGGAGTGCCAAAAAGGTCACTTGCTGAAAAGAGGATTTTTCTGGCCAGAGGAGACCAGAAAAAGTGAGACTGGTGGCTACATCACCTTGAAGTTCCCTTAGCAGCTTGCCATGGCATCATAGATTTTGTCAATGTCTGCATGGGCTTGTTAACTTTCAGTCAATAAAGGGGCTACATTCTATTCTAAAGAACCAAAGCCTGATTCAAGAACTTTCAGTGAGCCATAATGGTCCAAATTTGAAAGAAAGACCATGAAAATTCATGACGTCACACTGACGTACCAGTGTTAGTTCTGGCGCAAAACCAGAAAGAGAAAGAACTGTGACCTTAATTTTCTCTTCTAATAACCTATTACTGTAAAACTAACAAAAATATTGTTTTAAGATATGTTATCAGTCTAAACTGATTTAGTATTTATCTTTAGTGTTTCTTAAGTAGCAGGCATCGTGACGCACTAAAGAAAGCAGCCCAGCGGGCAGTGGTGACCGTGCGGCCTGTTTGCAAGCCATTTCACTGTCACACAGTGTCAAATGGCATTGGCTGAATGATAGCTTGATGACCTGAGCTGATGCTCAGCTTGATGGTTGTGCTGCGGTAAAGTTCGTGTCACACTCCTCCTCCCACCTCTTCAGAGTAGTAGGAGCATATGGAACATAGCATCGAAAGGAGAGAAAAATAAATGTACTAATTGCTTTTGTGTTGGTCCCATGGCATACTTGCAGTTGTAACACAGATGATGAAATTAAATTCAAAAATGATATGTGAAGATATATGCTGGTATTATACTTTCTAAGCACTGTCGAACCTCGTAATACTGTGACCATGCTCCCTAAATGACTCAGAGATTGTGACATTCCACTGTTGTAACTGCTCATCATGGCATAATCCCTAAGGCCATGCTTTTGGCGCACTGCAGTGTCAGTGCTCACCTACAAACAATTAAAACCTGCTGTGCACGAGCTTCAGTGCATGAAAGAAGCCGTGTTTGTTCTACTGAAATGAATTGGGTTCAAGAAAGGTTGACTTATCATGAAAGCTAACTCCAAAACACCTATTGGTATCAACTTACCAGGGGATAGGCATGAGACTGTTGATGATACGAGACGGAAGCATGGGTGAGTAAATGAAAGATGTGTTTCGAACTTCACTTATAAAGCGGTTGATTAGTGCCATGAGCAAACAAAAATAAACAGAATGTGGCTCCAATACCCAAGTGTGTTGACAGTCCATGGCAGTTATAATGCAGTGCTTCCTTTCACTCTATTATTTTACATTTGGATGACTCGCAACTGGCTAATTGGGGTGCCACCATAAAGGATTCTCTTTTTTTCTTTCGTTTTTTTTTTTTCCAGTGCAAGAAATGGGAGAACAAAGTGCAAGAATTAAAATGGGATTGCTGCATTATTGTATTGTGTGCTGTAGCTGTGCTGGAGCGACATCAGGGCTGCATCTGCACGTGCTAGCAGGGCGCTTTCTAGTTCCTTCTTCATTGTAAAACTATCCACTTACATTGATGATAGTGCTAGTAATTCCAGTCACATTAGTACATGGCACGTATGAAAACTTGGCCGGACAGCTTCTGTTCTGGTGTTATATACCTGGCGACTGGGTGGGCCCTGGAAATTCCTCTGCTTTTGTTGTTATGTATAAGTGGCATGAAAGTTGAAGGCAACAGGGATTAAATTGCTAGCTACGTTACTCAACTAAAAAGTAAGTATTACCTAAAAAAAAAGTGGCACATGTGGAAGTCACTTGCTGTCAAGAAAATTGCTGTATATGATTGACTGATAGGCACAACACCATTTGTTCTTCTGTTTTTTCTTTTTTCTTATGCATTCTGTGGTTTTATTCGTATCTCTAAACAATATCTTACTGTTTTCATTTGATCTCTGCTTGCGACCAGCCCTTGGTCATCCAGTAGTAATGACTTCATTTCCTTCTTTCGGGTGACCACCATCCATGATACAAATGCTACCTGAAGGCATCATATGTGGCAGCATATGTGGGTTTATTGACCAGTTGCCTTCACCCAAAAAGATCACGTTCTCGTGACGCCTGCGGCAAAAAGGACGTTCCACGTCCGTCGCCAAGGTCTGTGAGTGGTGGCGCTGGCTAACACTCCCAGGAATCTACTAGAACACATAAATACCCAAGAAAGTGGATGGGGAAACAGCGCCGCAGTAGCTCAATTGGTAGAGCATCGCACGCGAAATGCGAAGGTTGTGGGTTCGGTTCCCACCCACGGCAAGTTGTTTTTTCATCCACTTTAATTTCCATTAATTTATCATTTCTTTATTTCATTTATTAAGCACAAGTAATTTCCCCTATGTTGTCCTTGGTGTCAGTGTTTGTTGGCTATTGGTATATATTTGCAAGACTACTAGTTATGCTGCGGCCAACTGGCTTTTATCAGAGGCCAATAGACATTCAGAGAAAAGAAATATGTAACGTGGAACCCCCTTACTCCACGGCCAATTAAGTACACCATCCACCAATAGCTGGAGCTTACAGCTCGTTCAAAGTGGATTCGCTTAACTTATCAAATTGCTGATTCACTCTATGGTCTGGGAGTGGGAATCATTCACATGATTTTTGTACTCATTCACACTGTGGGCAGCTAACCTGCTGTGTCCTTACACACGGCATGATTTCGTGCCATTCAACCACTTATTGCCTGGCCAGTGGAGTGGATAAGTGATTCACTCGCTCACATGAATCCACCTTAGACATGGCGCTCATGCCACTCACATAACATTTCCAGAACTGGGGTAGGACTCGTGGTGATGTCATCAACTATGCTGACTACGAGCCGTATGCTGTTGATCTCATTCATTTAAATAGTACCTCTTTTTTTTTTTTCAGGCCTTGGCTCAGGTTACACGAAACACCTGGCACACTTGAATAATATTTGGCTCAGGTGTTTATGAGGGCATTGTCTAGCCGCTAGGGAGGGTCCATACTATGTTTAGGAAGCATTGCAGGGCTCCTTCAATACTGGCTTGGATCGGCTTGCAAAATATTTGTCCTTAACATGATAGGATGTGGACCAGTAAACTGGAGTGTGCACTTTTTTACGGTCATTTCTCGCTGGAGTTTAAGTGTGGGAAGGGCAGCACCGCATTGGACATTAGCGGGCAAATTGATGTGAAGATTGGAGTATTTTCAATTAGCACTGGTCCAGTTATTCTGGACCTATGTTTCCACTATGCTTGTGTTTTGTCTTACTTTTCCTTCCTCAACAATACGTACATGGTTGACATAGTCTTTCTCTTGCTGTACCATGGTGAAGTTGTACCCATCAAGATCAGTTGTACCAGTCTAGCTGGCAACAAGCTCAGCTCATTCTGCATTAAGGTACAGTCGGCAACAAAAGCTTGCATGACATGGTATTTGCAATGAAGCTTAATTCCTGTGGACGCTGGGCCCCTAGCCTCAAATTCTAAGCTTTAGTGTGTAGTAGTCATTGCGACCTACTCACTGATTTATCAAATAAGAAGTGCGATGCCTCAACAGAGTGAAAATTCACATTTTTCGTGGAACACGTGTCCTGTAAATTTTGTGACTGACTGTACATCCCACAGGGAACTGTTGAAAAGGTAGAAATGCTAGTGTACTGGTAATACCATTTCATTTGCTTGCTAAAGGGTGGCAAGTTAATATTAGTAGAATCCAGTCGTTCCTCACAATAGGGAAATAACATACCTGCCAAACGCTCCTGAATTTTCTGTAAATTTTACAAATTTAGGCTCCTTTTGCAATTGCATGAATCTTTTGTCAAGTATAAAAAGGAATGAATTCTGTTTGAAAAACTTTTTCGCTCATCAGTCGCTGGCCATGCCCTTGGAGGTCTTCCAGTAGTGAAAGCACACCAGAGAGGTACCTGCTTCTAGCAAGTTTATGCAGACAAGTTCCAGAAGCAGGCAAAATCAGCAAGAGCAAACTCTGTGGAAAAGTCACTGTGATCTAAAAGCAGTGTGTTGCTTGTCAGTTCGTGCTGTTCCACATTTTCTTCTGCTTGTGTGCTAAGTCTAAAGGTTAATTGCTGTTTACGAAGTGCATATGTATCGCACAGAAGACATGGGCTCAAGGCAAGCTTTTCTTTAAAAATGCATATCATTCAGCCCCTCCCTCCTCCTCCCCCCCTTGTATTATATCAGCAGGAGTTTTACAAGCTTTAATATTGGCAGCTATTAAATAGTAACAGACTACAAGCTCATTGACAAAACATAAAAATAATGGCACTATGTTTTTTTTAAAGAAAGTGAACAAAATTTGAAACACCTGTTTCTCATTTTTCCTATATTAAACGATGTCAGGCTTTCCATATTGAAGCACGCGAACTGTATTAATTGCTGAATAACCTTATCTGTTCCGATTTGGGGATGCAGCACTTTTGTATAGGACTCTTGCTTTCTAGGGCGGGAGAAAAAAAAAAATGTTGATGCTTGCAACCTAAGATTTTTATGCATGCATGACTTTTTGTGCCATTTATGTTTTGTGTAATTAAATACCATATTTCTTCCCTGGCAAAGGAGATTTATACAAAACCTAAAGTGTTCTTTTGTAGAGATGTTTCACTATGTCAAAGGGCTGTCACATTGTTCCAGTGGGGCTCAAAAAGCACCTGGCCATTTGATCGGTTGCGACAGCAGTAATGAAACAGCTGCACTATTTAGCCATGAAGCGCTGCTCCTCTTGCAGGGAATTCTGCTGTGCACAGGGTCTACGTTGAGTGCAGAGGTGAATGCACCAACTGGCAAGTACATGGTAGAGGTACCGTAGGGCATTGTGCCAAACAGGAGTAAAGCTATGGTTCCAGTGTATAGGTGGAGACTTGCCTTCTTGCTCATTTGTGTTGGATTCTTTGTGCATGTCGCTGTAGACGCTCATTCGTTGAAGTCGAATTGGGGACTAGGACTCGCAAAGTATGGCATGTTGCAGAAGTTGCCATGAAGTGCCTTTATTTTGGTTGCACAACTTGGGTCCAGACGCATTTGCCCTGTGGGAAAATTTGGTGCTTACAATTTTTCCTTGTGTGTGTGCGTGTGCACTTTGATTCACCCCCCTTCCCTCTCCATGTTCCCCAGTTGTATCTTTTGTGGCCATCACTGACACAGAAAGCAGTGTCCTCAAAGAGGAGAGACTGAGTTTATGCTATTTGTGAGCACTAAGTTATACCTTAATTAATTTCTTTTTCGCAGAGCAGCTGGCAATGTGCGACAGAGACGCCTTGGCTGTTAGGGAGAGCCGAATCTGCATTTGGAACAAGTGACGGTGCAGGATATATCATGGGAATGCATTTGCTCCAAAACGGGGTAAGAAGATGTGTTATTCAGTTTGATATATCCGTACTCCTCTAGAAGGTGTTGTCCAAAGTTCGATTTTGAGATAATTATGTACTCAATTGAACACCTCTCATGGCGACTTGGAACTGCAGCAGCTGTACACGTTACTGCAGCTATCTTTTTGAAAGAAGCTTCATTCCAGTTCTGTTGTTTTCAGCTTGTGTTGTCCATGCATGATTTTCTCCCAACTATCGTTTGAGTATTCTTAACAAATGACAAAGCTTTGAGGCATGGCTAAAACTAACCTTGCATTCACAGCTCTGTTCTTCAAGTGTTGCGAGGGTTTGTGGGGTTCATGTTGCGTTGTTTTCTCACTCCAGTTGTTTGTTTTTGTTTGTGAAATACTGCAGTGTTGCTTGTGGTTGGTGTTATTGAGCGAATGTGGGAAGAAGGCAATAGTGAAGTCCTATTAGTATACTGCCACACATTGCCACTCAGTTTAAATTTTCTTTCCACTTGTTATGAGGCTTGCCCACAGTGGTGGCTCATTGGCTATGGTGTTATGCTGCTGAGCACAAGGTCTTAGGTTTGATTGCTGGCAACGGCAGCTGCATACCAATGAGAGCAGAATGCAAAAATGCTCATGTACTGCGCTCTGGATGCATGTTGAAGAACCTCAGGTGGTCATAATAATCTGGAGCCTGTGGTGCCCTTCATAGCCCTGTGTTCAGCGTCGGGATTGTAAAGCCCACAATTTA